>NW_027466914.1:0-600000 GCF_046128005.1 Genypterus blacodes | reverse complement strand
TTGTAAGAGTTTGTGCATCCTCATAGTAGGGGGAGAACTAACGGCGTGATTATGAAGGAGCAGCATGTGTGTTGGCCTCGGAGACTCTCTACAGACTTACAGCAGGTCTAGAGCTGTAGATTTCATCCCCACCTCTCTCTAAACCCTCTCTCCCCGGGGCTCCTCCCCTCTTTAATTAGCAGCCATCCTTGCCGCCGCCGCCGCCGTGCTCCTCAGCCAAGCGGTCCTCTGCTCTGGCTCGCTGCCTTATTGATTTCCAGCCCATAGAGCAACTGGCTGGTTCACAGCTCTGATCAAACCTGTCCAGTGTGTGTGTGTGTGTGTACGAGGCGGCGGCGGTGGCGGCGGAGGCTGTGAAGTGTGGAGGGCAAAGCTCCCACATGCAGGAGGAGGATGTGACCCAGGTTTTACCGCTTGGAGAACAACAGCCGAGCCAGGTAGACTTCACAAACTTAAAGTATAATTTCTATAAAACCGAATGTGGTAAAAACAACACACTCTCTGCAGGAGTTCATCAATCTTTAGGGGGTTACTCAGGATCGGCAAATGAACTGACATTGGTCGGCCATTACCTTTGTCCTCATGACTGCCAGAACCCGAGGAGACTCAGTAAACACTAATGGACGGCAATAAAATACATTAGAAGCAACGGGCAGAGAGAAACCCGGCCAAGCTTCTTTTTTAGCTGCACATCAGCGTCAGACGAGCCATTCTCTCCTTCGGCTAATGGCTCTTAGGATCCAACAACACAAACCTGCTCTAATTTAGCCCGCCAGGTTCTAAACAGGCTGATAATTCACCGGCTTCTTAAATGGGCGATGAAGAGCGAGAGCGGTCGCTACTCTCGCTCGAGGGAATGGTCCCCACAGCTGTTGGGCAGTGAAAGGTCAGAGGTCACAGAGGTGCCAGTGGCTGATATGACAGCCGAGCAGGTGGCAGAGAGGTTTTTTACGTTTGTATTCATTTTCTGTTATAGTATGTGATGATGACGTAATGGAGGTTTTCTGACTGTGGTGAATCTCAGTGACGCTCTTAATTATTTGTCATTAGTCGCCACAATATTGCTTCAGAATCAACATGGAAACGATATCCACTCAGAGTTTTAAATAACTTAGAGGTTTAATGCACCAACCAGATAATAAAAGCCTCCATTATGTGGGTGAGAGGAGAAGAGGAGATTCATTTTCTATTTTATTGTTGTTATATGTAATCTATTTTCCATAAGACGTCTTCTGTAGCTGCAGATTTGTTCAGGCTGGATGATTATCAAAGACTTCCACTGTGTGTGTGTGTGGGTGTGTGAAGGTTTGGAGAGAACCTTCAGGCACCTAAACATACACACACACACACCCACACACATACTGACCATTAAAGAGTAACAGAGACTTTAAGCAAATAGAGAGAAAAAAAGTTCCGTTCTGATTCTGACCGATATGAAAATCTCACGTCTCATTTTATGGAAAATCCAATAGCTCCATCACACACACACGCACACACAGCAGTGATCTACAGTTCTGGAGCTTTGACAGACACACAGCCCCCCCACCCCCCTGCTCTCCCACACATCCATCCACACACACTTGACTGATTACTGCGAGCTGAGGACGGACAGGCCGGCGTTTCATTCATCCGGCCGCTGGATGAGGTTCATCACGCGGCTCGTGTCCTCCAAAAAGCTCCAAAAGTAATTTGGGACTAATATGTACCACAGACAGAAAGGCGGCAGCAGCCATGGCAACGACGCTTATTGAACAGAAGACCTACCTCCGTTGTCTCTCAGATGCAGCGCGATCTTAGTGTCATCTGTGAAAAGAGCAGAAAGAAAACGAATCTATGAAATGTTAACAAGAAACATTTCTCTTTGTAGTTTCCTTTTTTGGGAAGCGTTGCCAAAACAAACAAATCCCCAAAACAAGGACAATATTCAGTTCATTAGTGGACCTTCTGGCTTTCATCATGGAATTTACAACACTTAAAGACTCTATTAAAAATGTATGTGTTGAATATAATGACTCCTCATGCATAATTCACCAAGCAGAGGCAGCCAGAGGTTAAATATACGTGTGAAATATGGAAATGTGGCATGACCCACTTCTCCAGGAGGGGGAGCAGGCAGTAACACATGGCATAGGATGCAAACTGCACACACACACACACACACACACACACATATATAGACACACATAGAGGAATAAGAGAAGTGAATGCAGTTTGGTTCCTGGACAGATTCCAGTTACGACATCATGCATTTATAATTTTGTGACAATTGACCCAAAACACTTCATTTGATTGAGAGGGGACAGACAGAAACGTTCTCCGCTTCTTCTCCTTCAGGGGACACCAGCACGTGCATTGGTGGTGGCTGTCTAACTTGACCTTTGACCCCTGCAGCTGAATAGACAAGCAAGAGCCGGGAGGGGAAACTGATCCGCCGTATGTGTCAGACAGTCAGAGGACTTCACAGCCTCAGCTACAAAACAAATACCACAGGGCGACCTCTTGACCTCCTTTGATATAAACACACACGCACACACACACTTTTTATCTGTGTTCTCATGTCTGCTCGCCTGCACTCCGGCTTTGAGTTGTAGTGTCGCTGTCACAGCTGGACACTTTTCACACTCCTCCCTGAAATCACAGCGGTTCAGAGAGAGAGAGAGAGAGAGAGAGAGAGAGAGAGAGAGAGAGAGAGAGAGAGAGAGAGAGAGAGAGAGAGAGAGAGACAGACGGAGAGAAAGAGAGAGAGAGAGAGATAGGAAGCGAGAGAGAGAGAGATGGAGACATAGATGGGGAGAGAGAGAGAGAGAGTCCATTTGAACTCAACCCTACAAAATTGATGAATGAGGGAACAATGGAGGAAAGGTCGGCCCGCTGCCTCGGTTTGAGATGGAAAACACAATAAGCAATAACTCAGGGCTGAAAGCAGAAAGCTGGAGAGCATTTCAGAGGTGAAAATCTGTCTAAACGAGCTCAGGACTGATCAACTCTTCTCTACACCACCATCAATGCTCCAGTCCCCTTTATCATCTCTGCACTGATCTCAGACTCCCGCCTGCATCGTCCCCAGGCTCTCCACCGCTCCCTGGACTCCACCTTGTCCTTTTAACAACATGAAAGTCTCTCCAGCAGCTCTGTGATGTATTTGTGGCCCTGTATACATGTCATCATGTCACAACACACTGTGAGGTACATCCCATCTCTATCACGGGGAGTGGACCCCTGAGATGATTGGTTGTCCATTAGCCTGGTGAGTTGTGCGCTCAGTGTGTATCCACTCTAAACTAAAAGCCGTATCTGCAGATTCTATTCCGGCGGCGTATACGAGCCTCTTATCATCTTTGACTAAGCGCCACGCTAATACTGCTGCGTCTGAGCGGATTCATATGAACGAGCTGTTTACTCAGACCGATTGACCTGCAGCCATAAAAAGGAAAATCATCTGAAATCTTGGCAGAGTGGATTTTTGCCACCTTGTAACTTTTGCATCTCTGGAGAGGAGAAATAAGAAACGCAGGTAAACACTTCAGAGGGCACCTTCAAGGTTTCCCCAGCGTCAGCAGAAGGATCCCGTCTGCTCCTTTTTGTTCCATAACAAGGAGGCGATGCAGCAGGAGGACTTCCCATTCATCGGTAGAGCGCCACCATGTGGACTTTTGCTGGTGTGCAGCAGACGCCAAACAATTTCCCTAAAGGTTTCTTCTCTCATGATTTTTAGTCAAATTGGAGTTAAATCCTGAGTGTAGATGAGATTTTAAAGTATTCAACAAGGATCCCAGCTGTCACTCAATGTTAACTTTCCTATATTTTGGCAGATTTGTCTTCTCACTTGCTCTACAGATATCCATCAACTCCTATCGTGTGTGTGTGTTAAAGTTGGAGAAGACGCTTCCACACAGTCAAAGTGGAAAGTTTGCATTTTCAAATGTCAGAACAAAAATCACATTTATAAAGATTTATTTGGTTTTACAGCCATATTGAGTGCTTAATCAATAAGGTTACTGCAGAGATTGTTTATAGCTGACAGGGTTACAAATGTTTCTCTGTGACCAAACTGTATAATGTCAGTGTAGCTATAACTTTGTAAAGAGTTCACCACGGATGATTTGTCTTTGCTCTAAAGAGCCTCAGCTCCGGGGCTCCACACGCTCCAAAAATCCCCTTCTACTGTAAAACGAGACAGCAGAGAGGAGCGAACCTCAGACAGCCTCCGTATCTGGATCAGATCTAGCAAAATTCCATTCAGCTCCATAATGGCTGCAGAGTCACTTTCCATTTACTCTGACGAAAGCCGGCGCCTAATCTAACACAGGATATTAAGAGAGAAAGGCCCTGTGCATCTTCAGGAGGAAATACTGGAGGTTAATTAAAGCGAAAGGTCTGACGATTAAAAAGAACTAGCAGGAGAATCATTTCAGTATATCAGAGGAGCCTAAACATGTCGTATGAAAGACTGATGGGGAATCAGAGCTAAAGCAGACGTGAGGTTTGTTCTGTGCGTGCTAAAGTTTGTCCTCGTTCAGTCTTGTGTTGTTTATACGTCGGTGCAAACACAGCTGCTGCTCTGCGCCTCGCCGCCTGCCATCTGGGATGAATTCTTCTTTTAAGCTTAAGTGGAGAGTGAGGCATTTAAGCACGCTGCAAAACTCAAAAAAGTGTCTGGTGTAGTGTGTGTTGTAAAGACAAAGAGCAGCTCCTGCAAACGCTCTTCGTCTAACATCCTGCCAGAGCGCCAGAGCGGCCGTCAGCCACTCAGCGCTCCCTCACATGGCGCTCCTTTCGTGGCCCGATGCCGGTGTGCGTGTCCTACCTTCGGTGGGGGCGGTGGTGGGAGGGTGGGCGGTGGAGGACGAGTCCCCGCCGTCGGTGGGCTCCTTGCCCCTGGACGTTGTCTTGGCGACGACTGTTGTGGTGAAGGGATAAAGGTTTGTCGTGTCGATGACGTCGCACAGTTTGTCCTTGGTCTGAGAGGGCGAGGGAGAGGAGGAATTTGGTTAATGTGTGAGTGCAATATTTCAAGAGGAGGATAATGTGTGTGTGTATGTGTTTGTGTATGTGCGAGTGTGTGTGTGTGTGTGGTAGATGCACAGGGAGGATATATAGGAGGGTTCTCCCTGCATACTGCAATAAAACACATTCATCATCCAGGCAGCTACACACCACAGCCAGTATATTACACACACACACACACACACACACACACACACACACACACACACACACACACACACACACACACACACACACACACACACACACACACACACACACACACACACACACACACACACACACACACACACACACACACACACACACAGGAAACTCAAACATATTCAGCACCTCACACACACTCTGATTATCACATCACTTTATAGCGATACTGAATCGCCTGCGTATCCCTTTAAGAGCCTCTGTTGTCATGGTGACCTCTCACCTCGTCTGGACAGCTGTTATCCACCCAGTCCTGTCGATGGCGATCAAAGCCACTGGAACATCTGAGGACAATGACACAAAGCACGGGCAGAACATTAAGCCGGATCTAAATCATCTATGGATCTATACGTTATTGATATAGCTATAGATCTGATATTGATTGTTTAGCCCATAAAGCATCAAAGGACTGCCCTAGAAAGATTTCTAAAGATTCTCAAAATATGATCCACTTTTCCCTTTAAAAGAAAAACTCGCCAAACTTCAAAATCAGTCAAGGTTAAAGACAAACAAACACAGTTGCTTCCATGTGGGCGTCTCACTCACAGCTCGGTCGGCTAATCTGAACGCAGCACGCACGTTAACACTGTGTCTTCTACCCAGAATGCCGCTGGGCGCTGTGCAGACAGGCTAACATCTGCCCCCCCCCCCCCCCGTCTGGAGTCTGCATCCTCCCAGAGTGAGCGGGGAGATGCAGGATTTACGAGGGGGAAGTTCAGTGGGTCACCTGGGTGTGGGGGTGTTGGAGCAAACACAGACCTCTAATAACTTTCAAAGGGAGTGTGTTATCAAGAGGGGGGGGGGCACCTAACTAATCCTCCGTGCTGTAAATGAATCATCAATCATAACTCGCCCACTGGTGACCCCGCCACTCTCCCATCACTCCTCTCTGTCTGGGTCTGTGTGCCTCACGCTGCTTTCACTTGGTTTTGAAGCTGGAGATCCTGCAGAAAGTCTCCCATAGCTCCGCCTCCAGCCGGGTCACAAGGCTGAAACACTGTCCAGAAGAAGAATGAGTCCAGTAGAGTCCAGCAGGGCCGGTTTCTCCAGTGAGGCTATTGTTATGCTAACAGCTCTATGTTCATCTTTCTACCTCTTTAATCATCCCATTTCTTTTATTCCCCCTAAAAATTCAGCTTCAGCTCTGTGATCAGGCGAAACGGTTAATCCCCCCCCCCCCCCCCCCCCTGCTTCCCCCTCAGACACAGACGACCCAGAGCGAATCTGCTCCGTCTCGCTCCTGTGGGAAGCTCTTGTTTTTGTTTCTTCTCCGTGGCATCCGGCTAAATTAGCTGCCATCAAACACACTGAGCTACAGTGCTCTTAATTAGAAAAATGGACTGAGGCGCCTCATTTGAATATAAATGAACCCACGAGGGAGAACATTTGTGCTCGGGATTCGTCTCTCTGCACTGTTTGGCAGGAGAGAGATGGAGTTTCATTCCTGGCGCTCCGGTTGCTCCAGATTCCATCTAAAATTCATAGAAGTCAAAGCATTCGATTAACTTTGCACCGTCATGGCAGCTCAGCACGCTTAGACGAAGATGAGGCAGCGACTGCATAATGTTCCTCACTCAGTGTTTCCTTCAAATATAAACTGGAGGGGCCCTCAACAGAGCCCATACCTCCGCCAAGGCCAAACAATCCCAAAACATACTGAATGACAAAGCTATATGTGATCATTGGTGCCTTGATCAGCTCCGGAATCAAACGAGTTCTTCCACGGATGATTCCCAACCTGCCCACCAAGCTTCAGTAAAGTCGGTTCTTCATCAAACCAAACCATCACAGATGTCAACATAACCTCTCAGGCCAAGGTAAATATGATTTCTTAAGAAACCAGGAGACTTAAACTTATTACAACTCAGTATTTGCTGCTTGACCATCATTCATTTTCAACTGGCTGCGTTTTGATGCACACCAGATGTGGATTAGAGAGCAAATCCCTGCATTTCCTCCTGCACTGGAAGTTACGGTCCAGCAGGAGTACTTTATTAACCCAGACACACACACACACACACACACACACGCACACACACACACAAGGTGACTCAGCTCAGACATTTGGACGCTCTCACCTTCCCACTGCAACGCTGTAAGATGTTAATTACCTCTTCATTATTAGTCGTTTTCTTAAAACGTTGGCGCCTTTCATCCGAGGCCGTTGTGCTATTTTAATTAGCGCGCCTTTAAATTTTCGGCCTTGAGACACGCAGCCGAACAACCAGATAGAGTTCCAATTACAGTGTGACACAATGAGATGAGTGCTGAAGGCGTCGGGCGTCTCGAGGAAACACCAGTCGCACATTACTCAGGTCCGCTCACAGAGCAACCAGCCAGTCCACAAGAACAGAGCGGCAGATTCATATTTGACGAGTCAGGAATTCAAAATGGACGAGGGCCGCTCCCGAGTGAGCCGAGCGAACACGACCTGACATCATCTTCAGCAGATTTCCAAGCCGGTAAACATTCATAAATAAACGATGTAACGATAACAGAGGTGTGCCGGCATTCCTTTAATATTCACTCCCGTCTTCAAACTTTCCCATCCGACTCAAACGAAACCCCGGCCGCCGCTCATGCTTCAGCTGCCAGGAAACACAATAACAAACCGTACGCTGCTATAATATTGACTCGCGTTTGAAGCGCCGGGAGAGACGGTGAAGGGTTTGACAGGAGAGGCGCGAGGCGAGCGAGATGCTGTCCGGCCCGCACAGTGGACGCTTGATTCCCTTCAGCTGTTAGGGACGTTTGGTTTCATTTGGTTTCAACCACAGGAGCGGGGAGAGACCGGTAGGGAACCAGCCCGGGCCGGTATGAGGAGGAGGCCGCAGGAGCCTGATAAGATCCAGGTGTTGGCACGATGCAATGTGCTGCTGGAGCCAGAGCCGACCCAGAAGTGCTGAGTCACCAGAACCACTGTTCAAATAAGCTATTTAGTGATTACATTAAGCTATCGTTCCATCTTTTAACTCAGAGTAAAATGTTTCCAATGACTGAAACATCCATCAGAGGAATCTACTCTTGGGTGGATCCAAATGAAATGAGGCAATAAACTGCAGATTTGCCTCCAAGCTAATTATAATTGCTTTGATCTTATTTAAAACAACAAGGTGTGTGTCTGTGTGTGTGTGTGTGTGTGTGTGTGTCTGCAGAAAATCCCACCTGTTGAGCCGATGACACCAGCTGCAGTTGAAGTTGATCTGCGATGAGACGCAGGCGCCGCAGCTGGTGAACTGGAGACAAGCTGCAGAGGAAGAAAGGTCAAGACGGGTCGGACCTCTAACCAAATCAATACACTAACATGACAAGCACCTGAGGCTCCACTCAGGTGAAAAGGTCTCCAGACAGTCTAATGATAAGGAATCTATGCAAAGGATCTCCTGCAGACTAATGATTTGCCATATTTCAGTTGACAGTGTTATTGTTATTATTGATCTGCAAAAGCTGATACGATTAATTCTTCTTACTGGGTAAAGGCAGGATTTCCACGGCTGTAGAATTGGTGATCTTCGTCTTCGTCAGCTCCACCCGGTGGTACTCGTAGATGGTCCGCCGCCTCACATCTGGATTAGCGAGAGGGCAGAGAGAAACAGAGACAGACAGAGAGAGAGAGAGAGAGAGAGAGAGAGAGAGAGAGAGAGAGAGAGAGAGAGAGAGAGAGAGAGAGAGAGAGAGAGAGAGAGAGAGAGAGAGAGAGAGAGAAAGAGTAAACCATCACAAACGCTCCATCCAGAGATTAAAACTAGGACAAGCCGGTCCCCGAAGACGACTGGGAGGCAGAATCAGGTCGTGTGAGACGCGACCCCACCATTCGCCCAGCAATTTCCCCCAGGAGCCGATATCAATCACAGCCTGTTGAAAGGCCGCCCACTCAGTCATCTGTAGCAGAAAGTCATCAGCCGAGGCAAGATGGCTGAGATTGATTAGATACATCATTGGCTGAAGGACCGCGACAATGCTGGCAGTGTGTTCGCTCCCACCGGGACCGGAGTGGAGATGGAACTAAATAAATGCTTTGATAACATCGAGTCAAAAAGCCACTTGGGTCTGAGAGTTGATGCTGGTGATGTAGAGTTTTGCAATTAAAGGCTTTTAATGCAATCGGAGCTGCGGTCCAGTGTGCGTCCTGACATTCGCTCCACCAATGAGCTACAAAATTGAAATTCGATAATCTGGAGTGTGAAACGGAAACATTGAGGTTCCGCAAAGCCAACTCAGTTTGACCTAAGAACGACAGCGCCCCTCCTTCTTCCCTCTCCTCTCCCTCACTTCTTCCTCTCGGGATTATCCCCCTAATGGGCCGGAGGAAGAGGCCGGACGCTGCATCCGGGCTGGATCCAGGCTCCGGGGGGCTGCAGGTGGACGATTACCACTCCGTCCTGCCTCCGCAACCAACCAGGCCCTAATGAGGATTTAAGCTGCTTCCACTGATAACATCAAACATGGGGAGGATATACAAAAAAAGTGTGTCATTAATTACGCGGAGGTTAAGAGGTTCAATTAGGCCTGAGACAAATGAAAACCACATCCAGAGGAGAGTATAATGTCGCAAGCTTCAAGAATATAATGGAAGAATACTCTCAGCCTTATTCATTCACCTCAGACCGGTGCATGGGAGTCAATAGAAATGTGAAGTTAAGACTGTGAGTTAGAAATCAATAGTGAAATGACGCAGGAGTCCAAATCTACTACAAGTATAAGAAACATCAAACTCAAACACGGAGCAGCACTTTGACTGTTTAAGTGAGCGGATACAGCCTCGACCTCATGATGAGAGTTTTGTCAGGTCGATATCTGTGCCACATTAGATCTCATCATCAGCTCTCCTCTCCGCCTGCCTGCCTGCCTGCCTGCCTGCCTGCCTGCCACACACACTTGCACTTTTATAATCGGCGATGTAATTGGTCGCCGTGTTAAGCTTCTCGCTTTCGGAAAATCGCCGTTTCAATTCAAGGACGGGCGTGAGGAGATACTAAAAAAGGGGACAAGGTGATAAAGTAATTTAAAGAATAATTCACTGAGCCTGCAATGTAGCCTTGGGGTGAGAGAGGGGGGGGGGTGTGTGTGTCTGAGCCTTGATCTTTACACAGGAAGAGACGCCGCGACGCTACCTGACCCTCTAATTACAAGGCCCCGACCACAGGACACACACAAATCTTCCCCTCTCTCATCTGCACCTGCGCCTGATTTGCCTGGAGACGGTGTGAAACGTTTTATTTGAGGGTGCGATCCCACGGCGGGCTGAGAAGGCGTCGCTCCCTCGCCCCCTTGCTCGCCCGCTCGCCGTGTTGCTATGTGGTAATTGGCTACAGAGGCTGATTCCCTCCGAGCTCAGATTGAGATTTAATATACTGGAGGAGGTCTGGATGGAGGTCTGGTTGGAGGACTGGATGGAGGTCTGGATGGAGGTCTGGATGGAGGTCTGGATGGAGGTCTGGACCGGCTCCATGGATGAAACAGGCCTCTAAATCTGTTTACATTTTCCTTCTACGAAATGATCCAGAGACGCCCCAGGCAGCTTATTTTGGAGCGACTGAGGTATTGTGCATGGAGACAATAATAGTTCTCTGCAGGAATCGTCCTCTCAGCAGCTTTTCTGACCTACATTTCAGCGACGGCGAGTCCTGGAGCAGCAGCCGACCTCCCGCAAGCCCAAACCGCAGGTTGTGGGATTCACTGCTGTGCGTTGTCTCTACAAAGTGCTGATTTGTGCTTTTTCAAAGGTTTCGCATCATCCATCTAAGATCCTCGCCCATTAAAGAGCTGTCATTTCCCCCGAGTGTGGAAACGCAGGTCACCAGAGCGTCGGTATGAGGAGCATCACTAAGAGAACCTCTGATCTGAGCTCGCTGCTGAACTTCAGGGGAAGGAGGCGCATTCTGCTCTCTCCCTGCAGAAACTCACAAGCAAGGCACAAAAACAAAGCTGTTTGATTTGTGTTATTCCTCTCACGATGAGGGAAGGATTGTCTCAACTATTTAACCTCTGAAGGAGTTCAGTTAAGCCAAACGAGATTAAAGGACGATCAGCGTTCTGGTTTCATGAGGAGCAGGATCTTCGCAGGGTCGGAGGGCGAAGATGGGAGACGAGCACAGCGCGTGAAGACTCTCAGTCTGCTTCCTGTCAGGGTTTCATCACTCCCTAACGAAGCAGCTGGACACGCTTGTTTCATCACGCCGTGTCAAAGGCATCAAACTCGGCTCGGTAAAGTACAAAGATCTCCGGGGCGGAGGAGACATGAAACAACGTCGGTGTCAGCGTCTCCTGGCAGGCCGGGCCTCTGACATTCTGAGGGGTTTTATTGCTCTTAAACCAAATTCAACAAAAATCCCTCTCACTTCTCACCGTCCCCTCTAACTCAACATGAAGACGAAGAGCCGAGTGAGGAGCTACAAGACGTCAAACATGACAAACACACTATCCAAGTTGCGCTCACGCCATTAAAATCCGGATTAAATGACTGAATAAATCATGTCTGACACGTCATTACTGTGGAAGACTCTGAGAACAGAACCCAGCAGGAGACAAAGTTCCAAGCGTCTCCTCTTTGCCTCGGCTTTAAGTGTAATGGGTCTGGAGCTTCAGCCACAGCTGGACTCAGGCTGAACTATGAAAATACAGACAGAACTATGCAGGGAGCCGCAGGAACGTCCGTCTCGCCGGGCTTATGGGTCTGTAAATGCGTGACTCACTGGGAATCTGCTGGATCTTGTGGACGACCACGAAGGCGTCAGACAGGCCCACCTTCACCGGGTGATTGACCGAGCTGATCTGAGCCACCTCGATGGGGATCTGAAACAGAGGAGAGAAACAATCAATGATCCAGGCCTCGCCGATCGGTCTGAGGCACGACGGAGAGCAGGTGCAGGACTCACAGAAAACCCAACACAGGCTGAATTTAAATGTTAGTTTCATGGGAAATCTGAGAGAACCGAGAGCCTGATGTCGAGACAAATGAGGTAAATACATGCCGGTAAAGTGAGACGGCGGTTTTGTCGTCAGCTCGGCTAATGAAAATCTGATTGGGTGTAATGACCCGGGTGCTTTTGTGGAATAATAACAGAGAATGTCCACGGCGGAGCGATTAGAGGAGGAGAGGCCGCAGTCATGAAAGACGCTCGGCGGTGTAATCGCAGCAATTATCACAGATTATCGCGTGTAATTCCACACTGGTGCGGCAGATGCGGCTGGAAAAAGTCTTTGCCCTTCGCTTTCTCTCTCTTCACTTGCGTTGTTTTTCCCCTTTCGGTTGCACGAAACTCGAAACCTTGCAGGAATAACAAGCGACACGCTAAGTTTGAACAATGCCGGGAGCGAATCAAGCGCACGGAGACACTGCCAGGATATTAAAGTGATATTATCTTAGGCAGCGCCGTCGTGAAACTCCTTATTTTGTCAAACAGGGAGGCGTCGCTCTGCCGTTAGACAACATTTACGGATCGTGCTTGAAGACGTGACCTCTGACCTCTTTGTAGGCGAAGACGATGCGGCCGGTGTTGTGCAGCGTGGCCTGGAAGGTGAAGCTGCCCAGGTTGTAGCTGTCCTGCAGGTGGACGTGATCCCACTGCACCACCAGAGCCGTTCCTGTAGGTGGCGCAAGCAAAACACAGAACAGGTCATGACCTCGGATATTCAGGTCAGCACATCAAGCTCACATTTTAAGTACATTGATTTCCAAGGATCGTTATGTCCTGGGGGAGATTTGTGTTTTTTCCACGTGGGTGTGAAATGATTGACAGGTGGAGCAGAGCCAGTGTGTGTGGGGGCGCCGCTACCATGAAACGGCAACCAAACCGAAACACTGACAAAACCAAAGAGAAGCTTCATGGTGGCTGTGACAGATTATCCCTCTCTAAAGCTTTTAAGGCCGTTCAAGATTGAATACCGGAATTGTATTGGGATTCTGTTCCGACGGTAGGAAAACTAAAGCGAGCCAGATGTTCTTGGAATCACACCGGATCACGCAAAATCCCGATTTGCTCGTCTTCATCTGGGATCGTGCCTGACACTCGGCTTCACCCTGCAGCCTCGCATTACTTTTAATGCGGTTTTGACTTACTGTGGACTCCACTGTGGAAGCTATCGACAGCCAGAGCCGTTCCTCCCTCCGAGCCAATCATTTGGCCGGGTGCCAGGCCAATAAAAGTTTGTTAACACAACGAATCCATTTTTCCATCACGCAGCCTGAGTCCTTCCGTCCAAAGTAAAGAGGAGATTTAAGAGCTCAAGCTGACAAGCCGGGGGCTCTACAGAGCGCCGGCGTCCACTGCTACAGGAAACCCTCCTAATAATTTACATGTGTGTGCAGAGCGCCGCCGGGCCTGGATGTGGATGATGTAAAGGCCCGAGTAAGAGCCACTACATACTTCAGACTCACTGTGAGATGTACGTGTAAAATATGATGAGAGGTAAAATGGAAGGAGCAGGAGGAACCAATGAATCAAAGTTGATACGTTGATGCTGCCTGTGTGTCTGAGTGGATTACAGTATAGCCACTAGGGGGCAGATCAGAGCCAAATCATCCAAACGTTCAACTTTCGATGTGTTTTCGTGTTTGTAGACGCTGCGTTTAAAGGAGTCGGTAAATGAGCATACTATCAGAATACTTCAAAGCTGAGTGGGAGCAGAAAACGAGGAGTTAAATCAGTTCTGGAGATGCGACTGAACTCTGCTGCTTCACGCCGCCTCATGCTTAGTCAGACAGAAATACGTGGCCCGAATATAAGTCTGCTCAGAATGCATCCAGGTCAGGAGGGGAGGCTGCCGCGCTATCTGGGGCTCCCTGGCTAAAAATACTGAGACGAGTGCGGAGAACACACCGGCCTTGATTCTGATTCTACTCACACACACATACACACACACACACACACACACTCGCTGTAAGAACTTGCAAAACAACAACAGCCTGACTTTAACTTTAGAAAAAGCCTTAAAAATGAATCAATATAAAGTCCATCTGGTGACAGTCACAGTGTAACCGTGTGAAAATCTCACTGTGTTTGTGAAATGTGACTGTTGTTGCCAATGACACCACCGTGCCGCCACCATGATAAAAATACCAAAGTGTGTCAGGCGTCAAAACACCAGAGTACCTGAGAAACTCGCACATCGTCTGCTCTTTATTTAGCAGCTTCACAGTAACGGGAAGGGGGAACCAAAACTTCCCACAGTGGATCGTGGAAACAAAAGTGGAAGTGTGTGTGTGTGGAACGTTATAAAGCTTAAGTTTCATTTGAACCATTCAAGACCGCAAATGGCTATTTCGGATGAGACGTTTGGAGCCGATGGACGATCTGATCTTCTCGTACCGTTGTCAAAGTAGATGACTGTGGAGTTTCTGGAGACGCTGGGGTCAAAGTTGGCCATCAGGGGAGCGATGTACTGCGTGGCAGTGAGCATCCGGTGCACCACATCGCCCGTGTAGATGAACCCTGCAAGGAAGAAAGAGGAATGAATATTATCCATAATGTGACAGAAACGTTCATATAGTGTTTATGTACATCAAGGTGAAATGTCCCTTTAAGAGAAATCACTCCCTTTATCATCTCAGGCTCTATTACATCAGGATAACGACTCATTCTTCTATTACCCTCCTGCTTCACAATTTCATTCCCTGTGTGTTTCCACTTTAAGTCATCAATCAAGGGAGCTAACTAAGCAGCCGCGGCAACAAAAAGGCATTATGTTAACTTTAACAATTTATGTCCCCCCTCAACAAGGCCGGAATAGATCTGTCTCCCCTGAGAGGGGCGCTGGGCCGCAGCATTTAGCCGCCTGTAAGCAGCGTTATTAATGGAAACAACAACACCCGCTATTCATCACCGGGGAACGCTGTTTGCATAAACCATCGCAATGAACGACAACCGAATCAAACTGTGCTGAACTTTGTCATCAGCCGGGACATTGAGACACAGTCTGCTGATGTTTCTTAGTGTTTACACCCTTGTTTTATGTGAAAACAAAGTGTAATTTACCTCTAAAACAGGCAAAATGGTGTAAATCAGAGTGGGTTTTTTTAACAGCAGCTAGGGTGAAACACTCTGAAGTCCATTTTCTGTCCATCGTCCAGTTGAATGATGTAACAAACATCATGATCAGATGATTTGTAGGAACTGATGAACTAATTTCTGTTTCTAATTTTGTTCCTTCAGTCTGAGCTGAATATTTAAGATAATTAGAGAGAAATTAATATCCAGCTAACTCTGCCTGAAGGAGATTATCAACATGATCGTCTGGAAGGATATGGAGCTGGAAATCTTTGCTGAGTGAAACAGAGAGGAGTAGGAGGTGCGGCCCGTAACCTCCGGCTCCATGTCACCGTATGTCTTCATGTGCATTGAAACAGCTATAAAAACATCTATCACGCTGGAGAGCAGGAGCGGAGAGGAATCAATCTGTCCCTGAAGACCTCCCAGCTCACAATTACCTCCGTATAGCGCACTGTCAGCACACACACACACACACACACACCGGGAGGAGGAGGAGGAGCGAAGATGTAAGTTTATTTAGTTTATTTTCTGGGGGAGAGGACACGCTGAACGGCTCAATAAGCACATGTTGCCATGGTTAACGCTTCCATCTGGGAAAGTTGCACTAGAAAGATGAGATTGTTTTAGCTGAGAGTTGTAAAATCATCCACCTCTCATGTTGGAACTCCAGTAGATGAATCCAGAATCCCAGCGATCCCAATAACAGTGATAGGAAGATGGTAGACATGTTGTGTTTGTCACTGTTTGAGACAAAATCTAGTCTGGGACTTTAGGACAGCACAACTTTCCCACTTGCTGATATCTGATGTCACACACCAAAGTACCAGATCAGAGCAGAATCAATGCTCTCACTCTCGCTCTCTACCCTGTGTGTGAGACCCGTCTGAAGCCTTCATACCTGGACCTGTCAGGGAGCTCAAACCCTGCGGTGTGAAATGGGTTGTGACAGGCAGGGAGGGTTGTGTTGTTATTGCGTTATTGTATATCAGCACACAAACAACTCAGATTGCATTTCAAGGCGAAGGTAAATCCTGGGTTTAGAGGTTCTTGGCTGGAATTCTGGAGTGGAGTTTGCAAATTCTCCCAACTGAGTGGAAGATCTTGTTTTTTGAATTTGTGAAGCCCAATCTCCCAGTTGCAGGTCTGACAGCTCTGGAGCATCAGGACGCAGAGCTGGAAGTCGATAGAGACGGATAAAGAGCGCAGACGCTCCTGAAGCCACATTCGTGATAAAACACACAAAGAGCCGCACACCCAGGCTGCGTGTGCTGCATGTGTGTGTGTGTGTGCACTTTCCTTTATCTGATCCCACTGTGCACGCTGGTTTTGTCACAAGTCACTCCGTCTGGATCGACCGCAGCATTCCATCCCATATTTACCAAACATTCGTCCCTGCATGTTCTTTATCTCACGGGTTTGCTTTGTTTTGCCCTCGTCACCATTCAACCCTAAACCTCTGCAAAAAAAAAAAAAGGTAGGAAGCCACAAAACACACTCAGCTGCACGAGACGCACACACACACCAGCACTGCGGTGTGTTTGGAGGGGCTTTGTTTCTAACGCTCCTTTCTCCGGCAATCTCTTGAACACACAATGCATTTATCTGACAGTCTCTCAACGCGCTGAAGAGCTGCGGGCATCTCGGCGGAGAGGCAGCGCATTCATTATGGACGACACACACACACATACACACACACGCACAGGCAGCAGAGGGAAGCGAGGAAGGAGGGGAAACAATGGATAAAGACCGAAAGAGCTTGAGGGAGAGAAACAGGGTGGAGTGTATAGAGAAGGTGGGTAAGGAACAAAGTATTCCTCCCTCAACAAGCTGTGTTTACGTGTGTGTGTGTATGTGTGTGTGTCCAAGAATAATACAAGGGGGAATTAGCGGTCCCACCAGACTAAATCTGCACTTTATTGAACATTTTGTTTGACAAGTGCTTTGTTCCTTCATACTGAGCTGTGTTTAGATTACAGGACATGTTCTGTTTATCATGAGGGGTCTGATGGAGGAGCAGTCTGGACCGGGGACCACATACACACACACACACTCACACAGACACACACACTCTGCAGCTCCACTCAAAAGCTCACTAAACAATACAAAACCAAAAGCGAGTCAGCAAATGTCAGGTCCTGTAGCGTGCTGAGTTGAACAGAAGGGAAAAGCTGCAGCGCCAAATAAATGTCGTCACCCGGAGGGATAAGCTCTCGCTCTGACAAATGATCTTTGGGAGGCAGAGAGTACAAACACACGGAGGACCAAATCAGCAAAGACGACGCAGATGTAAAGATGTACAGCTTTTTCTTGCATTTTCTCATCACTTTTAATGTCTCCTTCTAACTGAGGCTGCAACTACCAGTTTCACTCAGTGGGCATGATAGCGGTGCAGCGAGGGAGAGTTGATGTGGGTTGATGTGTTTTGCTCATTAAACCTAACAGGGAACATGTGTGTGTGTGTGTGTACGGACACTTTATTTGATAAATATTGAGCATGTTTGGTTTTATTTGGTTAAGTAATTTGCCACTGTAGATGAAACATTCAAACAATATACTTTGTGTGTCATCACTTTGTGTGTAATCACGTTGTGTGTTTTGAGTGCATTCTGGGTTCAGGGGGGTTACAGTGTGACAGCTGGCCGTGTCAGCATCATTCCACAGCTGGTCTGCAGACAGCTGGAGATGGTCAGGTCGTGTATCATGGCTTATTTGCAGTTTCCGCGTGTCAAACACTCCACACACACACTCTTCACACACACTCTCAGCTCCCTCCATCGACCGCAAACACTCCGCTCCTTTTCCATACGACAGTCACAATATTTTCTTCAGCGCCTGAGCCTCAAAGACTTTTGGCATTCGGCAAATTGAAATGTTTACGTCCCAAAAGTGGGGGAACGCTGAACTTGGACCCCGGGAGGTTTCCCATGGCTGCGTGCCAACTCTATCTCTCCCCGCCTCGCCGCCGGGGCCCGTCGATGTTCTTGAGGGCTCGGGTAAGACATCATTGTTCCTGCAGAGTTTCAGGGTGGGCAGCGGAGGGAAAACATTTGCTGAAGTGGAAACGCCCGACTTGCTGACAGCGGAGAAAGCTGCAGGAGAGATTGGCACCGACAGGGAGAGGATCCTGAGAGGGAACGATACCGGCGAGACGCTTCAGAGACAAAGCTCCAGAGGCCTGCCAACCACAGATAGCTCCCTCCTCCTTCCTCTCCTCCTCACTCCTTGCTCTCCTCCCGCTCCATTCCTCCATCTTTGTCAGCAGGTATGCAAATTCCTCCTTATCTCCCTGTGAGCCGGCTCATTCCTCCTCCTCCTCCTCCTCAGCATCCAGCACTTTCCCTACATGAACCGAGGGGCGGCCGCACTCCACGAGCGGCCGAGCTCTCACCCTTAGCACGCGCTGCCAGGAACGTCTGCGATGATAATGATGATAAGAGACGTGATAGATTATCTCTTTATTATTGCAGCGGCAGCCAAACGCAGCACGGGATCAGTGGAATAGTTGGGTAAGAGTCGGGCTTTAGTCTTTGATGCGATAATAGCAGGTTGGTGTGTGGTGGTTTCGCCCGTCAAGACTCAAGTGGAAAATTACTGCGCACACTCGGGCAAACACGTCGGGTTTGTCACATATCTCTCTCACACTCACACTCACACACACACACACACACACACACACACACACACACACACACACACACACACACACACACACACACACACACAGAGACAGACAAGGGGAGGGAGTATCACAGACTATCATGGGTTCTGCTCATTTTCCTGATATCCCAAAATCCTCTTCCATGTCTCTATCAGGGAGGACTCGGCCACTTGGCAGAGGGACTCTAGTTTCCAGTCCAAACCCAGACAGGTCTGGTTTCACAGACGTTCCTGCCGAGGTGAGAGCTGTATGAGAGCTGGTACCCGGTTCTGCTGAGTGTTGTCGGTGGTTTGTGTGCTGTGGTCTCTGCCAGACGAGACTCAAACCTCTGCTTTGGTTTGGAACTTCCTTAAAGAAACGTCTACACACATGAGTTGTTGTTTGGTTCTTTTGTTGTATGAAAGTGCAGAATCCTCTTTGGATGGCAGCCTGACACACACACACACACACACACAGGTACTCCAAATCCCTTTTTTTCCCCCACACTTTCCGTTGCGTTCCATAAAACCCGCTGCCCTCCAGACTTGTTTCATAAACCATACGACATTCCCCCCTAAACCATCAGCAATAAAATCTGTCTGTGTACGTTCTAATACCCCGAAAACACAGTATATCCAATAATAACAGTATTAGCTGCCACTGAGAGAAGAGAGTCCAAGAAGGGTGTTCACTTACCACCGGTTGCCACAGTGATTTCACGCAGGAAATGTCCATAAAAAGGGAAATCGAAGGACAGATTAACTCTCTGTGAGGGGAAAAGCAGACAGATGACCTCGGTCAGAAAGATGGCTCTCGTTAAAGGCAACAGGCAGGATGGAGAATGTGGGACGCGAACACACAGGTGGAGCATCTGTTCAGCATTTCACAGCACAAACATGGAGAAACTCACAAATAGTCAAAGTATGAAAGTCATGCAAGTATGAAACATTAAATTTGTTTGATGAATGAGCGTATTGTCCCTTTAAGTTGACAGAACAGAGCAGTAAAAGTAATTTAAAATGTAACTGACATTCTTTCCACTGTGTCTGCATGCATCAGTGTATTGACATAAACACAAGGCTGATAGACTTAACGCAACGATAAAACTAAGTGAAGTCTTACACAAATACTCTTGGACACGCTGAACTACAAACTGCTCATCTACATAACCTCAGAACATGGTTTATGTCAGAACTTTATTATCTTTGGAGGAGCAAAGCAACGTTCTGGGGAGATCGACGGTCCGTAGTAAATAAGCGGCGCTGGTACACGATACCAGATCACGCCAGCAGGAGTAATCCTGTGGCAGACCACACTGCATTACAGGCCCAGTGTAGCCGTGACGTTGACCTCTGTGGCTTTGTTTTGTTTTATGACCTTATTGGCTGATCATTTTCGGTGTCAGGAGACCGACGCGCTGGCAGGACAGTGTGCCAGGAGGGATCGTGTAACCTTTTCCCTGCTCCATAGCGTGGAGTTTATATGCAGTTTTTCACCATTTCTCCGCCATAATAAACTATTTGTCTGAAACGTTCTTCGGCTGACACAGTGGTTGAGTTTGTGAGATTGCAGCGGCGAGGAATTGCAAACCCACAAGCGACCTCCGTGCCCACATCGCTCTCCCCTATATCTCCTTTTTTGACTTTCCAATCGCTGGCTGGGCTTCAAATCGAGACAAACATTTATTGATTTTTCTTCCCAGACTACGCCACAGTCTGAGAAAACTCCCACTTCGCCGCTCGCCTCTCGCCCAGGCCGCCGCGCTGTGGACTAAAAGAATAGCTCGTCTCATTTTCTATGGTCCCATCCATCATTACATGACTGAAGGTAGAGCAGCGGAATGCACAATGTGGGACTCCATTCTCTATCTCTACAGCCGCCATTGTTCAGCCTGAGGGCTTCTCTTTCAGGGCTTCTGACTGCCCGCCTGCCATCCTCCTCTGTTCCTTCAGTCACTCCGCTGCTGCCTTGTGTAAATTCATCAGTATGCAGCCGGCGTCATACACCTGCTCGAGTGGAGGTACAGGGAAGATAAAGCTTTCAACTTCACTGCACAGACGCATTTCAACAGCTTAGATGTGTAACGAAACGCACTGTTTTCAACCCACTACTGTATATTAAAGTGCTGCTTTTTGAGGGGAATTTAAGGTCACTGAAGTTGTTTTTTGTAAGCGGGAGTATTTTGGATTCATTTGGTGTTCACTCACCAGAGCCACAGGCCTGTGAATGTGGCCTGATGGATACACGTCACTATTACTACAAAAGCTTAAACAAACAGCTTCTTCACGTTATGGGCTCATCATAGCGGATGCTGCGAGGCTACAGTAAACATGCAGCTCCCACCAACTCCTGATATAAAACCAGAGTCAGTCGTTTCCTGCAAACAAATCTATCTATAATCTGAGTGAGAGATGATGAGACAGTTTCCATGCGGCTAAAGAAGGCTGTCAAGCATTTGAAAGCAATAGACTCAACTCTTTTTTCGATCAGGAGTTAGTGGAGAACAAATGAGATCTACAGGGAGAGTGAGTATCACGTCCTGCTCCCCCTAGTGGCCTCCGTGCTTTAAAGGAACGTGCCAGGTGAGTTTTAAAGGATGGGGTCAGATGAACGTCAGGGAGCATCTTTCATGTCCATTGTTGAGTGTGTTGACTTACCGCAGCTTGTCTGTGTGTGTTGGACAGAATCCCATGAATCTTGACTTTTTCCTTGTCCATCAGCTCGGTGTTTACCCACAAGTCCTTGCTCATGGGGTCTGCAGGGCCGAACGTCTTTGATGTGTAGTAGTTGTGATCTGTGTCCTCCTGTTGGACAAGACAAAGAAATCATGATGAGAGGGAGTTTGATTATTTGTCTGTTTCGGGTTTGTGTACCAAACTACTTTATTGTGAAATGCAGGTTGAGGGAGAAACGGTTCTTTCATTGTATTATGCACACAGAGTAATTGTTTTCTCTTATTTTTATAAAACCGACACCTTGCGGCACTCAGCTGGCCCAAATCAAATTCCAAACAACGCGATTTTAAACCTTAATGGGGTTAAAATTCATATTCATCTCCATTCAATAACACTGAATCATTCCAATTTTCCAGAACAAATTTCCTTAAACTAGATTATCTTAACCCAATCATATCCACTGTGTGTGTGGGCCTGTGTGTGTTCTTTGAAACCTAATAACGCCCAGGGTTGAATGAGAGGACAGTCAGCAGATGAAAATGACTTTAACAGCTCCTTATGAAACAAAACAAAGGAACAAGAAGCCTCATCAGCGGCGACATCTCCCACTTAAGAAAAGCCTGAACCCCACTGCCCGGTCAGGATCGCCCTCTATCACAGAGGTATTCATGGGACTTTTATAAGCCATATGGGAGGCGCCTGTCTGCTTTTATAGCTTCCTGTACAGAAATAGGAATAATGTGGATGTCGTGAGCCTGGCAGCGTTTGTCTCCTTCTCTAATGATGCAGTGCAGCTGTGACTTTTATCTAAAAACACTGTTAAAGTTAATGTTTTGCTGGAGGGGAGTGAGGGGAAGTATAAGCTGCTTCTGACTCTGATCTCACTGATCACAACTTTGACTTATAGGTGATACTGTGTGTCGGCACCGAAACATCAAAAAGCCACGAGAGAGGCATCAAAGCGGCGCTCAGATGATTTTACCTCATTATACATGTGCAGATTTTCAGAGAGCGATAAGGTTTCAGGTTCAGCTCTTTGGATTGATATCAAGATGAGCCTCACGGGTGGAGGTGCTACTGCTGATGAATTTGTAGATTTAAGCAAATGTTGCCTTTACACAGAGCAGATAGATGGAGCCGCCCCTCCAGGCAACCTTACTCAGCACATTTCTGGGAGAATAGAAAACAGGCTGCAGATACAAACACCAGGCTGTTAAGTTGTGCATTAATCAGTGCAAGATGTTTTGGTCTTGTGAAGGTCTGAGGGGACGTGGACTCGCTCGGACGTGAGCGGGGGGCCAGCTGGATGTTGTTGCCCCAGATTCCCCCTCAGGGTTTCCGGGGGAGAGAGAGGTTTTTGGAAATGTAGGCCTGGTGCCAACATCCAGCTGGGTGTAGGTGGACGTGAAGCTGTGAGAGCTTTACAAGAAGTCCAATAAACAGAGCGCCTGACCAGAGGAACGCTCTCTCATGTAAACACCCACAAACATGTCCACTACTCTACTAGTAAATCTAGTATTGTTGCAGCATTTGTACTTATTTATCAAAAGCTACCAGATGACAAAGACGTAGCACTCCTGTATTAAAGCCAGGCTGCGGCATACGTGAGCGGTGAACTAAGCACTGAACGCCCACAGACTGCTGAGGCTGAGCTGAGGATCTGTATCATGAAGGTAACACACAGCTCCTGAGGAGTGTTCCAGAAAAGCAAATAAACGCATCTGAATAAATATTAGGGATGCATATTTACATTTCAGAGGAATTAGAAATGCAAATTAAACAAAATATGCCCTGAATACAACTTCAGATCTATTGTTAATGTTTGTTTTAGTTTGTAGTTCTTTTAAGTTCTTTATCCATGGGATGCATAAACACATTCTGACAAGTAAACAAACACGCAATAGAGGGCTAAGTTCCAGATCTCTCTATCTCACACACACACACACACACACACACACACACACACACACACACACACACACACACACACACACACACACACACACACTCCGTTATGCTGCGGTCTCAGTATGTTGAGCCAACATGTTTTCATATCTGACCCAGCTCCCATAACACAGAGGGGATCCATCTAATTGAATCTTTTGTGGTGCTTTTATGAGATTCAGGCTATTCTACTTAAAGGAAATACAGTTTTGAAAAGCCGCCATTGAAGAAGCTGATGAAAACTGTAATTTCTTTATCCCCCCCGCCCCCTTCCTATATATTTGTTCCATACAAAAGACTGTCTCATGTATGAGCGAGGATCTGGAGTGTTGGGATTAAGGCTCAGTGTTTGCACCTGCATACATCACACACACACGCGTACATGCAGGGGACTTTTCCAGGTAAATCTGACCTGTGCAAAGAAGCATTAAAAGGCCGGGGATCCATTATTCATTACTCTGCTCCTCCTTCTCCTGCCTGTTTCCTGATGTGTGTGGTGAAATTCAGCTATACTGATCTGTGCAAACCAGCCACAAGATCAACCATCGACATATTAAACCATGAGAGAGGAAGAGAAAGTTTCAACATCATCTGAAAGGGGAGGAATGAATCATGAGGTAGAGGAAGACGATGGGCAGATGAAGCTTCTCATCCCCCAACTCGTCTGATGGCGATGCTTTGTTTGTCGTCACATCATGTCACCCTTTCACGTTTGTATAGCCACACACAGAGTTCCCTATCGATTGAAAGCCTGAGTCATTAGCGAGAGGTTCATGATGTTCAGGGATGTCAGCCGCCTCCTTTACAGAAATGGCAGTGAACCAGCACGAAGTAGAAGAAGAAGACGGTTCACAGGCAGAAAACGGAACCTCGGTGACATTTAAATGACTGTGGCTGTGCAGTGTGTTAGCCAGAGCGAGACAGTTAGGAGAGATTATCACTGAGTAAACATACTGTGCGGTGAACAGCTCAGCCAACTCGTCGCCCACTGGGAGTCTTAATAAACACGACGAATGAGACAAAACCAAACAAATAAAGTAAAAAAAAAACAACTTCATTTATATTCACGGCAGGTTGTGAAGAGTGAAGGCACTCTGGGTAAAAGCAGCATTGGGAATCAAACCAAATAATGAAAACTACTGATCCTAGCAGCACGCCGCCTCTCACGCTCCCTATAGAAATACAAATAAACAGAGCCGGAGAAGAAGAAGTGAAGCATGTAAAACACCAGAGCCTCCTGAGCAGCCACAGCGTGAGGCGAGCTCAGCCTGCTGCAGCAGACGTCCAATAACAACACTTCACCATAAAACCACACCCTTACTACCGCACATCAAAGCACACGCGCCGACGCTCTGCGCTTTTATTGGCAAACAGGCTTGAGCGACAGCCATTAAAGCGGCGGAACATCTCGTCCTGTAGATATGAACAGCCAGGCGTGAAAGTGAGAGCATGAAGAGCAGCAGCAGCTTGTTAATGTAGCGTCGCTGTGGTTTCTCTCCAAGGACGACTGAATGGCTTCCACCTGTCCTGCTGTAGATGTCGTTTACTTAACAATAACATAATGTGACGGCTACGAATGACCTTTGAACTAGACTGAGGATCTTTGGGAACCTGAGGAACCTAATTGCCTCAAAAATAGTAAACGATATTAGAATCAATTGATCAAAATGTTCTTTAGAAATCCTTGCTGATTGATGTTGATTTCATAATATGAGGGTCGATGGGTCAGTTCTACTTCTTTGTGTCAGTTTAAATATGTTACTATTTTTGTGCCGACTCATGAAGTTCAGACCGATTTTACTGTGTGGGAAAGTCACACCCAGAGAAGCAAAAACCAGGTCATCAATGTTATCTTAAAGATCGACGTTACCTAAAAGATAACACACCTCAAAAAGCATCGAAACCTGAAAACAAGCCTGAACAGTGACGACCTTGTTTTTATTCACTTCGTTCATTGTCACGACCCAAGAGAACCTTGGGAAACCTACCTGAACCCAAGACAGCAGACGGCAAAAAGAACAACAACACCTGTCAGTGACAAAACCACCGTTGGCTGCGTGTCCAGACTAGTACCTCTTTGGCCTGAGGAGGAAGAAGAAGAAGCCTCGACTGAACTCTCCCATAGCGACTCATTCCTATGACTACGCTCCGTTCTATCTTTCCCGTGACCTGAGAACACCTTTGCACTGATCGGAGACGCCGTTTAATTCTGGTGTAATGATCCGGAAAAGGTGGAGATGGAGGTGAATCCATTATCGGGAAACATTGCTATGGCACCAGACAACCACAACACAGACCAGACTACAGGAGATGGAGAGATTTCTTTTATGTTATGAGGAAGCAGCAGATTTATGAAAGTTTTAAAGAAAGAAGGCGGTGAAGTTGGCTGAACTGAAAGAAAAAGTTTCCCACAAAAAGAAATCAATACTTAACACCAGGGTGATTATTGTGCAACAGCAGGTCAAAACCATCAAACCAAGACAAATCGATCATACAGAGTCACAGACACCAGATTCTCCATCAGCGTTGACCTCAATACACAAGACAGACGTGCCAGTTTGAATAAGGACTGAGATTCTTCTTTGTCATCACAAATTGCTTGAACAGAGCTGAAGGAAGACAGATCAGGTAGATGGAAAGCAGGAGCGCCAGGAGCTAACTTGTGACACGGATTAACTCTTGGAATGCGTCAGCCATCACAGATCAGCGATGGATGCCACTGTACACCTCGTTTCATCCCTGCAGCTGAGAGGAGGAGACACAATGAAGCTCTGTTTGCATCCTCTCATGTCAGCAAAACACTGCTGGCAGGTGAGGGATGTGTGTGTATGTGTGAGTTCAGGTAGTGCACGTGGTTGTGTGTCTGACTGTTTACAGCTGACGATCAAAGCTCCCGCTCTTCACCGGGGCTGTGAGTTTGAGATGATTAGACGCCTCAGACGAACTTTAACGAGCTTTCTGGGGCCATGATTACGGTTCAGCACCTCAAAGACGCGCGCCAGGCGAGGCGCCGTAACAAAAAAAGGGATGCGGTCTGCTCTTTTCATTTGCATAAACCCAACGACACGAGGCCGTATCTAAACCCCAGCAGATCCAACCGCCCCCCCCTCTTCGACGCCTGGGTTCATTTACCCATCTGGTCTCCCGGAGGTCCAGTTTAAGAAGATCCAGGCCCATCCGGCAGGTAAATGAACACCTGAGGGCCCGGCTTAATGCCATATAAAATATTCATCCCCAAAGCCCCCCCTGCTGCTCCTCCGCTCCTCTTTTTCATTACCAAACAATCACTCTTCTGCGGTGATTTGTAATCGCTCCAGGGAAGTAACCAAAGTATTTTTAGCTCAAGATGTAATTGAACGGGACTTTATCGATTTAATCTTCTTATATTAGCTGGCTTCTTTACAGCGGAGGGAGAGAGGGAGGGAGAGAGAGAGTCGCTGTGCTCTGCCTTGACAACAAAAGAGCTCTGAATTCATCAAAAAATGAAGATATGCACATTAAATAGCGAGGGATGTGTGAGTGCGGCTGCTGGAGTCCTTATATAACCTGGCCCGGGGGGCGGAGCCTGCTCGCTCCTCTGCCTCACACAGGTGATAACGATCAGCTCATCTGCTGGGGCCAACAAGTTCCAATATAATGGTAAAATAAACTCACAGTATATATTGAGATTCATGAGCGATGATAAAATAAAAGAAATACGCCATCGCAGCTCAAATTCAGTTATAAACATTTGCATGTAGTCAATTTTAAAAAAGGGAAATGAAAGTATGGATGCAGGGACAAGAAAACATCCAGTGAGCCAGTGTGTGTTTGAGGTTTCTGGACAGATCTTCAGACATTATGAATGCATTTCACCATAAAATAGCTTATTGATCTTTGAAATAGTATTAATATTAGAATCAAATGATGAAAATGCGCTTTAGACATCCTTGCTGACATTAATTTCTCAATGTAGAACTAATAAACAAGGGTCTGCTGACTCATGAAGTTCAGTTAGATGGTGTCATGTTCCTGTGTGGGAAAGTCACACCCAGAGAAACAAAAAGTGTCATGAACTCGTTCAAAGATAACAAACCTCAAAACCATCGAAACCTGAAAACAAGCCTGAACATGGACCACAATTGCGAAATGTACATCGAACGGTTGTGAACTCAACAGTTGTAACTGATCACACAGTGGGAAAGTGCTTGAAGTATAATTTATGCCTTGTTTATTAAATCAAATCGCTCTGTTTAACGTGAAAGGTTGAGTTTCACTGCGATCCACTGCGCCGTAACATGGAGCAGCTCAGTATTTATCAATCACTGCTTGCCAGATAATGTGTGAACCCAGCCCGTACCTCTATCTGGGAACTGTTGTCCGTGTCCTCTGCAGACATCAGGCCCGGGAAACCCTCGGGCTCATCCTGCTCGGCGGCCTCCTGGTCTTGCTCCTGACTGGCTCTGTTGCTGTCCATGTCGCGAGGCTTTGGGGGAAGCCATCTCCTCCACCGGTGGCTGTACAGCTTCACGTCCACGTCCACGTCCTCACCGGGAAGGACTGAGTAGAAAACCCCTGAGGACATATGAGAAACAAAACGTCAGCAGTGAAGGACTGAACAAAACAAAGGCAGCTAAAGAAAAGTCAATACTTTTACACCAGGTCATCACAAATAAATTTTACTGGAGCAATAATACAGCTCGGGCAATGAGGTTTTTGGGCCAAAATCATAACGGATAATCTGTTGGCTCACATTGTGCATTGGTGGATTGTAAAAGCTTAAGTAATTACACGGGACGATAATATTTTTAGTGTCAATGAGTCGATGGTCCGAGCACACAGGCTGGCAGCGCTCCAGCCATTAATCGCCTGGCCCTCGCTCATAACTCAACGTACTTTACTCAGGGCTTTGGGGAGAAATCTCACGCTGCCGAACGCAGACGCGCATTAGAAGCGACTCAGCGGCCATTGCGCATGACCGGGGGGCCGCCGCCGCAGCCCGTCGTCCCACATCGCCGCAGCCGAGATGACAGGTGAGAAATGGCTCTGTGTTAATGTTAATGTAAGGACAAACTTGATTAACAGAGCCTGCGGCGCACGGCTGGGTCCAAGGTGAAATGTGCTGAGTCATTATAGGTTATAGGAACAGAGATTAATCTGAAGGAGGATAAATAAAACCACCAAATGACATTTAATCACAGCTATTTCCATAATGGGTTAACTATTTTTACTCCATTTATCAAGTAACAATACAAACATTTGCTGGTCCGGCTCGTCTGTCAGGAATTAGCTTGTTTTTGAAATCGTATAGACTAAAGACGTTTAAGTTGAAACATGTGACCTCCTGTTTTAATGAAACTTGATGAGCAGCTTGACGAGCTTCACCTGAGCTAACGAGGCTTTACAGTCGACCCGGTCACCTAAATCCTGTTTGTTCCCTCTTTGCCTTTGTGCTTTGAAGCCTAAATCTCAATTTTCACTAAAGATGATTGTCAGATTGTCACAATTCCATCGTTTGTTTGATTTATCCTGAAGGAATGATTTAGCTTTTTGATTCAAATCAGTCAGGTTTTGATAGATGTTCACACAAATTGCAAAAACTTCTCTTATCTGAAGCAGCAGGCAGGAATTTCCCAAACTTAAGATGAAGATGAATGAATGATGAAGATATATTTTTCACAGTGAAAATCAAATCAATAATACAAGGAGAGAAGAGAAACAAAGATGATGCAGCTTCAGCCATAGTCTCTATACAGATGCAAGGGAATGTACAGAATTTAAAATGTAGAATGTAAAGCAAATTTTTATCCACAACACAATTAAATGTGTGGTTCAACTTAAACATTTCTAAGCTTGCACGTTCTCAGCGAGCTCACTTTGGTTTTCTCCTCCTGGACTGGAGACTTTAAATTGCTTGTGGCTGTGAATCAGAGTGGAAGAGTCTGTTTATCTGTCCTGTAATGGACCAGGGACTTGTTTCCTCTCCTCCAGGCCATAATGCATGCTGGGATAAGCTCCTGCACCACATGACCCTGGGGGGGGATTAAGCTGCTAAAGACAATGAGTAATAAACTTCATTTTTTACAACACGCTGGGCCAACAATGAAAAATGTGTCTGGCCTGAGGACAAAAACAAACCTATGATTTCTATATTATTAAGGTCACAGCTGCATACACCAGGTCAAGGTTGCAGTTTTCCTAGTTCTTAGTCTCCTAGCCCTCCATTTTCCCCCTCTGGATTCTCACACATTGGTTCTCGCTTAAGATGCAAATGCAACCTAAAAGTGGAAGCTCACAGATTCCCTTTATAATGAGCATCTACACAGCTAGAGGCAAAGAAAGCAAACTCACTGAGGTGTTGATGTACACTTTTGAAAAAGAGGCAGAGGCGACCAAAACACTTGCAACTTGTAGCTCCGAGCGGATTTCCTAGAATGAAGTTGGGTTTCTGTGTGCGTCTGATTGCTATGCAGATCATCTCAGTCTCTCCTGGCCAACTATTCATTCTCTTTCTCACTCTCCCCGCTCCGCTTTTACTTCAGCGACACTCACTCCGTCCCTCTCGCCCCATCAACTAATGGTCATTAGTCACATCGGTGCGAACAATGCGGCCCGGGCGAGCTTCCTGACAGCGCCGGTTATAGATCCTAATCCACGAGGAGCCTACACATCACGATCCACCGCCAGCCCAACATCTATTTTCTCCCTCCTTTGTCAGTTCTTCAATATACGGTGGAAAGCTGGCAAATGGTGGATGCTTGAAAATACACCATGACCACAACATAGGGGCCTGGGATGAATGGCTGGGCTTTTCCCAGCATGCCTCTGTGTGAATGACCGTGATGAGTCACTGTTAAAGAAGAAGCACCTGCACAAGACCCCGCTCGCCCTCCTCTGAGCACATCACCTCTTCGGCTTAGTGACGGAGGTATCTCCTATTGTCCGGAGCGGTAGGGGGTTACTCTGGCTCTTTTGTGTTGCTTTTGTGAGGGCACCCAGGGCAGACCCCTGAGGAACACCTAAAATAACCTCCCAGCAGGACGAGCCTTCCCCCCGGCATGAGACTGTTCCTTGGCCTTTGTGTGAAGGGAAACCGTTCCCTGTGGAGGCTTCTTTTCACTCGCCTGAATGCCCCACATACCTTCAGCCTGACTCTGGCCAGCGATCCCGTTGGCCGGACTCACATCTGTCAATGCATGATTCACAAACAGACGGAGGAACTTTAATTCGGTTCCACCTAACCCTTTCAAGGATTTTAGAGGGTAGTTAAATGACAAAATATAGGCGCTGTCTGTCATTTTGTCTTTTGTTTTGCTTCCCACCTGAGTCACCGTTACTGACAGGAGACTTCCAAACGAGAATGGAATGTTTCAATGCGTGCATACGTGAGTGAGAGGTTGTGTGTGTGTGTGTGTCTATAGAGGGATGATAAAGGGGAAAGAAGAAATGTGCCTCTGTGGTTTCTTGGCTTCTCTGTCTCTGGTGGTCGCAGTGCTTAATTTAGTGGCCATTGAAAGGCGGCTTTATCGGTGTAGCAGCAGGCCCAGACAAAGCACTCTGGAGAGGCTTCACACTCTGGCTCTGCAATGCTGCCGACTCCATGCAGATCAGCTCATCCTGGTCCATGAGGAATACCAGGATTTTAAGGACCTGCATTGAAATTGCACTCGTCTGAATCAGGTACTAAAAAGTCCTTCCTATTTATACTCGCACCACGTTTGGTCGTATTGAGCGAAACTTACGCCAGCAGAATGCCCAATCTGGCAAAGGCCCATTCACATTCACATACAACTTTAAACTTAACTTCGAGCAGAGTTTGAGAATTTCCAACACAAACTCCTGGAAGACGTGTTCACTGTGGCGAACCCTTCCACCAGAGCAACCATCAGATCACATGCCCGGCTTATGACCGCTTGGTTTATTCACCTCTGGATGCACATGGGTGGGCAGAGGGCTGTGTTCTGGAAGGATTGGTAGCATGACAAGTCCTAATCGCTCCTATTTTAGATACAAAGCAGCCACAAAAAAAACAAACAATCAGTGCAAGCCATCTTGACTACCTGAGCTCTGATAACCATCTCATACCCTGGGGAGCTGTTTGACTCTGACACGCTGACAGGCTGACTTACTTTATGGCTACTGGAGCAAAAACAAGGAAGAGGATACTGAATACTGTTGCTCAAAAATGTGGGAAGCCCTGATGTAGAGAACCATGAAACCATGGCCGACGCTACAGTGAAGATGAGCTGCAGACTAGCAGTATGACGGCGTTCTTGGATAATAGAAAGAGTCAAGAAATTAGTTCTTCTACTGCTCCCTGTCTCCTTCACTGTCTCCTCCCGCTTTGATAGATCATACATCATATACGAGGCACACGCCAGCTTAATGAGATCCTTCACATCTGTTGCCACATGCTGAACATTAAACACATTACTGCCTCCACGTAAAGCAGAGCCACACATTCCAGACAGTCCCGGCGCTCTGAGGTTACCGCATGGAGCCGCGCAGGCTATGCTAACCTGTCGCGGCCCGCTTATTTACGCATCCTACCTTAAAACGCAACCCGTCATTAAGCAAAGGCATAAATTGAAAAACGCTGACTGCGGGAGAAAGTTCAGACAGGACGGCAGCACCTGCACAGTTAAAGAGATCCGAAAAGGCATGAGCAGCATGATAACAGGCAGTGTTTAACACTTAGATCACATGTATGATCAATATGGATCTTAGAATGAGGCGCGAACACACAACACGCCCACCAGTTGAGGCTCCGTAAACCCTGAGGAGGTTCAGGCTGGGACATTAAACGTCTCTCTAGGGCCACCTACATCGTAATGTCTGTGGTTGTGGTGTTTACACTGCAGTTAGCCGTCAGGAGCCACAGCTAAGGTTTGGGTTCCATTAACCGGCCCCACTGTGGGTCCAGTTTCAAGCTATCATAACTCAAAGTGTTTACATCTTTGATTTTTATTAGCAAAGAGCAAAACCCAACATATGCAAGGGAGTATAGGACACTAAAACACTGTAAAATGGTGAAAGCTGAGATAAATTTCTTATGTCAAGACTTGTCACACACACTTGTCAATGTAAATAATGTCTTTGTCCCTCTAACACTCGTGTGCTTACGGCCATTTGAAGAGGGATGGCTGCGGTCTCATGAGCTGAACTGCACACAAAACAGTCTCCTACCTCAACGAGCAGCACGTGGTGTGAAGCCAATATGACACCCAGACGAGAAAAGAAGCAGGTGTGAACAAGAGAGTGAGAGAGAGCGAGACAGAGACACAGAGAGAGACAGAAGGAGATAGAGAGAGAGCTATAAATAAAAGCCAATTTCTGAAGTCTCAAAGTGTTAATTGCAATCTGCAGAGCGGGAAGGAGGGGGAAATTCATTAAGGTGGAGATTAATGTTGCATTCACATTGCCTGGGGAAACGCAGACTCGGGCGAGGACAGGTGTCAGGATTGGATGTGACAGGAAGGAAGGAAAGACTGGAAGTGAGGAAGGAGGCCGGAGGGGAAACGGCCAAAGCTAAGTCCTGCCCGGCTTCATGTCCAGGGGGCTTTAATCAGGGCTTATGCCTTTAAAGAGCTGATTTTAAATGGCCTTTAGAGACAACTGTTAATTTCCCTTTTGCTCAACGCACTAAATGCACCGGACACACACACAACCCAAACAGTCTTAACCACTAAGCACCCAAGCACACGGTATTAAACCCCAGAACACAGGCTTACAAGTGCTGAAGTAAAAACCATGGTGGAGTCTGGCTGTCACCGCCGCGGCTTTCTTTGTGTAATTGCCGGTTGTCTTGGCTCCAGCATCGGTCAGTTCGGGAAGTGTTTACAAAAACGCTTTGCCAAAAGACGCAAAGAGACGGGACGAGGATGCAGACCGACAGTGAGGAGACAGTCGGGAGTACAAAGAGGAGAGTTGTGTTTTTTCCCAAGCGCCTTTCCTGAGTGACACAGGCTTTTTGGAATTCAGGGTTCCAGTCAGGCTGAGTGTGTCAGTCTCGTATTGCAACAGATTGCGCGATAGTGAGTAGGGCTGTTGAGCAACACGGCCTAACAGCTTCCAGGCCTTGAATTGGTGGACAATGACAGCGCCAACGCTGGCAGGAAATGCATCACCGGACACCGAGCCGGGCCGGGCTGCTTTCTCCACCCGCAGACATTACCTGCAGGCTCTTACAGGTCACTGGTTAGCCGTCATGGAGTCTATACAAAAACCATCTCTGTCTCTGTTCTAGACTCAGATCTCAAAGGCTCAATCTGTCCGTTCACTCTCCACAACGTCCTGAGTGTCTTGCTCAACGGACCTTAAAATTGGAAATGCTCAAACCTGCAGCAGTGGATGAAGGAGGACCAGGTAGCACAGAGACCTGCAGTGTGACTCGTCAACATCACAAACAAAAGCTTTCCTATTATCCTCTGAGTTCACACACCCTTCAGATAAGGGCCAGTTCCAGTAGACAGACACTCACCTGTGCCTGTGTGACTGAAAGCGACGACTGCACATAAACGATTTGAGGGGAGGGATGAAAGCAAACGTGATGGTTTTGCAAACATACTCGTAGGTATTCTCCACTTCCACAATGATACTTCCTGGTTCCTCTGCACTGGCTACAGATATCTGGACTGCTCGCATTCTTGTCGGACCATGGGAGAGTAAAACACTCACCCCGTCGACAAGTCAAGGTAGGAGGTTGAGTCAGACACAAACATCATGTACGCGTGAGGAATAACACCTCTGTGCCAGGCAGCAACCCTTCAGTCAAGATTGATTCCCTGTCTTTTGGCTTGTGCTGTGTATGTGTGTGTATATAAGTGTGTGTACAAGTACATGCATGATGATATGGATGAGTGTGTGTGTGTGAGTGTGTGTGTGTGTGTGTGTGTGTGTGTGTGTGTGTGTGTGTGTGTGTGTGTGTGTGTGTGTGTGTGTGTGTGTGTGTGGAGTATCTGTGACGCTACCAGTAGGTGGAGATTGATTGACTGAGTGCAAGTGTATCAAGTCTATTTTTCTCTTTCTTTGAGCGGACAAGGCCAGGCGGGGCCCTTGGGTCGGTCCTGTCCTTCCTGCTAATCCATCAGCATCTGAGAGGCCCTGGCCCCACATGCTGCCAAACCTCTCCACACTCCAGTGTTCTTTAAGCTGAGTGCTGTGTCAACACACACACACACAGGTCCAAATCCACCCAGCGGACCTGGTATATCCCACAGTCCAGCTGTCAGAGGAAGACGGGGGAGTGATCTTATTGATGTGTTCAGCTGAATATGTAGCAAATTCCTCTATGCACAGAATGGACTTCAGTGGCTGTTCAATGATAATCTTTTTACATTTTAACCTCAATTTTCAGCTGTAGCTTAGCAAAATTACACACTCCCAAAGAGGAATTGCAACTTTTGCAGTACAAAATTATTATTTTCTGGAAACATGCAACTTTTAAAAGCTACAGTTAGGTGCTAAATAGTGCACTTCAGGGGTCGTCAAGACTGGACGTGTTATTATAATGGCTTGTTTAGGAGTTATGTACAAACATACACACACACACACACACACACACACCAACTTTACACTCATAAAACCTCCACAAACAACAAGAACGGCCATCTGGTGTATTTGTTTCCTCCACATCTTTTTCATATTCGTCCATTCATCCCTGATGAGATCATGACACATTCAATCAACATGGAGTGTGGTCGCCATACTGTCCGCGTATGAAATTCCTTATAATCAAGATAATTAGCTTAAGCCACAAAATACCTCACATGGGAGCAATAAAGAGCTCTTAAATAAAAAGAAGGCATCATCCTAATACACTTTTAACCCAAATCTGGATCATGTCCCAGTGTACAGATGTAAACATTTAGCACACAGACGTTTGATGTTTTCCGGGGAGAGATTGCTCCAAAAAAGAGGAAAAACAAAAACTCACTTATCCACCCAGCGGGCACATTTGTTATCTGTCATCAGTCCAGCGCCAATTCTATATTTCACATCATCTTCAGCCGCTGTACGGGCCGAGCAGAGCGACCCGATCCAGAGCTCTGCACATATCTGCTGACAAACTGCTTTGCCACATCCGAGTCACACACAGCCTGTAATTGCTTTAACCTCCCATTCGGCGGTGGCGACTTTGGAAAATCAAGATTGAATATTGTTTACAACACAACCTACTCCTCCTCCTGCTTGCTGTGACTTTGCAGACGGAGCAGATGGCCCAATCTCAGCCGAAATCCCATTATGGCAGGGATTGTGTATTGTTGGAAATGGTATCTTGTTCAGACACGTTAACACGCGAGAGGCTCTCACAAAACATTTGCGCTCGGAAATGAGGGATAAATATTTGCTTTGTCGCATTAATGACGCGACTCCTTTGTGAGTCCTCTGGATTGAGCAGCAGAAATAGATGTACGCCATCTTTGAGCTCTGAGTATCACAAAGATGAAGAAGTGTCAACACCAAAACATCTCAAGCAAATACTCCCCAAGCTTTACTCGATCCATTAAACATCTGATTTATGGAAGGTAAATAGTTTATCTTCACAATTTCCGGTAATTGAAACGGAAGCTAAGATGCCGTTTCTTTAATAAGCTGTGGAGCAACTTCCAAGAAAACACGTCAGTTTGGAGAAGGAAGAGATGATTTCCTTATGAATATTAGTGCCACTGAAATTGCCGCCGCAGAGATGAGATTGTAGTCATCTCATTAAATTCAGCACTCTCGTTCTTTCAGCAGACGGCGGCGGCGGCGGAGGAGCTATCAGGGAAACAGAGCCAATTAAGATAGAGAGAGAATAACAGAGGCACGGAGAGAAAGAGAGTGAAAGGGAAGATCATTTACGTCTGCTCCTTAGAGTCCACATACAGAAGCTCCAGGCATGATGGGACCTCTGGACATTCCCTCCCTTTGTGACGTCACTCTCTAAACCTTACATTGGTATTCATCATTCCTGATGTAGTATTGCTACATGGATTGTACCCGAGTTCCTGCATTCTGTCAGTTTAAGTCAAATTTTTTAGGACTTACACACATCTAACATCAGTGTGAAGTCTCCCGAGCAGTCCTGGAGAACTCTCAGTGGTTTCCAGATGGTTCCTATTTTCCAAATTCATCTCAAAAACAATTTTACCATCACAAACAAGAAATGTTTTGCTCTCTGGAGGACCAATCCACAACATGCAAGATATGTGGTGTGACAGTCATGCATCAGAGCCATGTTTTCCATGGACCAGAGAGATGTCGGATAGATGGAAATGCTATACGGACTTATCGGGTAAACATGGAAGACTTGGACTTGGGAAGGCACTCAGAAGCTGCTGACAGTGGGAGACGAGCACGACCTGCATGCTGGTTCTTGTCTCGTCTTCCTAAAGCAACAAAACACCACCAGACACATAAAGGACAGCTGGGGGTTTGCTCACAGACGAGGCCTCTCTGCCCCCCGCCCCCCACGTTGGTTGACAGACTCCCATCACAGGTCCAGAGTGTGCCAAATTTATCTCTCCTTGACTTGCAAGTTTGTTTACCTCCCTCTCCGCGCCACTGCCCAGCTCTGCGACGGAGGGTGAAATTAGCTCGACGACACATTTGAAAGACGGGTTTGTCCGCTTCCGTCTGCCCCTCGCACCGCTGATCCCTCTAATATGGCCTTTGAGTCTCATCCAAACATATATCTGACCCCTGTGGAGGACGTGCGAGTAATTGCGTACTCCGGGACTGATGACTCCATTTGTCTTGTACAGCTAAGCGTGGCTGCACTGAGCCTTTAATAGAAACAGACAGTTCACCGTCCTCTGTTAAACTGCCTGCAAGACACTGGGTGGGAATGTTAATGGGACATGTTACACTAAAAATATACATGTCAGCTTCTTCTCTCCTCATGTTTGTCCTTTCACATTCTCATCTTTGCTAGGTAAACTTCATCTCCTTATCGCTTCTATTTTGGGTTTACGTTTGGCAAGTACTCCTCACCCTCCCTGTCAGTACCTCATTCCAATCAGTCCTGATAGAGATAATACACACTTCACTTTGGTGCCTTGCTGCCAGGCACTGCGCCATCTGCACTTGGCCCCATGTTCCAGCCGCTCTGGGGCTTCATTGATCAAACCTGGGGGCCCAGAGCACCGACAGAGCCTTGGCTAGCAGAGTGGAGTCTGGCCTTTATGTTGTTCTCACGACTCACGGCCGCTATATGAAGGACGTCTATTCAGAGGTAAACGCTAACAGAGAGGAGATGAATAAAACATGAACCTCCGGGGAGTAATAACCTAAAAAAAAAACTAAAAACGTCTGATGGAATGCACATGGCGTCGCTGGGGGGGACAGGTAAGAAACGGCAGTGTGTGAAAAGGTAGGAATGACGGCAACAAGGAGCCGTCAAAGGTTTGTTTTTATGAGGGGCCCTTGCTGACACAGTTCAAGCTTCTGCCAGTGGAAGGTTATGAAGGGAGAGAGTGAGCGGGGAGCTGTCTGGGGGGGGGGGGGAAACCCTTGAGGGAGTCTGCTGTACCTGGATGCTGTCCTCCATCTCTGAGGAATCAACAGGCACAAACAAAGAATTGCCTGAGAGAAAGTAGATCTCAGCCACTAATTGCAGTCTTAGCAGAGGGCAAAGGAGGCAAGGGTGGCAATTCTTCATCTCTTCTAACGTGTCAGGAGGGATTCTGTCCAGAGGTCGCAAGACAAAGTTTCTTGTTTGACAAGAGAAATAATTACAGCATTAGCATACCATTAGCGGCTGGCAGGGAGAGAAAAATCACAGAGACGCCGTTTGGCCGTTTGGTCCGGCTCCAAAAAGTGCCACAATATTTGGCAGATAGTGAGATTATGTCCTTTCTCTAATTGATTTGCTATTGTATTCTGACTGGGCTCTAAATGCTGAGATGAAATGTGATTAAAAATATGGATTCAAATGAAAGATTGAAAAAAACCCACTAACTTTTAATTAATGTAAAATATTCCGGCTCACAGTTTAATAAATCAGAATATAACATAAGACAATTCTGCACTTATTAGATTTAGGTAGTTGAACAGTAGCAGCTTGCAGTTTTGTGTTTTGATTTTGGCCAGAGGAGAATGTTTGTTTACACTTAGATGACTGAGTATCTATTTTGATCACCTTAACAGGGTTCAGTGAACACACCAAGGCTTCATCTAACACTGAGGCAAGATTGGACTGATTTATCTGGGACTAAAGAGTGACTACATGTCCTTGAGATAGTTCTGTGTAGCCGTATAATGACGCCCCTGGATCCTCTCCCGTGGTCTATAAAGTCAGTACAGTGGCGTGTTGGGCTGCGTGCTCCTTAATATATCGCCTGTACCGTGTTTATGACCCCATCAGCTGGGGGAAACTAGGCCGTCACCCAGACACCAACCTGCAGAGACATGTTGCTGCTCTGCTCTGCTGCATCATCTCTTCATCTGAAGTGGGCCAAACGACCTTCACTAACATGCAGTGTGAATGTCAGCCACATCAAAGCGTTTATAAGAACACAACAGGGGCAAAGGGCCAAAATGCTCCTTTATCCCAGAGGGAGACAATGCTGGTGAGATATGGGAAAGAAGAACTCTACTCATTCTAGTCAGGTCATCAACAAATTGTATGTTGGTTTGTGCACTTCAGGTCTTCTCCTCTGATGTTATTGTCATTTGATGTGACAAAGGTCTAAGTATGTTTATGATCTTCCATTCATTTCAGTTCTCTTTCTGCTGTTGAGATGAGTTAGTTATGATTCTGCTCCGTTCAGATGTGTTTACTGTCTTTCCCCCGTGGGCCGTGTCAAATGTGTCCAGATTTCCGTCTGCCAGGGCAAAAAATTGCTGCATGAATATTTAGATTATTTCCCTCCTCTGGAACAAACGCTCTCAGCTCCACTCGCCTGTATGACTGAAGCTGGATATCCACGCTGTCATTTATCATTAATCCAGATTGATATGCATACAGTGTCATAAATTACTCTCTGCAGACCCGTGCCAAACACGCCCATGTCAATTTCTGCAGCGCTGCACTCCTAATAAGTGCTCGTACGGGCAACATGCATAGACAATATCACTTATTCATGCATGCAAAGCCAAGCCCACACACACACACTTATACACACACAGACACCAGACTGTCATGTATTATTACCATCTGTCCTTTCAAGGTAATTAACAAGCAGCCGCAACACAAGCAAGCCTTGGCATCTAAATAATAATCATCATCTTTGCACTGTTGACACGTTCAAGCAGTGGAAAAAGGCAAAAATTCTCATTAAAACAAAATGCTTCGCGCTGTAAACATGAGGAGGGCCTTATTTGTGTCTCAAACTCATACGGGATTTATTTGCGTCTTGCTCAGAGGCACTCCAGCAGGAGGAGGAGCCCCTTAGACATCCTATCTAAAAGAGCATCTCCTTTAACCCCGGTATGACCTTGCTGCATCGTATTTATAATGAAACGCCTCCGTTCTCTCCGCTGTTCAATAAAACATAACGGAATACATTCATGGCTGCTAAAAGTTCAGAAAAGGCAAGGAAAACGATGTTTATAGACGACCAAAAACTTTCAGTAGCAGTGGGAAAAATAGTCTGGAAGAAGGCAAAACATCTGCAGAAAGTGTTTTTAAAAGCCTAGATAGGAGCGTGGGCTGTGTGTTTGAGTGTGTGTTACATTACATTACATTACGATCATTTTTTGGCAGACGCTTTTATCCAAAGCGACTTACATTACTTACATTACCACCCTTCGCAGAGGGGGGAGCAATTGAGGGTTCGGTGCCTTGCTCAGGGGCACCTCGGCAGGGGCTTGAACCGGCGACCCTCTGGTTCCCAAGCGGAAGCACTACCCACTGAGCCACTGCCTCCTGTGTGCCTGAGTGTGTGTCTGTATGTGTGTCTGAGCACTCCCGTGTCTGTTTGTTGCACTCTCAATTACAACGGGGGTTACTTAAGCTCTGTTTATTGACTTTAAAACACTGCGATGTAGGCCAGAATGAATGAGCTCCAGATTGATAACATCGCTGATATGAATTGATTTGACTTATCACTCCTCATGGTTCATCCTCTTGCTGTTACAGATGAGGAGTTCACTTCCTGCCATATATGTGAAGAAGGGTACGTCTGAACATAAAATACAATACAAAAAAATGTTTGGCATGCTCACTGACAAACTATATCAGTAATATGACTCGAAATGAGTCGGAGCCAGTGAGAGTACAAAGGGTTAAACTGAAATGTTCAAACTGAGACATGTTTACTTCAAAAAGCTGATTTATCCCTGTTGGTTCGCTTCAGATGAGCTCAGCCTTTCTCTCCCTGATGATGCTCTGCTGTCGCTCTGTGCTTTCTGATCACAGAGCGACTGGACCCTCTGCCACCTGCCCTCACTGACCTCAACATTCCCTCCCTCCGTCTCCGCCTCTGTTCATTGTCCTCTTTACAAGGCCAAGCGTGTTTTCCTCCACACAGATGTGCAGTCCCACATGTTATTCCCATCCCTCCTTTTTTTTTATGGAGAATGCCAATGCTTTCACAGGGCAGGAGGAGGTTCCCATGGTTCTCTGTGAAGCAAACTACAGCAGCTGACAGAATGAAGCTTATCCACAACTGTTATAATAATAATGTACAAGGCATGTCAATATCCTGGAAATCTCCTAATCTTCTATGGAGCTTCAATAAATCAATCAGGAACCTGAAAACATAAGCATGTCGCACTCAAACACTGACAGATGAGGTCCATGTGCAGAGTGAGCAGATCGCCTGTGACCACAGACACAACCAGGTCCTGTCAGATCCTCCACAGAGACACCGTGGATCAAAATTACCGCCGTCAATCACGCCACAATCCAGTTCAGCGGCGGCACTGAGCGGGGCAGCCGAGGCGTCACGGAGGCGGGGCCCTTTCATTACCTTCCTGTCAGCGCCATAATGCTCTCATATTCCGCCGGACATGTCGTCTGTCATGTCTGTCCGAGTCCGACGCTGCAAATCTGCCACGAGACACCAGGGGCGAGGCACCCCAGCCTCCGTGTCACCGAGCCCGCCGGGCCGCCGCCAGTGATTTAAGTGCCGACATATGTCAGTGCGGAATAAAGCAAAACACGCAGACAACATACAACACAGCTAAAGCCAGCACTTAGATTAAAAAAGGCCTTACACTTAATTTTAATGAGGCACTTGGAAAGGGTCAAGGGGAGTGTGTTTACTTATCGTGCTGCCAAATTTATCTCTCCTGATAATGCTGAGTCATAAAGTTAAACGGCCTGCAGACTTACAGTGGGAATGTTCTAGAACGACGGATGTGAATGTTTTTGAACACGCATGGCGGTATGTGCCAGAAAAACAGGCGGGGATGGCAAACGCTCTCCTCTGAAGAGCAACAAACTTTATGGGGCTCCACTGACCTGAACAAAGCTACGAAACCCCCCGAGCTGATCTCTGTCAGCGGCATTGTGGTTCTGCAGTAAACAAAGATTTATTGCCGCGCATGAGAAAAAACACAAAACATCCTGCAGACGGTGCTGAACCCTAATCTGATCAAGGACAAACAGCAAATTTAGACTGACGGCATCCCGTTCTACGCTGTAGGACGGGAGGGTTTCTGCCGTCCAACCTGCGTCTCTGTCACTATGACTACACAGGACATCAAATATGTATAAAAACACGTCCAATCTATCTTTCTTATCTGTATGGAAGCTAAACTGCAGCGTTAACATCCACTTCCCTGCATGAGGAGACCGAGCGTTCGCCGCCTGCATGGCTGTGACCGAATCTCTCCACCTGTTTGTCTAAAGGTCTAATGGTCAGTCTATGAATCGACCACAGGCTGACACCAAACTACTCATGTGTTTGTTTTGCCCGTGCCAAGACGGAGAGACGTATTTGTTTGGTGTCAAGGGGGGCAAACTGAGGTCTTTGCTTGTGGGAAGAGAAAGGTCAAGGGTTGGGATGAGGGACACGCCACCATACTTGACTGCCTGCGCTCTTCGTCTAGCCGTTTCCGAGAAGTGATTTTTGCTTTACAGCCCACAAACAGAATAGAAAAGGAGACGGAGATCTGAACTCCTGTTGCTCGCCAGTCACACAAGCTGAAGATAATGGGTACAACACACACACGGACACACACCAGGTGCACCAGATTACACAGAGATTATAGATGAGACAGATAGCTTTTCCAGATACTTTGTCTGGATTTGTCTATTTTCCAGATATCCTTATGTGAGTGATACCAAGTTGTTCTTTACTAGATTTACAGCCTGATGTTTGGTCGTCTCCCTGTGAGGTCGATTTGATCCGTACCACCAGTGAGTCACATGTTCGATACCTAGTCTGGCTCATTCTCGTTCTCATTCACTACTCTGATCTCAACGTTATTGCCCCGTATTGATTTCCACGCTCTTCATCAGGCCAGGACCTGCCCAGGCTGACAGAAAGGGAAGGACGTGGAGGTGGACGAGTAAGCTCTGACAATGGCTGACGGAGCCTTTGATTATTGGATTGAAGACGACATTGTTTTGTTTTATAACAACTTTCTGCAGGTGTTTCAGAAGGATCGAAGACCGACAGTGTGTTCTTGGTGTTCTTGGTAAGGTGATGTTACAATGGAGGAGCTCCAGGCTAAAAGGCTCTGATCCAGCTTTTACAGCCGATGCCTCACAAACTGAGGGACACACACACACACAGACGCAGAGATCGACCTTTCACTAAACTCTGAATTGCTGCGTTCAGGCCTAATTACTTGCAGAGATAAAGTGCAACAAAATAAAAGGTAGGATATTCCCCAGCGTACGAGCTGATGACCTGATCCGGTCCTCTGATGTGCACTCATCCTTTGAACTGCTGAGGAACACACTCCCTGAATTCCTCTCTGTGACCCGACAACCCAGCAAAGCAGCAGCAGGGAATTTATTCACAGCAAACTCAACATAGTAACATCAGCACTATGGGGAGTTTGCTTGTATTTACATTTTTCATTTTGCTGTGTTACTGTGTGGTTAGATCCTGTGCTCTTATGTGCTTTGGCATCATTGGAGCCCCAATTATAATCAAATGTAAGGCTGCCTCACATTCAGCTCTCTTAGCGGACCATCTGCACGACACTTAACAACAAGATTATCATTTGCATTTGCATTTAAGGACTGAGTAATGTGCACGATCCCTCAAAACAAAACAAATATATCTGGCTGCCGACCGGCAAGAAGGGGACATCAAATAGCCAATTTGTATTCACATCACCTCCTCTTATTTTCACTTTCAGTCTTCTTGTCGATAGATGGGATAGCGAGTGTGTCCATCACTGCTTTGGCAGCTCTCTGCTCTGCAGAGGAGGTTTTTCACATTTGACCGCTTGGTCCTTTTTAACATGACCAAAAACAAAACAAGAGAGGAAATCTACGGCATCACAAAGGTCTAATTCAAATCCCACAATTCTACTTTGAGACTTGAGATGAGGTCATACTGGCTCGGGGCACTGCAGGTCTGAGCTGTGATGTTTCTCCCTGTACTTGCACTTTGACTGTTTGAGTGTTTGGGTTGGACGAGTAGCCAGACAGGCATTAAATCAATGGATGGACCTCGACCGCAGACGCATATCGAATATTTGGTTGCCACGGGACACAACTAGACAACTCAAAGGCTCTAAGGGGGGGATTCCGCCGCCAAGGCCAAGGAGTCTCAAAACTCGACTGAAATAGTGAGGAATATCAAAACTGTGTCTAAATGTCTTCATGCCTAAATTGTAGGAGGGGGGATATAACAGACTGTCACAGGTGGCTGGTTGCTCACCCCTTCACTCTGAGTGACGCTTGTATTTATTATCTGCCATAATTACACTGCCAACATAATTTTACTGAGCATTTAATTGGTGCATCCTGGAGTGCAGAGGACAAAAGCTGTTTAATGGGAGTCAATTACCAATTTAGATGAGGTAAGAGTTCCTCTTTCCAGGAACAAAACATACAGATTTGATTTGACATTCATCCTAAATACTTCTTCTATACTTTTATTTCTATTCGAAAATTTCAACTACTTACGGAATTCTCTGCACATGACACATTTGGATTTTAAGTCAGTTTACCTCATGCCAGTAGTTGAATAGAAGTATTGAGAGACACTTTAAATATTCCTTTCCTTTCCCTCTCTCTATAGGATTTTTTATCACGAGAAAAATCCATCAAGTAACAAGGGAAATGTTTACAGGTGTCCTTGTGCAAGAAGACATCTAATCGTACGGATCAACCTCTCTCCCCTCCTCTGTCAAAACCAAAACCAAATCCTGGCACCAAACACAACATTGCTCTCCAAAAGAACGTATTCATACCCCGTCATATTTCACAAATACCTTTTATTTAATAGAAACACCACAAAATCCTAGCCAAGGTTTGCCCAGGAGCCAATTTACTGCACAACATCTCGTAAATCCCAAACGCAGCCTTTGATCTATTGTGCCCATTAAAGTGATGTGCTGTGGCCTCTGGATCATAGCACGTGTAAACTTCACCGCAGCGCTCCCTCCTCGCCTATAAAGATGTGCCGGGTGTTGATTGTCCTTCCCCCGCTGTACCAGAAAACACAATTAGCCGGGTGCAGGCTGTACCGCAGGATTAAGACCAGCAACCCCCCAGTTACAAGATCGCTAAGCTGCCAAATGCAACAAGCCTCAGTAGCTCTGTCTCACGCTCTCACACACACACACACACACACACACACACACACACACACACACACACGTATAAAAAGGCTGCTGTTACACCTTGCAATTCATCATAGCAAAGACTCAAAGGACGCCTTTGTTCCTCTTCTTCCAGCTTCTGAAGCCGCTCTCAGCCAGTCAGCATTGGCAGGGGTACAGAGCAGCTGAAGCACCTGGCACCTTCTGTGCCTCATTTACCACAATCACCTGTTGATTGACTCGTTGCTTTGCCTCTCTGTTGCCTAATCAAACCGCACCAACAAGCGTGTTTGATCAAGTAAGAGAGCCAACGGAGATTGAGACCAAAAGGCGCCAGATTTTCTTAACAGCCAGTAAGAATGAGCAGCCAGGTGGGATCCCTCTCCAGTGAGCTGCTTCAGGATGAGCTCAGCGCAGGTTTGGAGAAGGACAGCTGGGAGAAACTGGATCAGGCCCGTCCCTCGATCCTACGTGCCAATAAAAATCGGTGTGACCTCCCAAAAATCTGGCTTCTGGGAAGAACTCTTAATCCTCCCATTCCAGGCAGTTCTGATCCCCAAAGATTCAAGTGACTTCAGCTAAATCCGGCGTTGGTAGCAGCACTGACAGATGCACAACAAGAGCCGTGTTGAATTTTAACGACTCATCCGAGGGCGAATTAACCCAAACAAGAAACAGAACAATGTTTATCGCTCTCCTTCCAACACATACAGTGACAGATGATGTTGTCCAAATCTAATTCCCCGAGGCTGCAGGGTCCATAAAAGTCTGTTTAGACTTCGGAGGCGTTAAGTGTTTCATAACTTAAAGTGATTACATCAAACCCACTGAAGTGTAGCTGTCAGACAGAATAATGACGCATTAACATATCCATGCTGAGGGTTAACTCTGTCCATGTGTGTTAAAGATGTGAGGTGGTAAACAGGAAACAATGTTGGTGTTTGACACAAAGTTCATGATCTACTCTCTGCTTTCTCAGACACACAGTTGCATCATTACCCAAAACATTCTGGCCAGTCGACGCCGAGCAGTTTGTGTTGTGCGGTGAGAGGCCGTTGCTGCAGGGTGTACTTGTTCTTTGTCAGGGATGGAGTTTTGGTTTTGTGAAACAGAGACTTCAGGACAGCGATGTGGAGACGCTTTCCCGGCAATGTAACAAAGGCTGAGCTTGTTCAACCCAAAGTAAAGACAAAGTGTTGTGCAAGAGTTTGCTTGGCAATGCGAGAAACACAATTTCAACGCAGTCGACAACACCATGGAATAAAACATGTAAAAGTTTCAGAATAGACAACTAAAATAAAATATGGAACTCTGTCGTTATCCAACCCTGACGGCTACATGATGATCTGTACCATCGTCTACCTCAAAATATAGTCGAGGAAGAAAACAAGAGGGAATAAAAGTGTTTGAGGCAGACAGACGAACAGGGAGTGAAAACTTTCACACACTGGCTCATATAAGCGGCGGCATGTAGCAGCATGCAGTGACTGACACTCACTTTGTGGGACAAAGCCGGGCCGTCGCTCCCGCTGGGCCACGGATATGAAGCCAGCCGAGGGGAGGGGGGGCCGGGCGCTCTTGTCGCCCCCCTTATCACTTTCCAGCGTGCCTGGACAGCCTGAGATGCCTCCCTCACTCTCCTCTCCTCTCCTGTGATGTATCACTCTGTTCCCCCTGGAGATTCATTTCATCTAGCGAGCACATCAAACTTTTTCGGATTTTTCCCCTCATTTGGCCGCAGCCCAGTAAAGTAAACGGTCTGCTGTTATGATGCACAGCTGTTTGCACGCCTGTGGGGGCTGAAGTGGAGGAAACAATGAGGTAGAAATCACCTTCATTCCCCTTTCTATACATGACTTCACTACAAAGTCACACACGCAAGGGATTTCTTTCAAGGCAACTCAACAATTCCTTTCCTAGGTCTAAATCAAACGCACAATATTCCATCTGTGTTTTATGTCCTTACTGCAACATCTTACTGGTTTTTGCCGGCAGGAACCCCCGACAGCTTAGTGACCGTATGCTCAGCCACTTCCAATCATCCGAGAAGACATTTTATGCTTTTCTACCCCTGCAACTCTCTAATGTGAGCTTTAGATGAACGCCGTGACACACCAGACACATGTTGCTGTGTATTATGCTTGAAAGGCAATACATCAGCATGTGAGGACCTGCTGCGCTTTACTGACTCGCTCCATACATCACACACCTCAGATCAGCAGAAGTAGAGAGACGTAGAGGAAACTTACACCAAACCCAACCCAAACGGTCCAACATGCAGGCAGGAGTCCACCTCAGATTTGGCAAGCAGAGCAGAACTCTTTCTGCCTGAGTCACCTCGCAACCGCAATTGAGTCATACCTCCTTTCCCCCCCAAAGCCCTGAAATAAACATCACACTCTGAAACCAACAGTGAAAACAGCACTTCTATCTTTGGCTTAGGCAACGAGATCAATCAGTCAGAATAGAAGTGAACCAATTCCTTGAACCGCCAACATCCAAGATTGTATCTATTTGTGGTTGCTGTTGTTGTTGTTGACCTTTACAAAACAATCGATTCACTTAAAAAGAACACAAACTCTTGCAGTAGACTAAACCTCGCAGTGCTTCTGGGTCATTGCAGGCCAGATCGGAGGGGGTCAAAGAAAGAACGCATGTTAGAACACTTGAACACAGTGTACCAAAGCTGCGGCCAACGCTTCAAACATTTCCGTCTCGATTAGTTTTGGATTGTTTGCTCGTGCTCTTGTGGTATTCCCATGGAGATTTCCCAGGAACATGCGATTGAGAAACTAGACCCCAAGGAGTCGTTAGTCTGTAGTAGGAACCAACGCAAATCTACCGCTGATCAAAGATGATCACCGAGTTATTCAACAACAACAACAACAGCAGCCTCAGAAAGTACTATAAAGCTAGAATTTACTCTTGTTGTTGCTTAAAATAAATGTAACCCCAAATTAGGCAACAAGTCTAACAAAGTTAACGAGTCAAATCACAGCTGGTGAGATTTTATCGTTATTTCGACATAACGTCATTGTTCATTGATGTCCTGAGTCATTGTTTCTTCTGGCATCTTTATCCATGTTATCATAGCACTATTATTTCCTGGTAGCCATGGTTACCGCCGTCTTCATTCACCGCCACTGGCATGGAGTGGAAACAAACTCCTGAATATCACTTGAAGCATGTTTACCGACACATAAAACGGCAGAAGGTCGGGTGTTTATAAGCTCTCTTTGGGTGGTCACAATGCATTGTGGGAAGAAAGAAACTACCAGCAGATGCAGAAGTAAACAAAGCGGATTGGATAAAAAGTGGATACGCCCACCAGCAGCATTACATAAGAAGATTACTCCTGCATCTCCCCCTTCAAACATCACACATTCTTCCCATTCATTGATCTTCCGTGATGCAGCGATTCGTCTCCGTTGCTCTCAGGTGCTGGTCAGCATAAAGTCGGATTGCCTATTTTCCCAAACCTCCTCCCCTCGTTATCGTCTCTCTCTCCTTCCTCCCGCCGCAGGTGGAGGAGAAGTTAATTCCTCTGACCTCAATAAAGAACATTGAACTTCCTCCTCTCCTGCAGCAGAGGAGCAGCTGGCAGCGTAACAGTGGATGTTGCTGGGTCAGCTTTGCAATCAGTTACAGAAAGGAATGTTTATCGTCAAAGGAAGCTGCTGTGCACGGAAATGCTGAATTCCAGATCAATATCACGGATGATGATGGTTAAAGTGTCCTTCATAACAAGGCCTCACATCAAAAGTCTCCTGCCTGCTGCTGCCTTTTTGACTTTGCAAGCAGCCTGAGGACAATGTGAAGTCCGTCTGTCTCTCTGTACAAATAGACGCACGACAGGTCGTCACGTGTTTGGATACCATCTTGGATTTCTGTCTCAGACGAAAGCATCAAAAGCATCTGTCTTCTGTGCGCTCTTGGCTTAAGGCAGAAAGCATTTCCTTCCTTATCCTGCAGACATCTGATCAAATGAATTCTTTGACTTTCTGACGGCTCTGCTCTGTTTATTTATGGCTGCTTGACATTGACTTCCTCAGATTCAATTTTGCTCATGTTCAGGCTGCGCTCATCTCAGGCAGAGTCAGTAAAGCCATTCATCTGAAAGTTCTACAAAATACAATCTGACTTTTTAAAGGGTATACTGTCCTCTTTAGCTACACATATAGGGCGATTCACTGTATTCCTGTTACGTTGCTGAATCAAATGTGTTGTGATACAAAGGTCATCAAGGGCAAAATACAGCAAAATGTCACAAGTTACCAGGAGAAAAAACTAAAATGCCAAAGCAATTACAGTAAGCTAAGACCAGAGGCCTATAAAGGCAAAGACCCGTTAACTCTGCAAGACAAATGCAACAATTGGAAGTGAAGGAGCATTTGCACCACATGAAAGACAATGAGAAGAAGCTGAGGAGCAGCTTAACCGCGCTGGGTTTCATTAACTAGTGGCCCCTTTGCTCTTTGTCTCTGAGCCTATTGAACTCTCCACTCCGCTCCATTCCTCCATCTCCACTCACTTGCGCTGTGCTGAGCTGAGCTTCTTCCCAGAAGCAAAGTGGGCGGGGAAGCTCTGCCAAACGAGGGCCCGGGCGTGACTAATGCCAGAGCTGGGGCCGCTGGTGATCGGGGGCGCTGGTGCGGTGGACGACCCCGCTCCTGCTGGCCGTCACCGCATACAGGGCAGCACAATAACCCTTGAAGGACGCTTCTGGCCGCCGCTCCCTCCCTCCCTTCCTCCCTTCCTCCACCCCCTCGCCGGCTCACGCTGCCCCACCCCCGTCATCCATTCATGGCAGATCCTTTCAGCTGGTCATTCAGAGGGCCAATAAAGAGGGCTTGCTCATTCTGTTCTGAAATGTGCAATGTCAGAAAGAGAGGGGGAGAGAGACGGGAGGGCGGGGGTGAGATTCCGAGAAGGCTTACAAACTCCTGAGACAGCCGTCCTAACTAGACTGAGCTGGACCTCCCATTCTGTGAGAGGACAGAGCTCCTCTCTCGACCCCTGCGAGCCAAGCCTGACAAAGTGATGAGAGCAACATGGCAGCATTTGTCACAAAGGTCAAACTCCTTGTCAACTGCAGCTACAAGTGCGTGCATGCTCGCGTGCAACTGAAATTACATGTAGCATGTGCATTCCAGCGGGTCTGAGTGTGTGTTTGTAGGATCACACAGGCAGCAGCTCCCCTCTGGGCATTAGGATGGATGAGGCGCAGCGCCGAGGAGCCGCAGACGTCCACATCCATGCCTGCCGGGGTTATTAACCCTCTGCAGCCCAGAGCGGCAAAAGAAACAACACAGAGCATCGCAGAGAGCCGGGCAAACCGCTTGCGCCAAATGAGATTCCACTCACAACCGCACTTTTAGCACATTAACGGCCCCTCAGTGCAGGCTTTTAAATAAGACCACATCATTACACAAGACTTTGTCTCGTGCTCCTGCGCCCTCTCTCGCTCGCTCCCAAACTCTCTCTGTTTCTCACACACACACACACACACACACACACAGGCAGACACACTCCAGACCGTCTTTCACACTCTTAGAGAAACACCAGATTGCAAATTAAGCCTGAAACCAGCTTCGGTCTTCTGCCACTGGTGAATGCTGGCTGAACATCACAGCGCTGCAGACTGAGGGCGAGCGCTTTAGAAACAACGCACCGGGCTCTGGGGATGTTTGTAACGCGGCCCAGATGTACTTCACGGCTCGTAAACGTGATAACGACGAGAAGCAAAAACCTGTCTGCTCATTAGAGACTTCTAATCCAGACATTCTGCGCTGGTGGAAATGTTTTCTGCCTCACCCGGAGGTTTCCATCGACATGTTTCACACATTTTCGTTGGGTTTTGAATTGAAAAAAGTGTAATGGAAAGGAAAAATGGCAGAAAACTTTTGTCCCTGGCTTGCGGTGGAGCTGATTAAGAAGTAATTGGCCAAACTGTAATGGAAACAGACTTTGCAGATTGGCGGTTGCGTTGGACACGACATGCAGCGTTTGGTTTCCGATTTGAGCTCCACCGATGTTTACAGAGACACGTCGAGTTCTGTGAGGAAAGTCGAAATTTCTTGAATTCAAATCAGGGAAAAAGTTAAGGCAAGCAAAACCATTTTAAATGCATTCATTACTTCAGCTGAGACATGAAGCCCCACCCAACATGACTCCGCCCTACATGACTCCACCCTCACACCTGACAACTGCACTCTGCCACCCAATGTGACATATTAACAGTGAATATGAACATGACTCCTCCTGAATGACTCATCATCATCAGCTCTCCTGCTTCCATACAGCCCAACAACAGTCTGCAAGCTTCTCTGCTCCATGCTGGACGTACAGAGAGCAGAGGAGTCCAGGCTATTAATAACTCTATATCTGACATGGACATGGTCTGCTCCCTCCCTCCTTCCAGCAGCAGCAGGAGCAGAGAGGAGGTCAGTTCATGACGAGGGAAGCACTTCACCCAAACGTCTAAAAATATCAGTCTGTCCTACATACTGTGGGACTGTGGGACTCAAACTGAGACGCAGGCTGCAGTTAAATGCGTCCGGCTGCAGGGATTGCAAGAGTTGTGAAGCACTCTGAGGGGTGAACGTCCTCTCCTGTCTGGACCCTGATGATGTCTCCCTGATGAAGCTTTCCCACCAGACACACACTACACACACACACACACACTCCAGGTTGTGTGTCAGGGGAAAAACAGGGCTGTGGGTTTTACTGCTGTCAAATGATCCAGAGCGCAGGAGAGATCAGGGCGAAGGATTCGATTCATAAATACCTCCGCCTGCTAGACTGTAAAAGTGTGTGTGAGTGCGCGTGTTAATGGGTGTGGGAGTGTGTGTTTGCACGTGCCTCTGTGTGAACGATCATACACGAATGATCCAAACAGAGCCATACATTCCAGTCAGTCTGTGGTCTACATACACACACACACACACATACACACTCTCTCTCTCTCTCACACACACACACACACACACACACACACACACACACACACACACACACACACACACACACACACACACACACACACACACACACACACACACACACACACACACACACACACACACACACACACACACACACACACACACTGCTTTAATTTACAGCCCCTGTCAGCAGCTGAACATTTCTCTAACCACTATCTGATACGTGATGAAGCTCTGCTGCCAGCAACAAGAGCTCTGGGAAACAAGAGCTCGCCTGTGCGAACAGAACCGGCGTTGGCATTAACTTGGCCCGGCCGTCTGTCTGTCTGAGGGCGAGTGTGTGTGCAGCGTACGGAAAGAAGCAGATCTCAGATTAGGTGCACACACTGGAGCCTAACAGTGTGGATATTGTTCAGACTCAAGTGTTGATTCTGTTGCAATCAAGCAGCAGAGCACACAGAGAGCCTGCAGATGTGTGATTTGCATTTCCTCCTGTTTTAAATGCAGCACTTCTATACCTTTCTCCTTCAGGAGCACCTGCACTTCTGTTCTCCACGTCTCCCTCACTTCTGATCTGAGAGAAGTTAGAGAAGGAGGAGGACCCGTCCAGGTGAAGCAGGTCGGGACAGAGGGGGAATCTGAGGCTCTCTTGTTAGGATGCAGGTGGGAAAGGGTTGAGATTTGGGCAAACAGACGCAAAACATGCAAACACCATGAAACTGCTATGAAAATGATGATGGTGATGCTGATGAGGAAGAAATGTCTGATCCACAAAGACAAGGGAGGAAGTTAGCGGGTCGTGGCAGACTAATCTACATAAATAATGACAAAGAAATCAAATAAAAGGAGAAGAAGAAAAGCATTCTCTCCCTCTCTCTCACACACGCGCGCACACACATACATACACACACACACAGCATGTTGTTATAACTCGTTTAATCCTCACAAATTGAGGATTTCTACTCAATTCAAGGACTCAAATCTCTATCACGTCCTGCTCCTCCTGCATGTTTAGTGGAGGCTGCAGGAGTTCCGACCCGGACCCAGATCTGGACCCTCTACAGGTTCTGTCTCAGGTTGTGCTTACCGTCGCTTATGGTCCCGGCTCGCTCCTGAAACGCGTCCCCCAGACACCACAAAAACAAAACAACTCCAACAAGCAGGTCCAACGTCTTCAGGGGCGCCATATCCAACTTCTTCTTCTCTCCTCTTCTTCCTCCTGCTGCTACTACTTTGACACTGAAGGGGTCCGAGTCCCTGCACCGACTCCTGCTTCTCAACTCCCCCCTTGCCTGAGCTGCTCGCTGCGTTTGGCTCAGTCACCGGAGACGCACCGGGGGAAGGATCGAACGCCAAATTACGCGCCTCGTACCAAGCAAGCACCAAACCCAGGGGAGAGAGATTTAAAGAAGAAGAAGAAGAAAAAGTTCAAAACACTGAGTCCATTCCACTCCCACGCTCGGGTCTCATCCCAGTGGTCGGTGCGTTGTGCTGCTGCTGCGCTCCCGGAGCAGACACGGCGTGTGTGTGTGTGTGTGTGTGTGTGCTGCGCTCTCACCGTCACCAAACCCCTGCAGCCAATGGATGCGATCTGCCTTTGTTGCTCCACGCAGGAGGGGTGAAAACAAAGCAGCGCCTCTCCGCGTTCACATCCCGCCCCGAGTTACTGCGTGCATCGGATCTGACGGAGGTACTTTGACTGATGTGAAGGAGTCAGAAAAAAGGGGGGACGGAGGGTTCGTTTCATCCGCTGTTTGTTCAGCAGATGAAAGAGCGCAACATACACACACACACCCTTCGACCCTCTGAGGATTCGAACCAAACGTGTGTTTAACAAAGCTTCACATGTGGTTTTAATTAATGCGTGATGAAAAGACACGCAGAGTCTCACACCTGCGCCGCACAGCCAGGTGTTTGAGTTCTGTGAGGGCGCCCTCTACAGGTGAGAAGACGTCACCCAGGTTGGGATCCTGGGAGGATTTGGAGTCACATTCCAATGAAAGTGCTTAAATCTTCACCAATACCACAATGGAAAACAATTACTCCTCATGCAAAAGGCTCTATTAAGCTCCGAGTGCGTGTCGGAGTGTGTTGACACATTAACACTGACAGTTTGGAGTCCAACATCTGGAAATAAATCATGAAAATGTGCAAAATTGGAAATGTAAAAGCCAGATTCACATGCTTGGTTGTCAGGGGAAGATGGAACCGAAACCCTGAGCCCTCTTCTGCAGACGTGTTATAATGAATGTTTGATTAAGACGAACATGCACGAGGTCACCGTTAATGCTTTGATCTAGAGGAGGATCTTGTAACTGCTGCATGTTCTGTGTTCTCACCTTTTCTCTTCTGGCACCGCTGCTGGAAATCTCTCTGCTGCAGCTCATGAGATGGAACTTTCTTCTTCTTCTTTTTTTTTCTTCTTCCAAACACTCAGGACTCTCCATTTTTCTCCCTGGTTGCTTGGCTCTCATTCTGCACAGGAAGGATAAGTTGGACCACATGCTTGTTCCAATTAAGACACTCGCTGTGGGAATTCAGGAGCTGAGCAGCGGCGGCACCAGTCATGGAAAAGCTTAAAAAATGGGAAGGGAACTTTGTCAAAGAACTCCTTTGATTAAACATTTGGCTTGTGTTTTCCCTTTTGAACATTTATCTTTACAGGATGGCTTTCATGTCCGAACCCCTTTGGTGTTACAAAACATCCAAGGTCATCATCAAAATCCAAGTCATAGCTCAGTAACTGTAGCTGTTACTTCTATGGATTTGCCAGTAATTGGTCCTCACTTCCATTATCCTTACTTGTTACCCAAGTGCCTTTGTGCAAACCTCCTTGTGTCTTTGCACAGAGGCGACGCCGCTGCCAACAGAGAGTGGGCGCAGCGATGGGAAGCAGATTTGTTTGCGGAGAACGGAGAGTTCAACTAAACGAATGCAGCTGGCGTTTGGCTGCAGACCTGAGGAGAATCTGTGACAGCAAAGTGTCTCTGGCATGGAATTCTCCGGAAAAAGGACTCAGACCTTTTGGGGATGTGAGAAAACTTAAAAAGCCTGAATCTTGAAATAGGAAGACCGGGATCTTGGGTGCTGATACTTCTCCTTCCCTCTGAAACAGCCTAGAGAGACGTTGTTATGACGATAAAAACCACATAAAGATGGACTGACGGCGACAGCGCATGATAGTGTCACATCCACTATCTCACATAAACCAGAATCACCCTCGGCTTCATTCAATCAGTGCGCGGCCCTGGATCAGACAGAGGAGCTTATATCACGCTTTAACACAGAAACAAGCTACGCCGGCCTGATAAAGTGAGAAATATGATGGCCCCTTTTATTTTCCTCCATAAAAAACAAAATGTGGACACGAATCAGGGGGGCACTCGGGTCGTAAAGCATATTTCAATCAGATTGTGCAGGCGAGTGTGAGAGCTAAATTCACTTAGAGCGGTCTGGAGGAAATATGATTCAGGCCCTGAAAACGTGGTCACCGGAGAATCGGACGGCAAGAGGTCGACTGGAGCAGAAACACAATTCCGGGTTTATCCTGACGACCTCATACTTACTCTGATCCTGTACTTAAAGTCAAAATGGGGAGAGTATGCTTCTAACTTCCTTCCTCCCTTCTGTCTCAACTCAAGGGAAAAGTTTCTCAGCTTCCTCCCTTCATCATCCTCCTCCTCCAGCTGACTTAAAATGATGAAAATCCTCCAAATTGCATTTTTCACGATGAATACTTTCTACTTTGGATTTCTGAGAACATTGCCCTGTGTGAAATGGACCGACTCAGCATCGTTCCATTATAACTTTAACTTTAACACACACATGATTTTGCCCATCTGATCACTGCTATTTATGCGCTTCACCACCACAGTGTCGTCGAGTCTCAGCTGCTCCGTGTTCAGTCTGCTGCTTTAATCACTGTTCTGCTTCTCTTCCAAAGAGGAAGTGGGTCCAGTCTGCGCCCGCCGCTTCAGACGACCAATCCCTCCTCCTCCTAGTCCGTCATCATCCATCTTAACTCTCTTTAAGGCCTAACTCCGTCTCTCTATAGTGATTTTCAGTTTCCCCCGCTTGAAGACATCGGGATCAGTCAGAAACACAGTGTACATTTTCCAAAGACGGCTTCTGTCGACAATCCGGCCCCACTTGTTGAATCCAAACGCCGTGTGTCACTGAAGCATTTATGACACTTGGCTCCTTATTAAACAGACAATTAAAGGCAGTAGCAGTCCCAGTAAAACATATTAATAACGATTATCCACTAACGAGAACAAGGCCGGCTCTGTTTCTGTTTTTCCATCGTGGAGTTCACTGATGACTCACAACAACATTCGCAAAGGACTGAGAGCAGACAGGAGAGCGAGAGCGAGAGCGCTTACAACGGAAACTTGGAAAACCTAAAGTTCCACCAACTCCTGACAAAACATCAGGGTCTTAAACCTACCATGATCATATATATATATTGGCCTTATCGGAGATTCTTTGGTGGAAAGTTCAGTTTTTACATGAGGGGTTGGTGAGATAATACAAACTGTTTCGTGCTACATAGAGCCGTTTGATTCGACTTAAAATGGGATGAATGAGGCACAAACAAGGCCTCACTCTCTCACATGTAAGCACCGGGGAGCTTTAACAACATCCCGCTTTATGTTCTAATATTGATCAGCCTCCCACAAGCAATTAGTTGAATTTCATTTCCAATCCGCAGCAACACAAACTACTCCGCAGAGGCCATTTGCATCCATCCAGTCAATCTGTCAGGACCTATTTGTGCACCGCATGGCACAGACAATAAATAATAAACCCCAAAATCTCATTAATTTACCAATGTTAGGTGATATATTGGCTCCTCTGGCTTGTAGTTAGTAACTCAGTCAAGCGTTCAGAGACAATGAGGGGCTGCAGCGGAGTGGAGTCAGTATTTATGGCGCATCAGAATAGAGAGTAATTGGTTGTAAAAGGCTCATAAACCATCCTTCACATTTTCTTTCAGGTAATTAATAATCTTTACTGTCCAACACAGGAGGTGGTAAAAGCGTCGATAAAGCAGAATCAGAACTGCTTGTAACAGCCCGAAACTACACCAGATCCGATCAGAGGAAGCCCCAGCAGCCTCCTCGCTCCTCTTCCTCAGCAGAAAAGAAGACCTGTGGTGTTTTTCCTGGAAACTCGGTGAAGAGCCACCAGAGGAGCCAATCGACATCCACTCAAACCGAAGACAGATAGAAGTAACAGACGTCTGGCTCCTGCAGTCGCCCAGAGAGGACGAGAGAAGCAATTCTGAGGAATCATTACCAGCAAAAGGGGCAAATTTCACCTTGACCCGTCTGTGCCGGTTGGCTGACCTCCATCTCTCTGCTGCAGAACAGAGGAAATTGGTTTGAATGCAGTGAGGGCAGTTTGACAGCAGAGGATGGAGGCACAGTCTGGTCAATTATTATGCTAATGGGGCAAAATCCAAATGTCACATATATGGTGATAAATGTTGTAGATATAATTCAGATTTTTTTTTTGAGACCAGTAAGGATTTTAAGAAATTTCTTTCATCAAAAATGTTGTTATAATTCTGGAAAAAAAATCGAATTTTAAATATTAAAAGGGTTTTCTTTGGATATATTTTTATTTTAAATTCGCCATAGAGTCTAAATACATGGAATTTTAAATAACCAATTCAAATATGAAGTCAAATTATTATCCTATAATTCAGATATCAGTGTAATTGTTCATAATGTGGATAATTAACAACACTTGAGTAATTGCATGTAAAGTGTTGATGTGACCCATACTCACCTGTATGTGCTTGCACAGATGGAAGGCTTCACACACACGGCTCACCGGCTGACAGCGGCAGCCTGGCTTTCATTACAGGAGCGTGTCGCACTGAGCGCTCCATAAACAAAACCGTGACCTTTGGGGCAGACTCGGCTCCTGTGAACAACAATGATGCCTCTGTGGAGAAGAGCTGACTAACGTCGGTCTACAGGAGAGAGATCGGCAACGCGAGGACAACGACCTGTGACCTTCAGCGTCCCTCCTGTGTGCGGTTCAGACAAACCACCAGAGAGTTCGTTCGCCCCTGAAACGCTGACAGGGAGAAGAAAAGAACTGCACATACGCACTCTGTGTGTGTGGGGGTGTGTGTGTGTGTATTTTGTGTAGGCCATTGATTGTTGTTTCATTGGGGTCAGATGTCAGTGGGGGAGACAAACAAACATTGATGCATGGATGTGGCGGCTGTGAGAGACCTGAGGCATTGAGAAGAACAAAGACCAGAAAGTCCATAATAATAACAACAACAACAACTAATTAAGATTAAATAATGACTGATCAATCGTTTAACATTTAAAAAAACTCAAATTATTTACCAATTCTAGCCTCTTAAGTTGCTCATTTTCTCTATTTCATATGTTTGTTAACTGGAATTTTGTTTTGTTTTTGTGCTTTTTAAATTTTGTATGAGTTGGGACTTTTGGATGTTCTCCTAATCAGCACTGAGAACATGAGCACAATCCTTACTGGCCTGAGGGAGCTACTCTTACAAAAAACACAACCCTGCATTATTTATAAGCCCCTGACAGGTAACGGCTCATCTCATAATTCTACACTAATAAACAGAGACGTCTTCACGCCGATGGAGGAGCAGAATGGCTGAAGGTTGCTTCGGCAGCAATATTTGTTTATGCCACGCCGTCCCAGAGGGTCCAATGAGAAGCTCTGCCACTGAACCATAACACCGCGGAGGAGCTCGACGGCTGAAATTTATCCAAAAGCTTCTTTGATGACTCTCAGATCGAGACGGACAGTGAGATTAAACATCTAAGACGCCGGCAAGCCAGAATAAACGAGAATGTGACACCGACGGAGTACGAGAGATCAACGAGTAAAACACCAGTAGATTTATTGGGCGTTTGTTATGAATAGGACAGAGACAGCACAGGCTTAAACAGCACGATGTCATTTCAAAGACAGATCTGACTCTGGAGGACCGTGTTGTGATTTGGGGAAATGCACAGAATGCCTCTGTAATGTTTTGTATTTGTCAGTTGTGATTTATAGTCCTGATGTGCTCAGGTCTTTACGAGCGCCCGGGCCTGCCTGCCTGTGTGAGTCATGTGTGCCTACACTGATCTGAGTGTCAAACATGAAGAGGTCGTTTTGCGGCAGCACGTCTGAGCGTTTTACAAACGAAAGCCTGCTTTCATCGTCACGTTTATGATCCTTCTGCTTTCTGAGGTCTGTGTTCACGCAGCCGGCACTTCATTTACGGTGAGTGCAAAAAAAAGACAGGCATCACTCCCAAGAATTAAAAAGGATCGGCGAGCATTCAGCCTTGAGTCTTTGTGTCTCAAGTGAAGTGGATGTTTATCGGCTTTTGCCACGACTCTAGACAAAGGACTTTGCTTTAACTTGTTCTGTATTGACTCAGACTAATTTGATGAAGATGTTAAGATGAGACATTTTCCTAGAAATAACGCAATTAGTTTGTCCTTAGTTGAGACTGAATCTCTGTGTAACTCCTCACAACAGGCAGCCAGCGTACGCGTTGGCCCTGATTTGGCGGCTGGCTGATTCCTTCTCATAATCGTCCTTTGTGGAGCGTTCTGAAGGCCGCACAGCTGGATTAACAACTCACATGATCGACGATTTAGCAACGAGGCGACTGAGTTTGAAACGTCTCAAGGGCCAATTTCTCGGGAGATGCACTACATAAATGAATAGCAGAACTATTTTAATGGAATGAAGCTTTATTGGAAAATTGGCCTTCAATACTCAGATTTTCAGGCAAATCAAAAATACATCCAAACTAGGTCACTGACTGAGCTTCCAGGGGAGATATCAGATCTGTTTGTCATTAAATGGAATGTGGAAAAACACATTTTCCCAATGCTGTGTTAAGAGTTGGCGGCACAAAAGTACAAAAATGTAAAAAAAGTCCAAAAATCACCTCATTGTTACTGAATAGGAGTTTGTTGTTCTGGTCTTGGAACTTTGAACCAAATGAAATCTCCTTATCCAAGATCACGTCAAAGGACATTCTCGCCAATTGAAGCAATGTAGGCAAATCTACTTTCAAACGTGTTCGTCCAGACGTCTCGTTTGTTTACCACTCTCGGTGTTGTGACCCCACCCCCCTTTGCTGCACTTCAGCAGGCCCGAGACAAACCCATCAGGTGTCTGTAAACACTGAGATCACTACGCTCAGTCCATCATTTTTACGCCTCAGAGCTATTGTGGTCTGACATGTTACGATTGGGGGAGTGGAGGTACAAGGGGTTGGCGAAGGACAGCTTGGCATCCTTCCCGGCCGAAGCCCACTGTGGACACACATACACACACACACACACACACACATATTGCATCCATTGACATGTGATAATTGGGAGTAAAGTTTGAGAGGCTGAGTGGAGTGGAGACGCTTTACCTCCATCGGCTTCCTCCAGGGGTAGACGCTGATGGCGAGCCGAGGATCTTCGCTCCTCCCCGGGTTCACACGAGGGAAACCGCCACGCTTTCCATCCAGGGACGGAGGCTGCATGTAAGGAGGGGGAGAAAATCACGTACAGGGGCTTTAAATAGATGAGCTTTGACGGCTGAGAATGCGAGCGCAATTAAAACCCAATTGACCCGATATGCGTCTGTAATCACACATCTAACCTCCATAACACATTTGATCATTTTCCCAAGGTGAACAATCATCCTGCCTGCTCTTGCCCACACACTTTAACCACCGTTAATGTCTGTCACTGCCACGCACGCCTGCATGCTCACACCTACACACCCTATTTATAGACGCGTCCTCACAGGCGGCCACACAAGAGCAAACACCAACACAGACAGAGAATGTAGTACGTGCTGACTGTCTGTGCATTTATCAGGACACACACACACACACACACACACACACACACACACACACACACACACACACACACACACACACACACACACACACACACACACACACACACACACACACACACACACACACACACACACACACACACACACACACACACACACACACACACACACCTTTCCACGGTTTTGTGACCCCAATATGTCAACAACAACGACGCCTACCCAGTGGTGAATAAAACTCTGTGGCACTCGTAGGGATCAGTCCATGTGAAACCCTTAATGTAGAATCAATAACACACACACAGTGGGAACACAAATATCCACAGCCACACACTCCCGTGCTGCATAAGTCATACGCAGCCGAATCAATAACCTCAAATGAAAAATGTAATCCAGCAGAAAGGCTCTTGGATCGCTCCTCTCAGACGTCTCCCGCTATTAAATGAAGTTATCGAGCAAACGTGAGGCCAAAAACTGGAGGAAAGAAATTAGATTTGCACAAAAAACTGAATTTGCTAAATGCTTCATGATCGATTGTGTGTTTTCTGTGCGCTGACCTCTGCCCTGCAGTCGGACGCCGGCTCATCCATCACCCCGTAGCTCAGAGGGTCAGGCTCTCTGTGGGAGGGAGCAGACAAATTCATCATCAGCTTCATCATCAGGTGGACGCTTGTAAAGGGCGCACCGGACGCAGATTTTACAGGAAGAACTCACGTGGAGCAGCATTTCTTCCAGTACACGAAAAGCAAGGCAGCGGCGGCCGCAGCGCTCAGCAGGAGTCCGACGGCGACGGCAGCATACACAGCATCTGCACACAGGAGAGGAGAGGAAACACATCTTTAATGTCCTGTGGAGGCGTTACCGGGGGTCTTGCAGGTGCCAGTGGGTAAATTCAAGTGGGACGGTTTTACGGAGAGGAGACAGGACAGGCGTTCCTTCTCTTTATTACCCAGATGTGTGTCCTCTGGTTTGGGTGATGGCGAGGAAGGCGGCAGCGGCTTCTCCCTCACATGGCAGCGGTTGCCTGTCCATCCTGGGCGGCACCTGGAGAGAACAGAGGTGAGGTCATTAACAGCCTGGCTTAAAAACAGTTTTATGAGACTGAAATTGGCACTGAGGAGGAGATTGAGATTTTTACAGCTTAATCACATTTTTGCCTTGTAAAAACACAACAACAAAACAACAGCCATTATTCTTTTGAGGTTCTCACAATCAAACGACTTCCTTTTGACTCCACTGATTTATATTCTTCCCCAGTCCAGTCGCTCCATCACCTTTATTGCTTCTGGACTGCAGCGCTTCGTCACGGAATGTGGACACGAAATTTCGGACCTGACCAAAGCTCGACACGCATCTTAGAGACGACGTGATTTATGACTCGGCCGACGCTGAGAACAGAGTCCGGCGACGTCTCCGCCAAAGAAATACAGAAATAAGAGCGTCTCCGTCACATCATACACTCGCTACAAACAAACACACAAACACACTCTGTCATACCGCCGCCTATCTTGACAAGCAGAGCGCAAGGTTTGTGTGCTGGGCGTCCATCATGGAAACACAGACTCATTGCATTCATTCAGATAAAAAAAGGCTCGTCTGGAAAGCTCACACTCCTGCTCCGAGTCAACATCTGTTCAATATCAGCTTGATTCCTGAGCAGCTTTGACCTTCTTAATGTGAAACGTGCAGCTCTGGGCTCTGCCATTATCATTCAGAGGGGCTGGGGGTCCATATAGTGTGACGGTCTGGTCCGTGGCACTGTGTCGCCCCCCCCCCCCCGCCCCCCATGGTTCCCCCGGTGGTTCCTGCTCAGGCAAGCGGAGGAACAAGATGCAAATACAGAGCCAAAGGTGCCCTCCAACACTCCAACACTCCAACACTGTGGTTCTGGGGAGTTGTCGGGCCCGGAGCAGCCTGCAGAAGCTCTGTGCCGCTCTGCACCATGAATGACAGCGGCACAGTCCCGTTACATAATGAGCTGAGGGAGCAGCGGGAGGCGAATAAATGAGGGAAGACTCACAGGCAGACAGACAGACAGACAGGAGTGCAGATTTACTGAAGAGAACGTTTGCAGGTTTGACTTTTAGGTGCAAATGACTGAAACGTTGTGGGTCTATTTGGTTAAAGTGGCTCCATAGAAAGAAGAAACAGAGAGAGAGAGGGAGAGAACGAGAGATCTTATTGTGATCACAGTGAGGACAGAGCAGCATCAATATTGCATTAAACGTCATAACAAATTCCTCACACGTCATCTTCTCTTACTCTCTCCTCGCCGCTCGCTCATTAGTTTGCAGGTATCTCACAGATCACAATCAAAGCAGACGATCATAAATGTATTACATATCGATTTCGGATGAGGTTTTTGTTTGCTGTGGCTCCGTCATTAAAGCTGGCGGCCGCTGCTGGGGTCGTTTACATTATCGACGTACGTTCAACACCCACGAGTCAAACTGGAGAGCTGAGGGAAATGTCACGAGAGAGAGAGAGAGAGAGAGAGAGGTGGAACGAGGGCGAAGCAGCAGCGGTAACAAAGCGGCACAAACTGCTTTTTCAGGAGTTTTTCTTTTCCAGCGTTCTCAAAATGCAAATTACATGAAAACTCTTTGCTTTGCTGTTGGCACATTGTGCAGCGAGTCACAGTCAGTCAGTCAGTCAGTCAGTCAGTCAGTTAGTCAGTCAGCCACCCGGCGGGCACAGACCCACCTTCTGACACGTCCACAGAGAGAGAGAGAGAGAGAGACACGTGAGCTCCTTACAGCCTCACTGCAGCATAATGATGTTAGCAGATACAGCAGAGAGACGGGTAATTGCATTCTTTCTTCTATAACGGAATTTCTTATAGCGAACATTCCAAAGTGCTGATGTAGAAAACTCATAATCTTCCTATAAAACCCCCCCAGAGTGACGAGTGCGTGTCTCTCCTCTTCATTTTGATGCAGGAGTTATTTTGCGGTCTCCCCTGCTAAGACCGCTGATAAGTCGGGGCCTGTGTTTAAACACTGACCAGGAGGATCTGTCCAGCATTCCCTGGGAAACGCTGCGCTGGTGTGTGTGCGTTGGATAAATGAGGGCAGACCTGCTCGGGTTAAGCTGCGGGGAGGATAAGCAGATTCCCCCACGGTCCGTGGAGCGTGTCTTTTCCGAGGAAAGACACAAAACTGATGGGATTTCCAGGTTTTAAGCCTCACAGAGGGAGAAGAGAAGAAAGGAGAGGCAAGCGCAGGGAATAGAACAAAGCTAAAGCTGTGTTTTGTTGTGTGTGTGTGTGTGTGTGTGTGTGTGGGTGTGGGTGTGTGTGTGTTGAGAATGCACGCTGCACTTTTAACTCACGTGCAAACGGGCCCGTGTCGCCAGATGTGGCATGACCCGCCGTGCAGACAGTAAGACGGGGGACAATCTGTCAAAGACAAAAAGAAAACAGTTATTGATCAATCTGAAATCAAACCTAATCAATAAATCACTGGGATCCTTTTTCCTCCAGCCGTCATCCCTTTCTATCTGAGCGGGCTGCAGCTCTGACACCAGAACATGAAATGAGTGAATGATATGGCCGCTTAGATGAGGAGGCGGTGCTCTGTGCAGTGTCTCATCCATTAACCTCTGCAGATAGGGTCAGTGTGTGTCAGTGTGTGTGTCAGTGTGTGTCAGCAGCCTTTTAGTCTGTATTCTTCCTCCTTTTCATCCCATCTCATCATCCTCTTTGGAAACAGTGTGATCAAACCCCAGGATCCCTTTCAGTAAAGTAATTGTGAGCTAATGGCGGCGACTAAATGGGCGTTTTTGTCTCACAGGAAAATGGAGGATTTAATGGATTTTGGCACTGTGTTGAAAATTTGCATATGTGAATAAATCTGAACTAAATTTTAGAAAGTGTGCACCTTAGTTGGAACGGGCGAATTTAAAACTGTATATCATATCTGTCACAGCTTATAAATATAAATCTGAACGTTGTCATAGCTTCACTCGTGACTCAGCGTGCTTCAGGGTCGGGACTCAGTAAAAACAGAAACCCGTCTAAGGACAAAAAGCTTAAAAAAGGGGAAAAGAAACGTGAAAGCGTTACCATGGCAGCTGGACTCGTCTGAGCGGAAAGGCAGACAGTCGGCAGAGCGGTCGCAGCGCTTGTGAGGCGGAACGCAGCGTGGAGAGCCTTCACACAGCAGCTCCCCCAGCTCGCACTGCAACACGGCTGAGAGGGGGGGAGACGGAACAAAAGGAGCCGACAGTGTCAGAGGAGCGTCAGGAGCGGGAATGCTGCTCATTCCCAAAACACATCATCAACAGGTTAAAAGAACTAATTGTTGGAGTCAAAATCTACAGGAATATGTTGACATTCTCCACTTTTGTTGTGAGATAGTTGCTGACACACTCACGGCAGCCGTACTCGTCCTCGCCGTCGGGACAGTCGGGAACTTCGTCGCAGCGGAAAATGGACGGGATGCAAACGTCGCCCAAACACTGGAAGTACCCGACAGGACAGAGACCCTGAGGAGGAAGAGTGCCGGGCACCACAGTGGGACAGTCTTCTTCGTCAGACTGGTCGGCACAGTCGTGCTCCCCGTCGCACCTCCAGCTGCTTGGGATGCACTGGAAGGAGTAGGCGCACTGGAACTGATGAGCGTCGCAGGTCGTAGGTTCAGGAGTTACAGGGCCTGAGGAAAGAGGAAGAGGCAGGAAGACAAATGAATCCCTCACATGTGATGGAGCTTTCTCAGATTCACATGCAGCTCCAGTCCTTTAGTGGGAAACCTCAGGATGATGGATGACGGCTGAGTTCTAATCCGCACAGTGTCTGCAGCGTGAGGAGACGGAGGCATGCTAATGGTTAAACTGGGATGGCAGGGGGTCGTTTCATAGGGAAGAGCACTTGGAGCTGCAGTTCACAGGTGGAGGGAAGTGGAGAGAAGGGAGACGACACAGTATAAACGTAATTGCTTTTCTCCCCCATCGCTCTCCCTTTGATCCCCGGGCTCTGACCCGATCTCCGCCGTGAATTTATACGAACCCACGAGGGCAACAGGCTCCATTAACTTGCCGCTCCGACCCCGAGGGGCCCGTGCAATTTTTATAGAGGGATGGAGGAGACCAACATGAATAGCGGAGAGAGGGAGAGAGAGAGAGAGAGAGAGAGAGAGAGAGAGAGAGAGAGAGGGAGAGAGAGAGCGAGAGAGAAGGGGACAAAACAAAGCCCTGATGGACGGGTGAGGGACTTTACCTCCCACCATACACTCTGTGGTGTAGGTGATGTCATCCAGGGCCACGTCTGTCCACATGTCCCCGCCCACTTCTGCCTGGAAGGTCACTCTGAATGGTACCGGGTTGGACAGGATGACGTTGGCGTATGTCCACTGGTTGCCATGGTTTCCAGTCGTGGCCCACATCAGCAGACGGACGCCGCTGGGTCCAACGGTGTAGACCTGACGACAGGGGAAAGGGCAGGTACAAGTGATGAAGCTACTGACTGAACTACTTTTTTCAGTAGCTTGATAGTAGCTCAGCTATTTTGTAAATAATGGACTGTAGCTTTTCCTATAACTTAGTATAAAGTGATTTTCTTGCTATTTGCTTTGAGAATAAAACAGTACCAACATTTCATTTTGCCTCATTAAGTAGCTTTAAAGTAGCTTGCTACCTTGGCTTCATCTTAACTGCTTTAAACCAGGAGTAGCTTTACATACTGTAGCTTCCCAACACTGTCTTTCTTACTGTTTCGTTTTAAAATCAGTCGAGCTTCTGAAACACACACACAAAGTGACAGATACGCTAACACACTCTGTCAGGTGACGAGCTGTGATTGATCACTTCCCGGCCCGGGCGTTCATTTCTGCATGTGATTGACAGTAAGCAGAGCGTAATGCAGCGCGGGAAGCGACAAGAAAACACTCAACCGGAGCGCCGAAATCTCTAACGGAGCTAAAACAACGCATTCCTGTTGACTGTGACTGATCAGCTGACAGCCGACGACAGCAGAGAGGCTCGGCAGAATGCAAGATGAGTGGCACTGAGTGAAAACAAAGGGAGCGAGCGCTTTCTGCTTTGCATCGATGATGTGAATGCGGCCGAGATTAGACGGCGGCTCACCTTCAGCGTGCCCATTCTGTCAGAGCCGTGCATGTAGAACCAGAAACGCACGTGACACAGGCCCATGCTGGCCGGAAACGGACTCCTGGTGGTCACCTTGGCAACGTCGCCCTCCCTCTGAACAGCCGAGTGCGTGTACAGGAAGTTCCCTCCACCACCTACGAATGAATTTCACAAACCGCATTCGCTGTAATTGTCTTTTTGCAAATCATTAGAAAGTACGACTAATACTCTGCAGCTGTGCCGGGCCTCCAGTCTCCAATTGAAGTCTTACTGCAAACCAGAAATCCACTCATTTTGTTCCGCTGGTTGCACCGTGCATGATATTTGGTATTTGTGTTGTTGTGAGGCGCTCTAGCCTGCAGCGGAGCAGAGGAAAGAGCGGTCCTGGGCTCGGCTCGGCTCTGCTCCGCTGGGCTCGGATCGGAGATGAGTGGGAGTTTTCCACATGAGTTAGAGGGGATTTGAGGCCATTGCAATCCACAGCACGGAGCAGCAAAGCCCCCCTGCCCACCCTGCCCACCCACAACACTGGACACTCGGCTCACACAGTGTCAGCAGCCCACTTCAAATTCAAAACCTAAAGCAAATCTACTGTATCTTTTTAAGTCGGAGGTTAGAGATCTCGCCAATCCATTCCGATTCCAACGCAGAAGTCCGACTGTTCCATAACTTTACATACTTTTCCATGCAGGAGGTTGGATTTGTCAGACAGCTGATTCAGGGTTCACACTCTGACCAGCAGCAAAAATGCTTCGTCCTCAAGTTCCTGTCCAATTTCAGGCAGATACACTTTTACTTTTTACTTTCTAATCCTTTTGTTTATCAAGGTCACCCTCTGGAGAGCAACCGTCTGTTTCCCAGCCTGACAGCTTTCCATTCTTCTCTACAAGTACCAGTAATTATAATGATGGAACTTCACCAAACCAATGGAGGCTCCGTTGTTTGTTTATAAAGGCGCCTCCACCTCTTATTGATCCGGTGAATTATTACACACAGCTTCACATAATGATGTCAGACGCTCCCATTACCCCGGCTCTCCTCTTGTAATTACAGTTCTTAATTTTGGAAAACGTTACTGTGGCTGATTTATGATCTTTGAAGACAGAAAGGAGAGAAATCCAGAGAGAGGTTGGAACATAAAAAAAGGAAAGTATTGATTTCAAAGTGTCCGCTTGTTTGATGACGATGAAGGTTACTGACCGGGGGTGTGGTCAGCGGGGGGTCCGGCTCCTGGAGTCTCACTCGTCCGACCGATCCTCCAATCGAAGTCGTCGTCGGCGTCCTGAGACAGCTTGCAGGCCTCCTCCCAGTGGGGATCCTTCATGTTGAAGTCACAGGCACCTGGCAAACCCACGATGTGAGCTACAGGAAGAGAGATGAAGAGAAGAGGGAGGAAGAGGAGGGAGAGGAGAGGAGGGAGGGAGAGTTGTGGCTTTGAACCGATTGCTGTTGGATTGATGTCGGCTCAGGGTTTTTCTCACCGCAGTCGACCTCGTCTGATTCGTCGGCGCAGTCGGGCTTGTTGTCGCACGCCAGGTGGGATTCGATGCAGTGACCGCTGTGGCACACAAAGTCTGAGACCGCGGGGCAACTGACGGGTGCCACAACACCTACAAACACACAGAGAGAGAGAGGGAAAAGAGAACCCAAATCCATTTAAAAGAAGTTCAACTTTGATGGAGGATGTGTGCAACTGTCAACTGGTTTTGAAGAGAGTCTCGTCTGTAGGTCAGCCTTTATGTCTCTCTGTGTAGGTGTTTATGTGCTGGACGGACAGAGGTCGCCAACCTCACACCAGCTCCCAACTGGAACATGCTCTCTCTCTCTCACTCTCTCTCTCTCTCTCTCCCTCTCTCTCTCTGTGCTGTGAAGATTGATGGCAGTTTCGATGACGTTCGCTCAGGTTCATTCAGACTGGAGCTGCTTTGAAGTTAAGGAGGCAATAAGTAAGAGTTTTACAGCTACACAGCGCACAGCGACCCTAATCCCTCTGCAGCGGTTTGCTGGTCAGAACCAAAGACTCTCTGATGACTTTGCCAGGCGGTGGCGAAACGTCTGGTTTGGAGAGAGAACTTTCCAGCCTGAGCTCCATTTCGGAACTTTGGAATTCCAAAACATTCCCCCTGTCTGTTCTGCGACCGAAATGGATGGCGGGAGGCCGAGTTAAGAAGGTGAACAAACCCGATTCTGCTAGTATTAATTGTTAAAAAGTTGAGATGCGAAAGAGAAACTGAGGACGACAGAGGGGGAATTACCAGGGCAGAGGAAAAGTGGAGACGCAGCAGTTGTTCCGTTACACTGCTGACACCAGAATCCTCCAGCACTTCTAATTAGCTACCAAACGATACTGTTTCAATTACAGAAGCAGCAGGGATGTGTGATGCTGAGAGAGAGAGAGAACTGACATCCTTACTAGCTCAGATCTACAGATTAAGAACTCAGTTTCTTGTTGTTCTCTGGCCGTCACCTACTCGGGGCGCAGTCGATGAACTCCAGGTCGTCCAGCGCGGCGCCTCCGCTCACGTCTCTGGATCGGATCCCCTCAAATATCACCTCAAAGTCCCTCAGCTTCCTCAGAGGGATCTCGGCCCGGTTCCAGTTATTCCCCTGGTGCCCCGTCTTGTTCCAAACCTCCCACAGGTCGTTTTCTGTCTGTGGAGAGATGACAGGGAGGAGGAGGAGGAGGATGATGTCAGATCACCTAGAACAGTCAGAGCTTATGGCAGTGATTAAGTCTCAGAAACACGAGAGGGAAACTTTTGAGTGGAATGGAAGAAGACTATCAACTCAATCAATCAACTCTCTATTATCGCAGCGTGGCAGAGCTGCAGTAACGTCTCCTGCCTTCTGACTGGAACGCTCCCTGGGTTATGCTAATTCCCCTCCTGCCACATATGGAAGACATTAAACGACAAGGCCGACGCGTATTCATCTGTAAGTCTTTTCCCATGACACCAGCCAGGCACTGAATCACGTCTAATAAAGCTTTTCAAATAACGAAGGAGACTTGGAAAAGGGGGTTTTGGCGTGCCAGGGATCGCAGTTGGTTTCAAATGTCACGAATAGGAACGTTTACGGAGTCGCGTTGTAACATTTTAGGAATACCGTCATGCCGAGTAAACAGAGACGGTCTCTGTTACATCTGCACGGCGGTAAGAGACGAGACGGAGCCAGAACGACATCACTCTATCATTCTCCAGGGAAGGAAAAAGGCAAAGAAGAGGAAAAGAAAAACGTGCATGCAGAGTTTGAAGGTGTGACGCAAAATATAAAGTCGCAGAGAGAAAGAATGCGGCGACGGATGAAGAGTAAAACTGAAAACCTGCACTTCTACATGACAGCTCATTATTTGGCAAATGGAAATGGAGCTAATGACCTATGTTTTGGAACACGTGCACACACTCACACACACACACGTCGGTTAACAGCTTCCCGAGTGAGGTGCTATGTGAGGTTGTGATGAATCCGACCGCACACAGCATTCTGAGCCGTCACACGTGACAGTGAGTGAAGTTGTGAGCGAAGGTGTCCCGACTGCGCTCCACACAGAGGACGAGCAATGTCACATTTGACTCGGCAGTTTGAAAGCCCATTAAAAGGCACCCTTGGGTGAGGCAGGCACCGGCTGTCTCCTCCGGTGAAGCCCCCGTCTTGAAATAATCTTGTTAGTGTGAGAGTGGAGCACAGATTAATGGGCGGTGTTACGGCGGCACATTTCCAGATTTATGCCACAGATACGGGCGAGGCTCAATCCCATAAAAAGCAGCCGACTGACGAGTGTGTGAGTGAGTGTGTGGCGCCGGCCCGGGCTCACGACAATCGAGGCCTTTTATTCGGGCGAATTTGACGGTTGGTTTCTGCAGCTCAGAGTGAAGCGAGGCCCATTTGCATGACTTCACTTTATGATTCTCCAGCGACGGTCCAAAGGCAAAATGAAAGAACTTTGTCAACTATATATTTTTTTATTTGATTGAAATTTTTAAATCCCCACACAACTGAGACTCCTGTTAAGCCCGAATCCAATTTATTTCCGTGGATTTTTGCAGTTTATGGACTCATAGCACACGTATTCACCTTCCTCCCTCCATCTGAGTCATTTTACACAACGCTGAGGGGAGAGCAGCGGCTTCTTCACGATGGCAGGCGAGATATAAATCCTCTATATATCTACAGCATATATAACTATATTACTGCAGACTGTGAAGCGCACCTTCACACATGCACGTGTTCCTGCCTCACGGCTGCCAGAATGATACATTTCCCTCCTGCAGGGGCTTCATATGCAGCAGACGCCACGAGAGAAAGGAGAGGAAGTTAGATACTGGCTGATAAATGTGAAGATTTGGATTGAACGACGACTCAAAATGAATGAATAGAAGCTGTCCTAATGTTTGGTTTGGTTTAACTTTAATCATCAACTGATTTAAATGCTCCCCCCCTCATCTATTCCCTGTCTGTCTCTAATCAATGCAGTCGCTACTATAACTCCCTTTGTTCATCCATTACCCCTGTGTGTGTGTGTGTGTGTTCATAGCTTTGTGTCTGTTTGTATTTGTGTAGCAGTCTTCACCAATGTTGTAAATCATAACATGAGGCAATAATGTGTAAGTGCTGATGTCTTTGCACCTCCTCGGCCATTCCTTCACTTACAGTGATGTATGTCAGGATGGACTACAGTGATATAAATCTGATCTAAAGTACAGGGTTTGACTCTCTCTCTCTCTCTGACACACACACACGTACATACAGACACACGCACGTCTATCAACGTCTCTAATTGTGGGATGACCTCTGCGTTCATCACTGTCTGTGTGAATGATTCCACCGCCTCGTCGTCACGTCTACATCTGACCTTCTTTAAAAGGACAAATTTGACGTTTCTCATCGACGTGCTGACGAGACAGAATATGTAAATAAATCAGCTCACACACATTCACACACTCCATACATCACACACATCTAACCTCTGTGACATAACACAGGGTACAATCAATGACAGAGCAGGAGGGTGAAGTTAAAACATATCTGTGGTGTTGAGCTCTATAGCTGCAGGTAAGATGAGCTACAGTATGAGAAACATTCATGCACATTCAGCATAATGATGATATGCTAATGAGCTGGGTCGGCTCCATCTCCTGCTGTGTGAGAAGTCTGTGCATTTACATCACACACACACACACACACACACACACACACACACACACACACACACACACACACACACACACACACACACACACACACACACACACACACACACACACACACACACACACACACACACACGCGCGCTCTAACAATGAAACTAACACACAAAGTCTCTATTGATGCAAAAGTTGTGCACCTTGACCTTGAATCCCGACTTACAAAGTGGAATGAAGTTGAGTCACAAAAAAGGCAAAATCACAACATAAATTCGGAACCCTGCGAGATGGATCCCTGAAAGCCAATCAGGGTCCCTCTGACCGTGACCCCGCCCACTAACATCCCACCCCTTCACCCATCCAGTTACCCTTTAGATCAAATGCCCTCACCCACTGATCGCAGCTTCACTCACCTCTCCTCTTCCTAAACGCCGTCACCGTGGCAACAAGACCTCACCATCAACATGTGATGGCTGAACATGTTAACATGATTTAACAGAGCACAGCTTTTACATCAAACTGGGCGTAAACATGTTTGATGGGATCTTAATGTAAGAATGCAAACAGATGGTTTACCTTGATGAGGAGCCGGATGGTGCCCGAGGCCCAATGGGAAATAAAGTACCAGAAGGAGAGCTTGCAGATGGCGCTCGACTCCTTCCAGACGGAACTCCTGATATGAGCTTTATCGCCTCTCAGACCCACCGGCGTCGCCTCCAGATAGAAGAAGTGACCTCAAGAGGGCAAAAAAACGGAGACGGAGGATGAGGTGCAGCGACGGAAAGGAGACGGGACGGAGGTGGGGAGGAATTGATAGCGATCTCTCTGCGGGCGGATCTCGCCGCGGGTGACAAATTACAGCGAGGTCGCTAATGGCGTCGCGGGGAGACGAGGTGGAGAGGTCATGAGGTAATCTTGCCGACACATTTCACAGATTTCCCACATCCTCAAACACGTGGGACATTGAAAGCATCGTCACGTCTTTCTGTGGGGATAAAGTTTGTCTCCACGTTTTACTCTGAACTGATCAGGATGAGGATCTCCAGAAGCGCTGCTCTGTAAATCTGAATGACGGGCGATGGAGTCGTTCATCAATCGACTGAGTCACCATCCATCAATTACTCTACAAAGCACCTCATTGATTTTCAAGTTGGTTCCATGACAAATATCAGTGCAGCTCTACTAAAAATAGCACCGGGCTCACCTCTCTCGTTCTGCAGCGTGTGATCGTACGGCGGCCGGATGCTCTGGATGGATCCGGTTCCCAGCGACCAATCGAAATTGTCGGCGAGGGAGCTCTTCCAGCCGCAGCGGCCTTTCTCAAAGGAGCAGGAAGCGCCGCAATCCTTCTCGTCCGTGCCGTCGCCGCAGTCGTCGGCGAAGTCGCAGCTCTGCGCCGGGGAGAAGCAGCCGCCGCTTTCACAAGGCAGCAAACCGGGCGGGCAGAGGCCTGAGAAGACGACACAAAGAGGTTCAAAGGTGATCTTTATCCGTGTGTTTTGACATGTAAAGTAGGTTAAGATTGTCTCTGGGGCTGCTGGGGAATACACTGACATATATGAATAATTGCTTACACGGCACAGAGAGATGTAGGGGTCAGAGGTCAAGATTTCAAGAAGAGAAACGAGACTCGGAGGACAGAGAGACATGCACTGCGCTCTAGTTTCCCAAGGTCGTGTAATACAACTGCAAAACAGCCGCACTCATTCACTGTGAGGCCGTCTTGTGTTCTTTGTCAGGTTTAACAGGAAAAAGGAGGAGAGGAGTGGGAGGAGAGGAGAGGAGAGGGAGGACCCGTCTGGATCCAGCATCAGGGTCTCTTTAAGAGGCTTAGGGAGACAAAGGAGCGCCGGGCTCAATCAGTGCGTCCTCGGGCAGCAGCACTGGAGGGACTCAAACCTGCTTTTTTTTCTGCGCCAAGCATTCCAGCAGGGTCAATGCTCGGCTTTACGGGGGGGGGAGGAGGGAGATGAGGCGTGATGAAGAGGGGAGGTCTCTGTAATTAAAAGGGAGAGAGGAAGGGGGATAAGACCCTCCTGAGACTTTGTTCCTCTTTAGGAGCATGGGCCCGGAAGCAATGTGCAGCTGCAGTGCAACATGGGAAGCCAGGAAGTAACGGCTCCTGACCGTGTAGCCCACTGGTGCATTACCTGAACTCACCCAGGCTGTAGGTGTGTGTGAGAGGAAAGGTGTGTTTGATGCTGCCAAATCCTTTAAATGTATACGTCCTCATAAACTCCAGTGGAGTCGGGATGCAGCAGGATGGAGTCAGGATGGAGCCTGGGCAGCTTCCGCTTACATCAGCATCGGCAACTCAGCAAACAACATTCCAAATCCCCTCCTTGAGTATTTGTCAACACAGCAGGAGGAGCAATTGTTGTTCTAATCGCATCAACACCAAACGCATCATTAGACTCTATTATGATGAGATTCTCTGCAAGGGTTTAGCTCGTCACTGTAAGCAGGGAGACAGGTGAGAGAGAGAGAGAGAGGGAGGGCGAGAGACGGCGAGAGACGGCTGTGTGGAAAATCACCCATAAGAATCAATCTGCGGCTCCAAACAACATGGAGAGCCCAGCCAACCTATTCCCACCTGTACCCAATACAAGGCAAAGGCGATAAATTTAATAGGCCAATTATAGCCTCAGTGACAACAGCAATGAATCCACTCTCGTTGTTTCCTTGTGTGTCCTAACGGTTCGCTCGTAAGGAATGGAGGTGATGCAGGGGGAAGCTAGAACAGCTGAATCGTTCCCAGGCCTGAGATTCCAACAATAACTGTGGCTGACTGTGTGTATTCACAGGCAGTGACAGTGTGTGTGTGTGTGTGGTGACATCACAAGCGGGTGCGCCGGATCATTGGGAGCGTTTAAGAGAGCAGCGTACCTGTGGGGGGCGGAGGAGTGTCCTCTGTTTCTGCCGACGATGCAAACAGACACCCGGGGGAAAAGGTGATGTCGTCCAGGCAGATGTCACCTTTGGGACTTCGCCCCACCTTCCCCTCGAACACGACCTGGAAGTCTGCGGCGGAGCTCAGCGGGATCTCCCTCATCTGCCAGTTGTTCCCCTGATCTCCGGTCAGGTTGAGCAGGAGGTGAGGTTCCCCCGCGCTCCTCCGGGACACGCTGAGGGTCCCGATGCCGTCTCCGGACATGTGGAAGTAGAAACGCATCTAGACGCATGATAGAGGATGGAAATCAGGATGAAGGACAAACCTGGAGAAGCTCCGCCCCCCCCCCCCTCTCCCCCTCCCTTATTTATTATATAATTGGCGCCTTTCTGCTGATTGATTGACATGTCAGGAGTTGGATAAGACAGACGTGATGTAGAGCAAACTGAATCCATCAATCTAGAGCATCAAGCTCAAGCTGCGTGTGTGTCCTGGGAGGACACACACACACACACACACACTACACAGACACACTCACACACTCAAACAGGAGCAGGAACACAGACGTGCGTACATTAAACACTTCCTGTGTATAAGTAGGTGTTAACATTAGCTGTGCATTGACATTAACATGGTGCAGCCTAATCAAAGCTTTTATGCGAGGATCTTTTTACACTCTGTTATTATCCAAATGGACATTTCATTCTGAATTGCATCTCCGAGGCGTCTGCGGCTCCTTACAGCGTCACCCCTCTGCTCTTTTTCTTCACATAACATCACTTTACTGGATAAATGCGAGTCGTATTTTTAGAATCTATGTCATTACGATATGGCAGAACAATCCAGACCTAAGAAATGTTGAAATGGACCCCAGTCTGGCTTTTCTAAATGGTAAACAGCCCTCAGAATAGAACAGATGTAATCATTTCAGAATTAATTCAAGCAGAAAATCAATGGAAGCCAGTAGACTGCTTGTGTTTTATTGCATTTTCCTTGCTTATTTGATTTATTTTGGCTGTACTTTGCAGTATTTTGCTCATTTTGTATTTTCCTGCTCTGGTTTTGCTCTGGGGAATTGGTGTTTTGTGGCATTGATCGAGCAATAATCATCTTCTGCTCTATGATTGATGACCTGGACTTTGCCTCCTGCTCTTTGACCTTGAGCTGACCTTGCAGTGTGAGCTCCTGTAGCTCAGCAGGGGTCCTAACATGCGGGCGACGTCTCCTGCCGCCTGAGGGAAGGAGCTCTCCATGTAGAGGTAGTGACCTGACGGGTCCCTCAGGGTGTGGTCGCTGGACGGCCCCGCGCCAACTGTGGGGGTGCTGCCCGCTTTGATCGTCCAATTAAAGTCGTCCTGTCGGCTCTGGCGCCAGGAGCAGAGGTCGAACTCGAAGTTGCAGCGTCCGCTAAAGCCCTCTGGAAGAGAGCAACAACAGAGCGATCAACCAAGACTCGCCTGGAAATGCATCATTCCTGTCAGTCAGACAGCAGAGAGGGGCTCACTGCAGATGTAGTGGTCTTCATCAGAGTTGTCCCCGCAGTGGTTGATGAAGTCACACATGTTCTCCTGGGGGACGCAGCGGCCATTGGCGCAGGCGTATTCTACAGACGTGCATGTTTGGTTTGAGCTCAGCGGGGGAGCGCAGTCCAGGAAGCTGACGTCATCGATCACCACGTCGCCCATGTAGCTGATGCCTCGCTTGGCCCTGAACACAACCTAACAAAACAGCAACAAGCTTAAGATTAGCTCCGTGTTCATGCTTTAACTCACATTATCAGAATATCACACCATCACTCATGTATGATGTCATTAGACAAGGTGTTGGAACACAATGGGCCCGGAGCTGCTGTCCTGCTGAGTCATGTTATCCAGCGTCTTGAGGCGGTGAGCTGATGAAGACCTCTGAGAGACGAGGAAAAAGGGCACTTAGGAGACTCTGTCGGTTGAAAGAGACCCTTAGAGGCTGGGTGTGAAACGGCACACACACTCGGCCTCACACACTGATGGTACCATCAGAACAGATCTGACTCTGTTTGACAAAGGTTAATAGACATCATTGAACGCGTTCAAAGGCCGTGGTATTTGGGCTACGGGTGACCGCTCGCGTCCAGAGAAGCTCCCGAGGGGGGGGAAACACACGCTTGTGTCTCTGCGTCGTGAGACTGACCTGATCCCACCTCAGCAGACGGGCGGTGATTAGTGACACGCCACACAACTAAAGACTCATTAGACAGAATTAGACTCGATCAATTCATTATTGATCACCGTGCTCACTGGGCCTGCGTGTTCCATTTAGCCTCTCAGACCGAAACACAGCCAATCACACTGTCACACTATCACATGAGACTGTCCTTTGACTATTCTTATCGTTTTAGTCTCAATGTTTAAGCACAGAATCATACGTGTGTGACTGTAAACATCTCTTCATCTCTTCATCTCTTCATCGTATTGGGACTGCTCCTTTCTCAGTGTGATAGACGTCTAAGTATGACGTGACATAATATTTTTACAGACCTGCAAGTTGTTCAGTAACCCTAAGAACACTTCTCCTCGTCTCCATTTGTTGCCTTGGTTACCAGACTGGGACCACACTTCATGAGTGATGTTTCCGTACTTCACCAGCACCTGCAAATAGAAGAAGGATAATGGATGAGGATTTGTCGGGGGGGCGTTAGATTTCAAGTCGACACCTCTGTCATTTCTCTAATTAAATTTGGATGATTGCACTGTAATGGATGCGTTATGATTATTCTCCTGCTGGGGTTCATCTGCTCCTCTCACCTGCAGCGAGCCCACGGTGAATCCGCTCATGTAGTACCAGAAAACCAGAGTGCATTGTGGGCCCGTGGAGGAGATGGCGGGCGTCTGGAGGTCGGTGGTGTGACCGTATCCACCTTTGGAACTGTCTGCACACATGTACCAACCCTCAGGGCTGCCCCTGTCCCAACAAACACAGCAATCAGTCAGACCTCGTTAGGGAACGCTGTGACAATCTAATTCCTTGTCTGATTTTTCCTCTGGATTATCGATCCCAGTGCCAATCAGGGGGAGGAAGAGGGCAGATGGAGAAACTGAAGATTCACTTAAGCGCTCTGGCTGATTACAGAAATAGAGCAGTCAAAGTCGAGAGGCATTTCCTCAAACACAATCAGCACAATCAGGCCACAGTTGTTCTACATTCGCCACTGTTTTGCTGGCACTCACAGGGTGTGATCGTTGATGGGGCGGTGGTACTGCTCGCCGTCATGAATACTCTCTCCCTGGTCGGGGTTCCAGCAAAACGCATGGATGGCGGCCAGGGAGGGGCCGACACTCTCCCAACCGCACGTGTCGCCGCTTTCGAAGTCGCACCATTCCTTCACTGGAGAGAGAGAGAGAGAGAGAGAGAGAGGGGGGAGAGGAGGGAGAGGGGAGAGAGCGAGGCAAAGAAAATGTGATAATGAAAAGTGTACCAACGTGTGAAAACCAAAAGTGATGAGACGAGAATAGACTGAGTCACCGCAGCTGGTTTCGTCTGAGCCGTCGGAGCAATCCAGCCTGAAGTCGCACACTTTGCTCTGGGGAACACACTCCCCACGTGCGCCGCACACAAACTCTCCATCGGGGCAGGTGTGGGGCTGGACTGTAGGAGCGCTGGTCACCGGAGGGAGAGTGGGAGTCACAGAGGGAAGCTTTCCTGTGGGAGGCACATAAACACAGGGAAATGGAGATTATGTAGGGTGTAGGAGAGCAGCAACCTGCCCTAAATAGTGGTTTTGTGGTGAGTATAATGGTTTACCGTCATATGGTTCACAGTCCAGGAAGGAGAGGTCATCAATCGCAATGTCTCCGTTAAAATCATCTCCAACTTTACCCTCGATCAAAATCTGGAGACGGGAAGAGAAAAGGTGTCAAAATACAGAAGAAGAAATCAACCATCATTATCAGACTTGCTGACTCATTGGAGGGAAAGTGGTGTGTATGTGTGTGTGTTTTGTAAATGGCACAGTCTGTAATCTCTGCATTTGGCTCTCGTTGGTGTCAGAGCCATAGCTTGCGCCTCCGCGTGGCCAACAAGCGAGCGAGCGGCGGTGTAGGGAAACGTCTCTCCAGCTGCCCCTACACCCTCCCTCTGTTACGTTCAGTACATTCCAGGAGTTATTCTGCGCTGCGATGCAATGTGTTGTTGTTTTTGCTGTTTGTAACCCGGTGACCCCACAGCATGATAGATATTCTTACATTTCCCTTCCCAGAATACCTTTCAATAACCTGAAGAAAAGATTGTTCCATTCCACAAGCGGCAAGAAACAGATTCACAAAGATGCCAACTATTGCATTTGTGTGTGTATCGGTGTGCGTGTGCGTGTGTGTGTGTGTGTGTGTGTGTGTGTGTTGACTTGAATGTTCTAAAACCTACGCTCATAAACACAACCAGGACAGGAGTGCGCACAGAGGTGAACTGGGTCTCTGTGCTGTATGGAGAGTTTGGAAAGATCTCCTGCTCGCTCTCACCGGATGTACAGACTCAGAATCATAAATTCCGTGGCAGCGTTCCGATGCAGCAAATCATCGGGTAGACGATGGCGGCTTCAGATAAGTTTCTGTCAGCGGCGGTTTGACGTTTTATCGCCTCTAAGGAGACAAACTTAATTTAGAGTCTGATAGTAACTCAGGAGCTTTGGCCGGCTCAAACTGCTTAATCCTAACAGTGGGGGGAGAAGCTTTAGAGCTGAAGATGCTTATGTGATGTAAAGCTCGTTTAATAATCAAGCATTTAAAACAGAAAAAGGAACTATAGAAATATTACTGTGGGATTAGATTCAACCAGTTTCATTATGGCCCCGGTAAACACGTTGCTATTGTGCCAAAATGATCTAAATGTCATTATGAATGTGTAATGTAGTCTGTACGCATTATCCCCATAGGCGTTGTAGGGTTGCCATGGTTTCCTTTCAGCACCCACGGCAAAAGATTTGCAAGCTTATTGTGGCAGGTTGGGAAATTATTGACAAAATGTCGAAATGTCACTGTTGTTGTTCAAGCAGCAGCATTGTGTGTGTGTGTGTGTGTGTGTGTGTGTGTGTGTGTGTGTGTGTATAAGGAGGAGCTGAGAAATAATTGGCGCAAATGGGCGTGGCCTATATGTATGGAGAAGGAAAAATGATTGGTAAATAAATCAATCGATCAATCAAGGTCCTGAGCCTAAACCCCGATGACATCACACCAGCTGAGTCACTGAAGTGGTCCAGTTGAGATGGTGTGTATGTGTGTATCACATCCAGCCTGCAGGTCGTGTTGACGCAGTTACATTCAATGACGCAATCCGTCTCCATTCAGATGCAGAATGTGTCTCGGTGTTGTGATCTTTAAGTCACATCGGCTCGTGTTGTCATTTCATGGCTCTGTGCCTGCTGTGCCGGCGGATCAGCCTCGGTCTAAATTTAATTCATTAATGTCCCTTTGTTCCACTTCTCCCACTGCTGCAGTCAATTAACTTGACAAACAGAGCTCCTGTGTGCGACGCCGTAATGGAGGAAAAGTCTTTAACTGCCTGTCAAGTCATACACGGTCCTGAGTAATGACAGCGGAACATCCATCTTAGGGGATCGATGCGGAGCTGAGGAGCTATCAAGTAGATCTCCAGCATGCACGCATAAATACAGATTCTGTGTCAAAGCTTCAGTGGCTTTTGCTTGTTGTTTGCCAGTGAGCTGTGTTTACTGCAGCCTGCGTCTGCCTGTCTGTCTGTGATTACACAAGAGGACCGAATTATGTAAATGAGCCACAGCGGGATGTGATGTAACCACCCTGAGGACCGTAGTGTTCAATCAAGTTCTAGCCTTAAAAAAGTATCAGCAGTACAAACTCACAGTGTAACAGAGTATAAAGAGCCGATCATGTTCAGTTACCTGGAAGGGCCGAGCGCTGTTCAGGTAGAGAGTCTTCCCGTGCCAAAGGTTGCCCTGGTTACCGTACCGTACCCACAGCATGTGACCGCGGCCGGTGGCGGTGGTCCTCATGTACACCGCCAGGCAGAACACATGGGAGCCAAACATGTGGTAATTGAAGCGGAACACACAGGGATGACGGGAGCCCGGCGGGTCTTTGCCTCGCCGCAGCGTCGGCTGGAAGGCCCGGCTCAGTAACACAGCTGTGTCTTGGAACATCTGGGGGGCGGAGGCCTCGATGTAGAGGTAGTGCCCGTAGCTGGTGCCCAGCGTGTGGTCCTTCCAGGGCCCCGTGTTAAAGGTGGGAGTGGGGCCTTGGATGTGGGTCCAGTCGAATGCGTCTCCTCCGCTCTGCTCCTGTTTCCAGCTGCACAGCCCCTGCTCAAAGTTACACTGCAGCTCCGGAGCTGCGAGGGAGGAAACAGGGGGAAGCAAAGTCACCAAAAGTTTCTAGACAGCAAGCTCATTGTTATGTCAGAGGCTTTCTTCAATACAAATAGTCAGCACAGTCACAAACAGCAACACACACTAAACATCAAGGTTAAGACTGACACCACACTCACAGCATCCCTCCTCATCAGAGCCGTCCCCGCAGTCATCAACCAGGTCACACAGCTGCAAGTGCTCCACACACGCCTTGCTAAGGCGGCAGTGGAAGTGTGTGTGAGGGGGGCACTCCTCCACCGCCTGGGGCATGGAGCAGTTCTGGAAGGCGACGTCGTCCATGGCGGAGACGCCGTCAAACACCCCCAGGCTGATCTTGGCCAGGGCGATCTGAAAGGGCCGGGTGATGCGGCCCAGCTGCACGGTGACGCGGTTCCAGCGGGGGCCTTGGTCGTACAGAGTTTGCCATATCGTGGTGGTGTTTTGCACCCCGGCGATGCGGAGGTTCATGTCGGCGGCCCCCACAGATATGCCAGAGTTATAATGCCTGAAGCAGAGGAGGCAAACCCATCACGCTACGGTTACAAATGACTTCCTCACGCTAGATAAATCCATTCCTCATATGGTAATAAAGCGTACGGTGTGCAAAATTGACATTATGCATGAAGACTTGTGCCTTCCCATTAGAAAACCTGACATTTTTACACCTTCAGCACATTTCCACCCATCCAAGCACATCTAAAATGGCCCGGTATTAATATAATCTGCCATTGGATAGAAAGTTTTAGGAGCTGTAACAATGTCAGAACACGACGGGTTCAGGGCGGACGTTCTGGCTCTGGGTGTGACTGTGGAACAAGAGAAGGTGCTGAGAGCACAGCGGGGACGGGCGGAGGCGAGGAGGACAGAGATGGGAGTTAAGCGGCGAAGAAGAGGCGGCGAATGGAAAGCGGCGGCGTTAAAGAAGTCATTAGGAAGTCGGGTCACGTCGCACGGAGATCCCGCCGTGTCTAGCGCTCACCAGAATGTCATGGTGCATCCGGCGGCGGATTGCTGGAACCACGGTCCTCTCAGCACGGCTCTGGGATACAGGCTGCTGCTGTTCTTCAGGGTGAAGACATAGTGGCCTGCAGAGAGGGGAAATATGTTGTTTAATATTCGGACGACACGCTGAGTCCACTTTAGTGAGCTCAACTCTGCATTTCTGCAATTTAGAGAGTGGGTCGCCTTTAAAATGAAGCAAAACTGCAGAGAGTCAAAATGATCAGATTCATCTTAACGACTTCACAACAGATGGCTCAATTTCACACTTTCCCTCTGTGTGTGTGTGTGTGTGTGTTGAGTATATCATCAACCTAATATCTAAGGATACAAAAGAAACACATTCGGTATATTGCGGTTGTCGGGGCAACAGCCCGTGATGGCGGTGAGGCGGGTCGGAGGGCAGCGGCGAGGCCGGGTTTGCTAACAGCTCGGTGATGTGCAGACGGCCGTTTGATTCCACACACACACACTCATCAAAACGGCGCTGAGCTCTGCTGAGAATCCACATGTGTTCATCAGACTGAAGCCAACCGCTTCACCCGGGCCTCAATGCAGTTTCAGATAATTAGTCATCGTTATGCCGACGTTGCATGGTTTCTTTGTGTGTGTGTGTGTGTGTGTGTGTGTGTGTGTTTTTTCATTGGTGCAGTCTTAAATTCCATCAAATCCATAATCCTATACATTTCTGACTCTCTAACACTTTGGATGTCCACCAAGTCTGCCTCATGTGAAGCATCCAGCGGCACAGCAGAGACTTTAGATGGCTGCCTGCACGCTGACACCTGTGCCTCCATGGGATTACTGCATAAATAACACAACCTGCTGCTTAAACATGTACGAGCCTTCAAGATTGTTTTGGAACATTTTTAAATCGGTTGCCTCCACGTTGTGTCTGTGCTGGAGGCAAAGGATGTAGAGGAGAGACAGAAACGTGCTGTACTCTATCTGTGTGTGTGTGTGTGTGTGTGTGTGTGTGTGTGTGTGTGTGTGTGTGTGTGTGTGTGTGTGTGTGTGTGTGTGTGTGTGTGTGTGTGTGTGTGTGTGTGTGTGTGTGTGTGGTTTTGGGCAGCGTATGAAGCGTGGATTCTCTCTCTATTCTTCAGATGGCTGAGGAAGCGTTTCTCTGTGCCCTCCTTATCTCCTGAAAACACACAGACCAGGGATTTTCCTTTCTTCGCCAAGAACCTATTGATTTAATCTGTGTTTAATTTTGTCCTTTGTCCACAGTGTTTGGTCGGAAAGAGCTGGCAGAGATGGAAAAATTTGATTACCTCATCATTTTCCAAATTCCAGCCAAACCCACCCACCCACACACCCACGCACGCACGCACGCACGCGCGCGCTTTGATTATAATTGTACTAAACAAAAAGCGGATTTGTTGCATTGTTGTTGGATTGGATTTGATGCAGTTGTACCTAATAATGTGTCATTTGAGATGTGTGTGAGTGTGTGTGTGTTCCTCTACCGTCTGTGCTGTTAATGGTGTGGTCCAGGGGTGCTGGCTGACCCAGGTAGTCTGGTGGAACCTCCAGAGGAGAACCCCTGACCCAGTCAAAGCCGTCGCCCGGGCTGAGCTCATACCAGCCACAGGACCCCGCCTCAAAGTCACACTCAGAGGCTGAAAGATGAGGAAATATATGCAACAACTATTAACATGAGCTCATCTGTATAATGAGCATGATGTGAATGTCAGGAAGCGAAAACAAAGATTTATGGAAAAAGTTTGTATATTTCTCCAGCCGCTCAGCTTCAGACCGGATGAATGAATATAAATCACAAAGCCGCTCTGGTGTGAAACACATAATGGGATGCGGATGATGAGAATGGGTTACTTGGCAACAAGGTTCTTACGGCAGCTGGCTTCATCCTCTCCGTGGGCACAGTCAGGGGTGAAGTCGCACACTTTGATCCCCTCTATGCACTCGCCGCCGCCGCCGCCACAGGCGAACCACGAGTCGGGGCAGCCAGGAGGAGGCGGCTTAATGCTGCCTGGCACGGGAATCAGAAATAAGGATGGTGATGATTTCAAGCAGATGCAAATGCATGATGAGCACGTGATAAGCATTCAAAAGCGGGAGTCTACACGGAAAACATTCAGATATAAATTCAGCTGTGAAATGATTAGGGGGTTTTTGAGTTTTGGGTATTTTAACCAGAAAGTGAACATAGCCTAGTTTTCCAGCCGCTTAGTAAAAAGCTCCAATTTCGCTGTTACTTTCTTCTCTTGAAAGCGTAAAAAGTAAAAAGTAATCCCTCATCCCTCTCTTATGTTGTGAAAGCATGTACAGACACACAACACCAGAGTGTGAAAGACGATCTCTGGGTGTGAAGAAAGTGTCAAATTCCCTCCAGAAACTCAATTTACTATCATGTTAGAGTTCTGCCCCGCATCCCTGCCACCCGAGTCATTACAGGCCCATACTTAACGGTTATTATGTCATTATTTGTGACTTTGCACTCCATCTAAATTCATAGCTGCTCTGCACTCATATTTCAGCGCAACAAATTTATAGGAGAGAGGAGAGATAGGATGAATAATAAAGCAAGCGGGACATAAAGAATCCTCCATAAATGGGCGTAGTGACATGTCATTAGGAATATTAGATAAGAGCCACATATCATGACCATGAATCCGGTCGCTTGTAGAGATGTGAGCTACGATGGATTCTACACGTTACCTGTGTTTTGTCCTGTAGTGCCGACGCTTTGCGGCTGTGAGATGATATCTGAGTTGTTTTTATGTTTTAGTGTTTGGTTATGCAGACGAGCCAGTAAACACATTATGGGGTGGTTTTACTCGCTCGGGGAATCTATGGTCTCCCTGCGCTGCTGCTCGCTTTGTGGTTTTAATGTTTTTGATAGGACAGTGCGGGGCAGTTACCGGCCTGGCCCCGCTGATGCGGGAGCGTTTTTGTAAATCCGCTGTTGGAGAGGAAGGAGAAGACAGATGGAGGCGGAGGTGCGGAGTGCCAAGGTTACGCTGATCGGTCCCGTCCACTTAGACATGCTAAACTACCCGGCGCCACACTGTGACTATGAGGAACACGTGCTGTGCTCTCACTTCAGGCGTTAGTCGCTCTGCTTTCTTCAGCCGACACTTGTTAACACGTCACATCGAGGAGTACAGGTAGCAAACATTTACTGTAAGCGAAAGGGCAACCATGGAATACTGCGATGGACTAAAAGGTCCATTAAGCTGCAAAACTGCATTATTATTCTGTTAGAGACCGTTTCAAATTACAGACTCATCCCATAATCATGACTAAAGAACTGTAGCTATTCACTTCCGACCATTCAGATCTATCTCTGCGGAGGAGGGCTGAATGCCTTAACGGCCCCTCATGCTGCTGCTGGAATGGGACAATCAATACAAAAGCTGTTTGTTTTACAGGCGGAAAGGAGGACGATCAACCCTATAAGAGGAATAATCAAAGGTGTAATAGTTTGGCTGATATCTGTCTAACCCTCCTTGTTTCTAATCATTGATCAGCAGGTGAACGCAGCTCAGCCAATCAAGTGTGGCTGTGCTTTATAGTCCCTGTGTACATGGAGGTGTTACTGATGGTCGCAGTACCTGGCAGAGACACACACTCGGGACTGAACGACAGGTCATCGACGGCCAGGACCTCCGAGGCGTCGCTGTCAGGAGAAAGTTCCCCCCGGATCACCACCTGACAGACACACAGACAGAGAGACACACACACACACACACACACACACACACACACACACACACACACACACACACACACACACACACACACACACACACACACACACACACACACACACACACACACACACACACACACACACACACACACACACACACACACGCATCAAAACATGGCAGCGGTGGCTTCCCTCTATCACCTGAGGCTCAGGCACGTGCATCCAGGTTTGTGTTTATCTAAGGAGGCCATTACGTTTTCATTATCAGAGGAATATCTGAGCTGCACCGATCAAAGTCCGACCAAGTGGCCTTATCTGTGCTTTATAAGCCCGCGATTTATGACAGATAGGAACAAATTGGTGGATTGTGTCATCAGTTAAATGGAAAAAGACAGGATTTCTATATGGTTGCGTACCTTGATGTGATTATAGATAAAAAACTGATTTTACAGAGTAATTCTTTCTCGCTAACTGGACCTTATGGCTTTATGTTAAAGTGATACAGTGCAGAGGATGATAACTTAGTGTACACAGAGGGTTTCATGTAGGATCACACAGCCGATCACACACAGCCGTGGGAGGGTTTCTGCTTCACTCACACAATTACTCTGTGTGTGAAGCTGCAAAAAAGTTCATTAGGCAAACAAAGTGAAATTGAAATCTCTGGGAATTGCGGCGGTAAATAAAAAACCTATTAACTTAACTGCTTTTGAAAACAGGAAGTGGATTAATGGAGGGGAGAGTGGACATTAGTAGAGAGACGACCTCTATTTACCCCCCGGGCGTCAGGTGAGAGCGAGCCGGCTGGACTCGGAGACAGATGGCGGCGGAGGCAGAGGAGGGTACGACAGGGATGAAGCTGTGACTTTTGTCTGAGGACACGGCGAGAACTCGAACAGTAGGGCCGGGCCTTCACTGGACTCCAGATGGCCTCTAAAGCGTCCGGCCGGGGAAGAACCTGACCTAAACGGCTCCTGTCTGGGCACGGAGCTGTCGTGATGTCTTCATCACTTTAAAGGAAACTAATACATCTTACGCTTCACATAAAGTCACGCGTATGGAGAAATATCTGCCGACTTTACAGCACCGCTGGAATAAAACTTGCTTTGTGAGGCTACAGTGTTTGGGCTGGTTGCTAGGTGGTTGCTAGGTGGTTGCTCGGGTGGCAGCTATACTTCTAAATACAAATATAGTATATACATAGTATAGTTATGGCAGACAAAGTGGCCACTTATTGCATATTTATCACTGCACAGGGAGTGAAATACTATGTTTTGTTAGCAGAGACAAAACTGGGGAATTTCCAAATTTATCCCTTAGAATAAAATCTTACTTTGACATCTTTACTGTTTTTCATTAAATATACACTCCTGAACTTTGCTTTAGTGCCTAACAGGGCCCGATTCCAAACGCTCCCAGCCTGAAACGCAGCACAATTTAGTGTCAATACATCACCGAGCTTCAAGCAAAAACACTTTACAAGGACCGTTCATCTTAGACGAGACCGACAACTAGGAGACGCATGGAGTAACGTCTTTTAGCCACGAGGTAATAATAAATTTGATTAGGAATTAATGAAGCTGTGCATGTTCACAGCAGCACCAAACGAAGATCCAACAAAGCACAACATCCCCCACATGTGAGCTGAAGGTGTAGATGCTACAAACCTGAAAAGGATCATCAATGGAGAACTGAACCACAGCCTGCTGCCACGTCTCCGTCTGTGTCTGGGAGTTCTTCCACACCACTGAGTTCAAACCCAGTGGGTACATTTGCATTAGGACCTGAAGATCTCCATGTTTTGCCCTCGCATAATAGTAGAAGCTCATCTGTAGAGTGAAAATGCATGTTAGCCATCAGCAGCAGGGGTCAGGGCATGAGTGGATGTTGTGGCGTGTTGTACCTGACAAGCCTGAGAGGGCGAAAAGACCAGAGTCTTCAGGTCTGCTACGATTCTTTGACCTCCGACAGGCAGGAGAGACAGGAAATAAGCTGAGGGAGAGAGAGAACGGATAGAAGACGATGCTGTAAATTCATAAATGATGTGTGTCTCATATATGCAGGCCCGATGCGCTACAAGCTACCTGATTGGTTGTTGGCGTGGTCGTGTTGGAGTCCCGGGACCTCTGTAGTTCTGGTCCATTCGGCGTTCGTCTCCGAGCTCTGGATCAGCTCGCAGAATCCCTCCTCAAAGTCACACCGTGTGTAGCTGGAACCTGTGGAAGCAAACCAGATTTGTGTTTGTGACTCAGGGGTGTGTTTTACTATTATTCAGTGTTTTGGGGGAATAAAGCTGTGGATTCTGGGCGCGATAAAGATTCATCAACCCAGCCGAGCACGGAGAGTAAGTGGACTCTCAGCTCAAAACAAGGATTCTTCTTTGACTTTATGGCTTAATGTGCAGCCAGGGACGGTAAAGCATTAGGGTTAATACTGTAGTGCTTTAAGAGATAGAAGAGGATTTACCACGACACAAAGAAAACAAAACAAAGAACTGTAGCATTGAGATTTAAAGGAGGAGGAGGAGGATCATTTTAATGTAAATGTTTGTACTGTGAAACGTCTTTAACGTGCTTCAAATAACATAATACCACATTGATACTGGAATGGTTCATTTAAGTGCCAGGAGGTTTGTTTTGTACCGCAGACAGATGTCAAAGTTACTGCCATAAGGTGTTTGAATCCCTTTTGGAATAAATTGCACAAAAGTTTTATATGCATCTAACTGTATAACTCAAAAGAACATGTCTCAGCGGGGAGCGATGAAAAGCTGTGAGAGCTGTGCTGTGTGTTTCTGACAACCATCTCTTATTCTGTGCACTTAGGGCTCTGATTGAGAGACACAGTTCAAACTCTGCTTTCATGACAAACCCTGACATTTTACTTTCACTTCCATGCATGCTGGATATCTTATTATAAGTCTATATATATGCTAATAAATGCAGAGGAATTACAACATTGCTGAAGCTGAATTTGTCAAATGTCATTTCTAAGAATCGTATTTCACTGAGCTTGTCTGGAAAAACCTCATATATGATGCTTTTCTGAGATGCATCTTCAGTTTTACTCACAGTCTTCCTCGTCGCTGCCATCCCCACAGTGGTCAGTGAAGTCACACACATTCTCCCGGGGCACACACACTCCCTGAGCGCAGGTAAACTCCCGGCTGGAGGAACAGGCCTCGGCGAGCGAGAGACAGAGGGCCAGCACCCACAGGTGTCCTCCTGCCAGTAAAGTCATCCCTTTGGTTATTCTCTGTCCTCTAACTACAACACTCTCACACACACTTGATCTTTTAACGAAGCATGTTGAAGTCAGGACAGCAAGAGCTTCAGCGTGTGTCTCTCTCAGAGCTCTGATTGATCCTGAATGTGTGCCTTCAAGCTGTTAACATGGAGTAAAGGGCAATAAATGGCTTTTATGGCTGTTACTCAATAAGGGCACTTAGCTGGTGTGTGTGTGTGTGTGTGTGTGTGTTCCTGTATTTCTATATTTACGTGGAAAGTGACATCACAACTCCTCTAAAGTGGTCTGGGGCTGTTTTATTCCTCTTAAGGAGTTGTTGGGGTTTATGGATTGGATTTTAGGTTTAAGATTAAAAAGTTTTAATCATTTCAACCCATAAATCAGCAATGTTAAAGCTGGCCTGTATTTTTGGCTTGTCATTTAAGCTTATAACTCTTTATGAACACATCACAGAAACACAGCAAAGCTCACATTTATTCTAGACATCTTCACCATGGGATTCCATGTGTTGAAAGAAATAAAATATCATTATAAATGAAAATATGGTTGAAACCGTGTGCTCCCGTCGTCCTCTAGTAGGACATTAGCGTCCCACCTCCGTATTCATTTTAAATAATCAATATTTCTGCAAACACAATCACTGAATCACTTCTTTCCAGAGGAGCAGATTAGAGCCACAATCATGCACAAAAAGTGTCAACATCCATCCTGCCTTGGATTTCTTTAAAATAATAAACCACCACTTTTTCCCCACGCGACAACAAACAAACAGCCACAAAAGCGTTTCAACATATTTTACAGCAGCAACACAGCTAGCAGCTTACCTGATCAAGCTAAGTAGTGTTTAGTTTCACACAACCACAGAACAGCCGGCCAGAGCTAAGACAGTAGCTTTCTGGCAAATTTCCACATGCCATCTTATCATTTTTCTGAGCCAAATCTCTGCCATAATATCGAATATAATAAATTAGCAAACTTACCGGCATTCGGAAGCTTGTAATGTCCTGAAACGAACACCGATACGGGGGCGCTGTCACGCAATCTAAGCAGGAAGTAACATCATGTAGCCCGGATGCAGCTGACACAAAGCAAGAACTGATGACTCACGTCGAGTGAATACTACTCGGCCCCACCCACTCTATTTGATCGACGGCGGTTTCATCCAATAGAAGAGCTTCTAAGCATCAGATAGACACCTTGCTTGCGCCATTTGGCCAATCATTGACGAGAAATGAGGCCTAGAGCGTGAGTGACCAATGGAAGATTTAAATTTACCTGTATTTCCAGTTAAAATTATATTTTATTTACTATTTTTATGAGAATAATTGTGAGCTTTACTGTGTTTCTGTGATGTTTTTATAAAGAGTTATAAGCTTAAACAACAAGCCAAAAATGCAGGCGAGCTTTAACATGGCTGCATTACTAGTACTCAAAGTAAAACAGCTATAGATATGTGTGTGTGTGTGTGTGTGTGTGTGTGTGTGTGTGTGTGTGTTTGACCTCACCTACTGTTTGTGTTTGACCTCGCCTACTTATTGTCTTGTCATATGACTGAATAAGCAAAATGATGTGCATGGGTGTACAGTCTAGGTGTAAATTGTGAGCGGCGTGTGTATGAACAAGTCGGCCCTCTGTGTTGCTGTACATCAGATAAGATCCATTAGCTGCTGATAATTACATGCTGATGGATTGAAAACAACACATAACAAGGGAGCGAGGAGCTCTGGTTGGGAATATGAAGTACCAAGAGAGCATCATTAACTGTGACTAACAGGGCCCAGCCCCACTTCACAGAGAGCCGTAATTTCATTTCACGGCAATCAGTAAAGCGAGGGCCTCAAACAGGCAAGAGGCTCGCTGGTACAAGAGGCGGCACGGTTCAAATGAAATTAACCTTGAGACAAAAGAACGAGCTTGATGTCTCGGGGGGGGGGGGGGGGGAGACGAGGAGAAGAGGGAGCAATGAAACACGGATAGGATGTGGGCCGGCTTTGACCTGCTGTATATTGGCAGAGTGGGGAGAATGTATGGCCCAAATAGAAGCTGCCATATTTGATCGATGCTCAAAGTTCAGTAAATAAAATAGGGTTGATTACATGCAGAGCGGCGTACACAGATGCAGACAATCCCTCTAATGCTGACGCTGCATGCAGAATGGACTCTTGAATATTCTGACAAATTGCGCTGGTGTGAAAACGTTTCTGCACCGTGCATCACATCTCAGCAGGTACTAGTTTACATTCAAATCATCCATTTCTCCCTCGGGCTCTGCATTTCAATTTATCATACGTTCACATTCTCCATACATTATGACAGAGATGTGTCGGCCTGCTCTGCTGGGAGGATTCAGCCCTGGGGTTCTGTTCTGTCTCATGTTGGCTGTGAGTGTGTGCGTGTGTGTGTGTGTGTATCATATGGTGCCGCTGTGTGTTAGGATTTCATGGATTATCTCATCATGTTATTGTTGCTTTTAACTGCTTGAGGCACGAGTTCATCGCATATTCAATTCACCTTCACTGGGTGAAACAGAGGTCAATGCAAAGGATAGAAACAGGACTCAGGGGGGCTGCAGTAACTTACAGGAGCGGGATTGTCAATATTTTCCATGAATGAACCGCACTGATTGTGTTTGACCTTCACGTGCGCCGTGTTTCATTAAAGTTACGGTGATTCGAAAAACAAAACAAAGCAGCTGTTGAAATGGTTGTGAATTTCAATGATGTACACACTTTGCGTTCCTATTCAGCAGAAATGGGAACGCTGATGACGACGTTCTGCCTGACTGCACCAGCGTTTCCCTCCCAGATACATTTTATAGGCAATATAATGTGGCTGCGCAAGAGGAGAGCCACCAGAGTTAAATGTGCGGCCTCGTCGTTTGTCTTCATAATAGCTTTCTTCTGTCACGCTGTCTTTCTGTGGTTTGTTGATTAGAACCTATTGACAGATAGAGAAGAACGTTTTGCCTCATATGTTGGATGTTAAAGGCCTCTCTGGTTTCCTGCTGCTAGTCTCCCTGCGCTGGGTGAAGCGACGGTAACAGTTGGGGTTTGAACGGCGCTCTGTGAATGCAGCAGGTAGCGAGGTGTTAACAAATGGGCTGCATAAGAGACGAGGCGACGAAAAGACGTTTACCCCCATCTGGCACCACAATGCTGCCACCTGTCAGCGATGAAGAAGAGGCAGATTTCATAAAGCATGTATGTCATCATCAATAAAGCAGTAAATCTGCACTTTCCGCTGCTAAACTGCGTCGTTATGAATGAGGTTAGCAAGACAATAACACATCTGATTATCATAAAGCCAGTAAAGCAAAGAAACTGCCCCTTTCTTCCGCCTGCGCTCAAAGTAATCAGCTCAGTAATTACAGCTTGACTAATGAATAATAGAGATGAGTTATGAATAATATATTATTTAATTATACATTAAATACTCCTGGAGCTCAAAGACAAAAATACATTTAACCATCTTCACAGTATATTTATAATCGGACGGAAACATGGCCGTAAAATTCTATTTATCCTAATCAGGAATGTTTCCTAGTGAATCATATTGATGGAAAATAGTTGGATCCTGGAGCACGACAGCCCTGAGTGTCATAATCTGGCATCAGGACAGGAATTCACGGCCCGCTGTCATAATTGAAGCGATTACATGCATCCAACAAGGCAGACGGGCTGTGAGTTATAATCGCCTGGGTCAACGTGTGTATTCTGCTCTGGACCTCTGGGCCGGAAAGCTAAACGTTTCATTTAATTACAAATCAGTGCTGCATGTAGGATTTGTTTCTAGACGATTACCAAATATGTTCAATCGATACATAGAGAGATATACAGGACATAGATGAGAGATGATTCATCCATGCTGGTCTCTGACTGGAACTACTTCCAAAAATGATGTCATTCAGGGTTGAATACTTTGAGTGACAAATGATAGGGTTTCATTGATTTTCGTGGCCCATGCCCGGATATTAACTGACCTCACTTTTGTGCAATTGTGCCAACAGACTGAAGAACTCCTCCCCCAGAACATAGAATCAATCCAAAGTTATATAACTGTCTTTGCTGGGCTGGCTGAGATGATTCAGGTGATGCCCTCTGTATGCTCAGACAGGAAAAAGTCTGAGGATGGAGTTCGACATTCTCTGTCATCTGGGCTCAACGAGCTTCCTGCTGATCCTTGATGGAGACAGCGTTTCCTCTCCTGGCTAAACTCCTCCTCCTCCTCCACCTTGCTGCGCCGGAGCCCAGAGGAGCCACTTTGAAGCTTGTCAGAGTCAATACATCACCTCTCTCTCCGGCTCGTTTCAAGGGCGCCACTCGCTGGAGATAAAGCAAACGGGACAGACAGCTCCGACACCAAGCTGAGATAGAGCAGGGATGATTAACTTTTAAGACATTATCATCTACACATGTTCTCATAACTGTCAACTGATGTTCTGTTTTACCTGTTTATATTAGTTTGAGAGTGTTTGTGACAACATTAGTATGGCTCATTACCTCCATCAAGGAGCTTATGGTTTCTGTCGTGTTCTCAACTGATTTCAATTAAACTTGGAGGGAAGGTTGGACATAAACCAGTGAAGAGCTTGGGACATTTTCATTCATTTGTAATGCAAGACAAACATTTCGCTGTAACAAAAACACTTACATTTAGAGTCAGACATGGTAAGTGTGTGAGTTTGTCAGTCAATTTAGAGCCATGATTGGGGGACTGCTTGGCCTTGGTGGAGGTATGAGGTCTTTGCGGGTCTTCTAGTAGAAATGGAGGCAAGAAATTTATACTTAAAGGTTTAATCCTACTACTTTATTCTTCAGTATGTTCAACTGTCTGTATTTTCTTCACACACAGAGAGAGAGAGAGGGGGGGGGGGCATGAAAGGATGTCAAATATTTCATCAAATCCCAGTCTTTAACTCTCAGTTTAGAGGATTTCACATCAATTTCCTGGATGATTATTGTCGTAATCAACGTTCAGTGAACGGTTTCTCTCTCCTCTGTGCTGAAGTGAACCATTACAATTAATTTACACGTGATACGGTATAATATGCACTGAAGCTCTGTCTGAACCCACCGTGGCCGACTCGCTCCTCCTATACTGGGGTGTGTGTGATGGAGGTGGAAGAGGGAAGGGAGGTCATGCTTCAGAGGTGAGGCTTCCTTGTGAAATGCAAATGAAATTGCTGAATGTGGAAGAAGTCGAGGTTAAACTGGCGTTTATGCCACTGGGGAAATGTGATGAGCGGTAGCTCCACGGCACATTTATGAAATTCAATCTTTTTGTGAATTAATCAGGGTTGCGGATGATGTAATTATCTCAGAGAGGAGGATAATGGTAAAGGGAACATACATATTAATAGGAGTCTTTTTTATTCTGATTCTGAGTGGCTGATCCCGGAATAATGCATTTGAAGATCATATATCTTTAAGTACAACTAATTGTGATTAAGGAATAAAAAGCTGCAGGGGGAAATGACACATCAAATTAAATCAGAATATGTTCAGACAGCAACAAAGAAGAATGAATGAATGAGATGGAACAGAGAACTGAGAGCTGCTGGCCTCTTAAAAGCTTCAAATTTCAGATTCATTTCATTGTACCCACATAAATATGACAAATAAAATGAATCTGAACCTGAGCTAAATTGGAGATGATGTCAGGCAGGGGGAAAGTGTCCTCTGCTCAAAAGTGTTTCATACGATCTTAACTCATGTCCAGCTTTCCTCAAGTGTTTCTGTTGTCGTCATTTTGTGGGCGGCAGGAGCCTCGGTTTCACTCAGCCTGTGGAGCATATGGTGTTTGTCTCAGCCATATTATGCGCAACACTGTTTTGGTCTCGGTTCAGAACACATTTAATTCTGTCAGATCCCTCTCATATGAAGAAAAGAGACCATCCAAAACGCCATATTGTTCTACAAGCTGCTCAGTAAATCATCGGACGACACTGGAGCTTTGTCACGGAGGATAAGGAGGCACGTGCTGCTCTTTTCAATGAATTCAGAGAAGCTGTGTAAAGACTGCATTTGAGCAATAATGGGCAGTAGCTGCACACAGGGGCTACGGTGTGTTAGGCAGCTTTTACATCTTTTACAGCCCCTTCGGAATTTATGTGCGCCAATGTTCATTTACTGCCAAGACATATTGTTATATTTTAGGATGCATTCCTCACATCAATAGCCTAAGGGCGCATGTCTCCTTGCCCAAATGCTGCTTTATCACAGTGATGAGATTATGGAGGAACCCACCTGTTCACTGTGCTTCATTGGGAGTGTAAAGCTACACTGTGCTGCCCTCTGGTGGTAATGGAGCACACAGCAACGCGGAGGGGCTTTGGTGACTTGTAGCTTCTCCTGCTTGTATATTTTCACACACACGCACGTACCCACACGCGCGCACACACAAACAATCAATGAAGGCAATATTTGTCTGTAATGGAGGTACAGGGCGGTGCTACATCAGCAGCAGCGGCAGCATTTATTGTCTCCTTCATCATCAATCTTGCAAACTATTTTACAGTTTCTACACATTTTTTGGACAACTCTGCAGAAAAGCAAAAACACTCAAATAAGTCATCTTGCCTGAAGCAGAAAAGCAGCCTCAGACTATAAATGATTGAACTGACGCAACAAAAAAACATTCAATGGAAAATAATCAAAATAATATATATTTAATAATAATTTCATGATTTCTGTTTCGTACGAATGTGTTTAGGTTTGTAAAAGAGACAAAGAAAAACACAATGAATCGAAAAAGCTGCATTTTAACTGTAACATAATTGTTTTGTATAAAAACGATTATGTTACAGTTAAAATGCTGTGCTTACTTGATTTAAAATAAACATTTACAGACAATAATGTAAGGAAACTTTAAATATTCAGGGGAGGAATAATCGGGATCATAAATCAAAAGTCAGTACTTTGTCTGTTTGTTTATCGTTTAAAGGAAATCTTCAAAGGGAATCCCTCAATGGAAATTTCAAAACCAAAACGCAACATGAGGCTGATTTTGTTCCCCTATATCAAAGAGAATATGATCTCCTGCTCAACTTGAATTGATCTAAATCGACCTCTCGCGTCTCTGGTGATGATTGAAAGTGAAGCTCAACGCCACTGAAGCGTTTGGGGTTTCAGGTTTCGGGTTGTAGGTTAAAGGTTGAGGACTAAACATCAACACTGCTTGGTCAACAATGTCTGATAAGTTCACGTGTTCTGTAAATAACTTTTTGCAAACGCCGAGCGCATTTCCCGGGATCACCTCCATATATAGATCTGGAGGCCGATATTCTCGCGTAATTGCTGACAAAACGTAAACAAACTATAATTAACAACTGTAAATCACTAGTTTACTTACTGAGTGATGACAAAACTCACAGACAAACCTCAAACGTCACAAATCTGCAGAGAAAAACGATAACAAACCCGAACGTGTCCATCGCTCGTGCGCTCCGGTCGCTACGTAACGCCGTGCGTGCTGCGTCACCCGTGACGTCACTCTAAATTGTAAACACTCCCGCCTCAGCTTCCTCATTAGCTCGACACTCGGGGCCAGTTAGCTGACATGACGGGTCAGTGGCTGTTATTTCAAGAGCTGAACGTATCCGATCGCGGCTGCACAGTGTTGTTCCTTTGACGACTCGCCCACGGTATCGGTTTCTGCTGTAAAAAAGCTTTTTGTGGAGTTTACAGGCCCGCGTCGAATTGCCAGTAACCGAGTTGAGGCTAGTTTGGTGAGCTAGCAGACGCGTTGTCAGGGTAAACACCGGGGTTGTGTGTGTTCTCACTCCGCTCTGTCCCGCCATGATGCTGTCCCTGGTGAGCCTCTGTGCCCGGGAGGTGGTGAGTGACCACAGCTCGTCGCCCAACTGGTTGAGATGGGTGCCCAGGGAGCTGTACAGACCGCTGCTGGAGGCTTCGTTCGCTGGCTGCAGACCGCTGGCCGTGGGCGAGCTGGTGCAGCGGTGGCCTGAACGCACCCTGCGAGTGGGGGGAAGGAAGCGAGGGCAAACACGCCCGAATCGCCTCTGCATCCAGGCTCTCCTGCTCGCTGTGGTGAGGGGGCTTTCAGATCAGAGGTTAGTAGTCGCCTGTCCTGCTATCCGTGTGTGGTTGTTTCTGTAATAATCTCACAATGATCCCTCTTTCCTCAGGTGTGCTCTTCAAGTGCTGGATCTTTGTGGACTGCAAGGCGATGAGGGAGGAATAGGAGATCCCATGGGTGGCTGGTCTCTGACTGTGGCTCTCTGCACTATGGTGGTTCAGGCCAGAGCTGCAGCACTGAGGGCGAACAGACGAGAGGGGGAGCGGGAGAGGAAAAGGTTCTCTGCTATGGAGAGAGAGAAGGACGTGAAAAGAGAGAGGGGGCAGAGTTACATCAGAGTTGAGGAGGAGCAGGAAGAAGAGGAAGAACGTGTTGATGACAGGAGTGAAGTGGCGGGGAATGAAAGGGAAAGCGCCGGATCAGCAGGGATTCCAACTGAAGAGGAGCAGATTAAGGGAATAAGGAGGAGGATGGAGTTTGGGAGAAAGAGAGAAGTGGCAGGAGGCGCAGGCGTAAAGGAGAATGAGGAGAAAGATCCAGAAAGTGACGTGTTGATGCACGTGAGAGCCGATCTATTCGTCAATTCTCGATCTTGGGAGCGTGTGCGGATGGCGCTGAGCACCTTGGGACCCCTGAAGCTTCAGTGCAGATACCTGCGTGTGGAGGAAATCTCTGTGTCCAGTATCAGGACCCTGCTGGACCTCCTGCCTCACCAGGGCCTGCACGGGGTGGACGTTCGCTACAGCAGCCTCGGGGTTGCCGGCTTAGCCGAGCTGCTGCCTCAGCTCTCCACCTTCCCCGTGCTCAACTCTCTTCGCCTGCACTACTGTAACCTGGATCTTCGCAGGGACGAGCCCGGCCAGGAGGATGCGCTGAGGAACCTGTCGCTGGGTCTGACACAACTGAAACAACTGCAACGCCTGAGCCTCACCGCTCTGCGTCTGCCTGGACAGCTGCGAGTGCTCCTGAGGTAAGAGGGCAGCAGAGTACAAACAATAAATCTTCTCCTGATAGCTATAGCTGTCTGTTTGGATTGCATGTATGTGTGACACCTCCTTTTGTGTTGCAGCTCACTGCCTCAGCCTCTGCAGATACTGGAGCTCCCCTATCTGAGCCTGAGCCCGGCTGACCTGGCCTATCTGTCCAGCAGCCACCATGCCCCCTCGCTGCAGCAGCTGGATCTCAGCGAAAACCGCCTGGATGAACTCACGCTGCCGTCTATCCGCCGCCTGCTCTCCCAGGCCTCTGGCAGCCTGCAGCACCTCTCTCTGAGCGGCTGCAGCCTGACAGACGGCCTGCTGGGGCTCTTGTTGCCTTCCCTGAGCTGCTGCGGCGCCCTGAAGAGCTTAGCCATGGCCCTGAATCCCCTCTCCATGGCCGGCCTGTTGGGTCTGGTCAGGACAGCCATAAAAATGCCTTCCCTCCGCCAGCTACTTTACCCCAATCCCCTGGAAGATTACCAAGCAGGTCTACCCGATCTGCCCTCCAGTGCTCAGCTCTTAGATTGGCCTCTGGATGAGGACACGGAACTCCAAACAACCAGCAGCCAGCTGAACAGGGTGCTCAAAGAGGGCGGTCGCTCTAACCTCTACCTGACCTATGACCTGCTTAATTATGATAAAGACTTGATGAACTAGAGCCGAGGTCAGAGGAACAACACAGACTCTTACCTGAGCTTTGAATGTACAGCCTGACAATCAGATCCTGACTGTTGTGCCGTATTCTTTTATATGTTTTAGCTCTGTTCCTTCATCGTCATTCTGATGTGAGTTATTCATATCTGGCTTTGTGTTACGAACTAAATACTTAAAGGGGAAGAAAGTAGCAATGAGGGTTTCATGTGCGGTCGATGGAAGAATACATGGATCTATTTAAAGCTCTTATCCTGATGGCAGGTCTCCAAAATCAATAGGTGTTTCCTCTTGGGAGCATCAATACCAGATTTGATGGACATCCAGACATCTGTTTAAAAGGTTTGTCTGTCAAAGGTGAACAGATGAATTGAGGATCACATGACCGCTTGGAACAAACAGCAATGTAAAATACTAACTGCTTAAAGCCAACATTACTAACTAATCTTTACTCATTTGTTATTAATTTCCTTTTGCTGGTTTCATGCCAAACATGAGTGAGTACTTTATAATGAGGTCAGAGATAAACAGATCTCCCTGGTCTAAGGTTACAGGCTGTCCATCATGTGCCTATACATCTATCAGCAGTACTGTATCTGTACATGGCACCCGGCCAAAGAGCTGATAGGCTGATATGTCTTACAGGGGTTATTTTTATAGTGCGTGTCTAAATATTGACACCTTTTAATAGAGAATGGATGCATAGCTGCTGAGAAGTGTGTAGTTTTTATTACATGCCAATTCAATTGGTAGTTTTTTTAATTTCCGGTGCTGTTTACCTTTGTATAATGACATATACAGTATATTGTGACGTATCTCATCCTTTCTTTACTAAATGACGCTTTTTGTATTTTCAATTCAGTGTGTCCAAACCTGGGACGTGTGTGTGTGTGTTAGATCACCTTTGTATGACACACGCAGTTACACACTGTAAGTCACAAAATAAAATCGTACAGCACTGCTGGAAACCTCCTTTTAATTCTTCTCCTCTATCTAACATGATTATGGTCTGTTGGGTGTTAAAGGGAGTGTTCTCATCTGTAGTATTCTACGTGAGACTGCTGTTGGATGAAGTAGCGTCGGGTGGAGGTCGTCAGCCACTGCTGGTCAGAGAGAGCGGGAAAGAGGCAGAGACTGACCCGAGGCAGAGGGAATGAGATGAAGCTGGGACAGCTCATGAGAAACGGGCGACTTCGCAAGGGAGGCAGAACCAAACCTGTATGACAAGAACGCATTGGAGCATCATAAACCAACCATGTGGAACAACTGACAGTCCTGCTGTGGTTGGAAAGGAAATCTTACCGGGTGGTTTGCGTATCCTGGCCATGGTGTAACTCTCTCCCAGGCGATGGATTGGTTGGGAACTGCTGCAAGCATCAAAACAACAGTGATAAGAAGATTTAGATGTGTGTGTACAGTATCATCAACTACATCTCTGCTCTTTTTAAATACCAGTCATATATGGGCAGAAGTACAGTGTCTTTTCTGCCAGCTGGTGCGACATGCTGGGCCTGGAGGTATTCCTCTTTTTGGAAGGAGCAGAAGTAATTTAACACATCCACCGCTGGGACGTTTGGCAGCTTCCACTTTGCCGCCCCGTCGAGGTACAGATGCCTGCTGTGCTCCTGAGGGGGCACGGAACGAGAGACGCTGTTAATCACTTAGCAATCTAAAACTAGGGCCGTGCCAAACGACAAGGCTGTGACAAGCGCATGTGCTCCTATTTAGAGGAAAGTTAAGGTCACTGGAAAGGACAACAGAAGCAACCGAGAGCTCATTCACAGAGGGGGAGCGTCTAAGTTTACAGCCATAAGTTCTGCCCTTTTGTCAAACTCAAAAACATGTTGATGAGCGATAATGCAGATGGTTAAACTGTATGTGTTTATGTTTACTTTGTATTTGGAGATCCATAACCCCAGCCAGTTATCCGCTCGGTTGTGGAGACTCTTCCAGACGTCAGCCTGGTCCTGCAGCTCCCAGTCCCAGAGCTCCAGCTCCGGCCACAGCCAGCGCTCAGCTCCACACACACCCAACCCACTCAGCACACACAGGACCTCTTCACTATCAACAGGAAACAGTTAACAGGCTCACGTTTGGATTCATTTAAGGGAGGTAGACTAAGAAAAAGAGTGAGATGGGCGGTGAACTAACCGGAGACCCAATTGTTGATGAGCCAGAATAGTGAGGAGCTTTGTGATGAGGTCACAGCTGTCAGGTTTCAGAAGCACCAACAGATTCAACATCTGGTCACACAGGCTCCGATCTTCAGGCGACTGAAACACACAATGAAGAATATCAGACCAAACTCCCAAAATCAATCCTTAGACTGCTCACTGAAGATCTGAGACATTCTGTACCATGTCAGGGCGCCCATAGGTGCACACCAAGTCGATGACACCTTGGTAAAACCTGTCTGAACGACGCAAGAGTCCCTGACTGTAAAGGGCCTGCAGTGCGGCCAGGATCAGAGCTTTGGATGGAGTGTTGCAGATGTTCAGATGACCCAGAAGCTGCAGGGAGAAGTCTTCTGCAGACAAGCTGCTGGAGATACACTAAACACACACACACACACGGGTACATATCACACATGTCACAATCTGGACAAATGATAATATTGTATGAGATTTAGACGATGACTCAGCAGAGTCTACCTTCTGATCAGGATACAGGTCCCTGAACCAGCTCTCGTCTGCAAATTGTTTCAGGAACGCTGGTACCTCGGGAGTGAGAGTGCGGGGGGGTGGAGGTGTCGGGCTCCTCGGGGAGGGAGATGGAGACAGAGAAGGAGATGGAGCAGGTGTTGGTGTCCTAGGTTTGGGTGGATCCCTTGGAGAAATACACTCTAAGGGAGGCTACAGGGACAGTACAAAGACAAACTCACAGATCCACAAACAGCTGCTTTCAGAGAGCTTCCATGGGGAAATGAGAAGATGCACATCCTCACCTCTGTGTCATTCTCCTCTGTTACAGGCGGCTTAATCTCCTCAGCTACCACAACAGGCCTTGGCTTTAGTCTCGGGAGGATCTTGGGTTTGTAAGATCTCTTGCTTTGCTGCGGCTGCTTCTGCGTTTAAAGAGTCTTTGTTAATGCGACCTAGTTTTGGTTCATTCTTCACACCAATCTGGACGCTTTACCTGGCACTGCTTTGTCTCCACCGTGACAGGAACGTCCAGCGTAAAGTCTTCAGCTAAGGTAGGAAGGCTGCAGGTCTGGTAAGTATATGGTTCCAACACTGAGTCTGAGTCAAACATGTCCTCCAAACCAACCTGGAATCACACAGAATAACACTAACAATGATAAACTTGCTGATGTTAAATGAGCTTCTTTTCCATGTTTTTGGAAGCGTAAAACCTTAAAATTTGGGGGAATTCCGTATATTATCTTCATGTAGTTATCAAAAGCCTCTTGCTGTGTTTGTGCTGTCCTGCCTGGCTTCTGTCTCCTGCATTGCATTGTGCCGTCTAAAAGAGCTGCCAGGTCTTTGTTCCTCGCCACTACGCTCTCATACTCCTGGAATGAAACAGATAAGACAAGAAGAAACATTTAGAAGCTTCATATTGTATCTACATTGACACATTCTACTAATTCACACACACACCTGATCCCACATGTCTTCACTGTATACCAGACTGCCGGCGATGCCTTTGTGGTCTTCTTCCTTTTTACCGGTATAAGTCCTCCTGTGTGTGTCAGTGTTGTTTACAGCTCATCAGGTCATTACTAAAGAGGATTGCTGGCATGCAATATGAATGAATCTTACTTTAATCTGCTGTGTTTTCCTTTCATTTGAATAGGTAAGTCAGGAATGGACTCTGCATTCAAATCACTAAGGAGCTGTGAACATAAAAGGAGAATAAAGAGACGTTTTGTTTGTATCTTCCACATTCTAGCAGGCACACAGCCAGAGAGAACACCAGTCACCAAGATGAGGAAGTTACCTGTTGTTGGTACTTGTATGGTAAGAACTTTGCACAGTTCATGGTGTACAGATCTCCTCTGATGCCCAGGAACAGAACTCCTCCTGACCTGCTGTAAGCCACACACTCAGGCTCTACATTCAGCTGAAACTTCCTGGGAAGGTCCAAGACACATGACCATAAAACACACTTTAAACACACACACTGGTAAACGCCGTATGTATATTTCTGTAATGATAGGATCAGGATGAAGTAAAACCTAATAAGGTGATTCTCCTGATTCCAGATGCAGATTGTCCCATCCAGGCCGCTAGAGACAAACACCTGCAGCTCAGGACACACACACACTCCTGCAAGCAGATCTAACAAATAAACAGTCACACACACACCCACATTGAAACAAGCAACGCCACAAATTGGGTGTCGATTGTGGTGTGAGGGACCTGTGATGTCGTCCGCATGTCCCTCTCTGGATGAAGGTTCAGTCCAGGTGCTGCTGAGCAGGTTAAAGTGTCTCAGGCTGTAGGTGGCGCTGTCGGGCTCTTGGAAGGTCAGCGCCAGGCAGGACCCCAGAGCTGCCAGGTGGAGCACAGGTTGGTCAGAGCACAGACTCACCTGTGGACTGAGGACCTCCTGCATGTAGGGATTCACCCTCCACATCATCACCGTCTTATCCTCACCTGTAGGGTTAAATCAGTGACATTAAGGATAATTGGATCGGTGTGGTTGTTGTTTCACTTCCACATGAGCAGCGGTGGGACCGTGCAGTACCTGCAGAGAGTAAGCAGCTGTTCTCCTGCTCCACCTGCAGTGCTGTGACTCTTGTGCCCTTGTGTGCCGGTGTTCTGTACAGGAGCTCTCCACTGCTCAGGGTCAGAACGCTCACACAGCCTCTTCTCTGACCAAGCATCACCAAAAACCTGTCTCACACACCAAGACACTTATGGATCACTGCATATATACTTTGATGTGTGATTGACTAAGGCTCTGAATGTGGATGCTCACTTGTTGTCTGCGTGGCTGAGAGCGTCCTTGCTCCTATTCTTGCGTCCTCTGTGCTCTTGCAAACTCCTCCACTCTCTCAGCGCTGCCTCGCTCTCAGGTACGTGGCTGTAGAGCACCAGGCAGGACGCAGAGCCCGGCCCAGACAGGCTCTCCACCTCATTATCATCTCCACGGTTCTCCTGCCGCCAGGGTCCCAGGCCTCTGTCCTTCCACTCCTCCATCAGCGTGATGGGATTGGTGAGTGTGTTGGCCTGGAGCACTGTGCCGGCTTCTGTCAGGGCCAATAGGATCTCTTTGTGCAGGCAGTAGTCGGCGCACAAAATCCTCTGATTTGTCCTGAAAGAAGTCAACACCGCCCCTGTTTCTGCCGCCACCAGCAGGAGATCACCACAGCCGCTGACACAGAGGGCTCGGGTGGGGTAAGGGGGGAGAGAGGGCGGGACTAGGATCTGCCTCAGTGGGACTCCTGCATTCCCACCAATCTTACAGTAGCGTTTGTACAGGGTGTGTATGGTCCAGAGGTCCACTCCCTGCCGTGAGAAGGAGAAGAAGGTCCCTCTCTTTCCTGTGCCTCCTATGTGCACTGCTGGCTTGTTTCTCTCAGTTTGAACACACTGAACCTCGCCCTCCTCCAGATCCCAGCATCGGATGGTGCCGTCCGTCGAGGCTGAGATCAGCAGGTCCAGTTCAGAGCAGTAGAACATCGACTTCACTACGCCTGGACACAGAGATGCAAACACAGGGAGAACAATCTTAATATTGTGTCCAGGCAGCAGATTGACAGGTGCAGTAATGAAGTTTACCTTTATGCCCTATAAAAAAGGCTTGAAGCTCCCAGTCTGGACCCAGCACTCTGATTGACAGCTCTTGAGAGGCGATGATCAAACAGTCCCGCTGAGGACAGTACGCCAACGCTGTGATGTCGCTGTGAAAAACACACATTTGATCTGAGCTTGGAGCTTAGAAATCTAATAAGAAAGAGGAAAATGTCCCCCTCTGCACCTTACGTAACATCTCCTACACACACCGTAAGCACAGATTGTTCTTGTGCTCCATAACCTTCCCTGCATCAAGGTCGATTGCCGTCACCGCTCGGCCACAAGCAGCAAAGGCTCTGTGAGGCCTCCCGGGTCGAGGGGCTGCCAGTGCCATTTGTGAAAAAACGCTGTGTTGCAGTCGCTCCAGTATCTTCACCTTACACTCCATGAGCATCACTGACCACACACACACGTTCCCCATGCCTGCGGTCACTAAATTTGTGGAGTGCTCTGCAGCTTGACACACACGCACATCCAGGGCCCCTCGAGCAGCACGGAGGGGGCGGAGCTCGCTGTCCAGGAGCGTGAATATCGGCCCGGGGCCCCAACCCACCACATGTCCAGGCACCTTGGTGGCAGTCAGGCCAGTGAAGGTGCAGGGGGCTGAGGGGGCCGGGGGGCTCTGCTGGGGGCCGCCCTCATTGTGAAGTCGGGCTGTGTTGTCTGAGTGGAGGCTGATGATCACTCCGCTGGGCCGGCAGTAGACGGCGTGACGTACCGGGCGCTCACAGGGGAAATGCTGGACGTGATGGAGGCCGTGAGCCAACACACGCTGCTCACTTTCAAGGTTTAATACCTGGAGACAAAAGAAGAGAGCGTGAGGAAGAAGAGCACACACACAGCAGGTCCAGATCCTATTAACAGAAGCTGAAGCCTACCGTGCCCGAGTCTCGTTTCATTTCACGGTTGAGCAAATTCTGCTTCCCACGCATGTTTCCATCTGATTCCTCCCCGTCTCTGAGATAAGATCCTCCGGGTTGGAAGGAGCGCCAATGTTCTGCTCTCACTGTTGCACTTCTCGTCTGGAGACACCATCACCACAGGCTACTACACACACTCACACATACACACTCCACTCTGCCCTCTGACCTGTTGCTCTTGTTTTGCTAAATTTGTCTTTCTACTTTTGTGGCCTTCTACTTTTGTATGGCACTCTAGAAAACACAAACAACAATCTCCAGTCAGCTACAAAACTAAATCAGATAACCAGATACTAAAATATTATGATGCTTCTATTCTGCCAATTATATTGAATTAACAGCCTTAAAATTAGAGTAAATTGACTTTAATTGTTGTCTGGTTTACATCTGACGCTCCTGAAAGACTTTGTTAGATGGTTAAGTGACTGTTCAGGAAATGAATAGAGGAAACTTTCCACTTACCAGCTGCTGTCATGATGTGTTTACATTAATTAGCCATCGATTGCTAAAATGCATTAATAGAGCAGCGCCTCCCACACACACACGCTTGGAAAACCTTTTCTTGTTGTCCGTACACACACGGCACAAAAAGTTTTTGTTACCAGGCAACAGGTCACTTGGCTACTGGATACAAGAAGCACAAAGCACCGACTGTAGAGGGAAAGTTTCTCTGGGAATGTCTGCATTTGTTCTAAAAGTCTCTACACTTTTTACTGAAAACAGTGGAAATGTACAATTAAGAGACTAAGGTGATAAAAATGACACAAAATTAAACACATTTCATAAAATTACAACAATTATACAATTTATTGTATAAAATTAGACTTCATACATACAGACTTCATATAAGTTATAAAGAAATATATACATCACCACACATTTACATGATTATTCTCTTATATTTCTATCTGATGCATTGTGGGTAGAGCTGCTCTTTGGTTTTCAGTCACATTCCTTTGTATATAAATGACAAAACCTATATAAATGGACCTTTGTGCTCATCAGAGACGTGAGAGCAGCGTGAATGTGAGTTAATGCTGGTTTTCAGAATGCCTCTTCCACGATGCACTGCAGTTTCTCCTCTTCATCAGGAGCAGGCGAGGTGAAGCCCCTGGTGAAATACTGCATCTCTATCTTTCCTGACTCGTACGCCAGAGAGATTCCTGAAAATGTGTTTTGTTGACCCGAGTCTCCAAACACGGCCATGGCTGTCACCCTGAAAAGAGACACACACACACAAACACACACGCATTTGTAACCATCTTACAAACGTAAACATGCCTATCAATCCTTTGTGGTTGCCCGCTGTTACCTGTCAGCAGTCATTCTCTCAGTAACGACAGGCTCTGAGTCACTTTTCAGCAGGTCCCATATGTGGAGGTTGGAGGCGGCGTCCAGCACGCAGAACACTGAGGGTCTTGTTTGCGTCCACTGCAGACAGACCACCGCTTCGCCGCCCGTGCCGTTTCTCCATTCGGCCACGGGGTCCTCGTGTCTGAGCGAGTGGAGCCGCACGCTGCCGTCCCCGCAGCCCACCTGGGAACATTATCACACAGAGAGAAGGATTGTAAAACATTATATCACAGCCAGTTGATGACCCCTGATCTGTAGCCGACCCTTTGACCTGTCTGTTGCCCTACATATGGAGCAACACAAGCACCTGCTCGGGCCAAGGCCTCTGTTTAGGTTAGATTTTGAAGGTGTTAGAAATAAAACTCCTCTACTAAATGTTTTCATTTATGTGTAGTGTGTTAAGAAAGTTTACTTCCCTTTTAATTCCATGCTATTTGTTCAAAGTTTCATACAACATACTAGTCTGTAGCGTGGCCTGTGAGTACGGTTTTAAGGGTTCAAGTATTTGCTGGTTTAAACAAATAGAGTATTTGAGTATTCAAATGTTCAGCTGTCAGAACGGTCGGTGTAAAGACGAGCTGCGACAGGTTTTGGTTGGATTTGGGAGGGAGCTCAATTTCAAATGCTGCCTGTGGCCTCCAAAATGTTCGTGCCTGCCTGTGTTTAATACATGAGAACCCTCACCAGGAATAGGTTTGGCCTGAAAGGGGAGAAATGGATCGAGGTGACATCAACGGGTCGAGCTCCGGCCTCCTGAAGCCCGTAGAACTTAGGTGGAGCCTTCAAACCATGAGTGGTTCCATGAGTGACCAGGCCCTAGAGCAGCAATGACACAGATTAGTGAAACTACTGCTGAATGGAGTAAAATGTAAATGTGAGACAAAGAAACACACAACCTGGTGATAATAATCAACGCTCACCATATTGGTGCCGATAAAGAACTGATTGGAGTCATTTGGGAGGAATTTTAAGTGAAGAGTCTGTAACGTCCCTGTGTTCATGACGTCTCTTGGTGATATGCTGAGAAAAAGAAAAAGGGGGCGGGGCATACAGGCAAGAGGTCAGAGGTTACAGCATTCCCAAGCAAAAACACAGACCAGATACGAAACAGCAACACATTCAGGCTGTGAAAACATGAGAGCAGATTTGCCGCCATCAACGACAACAACAGCACAACAAACAAGCTGATATGAGCGATACAGAGCAGCTGTGCTCCACCGGGGACATTGTGGGTATTTTTGGTCCCTGAGGCCGGGAGTGACGGATGATCGCCACGAGCTATTTATCAAGCTCACCTCTCAGCAGTGAGGAGGGAGGAGCTGTGAAGCAACTTTACTTTACCCCCAGGCCGCAGCCCTACAGGACAGAAGAGAGAGAGAGAGGATGAGGACGGTACCGCATGAGTGAGAAACACGAGCACGTCGTTTGTGGAAAAAGAGGGTGTGCGCCAAAACGTGACCGCCTCACCGAGATCAGTCTGGGAGCCGGCTTCACTGGCCTTTGGGAGTTCCACCACCACCTAAAAGGACACATCATCATCATCATTACATTATATTACATTACATTACGATCATTTAGCAGACGCTTTTATCCAAAGCGACTTACAATAAGTGTGTTCAACAAAGGTAGATAATCCTGAGATCATCCTGACACGCCTTAGGCTCTTAAAAGCGTAAAAGCAAACCTACCCAGAAATTTAAAACCCCGTTTTCATCCAGAGAGGCCAACTGGAACGACAATCCTGACGACTCTGGGTTTTCAAACAGAACCAGACTCAAAATCAAAATTCATTTGGAGACTTGGAGATTTCCTTTAAGACAAACCAATCAACCAATGTGTTACCCTTTCCTATATATAATACAGTGTCCCTGATATTAATAGGGGTCGTGTTTCCTTTTCTTCCTCACCTTCCTCAGACGCCAGAAGGAGGTCCGCTGGCCTCAGCCCCCCCGCGGCGGTGGAGGGGACAACTTCCACCGAGCTCACCGAGGAGAAGTGGCCTGAACCGGCCAGCACCGCATCTGTGGTGACAAGGTGACAGAGGAGAGCACTTCATCAGGAGGTGAACCAACATCACTCATAGCCTCGGCACGTTTGAGTGACAGGCATGCGGCTGTGCTCAGAGGCACGTGGGGAGTCACTATAGGTCATGATGAGTAAGAGGGTCTCTGTACAAACGACTTGTGTGAGGAGGAAAGATCAAGGTGCTTCATATTTTCGTCACAATAAGGAAACAAACGACCTGTAAACACACGCTTATACACTTAAAGCGTAACGCTACCCTCTGAGACTAATCTGAGTGTGTGTGCCGTACCAGTAGAGAAGGTGGGCTGGCGTAGCGTCCATTCTTCGTCCCCTATCTTCAAGCGGTAGTGGTCGCCGTCGCGCTCCCTAAGGTCCCACAGAGCCACGGAGCCCACAGAGGTGCCGGCAAACACCAGCGTGGCCTTACCAGGGCTGAAGCAGCAACACCGCACCTACAGAGGCAGAAGGTTGAGAAATCAGAACCGATCTGACATATTCTCTTTTAATTGGGAACAATAAACATCAGAATCTAAAATCAGGGCTTCGTGTTCCTTCCTTGGATGAATCTCTGTAATATCCGAACATCTGCCACCTCTGATTCGTAGACGAGGATCTTCTGCGGCTTGGACGGCTCCCAAATGTTCCAGATGCAGATGACGGTGCAGCTGTCCAGACGCACGGCGCTGGGCGTGGACGTGGGCCTGTGGACGGACATCATGGTGTGACGCTGGACCTGGGAGAAGTAAACCAGGCTGACCTCATGACCTGGGGAGAGGGAATGAAACAGGAGAATCCTGAACTGTGAGTGACTGCTGTTTTCACTTCTATGATAGAGCCAGCAGGGGGCATCATGGAGCTTCACTTCAACTGGTCAACTTGTGTTCAGATCCCTCAGAGGCTCAGCTAGAAGCAAAGTGTCTGTAAGTGTCCTCAGATTAAGCAGTCATGTATTGTGTTATAACATTAATTTCCTCGTACCATAAAGAAAAGGCAACTTGGTGTTGAGCTGCAAATTTCCATCACTGAACGACAGCGAGTCACCTTGGGTTCTTGGCTTCCTCATTGATTTCCTCTCAGCTTGGTCCTCCTCCAGCAGCACGACCATGACCTTGAGTCAAGTCACGACATTAAACACGAGTCAGCAGGTCGCCAAACAAAAACAACACCAGCCGAGAAGAAGAAGAAGAGCGAACGACCCTCGAAAACAAGCTCACCTGTGAGGCCGCACGTATGAACGCAGTCAGACGCTGTGAGTCCAGCTTCCATTCATGCACGCCTTTGTCTCCTGCTTCCTGAGAGACGCTCGGATCTGTCAAAGCAAAACATTACTGACATATGGATCGCAGGCCCCTCTTGTTGATCACAGAGTCATTGTCGTGTTTATTTACCTCCGCATGCTCCGTTTATCTCTGCGGGATGCTGCGTCCACTTCTCACACGCTTCTGTCTCCTCTGTCTGGATGTCTCGGTCTGCATTGTCTTCATTGCACTGAACATAAGCCTGAGGAGCAAGACATTCTACTCTTTTTAGACTCAAACCTTGAGAAAAGAGCTGCAGTTTCTTTCTTTCTTCTCCATGTTGGCTTCAGGTGTCTGTGCACTGACCTGTTTGGTATTTGCAGTTCCAAAGGTCTTGATGTACATGTCGTATTCACTGACGGGCGGCAGATCCAGAAGGGAAAACGTCAGAGAGAAGTCCAGATCAATCAAACGCAGCAGCTCTGCACTGCGTTTCCTGTCACACACACAGTTTAAAGGCAAAATGAAGACAAACGTTCTAAAAACAAAATCTTCCCCATATTCTTCTTATTCTCCACCTACTTCTGCTTGGAGGCCACTTTCTTGCTCACTTCACGCTGCTTTGCTGAGACAAAGTCGATAAACTTCCCCCGCTGGGAGGCTCTGCTCTGCTTCTTCTCAGACTCTGCACGCATCCATGAGTGATTGAGTGAACATGGATGGAATTCATAATAAGATTCACCAGGAGTTAGAGAAGTAAAGTACCTCTGGACCATTTCCTCCCGTCCTCTTCCTCCGGCCCGACTCTTTGTCTGGCCTGAGATGTGCCGACTCGCTCGTTCTCCTCGTCCATGGCTCTCCGAATCGCCTTCATCTCCTTGATCTCCTCCTTCCTCTGTGGCGTCAGCTCCTCCCTCTCCTCGGGTTCCCTCAGCTCCTTCTCCTTCTCCTCCTCCTCATCCTCACCGCCGCTCTCATCCAGCTCCTCGAAATCTTCCTCGTAATCCTTAGCACAATATATCTTATGTTGTAATTGCCACACACTTTGTTTTTGGTGGGTAAACTTATTCAATTCAGCATGAAAATGGAACACTCACCATTTTCTTTAAAAAGTAAAGCAATTGAAAGCGTGCAAAAGTAAAGTGAGATGAGATTAGAGGATTTAAAATGATGGGAAATAATGGAAGGCATGAAAACTGTGCAGCCTCTTTACCTCAAAATCATCTTCATAATCCTGCTCTTCAGCCGCGGTGACATCACTGGCGACCTGCAGACGTGATCAGAATATATATATGATGACTTACATCTTCTAAGGTTTTCCAGAAGCTTCTCTGTCGGAGATCCAAAAGGATGGAGCCTGGACCATCAGATCTCAGTGATGATGTGGACCATGAAGGTTATATGAAGGTCAGTGAGGTCATGAGGTCACTTACCTCTGTCTCTGTAGCTTCACGTCTGTGGCTTTGGTCGGACGCTGTCCTCTTGCTGCTGTCTGTCTTGGTCCTCTCTCTGTCATCCTCCTCCCTGTGTCTCCTCTCCCCTTCCACTCGCTCTCTGTCACCATGGCGATGACCGTCTGACTCTTTAACCCTGTCCCTGTGATTTCCCCCGCGTTCGTCTTCCTCCCTGTGACTTCGCTCCCTGTGTTTGTTGCCCTCCGCTCGCTCTCGGTCGCCGCGGTGATGAGCATCTGACCCCTTGGAGTCTCGCTGCTCCCTGGGTTCGCCGTCGTGCCGCCGCTTTTCATCCTAGAGGGCAGAAAGATTGATGAAGGGAGCACGGCTGTCATGGAAACACACCAATCACAAATTCTGCAGGGATTTAGCATTCTTGTTTTTAACCAAGTGTGTGTCAAACGGACAAACGCTCACATGATTCTCTCGCTCTTTGTGTCTGCTCTCTTTTTCCTCCTTGTCTAGTCTCCGTTCCTCTTTGTGTCCTGAAATCAGAAGTACATGATTTACTCAATATCACTCAGACACACACACACACACACACACACACACACACACACACACACACACACACACACACACACACACACACACAGTCAGTCTTACCTCTTTCCTCCTTCAGCGCCGGATACTTTCTGTCTCCATGTCTCTCTCGTCTCTCTTTCTCACTCCTCTCTCTGTGCCTGTCTCTCTGCTGTCCATCTCCACTTTCCTCGTGTCTCCTTCTCTCCTTCTCCAACTTGTGTTCTTTGTCCCTTTCCTCCCTCCTTCTTTCCCTTTCTCTCTCCTCCCTCCTTTTGTCCCTGTCTCTCTCTTTCTCCTTGTCCCTGCTCCTTTCCTCTCCGTCCCGCTCCCTGTCCGGCTTCTCTTCTCTCTCCCTCCTCCTTTCTCTTTTGTCTCTGTCACCTTGCTTGTTTTCGTCCACCGCTCTGTCTCTCTCCCTCCTCTTCTCTCTGTCCCTCTCATCCCGATCGCCTCTCCTGTCTCGCGAGCCCTCTTTCCTTCGATCTAGATGTCTGTCCTCTTCATTCTGTGGTCTCCTTCTCTCTCTCGTGCTGTCTCTCTCCCTGTGCTTGTCCTTCTCTGGCTCCCTGTGGCGTCTCTCTGTGGAATCCCCTCCCCTGTGTCTTCTCTCTTTCTCATCTACCTTCCTGATATACTCTGCACCAGGTCCTCCATCCTGAAAGAACAGAAGCAGTAAATCTAAGTAACTTCCTCTGTGTCTCTCCTCAGCTGCAGTGTTAAACTCATACACACTTACCCTGACATATCTTTTCAGGTCAGCTGGACTCCAAGTGTCTTCCTTGGTTAATTTCTAAAATATTAGAGGTTTTTGTATTTATTGATGAGTCATTTCAAAGAACAAACAACTTTAACATCGATATTTGAAGAACTTCCAAATCCAAATCTATGCAAACAGAAGCGTTTAACTAACGACTAATACGTCAACACTGCTAAGACCGCAGCGAGTTGACGCTTTTTGATCAGAATAACGATGAATGCAGTTCTCTACATAAAGCGAGGAAGGTAATTAAACACTCACCTTGTCACTGTGCATGTTCTCATCGATGTTTCACCCGTAAAAACGCCTTTTATACGCCGAAAACAATCTTATAGCTCCGTATTGACGCCGCCATGATAGTACTTCACTGGTGCGCAGGCGCAGTTAATCGAATCCAAGGAGCGCGCGTCATTTCGGCTTGACAACAGACTTACTAGTTGACATTAGAGTAATCGCTGCAATCAACATCTCATCGCCATGGAAACAGACTGTAAAATTTCATCGTTAAGAAGAATGAATTTAATTTTCTGGTGCAAAACATTAAACTGACTGACTATGACGACTATTAATTGTAATTGTCTTCGCTGTTGTTAACCAGAAGTAAAACAGTGTTTGTCGATCGATGACTCTGTGCTCATTAGTTCTCCTGGAAAGCTAATTCTACCCATTTGTATTTATGTGTGTAGTTATTTAAGATAACTTACCAGATTGGTTTGAAAAAAGTACTAACTAAACAAACTAAACAAACTATTCATGATCATGTAGAACTTTCTACACCTGTATTTGCGTTTTTATGCTGCGTAGATAACATTACATCAGACCAACCGTGCATGTGTTTACAGCTAGAGGACACCAGGTGGGGGTGTTTGCACCTCCTATAGGAGGCTGGGCACTGGTGGGAGCGCACAGTGCAGGAACCCTGTGCGTATTTGGAACAGATCATTTTTGTCCTGCGGAGCGGAGCAGGAAGGCGTGTTTGCTCGTTTCTGGGTTTGGAAAACGATTTTCACCGGGATGCATTGTCACGGATTTACACAAAAATAAGCGGTGGATGCCAGCGTTTCCTCCGGAGGCAATGGGCCGGTGCGCAGGTGAGCCAACGTGAGATTCTGGTTTCGCGTTCGGTCTGCTCGCACATGGGAGCCGCGTCTGCGTCCTCATTCCCGTTTGTAGCAGTTTAGAAGAGAAGCGCTCCGGGACACAGAGACATGTCAAGAGACAGCATGACAGCGGTACGAGGAGCTCATTCACACAGCGCGACCCCAGCGGCGCCTAAGGAGAACGGACACAACGCGCCGAGTCCCGTCCAACCCGACTCCAACTTTGATCCACCGCCACCGGGGAACGGTTCCGAGGACGCCCCGGTGTCATCGGTTGGCGAGCTGACCCAGACCTGGGTCCACTTTTTGAAGACATTTGTCCTTATTTTCCCCATCTACGCTTTGGGTTATTTTGAGTTCAGTTTCAGCTGGCTGTTGATTGGACTTGTGATCTTTTTCTGGTGGAGGAGGAACACAGTGGGGAAGAGCGGCAGGCTGAGACGAGCCTTGGCTTTCTTTGAGCAGGAGGAGAAATGTGTCAAGCAGGGGCTCACCACCTCCGATTTACCACCATGGGTAAGACACCGGGGTGAAGCCTCCTCTCTCTGCTGCACTGGCATAGGTCAAATGATTTCCACTGCACCGGCTCCTTAAAAAAGCCATGTGGTATTCTTATTTAGAAAAAAAAATGTTTCCCCAGTTTCCAAGAAAAAATAATCAGCTGACTGGAGCAGGAGGAGCAGTAGATGAGCTGTAAAGCTGTGATCAAGCAGCTGTTCCCCCCAGCAGTGACATTAGAGTGAGCCTCAGTCTAAATACAGCAGGGCACAATGGTAAACCAGACACCATAGTGGAAAGGAAAAATGCCCACAAGGTCCCTGTTATTTTAGGATCTGCACTGCTATGTCTCTTGTTGATACTTGGTCTATTACTGTAACATGTTATCTTGGTAAACCTGTTAGATAACACAGAGGTTTGTGACTTTTCCATGTCAGGGTTAAAGGGTTAATGGTCCTAAAAACCTCCCCAAGGACCCTGTTTGGCTTTAACCAGTTTCTTCACCAACAAGTTAAAACCACATTCACTTTAGTAGTGTCCAAGGACAAACACAGCTGGGCTCTAATGCCACATTTGTTTATCAGACATCAGGAGAAATGTTTCATGATGATACAGAGGCTGGGCTGTGGTTCATATTGAGTAAGTGCAACATTACAAACTTAACGTGAGCATTACTTCCAGGCTCTTCCTCTAATAATGTATCTGCCACTGTGATTAATGTGCGGCGTAATCTGTTTTAAACATTCCATTATCCCCCATCATTGCTGGAAAAATACAAAGCTGAAAAACTCTGACATTAAGTGAAGGATTTCCCTATAAAAGTCTCGTTTTGCAGTTAATCTCAAGTGTCGACTGCAACACAAGCGTATGCGTTATGACTCCTTTTTTTTCAGGGTGCCTGTCTTAAAAAGAGATTTGTGAGACACCATCTAATGCCGGCTGTAAACTGCTGTCTGGAGAGAGCCGGATTATAGCATCAAGGGGTAATACCACCCAAGAGTCACACTGTGGCATCTCACAAATCCACTCTCTGCTCTCTGGAATCTTAGTTTGTATTAACACAGGTGATTGTCCTTTAACTGGGTGCTCTACGGAGCTGACACTTGTATTCTATAATCATCTGATTCAGTGTGTGACCACCTGCAGATTCCTGTCATCGCCACAACTAGATAGAGTTATTTGTAACACACTCCTCATGTGAGACACTGAAACAGAAACAAGACTGAACGAGAGAGATGAGACAAAGTGAAACTCCAAACTCAGATACTTTGGAAGGATCCATTAACGCCTGCAAGGGACTGTAAAACTAATAGTAATGTAATTATAAATGTAATCGATACGCCTCATTGAGTGGCTCCGAGTCGAAGGCCGAGCTGCTGTGTAATGGTCAGTGTGGCCGCATGTTTGGAGAACAGTTAAAGCTCAATCTGCTGACACACTGCTGAGGCTGCATCGATGCCATTACACAGCATGTAGAGACTGAAAACAAGCACGTTCAACCTGAAGACATCTTCATCTCCATCTCAAGACAGGACAGCAGTGTGTGCTCTGGATGGGGAAGATGGAGATGTGTGTGTGTAACTAAAATAACAAGGTATACATTTCAATCTGCTGAATTGAGCGATGAGTGCAGGATTTGTATTAAAGAGCCCCAAGTTGAGGGAACATCAATGCAGTGTTGTCACCACTTATTAACTCACCACTAGGCAGAAGTGAGTTTAAATAGAGGATCCATCGTGCTCACGCAGTCACAAGCCATTTGCAGCCCAGCGCCCATCCTGTCATCTGGCCTAAGTGCACTTCTGATTCTACTTTACACCCTCAGCTCTTTAAATCCTGGACCAGGGCTTTGGCTGCTGGCCGTTGCAGCTACTTAGCGAGTGACATCGTGGGTCTTACTTTAAATTTCTATGAGAAGCTGGCAGCAATAAGGAAATGGACCAGAGACTCTGAGTCTTTCTGTCTGTCTGTCTGTCTGTCTGTCTGTCTCTCTGTGAGTTTAACACAATAAAGCTTCAGCTGCAGCTTTTTGTCTAGGTAAGCACATTTTGTGTAGGTAAGCGATATGTGTGTGTGCAAATCACTTAGGGGTATCGTGTGTCAGCTAATTCAAATACTTCTGTTTCACACCGCTCTTGCTTCTGCTTTAATGACTCCAGATACTTCTCTGTAGTGTTTGTTTCCACTTCCTTATGATTGTTGTGCTGCTTTTAAGCAGTTAGACCTGAAGGCAGAATAAAACAACAACCATTTAAAAGTAAAGTAGCTTTGTAATTACGATTTAGAGATTAAAAAATAACTCAATGACTCCTCAGCTTCACTCCAACCAAAACGGGTCGACCTGAATAATTAACACCTTAAGCCCGGAGCGAAAAATACTTTGTTTAAACCATCTGCATGTTCCTCATTCTAAGGAGCTCATTCTGGCTGCCAACTTAACAAAACTGGAAAAACAAATATTCCTCATGAATATTTTCACGTCACACTTCCCCCCTGCTTATCGGAAACAGTGTGTGTCACTGTCCATTCCTGGAAGCCCCCTTATTCATCCAGGTTTTCATCTTTTCTTCATCAGAAGTACTACAGTGAACCTTCCTCCACGTGTGTGTGTGTGTGTGTGTGTGTGTGTGTGTGTGTGTGTGTGTGTGTGTGTGTGACAAACTTCCCATACAGGCAGCATCTGTCACGATGGCTGTACTCTCTAGTCACTGTCATCCTCGTGTCGCTGCTTTATCCACCTGTAACATAAGTGCTGTGTCAGCTTGTTTGCTGCCTGCTGGCGTCGTCGTCGCGTGTCTCCCGCATGTCTCCCACAGCAGCCGGCTGTACGGCTTCATTGGGCCGTGGCACACGGGGAGCTGACTGTTCTCACCTCTCAGTCTAGTGCAAAGGTGCTGATCCTCTATTAGAGAAGAAGTTTAGTCAGGGTTTGTCTGCTATTCTTTCAGATTGTGTCCAAGGTTGCGCCCTCCTCCCTCTATTGTGAGCGGCATTGAGTGATTCTTTCCTGTTTCTCATGCTGAATCTATGCTTGCCTTAGAGTGATTTAGAGAGACGCTCAGACAAAATGTGGCCCAGACTCAAAACACAAATGAAGTGTGAAGACAGAGAGCTTTGACGATGTCAGACTGCACAGCGATTTACAGGCCACCAGGACAGCTTGGGTTACTTAGACTGCACTGGATCATTCCTAGTTTGTTTTTAAAGCAGATATGTGCCTTTATTTATGATTGCACAAATAGGAAAGCTGCATAATCTCTACAGAAATGCCTTGGAACTGCTTTTCTATTACATTTCCTTACATTCCCGCCCTTTCCTCTATCACCCTGTAACCACTTTAAGTTGGGAGCACATATAGATGCTCTCACTCCTTAAAGTCTAATTAATGAAAAACAGGATTCCAATGAGTTTCAGATCTACAAATCTATAAAGGCTCTTGATTGTATTACTCCAGCTTACTGATCGCACGGGGGTTAGATCTCATAAGCGAAGGTCTTCGGCTCACATCTCTCCCTTTGAGCTTGAAGTCTTAATTTGATCTGATTTCTCCATCGCAGGTTCACTATCCAGATGTGGAGAGAGTGGAGTGGCTGAACAAGGTAACACACACACCCTCTCTTTCTCTATCTCTCTCTCCCTCTCTCTCCCTCTCGCTCTCTCTCTCTCACATATGGCTGAACGTACAGCCCTGTTTTTCTGCAGCGCTGTCACATGCTTTACCTTTGAGCGAATCCCTACGGCAACAACCTGGATGTAAATTTTTCAGCATTCATGAGCGGTAACTTCAACTGACTCGATGCTGTCATCAAAATTTTATAGGTCGGTGTCCCCGTGTGTGACAAGCTGCTGCTGCTGAAACATAATTGAATATTTTTATAGAAGCCCATACTTCACAGAGTGGAGAAAAAGTGTGTTTAGTTTCATAGTTTGGAGATAAAACAGTGTGTAAGCAGCCTGTCCCTCTCCTGTCCCCCGTCCCTGTCTCCACCTCTCAGACGGTGAAACAGATGTGGCCGTACATCTGCCAGTTTGTGGAGAAGCTGTTCCGCGAGACCATCGAGCCGGCGGTGAAGGTGGCAAACGTCCACCTCAGCACCTTCTGCTTCAGCAAGATCGATATCGGTGACAAAGTGAGTGAGGCTCATAGCGCCCGTGGGTGTGTGTGCCCCCTCCCTCCCCCTCGCCCACCCTGTAAATGTTTCTGGTAGCATGTGCGCTGCGGGCAGCTGACACACACACTTGTCTCTGACACACGAGGGCCATGCTGGTTTCTCAAATAGTTTCCGTAGGGGGGTCAGGGGAGGGGTGAGGGTGGACTGTGTGTGTGTTCTGCTGCAGGGTTGATGATGGACTTCAGCTGAGCCTCATGCTCCTAATCGCTCCCTTTGGTTGTGTTTGTAGCCCCTGAGGGTCAACGGGGTCAAGGTTTACTCGGAGAACGTGGATAAGCGACAGATCATCATGGATCTGCAGATCAGGTGAGCCAACCGTTGTGGGGCCTTGGTGGAGGCATGAACTCTGATGTCTTACCTCTAAAGTTTCTAGTGAATCAAGTTTGTTCTCATAATGAAGTCCAACCGCGTCCATCTTGGACCCAAAGAGACGCCCGAATTCCTTTAATTTGATGAACGAGTGCATCTGGGATATTGGATTTTAACCCAATTACTCTTTTGTTGTTGTTCAGCTATGTCGGCAACACGGAGATCGATGTGGACATCAAGCGCTACTACTGCAAAGCTGGCATCAAGAGCATCCAGGTAAGGAGAGGACGCTCTTTCTGTTATTTCCTGTCTACGGAACGCATCAGCCAAGATTAACTTTCCTCGGTTGTTGGCTTTAGAAAAGAAACTCAACACAAATAATTCAATGGACTCCTTTGCCGTGCCCGGATAAACAGCCTGAGACGTTTCTGTGCAAAGTGTAATTGTTGGAGGCTGAAGGCATTTTTCCAGATTACGTCCTGGAGTCGTCTCTTTATTTCCTCCTGCGCTGCTTCCTTAAAGTAACTTCTGTTGATCATTCACATTTGGAAGCTTCTGGGCATGTAACCGTGAGAGAAGCTGGAGTGTGTAAGTTTGTTTTACAGCAGTGTGAATGTAGACAGATGGACAGGTTAACTTCTGAGCTCTGAGGTCTGTGGGGTCAATCGATACGGAATAAACACTCCAAATTACCACTGAAATTGAAGGCAACATTACAAAAGTGCTTTACTACTTGTTTACCCTGAGGATTTCAAGGTAACGGAGATGTGTGTGAGATAAGTATCTGTTGAATAGAGGGTTGACATGAGTTAGTTGAGAGTGAAAAGCATTCTGTGTGTGTGTGTGTGTGTGTGTGTGTGTGTTGTTGTTCCCATGTGTCCTTGCTGTGGTGGAACGTAGCCACTAGATACAAAACAATCACGCTGCCTCCTTGGAGACGGAGGCGTGTGATGTTTGTCCCTGAGAGACATTTGTTGCTGTCATCGCATAACCGCGGCGTGTAAACCTGCAGCTCTCCATCAACCACAAACACAATAAGCCCATCATGCATTGTCCCGGGGGGGTGGGGGGGTTACGATGAGTGCCGCAGCTGCGTGTTTGATTCAATTAAATCCATTCTCAGGTAAAATTGTTAGTCTGCTCCCGGCATTGTTTGACGGCAGGAGGTCAGATCTCAGCCTTTTTTGATTATTCATTAAGATTCACTGACTGATAAGGGCTGAGTCGGACGCTGGGGGAAGCGAGCCGAGCGCTGGAATGCTGAACATGAACGTGTCATCATCATCAGCTCAGGTCAACTCTGGTAGATTGCTTCATTACAGTAGAGACAGACACAAAGTCCCTGGAGCACCTGGGACGCCCCCCATAGGTCAGATCCCTACACTGCGCTGTGATGAACACACACACACTTACACACACTCCAGCAAATTCATTATTTGTCGGAGTACAGCACTTGATTGCCATTGAAGGTCATCATGCATACATTCAGCCCCGTGATCTGCTCGCCGCCTGACATTAAGGTCAAAACTTGTAGCGCTCTTTCCTATAAGCAGAGACTGGAGACGTGTGAATGTTTGGCATGAGCGGGATGGAAAGAAGAAATGCCAGACACACACACACACACACACACACACACACACACACACACACACACAGCGCTGTGGGGTGTTTTTGTCCAGACTTGGGTTCCTCCCTGCAGGTTGGTTAACGCTGGAACATTGGCGTTTGCTCCGAGGAGCCTCGTGCAATCACTAAGAGAGGTTTGTTAGTATTGATTTCAAGCTTTATTACCGAGGATTTTCCAATTGTAATCCTGAATGATGCACATTCCTCCTAAACAATAAATGTGGATTAGCGTCGCCGTGCTGTGCGATCACTTGATGCCACATAATCCCTGTAATTGTCTTAATATGTCACAGAGGATGATGCAGGGCAAAGGGGCGAAGATCGGGTGTCAAAGCGGCCAGGTGCTACGAGCTGACGCCTCCAACGCCGAGGAATGTCAGGGCCGGCGGGGTGTGAGCTCACTGCGGGTCTCACTCTAACTCTCTCTCCCTCTCTCTTTCTCTCTGTGTGTGTGTGTGTGTGTCCGCAGCTCCACGGAGTGTTGAGAGTGGTGATGGAGCCGTTGCTGGGTGACATGCCTCTAGTCGGAGCCTTGTCGCTGTTCTTCCTAAAGAAGCCTGTAAGTCCCCTGACGCTGATAAATGGGATTTGAATTAATGAGTGCATATGGGATACATGTGTTTCCATAAAAGGGCAATAAAGTTTACGATCTCATATTGACATCTTCTGACACTGAGCTGGTTTCCCACTGAATCTGCTCCGGCGGCTCGTTTCCCCATTCAGCTGTGTGATGCAAAGCTGGGGCGGTTGTTTACTTTACGCTAGAAACTCAAAACCAAATGCAAAAATTGCTCCGCAGAGTTTCCACCGACAAACCAAAAAGCTCCAAATCGCCTTCAAAATGTTTTCGTGTCCCTCAACATTTAAGATCAAATGGACAGGAGTATAAAAGACTTAAGACTTGAAAGCATCACAGTCTTTTCTCCAGCTTAGCTTGTGTTTGATACTTGTTTTGACCGTTAAAACTTCAAACCAAATACAAAAATGTTCCTCAGAGTTTGAACATCACAGAGTTTGAAGAGAATTTGAGCAGCTTACATACTTTTCAGAATAGCTTCATGGAGAATTTCACCTTTAAAGCGAACGGTCAAACATTCTCCTCTTGCTCCTTTCACACCTCTTTCTTTTCTTTTCTTACCTAAAAATGTAATTTCACTTTCAGCATCTTCCCGGCTGCTCAGAATCCTCCAGCCCGCCTCTCTCACCCTCTCAGACTCTTTCTAGTTTCCTCCTCTGCAACAATATTACAAACCTCCAATATGCCTCCTGTAACGCCGGCCTTTTGTTTCAGTCGCTATGTCCTCGATAAAGTTTTTATTACATTAATTTTGCACCTCATATAAAACAAAGGGGTCATTAGTTTTTGCTTTTGCTCCACTTCTTCCCACCCTACTCTTTTGAAATGATGATGATTCCGCTGGTTTGACTTTGCTTATGGAGTCATTTTGTGATTTGTACGCCTTTAAACACTCACGTCCCCCCTCGTTCATTTGTGTTCTGCGGCACGTCCCGTAGTTTGCCATCATTCCCTCCCCTCCCGCGCCCCGAGTGGCTCCGCTGCGACGGATTAAAACAGTTGAAAGCTCTCGGGAGCAGGCGGCAGAAAGTGTATCACGCCGCTCTAAATAGCTCGGCAGATCAGGGCCGGCCCTACTTTTGGCAGAATCCTGCACCCCGGGGCGCTCGTGCTCTCGTGCTCAAAAGGTGCAGATATTACTGTGGGAGGCTGAAGGCGGAGGGCTCTGCTCAGTAAATCCTGGTGCAGTCCCAAGTGGTGTGTGTGTGCGCGCATATTAACCAACACACACACACACACACACACACATACACACAAAGGGAAACACAAAAGCAAAAGCCTCTCGGTTAGATCCATCCTGCTATGAAAGAACGTTACATTTGTGCAGCAGCAGCAGAGGAATGTTAAAAGAGGATTGGGTCGGGCTGAGTGTGTGTGTGTGTGTGTGTGTCATCACACTCATGCAGCTGGGTGCAGTGTAAATAAGGAGACACACACACACATCCTGCAGTGGCACCTTTTTTTTCAAAGAAGAGGATTCACTGCTGAGCTGACATACGCAGCAAACCGAGCTCATGTATTTATTGCTGTGTGTGTGTGTGTGTGTGTGATCATACGGCTCTTCCCTCTGATTTACATACGCTAGCCTCCATGTTCAGCGGGGTGTGTCCTCTCTCCCGTCATCCCTTTGCCTGCAGACTTGGCTTCTTCCGCTGCGGCGTTGAGCAAAGCAGGTCGAGGGAGAAGCCTCATTAAAAGAAACGTGTTGAGACGCGGTCGCCCCTCAGCTCGCAGGCGGCCGCAGATCAAAGCTTGGGGAGGGGGTGGAGACCCTCTGAGCTCTTCTCCTCGCCTTGCTGTGCTTTGCTTTGCTGCCATCCTCCCTCAATTCAATAGATGAGGTTGTTAGTTAATGAATCGGTCATTTGGGGAGATTTGCGAATCCAGAATCGTTTAAAGGAGAGGCGATGACCTCATTTTGCCCCAGTGAATAACGAGACCCCAGAGAGGTTTCGCCACTGATGAATATTTCAGAGAGCCGGCGACATTTTGGCTTTCGGAATTCATGCCGTACCGTCCTTGCTAATCTGTAGATAATGATGAAGCACACAGAGACACTGAGGCAAAAAACAAGAAATGAGAAATAAATACAAGGAGTGACGATACACAAGGCCACACAAGGCTGATTGACTGTTTATTGATATTCTGTTGTACTGATTTGCGGCCCTGAAATGATCTCATTCATCCGCTGTGTTAATAGTCGCACCTTTGCTTAAATAATGTATAGGACAGACGTGTACCTTCTCAGTATTCTCTGAGTTTTGGAGTTGCTCAAACAGCTGCGAGTCCAGATAAGTTGTCATTCGCTCCGCCGCGGCCTTTTGTTCCGAATCGCCTCGTCGCCGTTAATCAAAGGACTTTGGCTCGGGGGGGGGGAACGAGTCGTGCGTTAAAATGCGGCGCACGGTAGCGGAAACAATAAAGTAAAGTGTCTGTAATTTAAAAGCTTCCACTCGATGTGAGCTCGCTCGCTCGCTCGCTCGTGCGGTGAAGAAGGCACCTGTACCTGTGTGATCAACCGCTGTGTCCTGTGTCTCCTTTAGCTGCTGGACATCAACTGGACCGGACTCACCAACATCCTGGACATTCCTGGACTCAAGTAAGTCGTCCCTCGTCAACGACAAGTTTGTGTTTGTTTGATTTGACAAATTCCTACATTCAGGCTGTACTCAGATGTTTGGAACGTTTGTTTTCATTAGAATTTGATTGACAACTTTCCTTTTGACCCAATAATATCTGACCTCCATGGCAACTCTGTCGTTTTGAGGCTGTAACCGCTGTCGGCGTCCCAACCATCAAAGGCAGAATCACTTTATTTGCTCGTACACACATCCTCAGTGGTGTGTGTGTGTCCTGTCCCCTCTCTAACAATGCTTGCCTTTGTGCAGACGGGGAAGCTCAGGTGTTGCGACATTTGTTAATCCCTCATTTACTGGAATGTCTCTTCCGTTTTAATCGTGTTTACTCTCCAGGTAGCAACTGGAGTCGGCAGAGGAGCGATCTTGGAGTCGATTAAGAGTCTCCAAGGCTCGGCACTCATGTGGTCGCAATGCATTTCCGGACGGCGCTAATAAAGTGACGGCCACGTGTTTGTTTGGGTGTGAACGCGCGCGATGAAAGCCGCTCATCCTCCTACAGGTGGTTTGGACGGACACACAGATGCTGGAGCCTCTTCTGTTGACATTTCACCAAAGGGCCGAAATGGATCCTTGTGCAATCCTGTGTGTGTGTGTGTGTGTGTGTGTGTGTGTGTGTGTGTGTGTGTGTGTGTGTGTGTGTGTGTGTGTGTGTGTGTGTGTGTGTGTGTGTGTGCGCACGTGCTGTGGGGGCAGGGGCAGCTGGTGAAACTGTAGCCGCGGCACAGTTCCTTGAATACACGCGGCAGACAGACGGCATCAGCTGCGTGAAGGTTGAACCTAAATGTGTGTAGCTTAAGCAGCGGCGTTATTATTACGCAACCAGCGTCCAACTACTGCGTGTTGCAATGTGTCACGGGCGGTGTTGACTTGTTTTGACAGTAACAACACACAAACACATGGAAAACCTTTCCTGGATTAATGTAGGAGACGGGAAAGGCGCCTAGTGAGTGGTTAGCGCCCTCTGCTGTAAGGAAAGAGGAGCGCGGCTGTGTGGCATCAATGCCTGCCCCACATAAAGCTCACAGATGACTTATTACACAGAGAAGTTATTACCTCAGATGTAATAGATCTGATGAAATGTAATGTGATATTGTGAAAGAGGTATTGAATCTTTTAGACGAAGGAAGCAACAAGTGAGAAAGGGCAAAACTCCAGCTGCTAAGATTTAGGAGTTACCAATCAGATTCACAAAATGCTCCCGACTTTCAGCCAGCGGCGGTTAAAATAGATCCTCTTAAATCTATGTGTGTGTGCGAGCGCAGAGGCAAAGGTGTGTGTGTGTGTGTGTGTGTGTGTGTGTGTGTGTGTGTGTGTGTGTGTGTGTGTGTGTGTGTGTGTGTGTGTGTGTGTGTGTGTGTGTGTGTGTGTGTGTGTGTGTGTGTGTGTGTGTGTGTGTGTGTGTGTGTGTGTGTGTACTCCCTGTGTCCACACCAGGGGAGCAACATAAATGCAGCTGACACGGCAAGAATTCCTTTACAACCTCGGGTCCTGGTAGCGGGAGTGGAATCCTCTCAGGCTGGTGATCTGTGCCCCACCAGAGAATCGTAAGGTCTTCTAATCTCGAGGAGAAGAATTGCGGCCCGGCCATCCTGACGGGCGATAAGCCGGGACTCAAATAAATGTTCCTCCCCGGCTCCTCGAGAAACGCAGGCGGCGATATGGAATCGGTTTCATCTGGGGGGGTTTGTTGCCTCCAGGCTGCAGAGGAGTTCAGGTTTCTCCTTGTGTGTTTGATCAAACACATCAAGATCGATGGTCATCGTTGACAGCGAGTAATCCACAACCTCGACTGCAGCCTTCATTCGCAGCATTTTCTTTAAAAAAGTGGAATTACGGGTTCGAAATGATCCGTCACTCTGAAATGCCAAAAGACTCCTGGGAAAATTGATCCGACCTTTTAGAGAAGAGTCCCATGAATGGCTCTGTTGTGATTACACTGTTCGGAAAAATGCTCAAGGAAATGCGGGTCAAGACCTGTAGGAGCCTGTGTGTGTGTGTGTGTGTGTGCGTGCGTTATACAGGTCGTAAATCTGGGTTGTGTGTGTGCTATGCAGCCATTTACTGTTGGGTTTGATGGCATAAAGAACAAATGTAAAGCCTTAATTGGAGGAGGGTGGAGCGTGGCGGGTCAGGACACCTGAACATATCACAGGGACGTCTGCAGGCAATGTGGAGACGTCCAGGTCCACAGCTCACTCCATTTATTACCCCAATTACATACATTAATGCCACAGGGATTGGTCTGGAGCCGGTGGATCGGTAGGAGTCCGTCAGAACCTACTGACCGGAAAATGCAGGATTTATTGGTTTACTTACCAAACTGGGCATGTTGAGTGTTTCCCTGCTGATTTGTAGATTTAGCTGCTTAGAATTTTAGTTTGACCCAGACAGCTGAAGAACGGTTTCATCATCGGCACATCCACAACAACATGTTCCAGCAGTTTGCCTCTAATTGTGACTATTTTTCTTCAGGGCTACAGACTGCGACAATAAAACTGAAAGATGGACTCTCATAGAAATACATCTCTCCTTCTCTCTCTCTATCTCTCTCTCTCTCTTTGTCCCTCTCTCTCTCTCCTTCTCTCTCTTTGTCCCTCTCTTTCTCTCTCTCTCCGTCCCTCTCTTTCTCTCTCTCTCCTTCTCTCGCAATCTCTCTCTGTCTCTCTCCGTGATTGCAATTCTCCAGCTGTGCCAGGGCAGCTTGAACAATCTGGAGGAGAGCCTGGCGGGAATGCCGGGCCTCTCTCTCTCTCTCTCTCCCTCTCTCTCTCTCTGAGCGCCGTGTCGCTGTCGTCGCCGTGTTAGCGGCTCAGGGAGACATTCAGAGGTTTGCTGGCCGGCGCTGTGGCCCACATGCTTGAACTGTCTCCAATGTTCCTGCAATCTTTTCTCGCACGTAAAGCAAAAACGTGTCGGACTAAGCTGAGATTAAAGGAGAATATTAATAACCCAAGGGCACCCTAACTGTCTCGCAATAATTCACAGCTCCATCCTGTTTTTCTTCCTTTCCTCCCCTCTCTTCACCCTTACACCCTCCTCACCCTCCTCTCCCTCCCCTCCCTCCCTCTCAGTGGCCTCTCTGACAGTCTGCTCCAAGACATCATCTACAGTTACCTGGTGTTACCCAACCGCATCACCATTCCGCTGGTGGGCGATGTGGAGCTGGCTCAGCTACGCTTTCCCATGCCAAAGGTACCAGCGCCACTCCAGAATCTCAACTATGTTTACGATCAATGACTGTGATTCACACGTGTCTCATTATGTTGATGTCTATCCTCTTCAGGGTTTGTTTGAGAAATCAGGGGTCACAGATTTGATCTTAAAGGTTTGATGAGTCATAGAATCCTAATTTCACCATTGTATTGCCTGTATTTACAAACACACACACACACATATATGTAACTACAATACATTCCACATACAAGATCATTATCACACCCTAATCTGGACAGGTGTCAGGTTGTTTTGCATTCAAACAGCGAGGTAATGTGTTAGATACTTGGCTCCACTGAGCATCGCTGCATCAGTCACTTTTCCCTCATAAGTTTTGTATTCACACGACGACACTGCAGCATCTTCTGTGAGCAGCAAACCCTGACAAGAAAACAATTTACTTCCTCGTGTGCCCTCACTGCTTTGCGGGCTGGACCTGTCAGCCGAAGACATTTCAATATCTGGTCTTCTTACAGGGCGTGCTGAGGATCCACTTCCTGGAGGCTCTCGATCTGGAGGGGAAGGATAAGTTCCTTGGTGGGCTGATCAAGGGCAAGTCGGACCCCTACGGCGTCCTGCAGATCGGTAGCCAGATATTCCAGAGCAAGACAGTGAAGGAGAGCCTGCATCCAAAATGGAATGAAGTTTTTGAGGTGACGTCTCTACAGTATTTCTTCATTTTACTACTTGAACAGCAGCATATTGCGTTTAAGTAAGTGTAGTAAGAGTTTCTGATTGGACAAGCTTGAGCAAACATCAGCAATCCCTCTCCCTCATTAGGCGCTGGTGTACGAACACACGGGCCAGCATCTAGAGATCGAGCTGTTTGACGAGGACCCAGACAAAGACGACTTCCTGGGGAGGTGAGTGGTGTCGCCTTTGCTCCTCTCTCAATTATACCTGATGTAAGGGGCGGCAGCAGCTGTCATAACCGGAATACTGTGTGTGTGTCGATCGAATGTGCCGTCATCAGTTAAAGCAGTGTGGAGGCGTTCCCCAAGATTTTCCTGCTCAGGGACAAAGTCAATTGATTTTGCCCCAAGGCTGTAATATTACACCCAGAGCTGTCAACAAGGATCAGCAGATCGATAAGCAGGACCCCCTTATAGATCAATAAGTGTGATCCTCTCCAATGCAGTCCAACATCTGAAATTTTAATCATTTGTCATTTGTTCAGCCTTATGATCGATATGACGGAGCTTTACAAACAGCAGAAGGTTGATGAGGTGAGGCCGTCTTCCTGTAGCCCATTTGCTTTTGAGATGAAACATTGATTTATGGAAATAAAATGCAAAACACCATCCTTTTTATAACTTAATGTATTTGTTTGTGTAGTGGTTCAATCTGGAGGAGGTTTCCACCGGGAAACTCCACCTGAAGCTGGAGTGGCTCTCGCTGCTCTCCACCACGGAGAAGATCGACCAGGTAACGGAGTCAAAACGAAGGCGGCGGGTTTGTTTTGAGGGTTAGTTTGTGCTGCGGCTGCCGCTATGATGTCGTCCCTCTCTCTGTCGTCCAATCAGGTGCTGCGAAGCGTCCGAGCAGACAGAAGCTTGGCCAATGATGGGCTGTCCTCTGCGCTGCTCGTGGTCAATCTGGACTCGGCGAAGAACCTGCCAGTGAGTCACAACCCTTAATGTCAAGTTTGTGAAACTATAGCAACAAGCTTAAGAGTAGATCCTCTTGAGCGTCGGTGTTGAGCAACAGGTTTATTGCTCACCACCTTTAGAGTATAAAGGCCACATTTCGCAACACTCTGAACCAGTTGAGTCACAAATGTCAGGGGAGGTTTCTTGTTTAAATATTGATTATTGGTGAACGTGCAGCGATGTTCCTCTGTTCTGCTTCCTACGTGTGTTGAACTGAGCGCACTTGAGCGACTTCATCAGGTCGATGCGTCTCCCTGCAGGTTATTTTCTCGAGTCACTCAGCAGTTTCTGTCTGAAGCTGTTGGACTGAAGGTCACCCTGTACATCTACACGCATGGTAGAAATTCAATATTCCTGCATTTATGGCAATAAATAGATTTATTTTCAAATGTCACTTCCAGTCTAATGGGATTGAAATCGACAAAGCAATTGAGGCAGAAATAGAAATAGCTACTTAGCAGGAGTTCCTTCCATTCAGAGATAAATTCATGTTGCATAAAACAGCATTCACTTTCTATATGATTTGTAAATGTGAGTAATGTGTTCATATGTAAATAGTGAACACAAATATTAAATGTAACCTCTGCATACATACTTAATAGGAGAACGTGATAACGCAAGTCCATGTGTATACTCAGGGGAAACTTATCCAATCGATCCAAGTATGCCATAGAAATTAAAGATAAAGAAATATAAGAAATAAGTAAAAATAAATCAATAAAGATAAAGGCTTATCTTATCTTATTTTATCTTATCTTATCTTATATGAAAGGCTTCATTTAAACATTTAACGTTTTCGCCAAACACCCAAATCACCTGATTTTGTGTTCTGTGGTTCTGCACCTAACAATCACAATGATGCAAGACGTGTTTCACCATATCAGTCCTCACAACTCCACCTCCACTCTCTGCTTCCTTTCCTTTCCTGTCCTGTCCTTTCCTGTCCTGTCCTTTCCTTCCCTCCTCTTCGCTGTCACCCCCTAAGAGTGTCTTCGCGGGCAGCTTAGGCTGTGGCAACTTAAGGGAGAGGAAAGCGTCCGGCCTGGTGTTTTGCGAGAACAGTACCTCAGAGTGTAGAACGTTATCCGTGAGTCCTCCCGGCGCCTCCCTGCAACCCCCGCCCAGTAGTGTTTAGCAGTGAGTGATGATGTGGGTTGAACAGTAACAAGATCCTTTCAGATTTGTGGCTAAACGCATGGCTGCATGGCTTTGCTGTAGCGTCTAATACGGTGTTCGTGGGTTCAACAGAAGGACAGTAAGAGCCTGCAGAAAGACTTCGCCTCGAGCAAAGAACAGAGTTTGTAAAGGTCCTAGTGTCTTGGGCTGCAGATGTAGAAGAACTGCAGACTCAAACTTCTTCCAGGCCTCCAGTGGAAACACCTTCATTATTTAGATCAATATCGCTCCTGTTTTCTTCCATTCCCGACTCATTTCTCAGCATTTCTCATTCCCACGCTCCTCCTTACGGCTTCCTCTCATGCCATCCTGGCTCACTCCCATCCTACTAACTACGGGTGTGATTCTTTGTCCCCCTTCCCCCCCCCCCCCTCCTCCCCCCCTCCCTCTTACCCGATCTCCTCGCGGCTTAAAGAGCAACCTGTCAGATTTCACCTATGACGGGTTGAAGCAAGTCTCAGTCTTTAAGGCCCTGAAGGTAACGTGGGAAACGTGGACGTGCATGTGCAGATCACACCGCAGTGTGTCTCCTCTGTGCCTTGACCTCCAGTGAACCATCCAGCATCATGTGTTTGTGATGATTGTTGAACACACGGAGTAAATATACTAATTGTTTTTTTTTTCCATAAATGCATGAAGATGGATGAACACCTCTTTTTTCTGTGACTTAATTGTGCGTAACTTCTCCCTCTCAGCATCTGTTTGTGATGCCTTGTTTTCCTCTCATTTACTGTAGATTAGCTGTGTGGTCTTGCACGCCAAAGTCTGATATTGCACTTGCATATGTGTCAAAGTTTGTTCAAAATCCACTCAGTTCAAAGCATTTCAAATCTAATCACGGCCACTGTGAATCCCGTGCCAGCCTTGGTTCTTTCTGTTCCCTCTCCGTTTGTCAAAAACAGTCCATGCTCCTGCCGTTGCCCTTGACCAAGGCACCGGTCTCTGCAGACGTGGAGTTCATCCCCGGTCTGTTGTCTGCTTGTTAACGTTTGGATGATTTAAATGCAGAGGACAGGTTTTCCTACAGTGATTTATGATGTCATTTATATATAATTGACAACAGAATCAATAATCCTCATACTAAAGTTAAACTTATTGAGGTTGGCAATCAAATCACCAGCAAGCTGTGTTTATTACATTGTTGTGTTCTGAAACTCTTCTATTGTTCTTGTCTGCAGGGGTTAATTACGCTTTTTTCACGGTTAAACTCAAAACAAAGTTTTATTGTCATTATCAGGCACCCTGGCAGCTCCGCGGGGCTCGGGGGCCGGCCCGGGTAATGGCAACCCGAGGCAACAACCTGTCCACAACTTAGTTTGGGTCGGCATTGTCAGGCAACCAAAGCACAAATCCTCCCTGTGGTTTTGGTCCGACTGAGCTTCTGCCTCTCTCTTTGTTGACATCAGCGGAGCTCCCTGGCCTCTAAATCTCACAACACAACAAGCCATGCGTGATGTAAATATGTCAATGTAAATATACAGAGAAATTGTTTAGACGTCTGACATATCGCCATTAGCGCCGCCCCCGGGGCCGAGTTACAAGAATCTGAATATGCATCTTTGCCAGACGCTCCCTGCGGCTCCTCCATCACCCCCTCATGTCAGAGTGTCAGTGGGCGGCTGAAGTAAACCCGACCACCGCAGCTTTAAACAGCTGCACACTGAGCATAATTAAGTTCTGTGGGTGTTACAGGCCTGCCGTCATTATTTTCAATACATGGAAATATGCCTGAGGCGGCCCTAAAACATACATAATCCAATATGACAGCACGTGTGCCCCCCCCACACGGACGTGAGGGCTCATACATCTTGGATATTTCCCTGAGTAAGTGCTTCCCGGGAACAACTTGTAGCTTATTAAAGTGTCGCATTGTGTAAATCTGCCTGCGTGCGCTGCGTGGAGCCGGTCCTGTGAGGGCGGAGGAGAAAACGGGAGCTGCCCACAAGCGCAAGGAGCCCTAAACCAAGGCTTCTCTCCATTGTTGCAGCACCAAGGCCGTTAGCTGTGTAGGCTATCATTAAACTGTAAGGAATACGAAATAATACTAAGCTGTCAAAACCCAGCATGCTAAAATTAGATTGCAGAGGAGACGAAGCCTGGCAGTCTCCTCAGTCGCCTCTCTGCTTGCAGCCCTGCTTGTCAAAACCTATGGTGATGTCCTCCCCTCCCTCCCTCCCGCCATTGTTTTGCCTGTTGTGGACCCTCAGCGGGGGTTAATGTTTGTGCTCGGATGCAATTACATGGAGCAGAACTTGACATTTAAGTCCCTTATGTTTGCAGCCACACAAAGGTATCTAACGACTCTCTCTCTCCCCGTCTCCTAACAGTCGGCCAAGAAGAGCAGCAGCGAGCCGAGTCCGTACGTCCAGTTTACCGTCGGACACAAAACGTTTGAGAGCAAAGTGAGTAACAGGGAGGAGCCTTGACCTCAAGAAGAAGGTTTTGTTTAGATCGCTGGCTCTGGCCTTTCGTACAAGTTGCGTAGTGCATTAAGGTATAAATTGCTCGTGAAATAAGGCAACAGATGAGCTGGGAGATGAGGAAATTAAACCCAGCTACATTAGCAGGTGCCTGATAAAGAGCCGGCGAGTTTGAGTGAGCACTCATCAGCCATTTCCCATTAGGAGTCTCCTTCTAAAACAAAGTCGTAAAAAAAGTTTTACTGCAAGCATAAATTTGTAAGGGGGGGGGCGGTACCTTAGATCCAATTTGTAGTAAAGTAGATTTATTAAGGTTAGTTTAATCTCATGGGGAATGTGTCTGATGAATAATAACAGTGGATTCATGTAAATATACAGGAAGCAAAAATGATTTATTCTAATAGGTTAAATATTCTTAAGTGTTATGTCTAATATAATTGTATCTTTTTGAAACGATTGACATTGAACCTGAATTACTGGATCAGATGCTTTTAATCTCCATTTGAATCACACTCACAATCAGCTGCTCTCAAAGCTTCTTTTCATTAACAACTAATATATGTGTGTCTCCTGTTTCTGTATAGATCCGCTATAAGACCAACGAGCCTCTGTGGGAGGAGGCGTTCTCATTCCTCGTCCACAACCCGAGGAGGCAGGAGCTGGAGGTGGAGGTAACGCTGAGGAACGGCTCGCTAAGCCTCTGACTCGTAAACACCTGCGGTTGTTTATTTTCTGATCAGGCGCTAAGTGGTGTAACTTGCTGACTTCTTCTTTCTGCCTTCCTCTTTCTTCATCCACAGGTAAAAGATGACAAGCACAGATGCACGCTGGGTAATTTGACGGTGCCTTTAAGCAGCCTGTTGGCGGAGGAGGACATGACGCTGACGAGGTGCTTTCCCCTCAAGAACTCCGGACCGAGCTCCACCATCAAACTTAAGATGGCCTTGAGGGTACAGATGAATTGCATCACTTCTCGCTGCTCATGTATACATGAATGATGTATGGATCGGTCTATTACAGCTGAGAGAACTTGGTTCATCTGCTGACTCAAACGTTCCGAGAAGCAGTTAAGGGAAAGTTGCTTGTTGACTTTTTCTCGGGGAAACCACCAATCAATCACGCTGCCTGTCTCTCTTTTTGCGTCTCATCTCCTTTCATATTATCACTCGAGGCAGGCCTGCAAATAAGCAGTATGGAGGTATGAATGCCTGCCCGAAAATGGAAAATGTACAAGTCGCTTTTGATGAACTTGCATTTGTGCATTTAGGAGGGCAGCCAAAAGAAAGAGAGAGAGGGGTCTTGCGTAGTCAAGCACATTCCCCTGAATTGAACTTGCTGTGAGTTTTTGCAGGACCTGATCACATTCACACTCTAGGTTAATAGTCCTGCGTCCTATTAACCTGATCAAACATTTCTGCTCTGGCAAAACAGGTTCAGCGACAAATGAAACAGGGAGATATGCAGTGAGTGTGAATTTCCTGTGTCCTCTTGTGCAGCTGGGAGAAACTTGACATTCAGGTTTTTTGCAGTCATACGGTTACAAGCAAACAGATCCTGCTCCGGTCTTCCCACCGGCCTGAGAACATGCTGCACACGCCTGCCTATAGATCATACGAGAATCGTTGTCAACTTCTTCAACGTCACCACACATTACGATTTGACAAATGATCCTAGAATGATATCGGCCTCACAAATTAAAGTCCACTCTACTCCTGACAGTGGGTTCCATTTTCCCACCGCAGAGAAAGTGAAGAGGTCATGAGGGGTCAGCTTGTTTATGTAGTCATTCATCTCCTAAAGGTGCCTTCAGATTACATGCCGCTACTGACATTAACGCTCTAATGCTGACATTCTCTTTCATACCGCAATAACTCCCAATTACCTTGAGTGCACCCGTACTCCAAACTCAAAATACATTACAAGTAAATTGCCTTGGCCTTCGTGGCACGGAAACAAATTGCATCACATTGTATCGAGCCGTACCAGATTGAACATAACAATGAATAAAACCGTTTCTTAATATTGACCTGCTGGAGAATAACTTTACGGCGTAGGATCACAAACAACATGGATAATCTAAGAGTGAATTGGTTATGTCACTCATGTCAAAGCAAGGAACCCTTAAAGAAAGATTCCCTTTACTTCTATGAAGACAAATAATCCTTTGATATCTCAAAACCTTTAAATCAGCTGTATAATAGACTCACTGACACTGTTGTTGTGAGTTGGAGCACATTTTCATTTTGCAGACTACTTTCAAAACTAGTTTGGATGTTTGTTTAGTTTAATTATTTACTTGTAAGTTTCACAAGTTAGATTGTTAGAGAAAGTCACAGGTCATAAATCGATCCCTGTTTTCTCGTTACAGATCCTGAACCTGGAGAAGCCGGGCACGTCCGACCAGCCTTCCTCTGTCCAGGTCAGGAAGGCCAGCGTGACCACGCAGCCGCCCACAGCGCCCACACAGAGCCTCTCCACTTCCGAGACCCTGATCCCTCCGCCCACGCCCCCGCCGCCTATAGACGCCTCCACGTTCACCCTCCAGCACAGGGACGGAGAGCCGTACTCAGCCAGCCCCGTCCGGAGCTTCTCCAACCTGAGCAGCTGCATCTCCAGCTCCCAGAAACACCTTCCTCACAACGAGTCCACGCCCAGCCTGGCCTCAGATATCTCGCTGCCGTTTGCCACCTTGGAGCTTCAGCACAGGCTTCGCCAGCTGCAGAAGTACGTCCCATCATTTTTATAAACCAACACCAAGTCATTCCTAATGTATATTCTGGATTTAAAGGGATTTTAAAGCACACAAAAATACAAATATGTCTTTCCCTGCATGCAAACAAGATTATAAATGGACTTCTTAGGGACGCAGCTAATGTAAACATATCTACATCCAGACTCAAACTGTGTGCATGAACTGTAAATGTAACTGATGAAAAAGGCCACAAGCATAAGTCATAAAAAGCAACCATATCTAGTTAAATGTATTCACCCAGTAATCTGCAGTCTGTAAATGTGTCGCTGACGGACTCTGGTGTGTTTATAGCGGCTCGGCCTTCAGCCAGTACCCCTTGGGTGAGGTGCAGCTGACTATTCGACACAGCTCCCAGAGGAACAAGCTCATTGTGGTGGCTCACGCCTGCCGGTAAGGCTCACAATCTCCATTATGCACAGCTCTTCATTTTTTAATATGAATGTCACAAGAGAACAGAAGAGAAGTTTAATTTGCTGCAGGTATTTGAACCATCAAGCCGGCAAGGACGCAGATTTCACCTTGTCTGTGGCCCAAGTGTCACCCCGTTGACTGTAAATTATGTAATTTGTTTATGAGAAATTATTCCAGTACAAGCGTTAAGGAGTCAACAGGCGAAATTATCTTTAACAACTTGCGCCTGACAGCTCGTGACTGGAACGATTTTGTCCTGTGTGTCCTCAGTAACTTGATAGCCTTCACCAAAGATGGCTCTGATCCTTTCATCCGACTCTATCTGCTGCCTGACAAGAGCCGGACAGGGAGGAGGAAGACCGGCGCGCTGAAAAGGACCCTGAACCCTGTTTACGACCAGACGTGAGTTCAGACACCCTGCCTGGCTGATGCTCAACACACCCGCCAGTTAGAAGTGTGTGTGTGTGTGTGTGTGTGTTCTAAAAATGATCTGTGGGACAGATGTATGTCGTGCCTGTGGGCCCTGTGAGCTGTGAGCGTACAGCTTTATAGCTCCATAGATTCCTGCTGCTTGTGCCTTTATTTGAACTTGTCAGATTGTCTGCAGTAATATCAGTGATTAATGAATCCAATATCTGACACCAATGCTGCTACTTCGACTACCACTGCCAACTTTAATTATTTCCAAGTGTAAGTGCTGTTGATCAGGATCTTAATGGCAGTTGAATGGCTTTTGATTTAGACACAAGAAGCAAAAACAAATTAAAAGGAGGGAAATAGGTGGCGTCATTGTTTTTACTAACGTCAATATTTTTCTGTTACTTTTTAATGAGTTTATTCAACTATAACGACTATGGACAACTTCTTTGTGAGTGCAGTAATATATTGATGAAACAAATCAGGCTTTAAAACTCTGAGCAGTTTAATTCCAGTAAGTGTGTGTGTGTGTGTGTGTGTGTGTGTGTGTGTGTGTGTGTGTGTGTGTGTGTGTGTGTGTGTGTGTGTGTGTGTGTGTGTGTGTGTGTGTGTGTGTGTGTGTGTGTGTGTGTGTGTGTGTGTGTGTGTGTGTGTGTGTGTGTGTGTGTGTCTAGGTTTGAGTTCAGTGTGTCTATGGTGGAGCTCCACAGAAGAACTCTGGATGTAGCAGTGAAGAACGGAGGGAGCATTTTGTCTAAACACAAAGGGCTCTTGGGAAAGGTAACCTCTGTTTGATTTTACAATAATTCGGCTTAAACAAATACATCCATATAACATTTTTAAGACTTGTGTTTGTTTTAAATTGCAGGTGCAAGTAGATTTAAGTGGAGACGACATATCAAAAGGATGGACGCAATGGTAAAGCTGAGATATTTTATGTGATTAACTTGTGAAAACTTTGCAATACGCTGAGGTCTCGTTGTTTACAAATGTATTGATTTCTGTTGTAGGTATGAACTGACTGAGGATGGTTCACTAAAGTCTCCAATCATGAGGAGCACGCAAGACATCCACCTCACATAGTGACCCACCCCTTCGCTGTAATATCCTGATCTTGTTCATAAGGGCACATCAGTTTTAGTTTCATTTGTGTACATTTTTCCTAAGACTTTTTATGGATCCAGTAACTGCAGCATGTTAGTAGTTTTACAGGCATTTCATGTTATTTCTGTAATGATTCTCTGTTCATGATCAGAACATGTTGTAATATGCTGAAACACACTAACTGCCTTGTCTCTGGTTTCAGTGTTATGTGTAAATATGCAGTGGCTAAAATGTCGTTTTTACAATTTGCAAGGGGGTTTTAATGGAATTACATTTCCTAAAAGGAAATTTTATTAAAATCTGTCAAAATTGTGATCACTCCTGGTCTGATTTGTTAAGTTGTTATGATAAATTTTTGCTGTTGTCTAAGGATTCTCGCACCAAAGGAAAAGGCACAGCTCCAAAAGTGTGCTAACAGTAAGTAGCCATCTTGACGGATATGTTTTTGTCATGCAGTGTTATTCCGTCATTGTTTACCTCTTATTATTGTTTATGCTTGGTTACAAACATAAGTGCACGTATGCAGAGATGAAATGATTTCTCTATATAATTTAGAGGGACTTTGTGCAATATTGACTGTTTAGATACTGAGGACTTGAGGACATTTTAGGGCTATGATGAAGAAATGCTGTATATTGTGGTATGAAATGAAATTATCAAAGTATTTAGTATACTTGAACCAGAGTTTGACTGTGCGACTGAACCAAATGTATGTTGAACAAACATTGATATGAACAGAGGCATTGATTATTGCATTTTCAGAGCAGGGTTTTTATTTCATTATAATATGGCATCATTGTGCCATAGGCTTGTACATGTTTTGCCAAACATTTATAACTGTTTGTTGGAGCTGTTGAATACTTGTGTCTTTTCTTGTCATCTATCCTGTGCCTTAAAATTCACTTTGTAATTAATGCCTTGTTAATGTTATAATTTTGGATGACATGATGCCTCGTAGCTTTTGAAGAATAAATGGTTTCTCTTGTGAAAAACACCCGGGTCATTATTTCATGTCCAGTAATTTGTTGCATTTCTTTATTCATATAGCAACTTTGACACATACATGATAATTGACGTTGATAGATGTCTGTTAGTTGGTAGTGCTTTAGTTCCCTTATAAGGACATCCATCCTCCTAAAATGCCCTTGAACAAATCAGCAAATCACTAAGTAAACCTTGCATACAAATTGCTCTGCAGGGGGCTGTACAATTGAATTGAAAGATTGCCTTTCAGAAAAAAAGAAATGGTGTCGTATTTATTTTTGTCATCTGGTTCCTGGTTCCTGTAGTGAGAGGAAGAACTGCAGTCACCCTTCCCACTTTGTCAGAAGCTTTTTTTAAAGGTGCAGGGCCCCTCCTACTGGACCACGCCAAATTGCCTATCAATCAAGACCGTTACCTTTTACCAGGAACGGCTGCTGTAGGTGAGAACAAAGCATGAGTCATTGTTCAAATAATTAAGACATTTTGGTGCAAACTGTGCAAAAATGTGTTTTACTGGTAGTGGTGGAAATGAATTTAATGATGAACTAAAACTGGATGTTAAAACCTTTGGCAAAGCGTGTGCATCCACACGACTATGAAGTCTTCTGCCCGGATGCTCACTGCCAGATGGAGTGACAGGCAGAGTCTGTTGCAATTTTCCACCAAAATCCAATCTGTAGCAAATCATTTGTTCATTTGCTGTTGTATGTCTCCATCTAGCGGCAAAAGTGGCACATGACAACAACACGCTACTTAGAAAGTAGAGCAGTGACGTAATGACGCAAACTGACGTCTATCCAAATTTGCGCGGGATTATCACTTGTATGGCTTGTTGCCGTCCTCCGGCTTTTGTTGGTGCCCGGAATTCTGAATAAAGAGGTAATGTTCGTTGGGATTAATTCAAATGTTATATTTTAGTGAACGGAGGTGTTAAATGTTACGTGTGACTGACCGCCAACTTACTCACACTTCGAATAGGGTTTAAATTGAGCGTTTTACCGACGCTGACCGCCATGTTTGTTTTGACGTTATACCTGACAAAACTATCATTAATGTTCCAGCATTTAAACTTCTGCTTAATCTCAGGTTTTTTTGCGGATTTCAGCGCACCTCCTTCGGCGATTAACCGAAAATATGTCTAAGCGAGAGGCGTTTTTAGAGGCCGCCTGTAAAGAAAATGTGGAGGAATTCCTTCGCTTCATCCAGCTCCACGTAAGTAACTATCTAACTATGTATACTCTGGATACGCGTCAGATTGTTAGCTTCTTTAGGACTTTTGTTTAAAGACGAAAGCCAGTCGCTAGTAATGTAAAAATGATAGACGTTAAGGTGGTTAATTCTTTAAGATCGACTTCTTAAATCTGACAGGCAGCACTAAATTCCCCCTTATCTCAGATTCTATTCGTATTTAGTAATCAGATAAGACAAACTACGGCACACTACAGCCCGAAGTTATGTTTTCAAAACGTATTTAATTCCCTGACAAATAGCCAGAAAAAAGTGTTTGTTTTGACAGGTATGTGCCATTCATGCTATGCTACAGAGAGTAAACTGGTTTTAAATGTAATATAAAAGCTAACAGTTGAAACAGCTCGCATGTCTCACGTTTTCTCTCTGTCCCGTCTTAAGTCGTTTCTGCTCCACCTCTATGTTGTTGTTGTTGTTGTTGAGCAGCGGGACAAAGCGGACCCCTTCGACATGGAGGAGGTGGTGCAGGAGATGCCCAGGGAGCAGAGAGAGACCCTGTGGAGCAGACTGGCCTCCTTGCTCCAGGACATCCTGCTGGAGTCTCCCCCTGAACGCTGGGGGGACGACGACAGCAAACCGGAAGACATGGACATTGAGACATCTGCAGACCCTGTGAGTTGACCAGTCGCTAGGTGTATTAGCATCAAGTCTAAGCTGTTCCTTCCTGTTTCATTGCTACGTATTTAAACTGTAAACTCTCTGTGTTTGCCTTTGTGTGAACATCTGCCTAATGCCCTCACAGAAACTCGCCATGTCTGTCGTGAAAGGCATCACATCAGTGGCTCTGGCGTCTTTAAACGTTCTTCAAGACGGTGACGAGTACAGTACACTTCTGGATATCACACACAGGCTTCACGGTCAGTGTCTTTGCTGATTTTGTGTCTCTGCTGAAAAGGTTTGTCCATCTTTTTTAACAGTGTTTGCGTCTCTTCCTCAGATGTTTTGGTGACGCTGCCCGTCTCAGAGGGACCGGTGGAGCTCCCCGTCCACGTGCTGTGTGAGGTCTGGTGGAAGAAGGGGCTGCGGGAGAAGGAGAAGTTTGGTCGCACGGCTTTCCTCGTTGCTCTGCAGAAGTCTTTCGCTTTGAAGAAACCGGTCAGTATACGAACTCTAAACTGATATTTAGGGCCACGACCAAAGCATCCGTGAAGCATTTCTTGCTGAAAGAAGATAAATGCATAAATCATCCTGATGTCCTGTTCAATGTGTTGTTTCTTGTCAGGGGGCTGAGATTCAGAGACTTTGGGGTCTTCATGACGTACTTTTGTCTCTGGACTTTACATCGGAGGAGAACAAGCAGATCATTGACTTGCTGCTTGAGTGCTTCCACCGTCCTGCCTACATTAGAAATGATGATGTAAGTGATGTCCTCTAGCTGTGCGTGCTGTCTATCTCTCTGTCTTTGTCGTCAGCCTGATTTTGTGTGTGTGTGTGTGTGTGTGTGTGTGTGTGTGTGTGTGTGTGTGTGTGTGTGTGTCGTCACAGGGAAAGCGATTTCTGGTGTTTCTCTTTAGCTGGAACATCAACTTCATCTGGGCCATTCATGCCACCATCAAAAACCAGCTGGAGTTCTTCAACAGGTAATATTCTGACTTTACCACAACCGACAGCTTCCCCTCGATGATGTCATTAACTGCTGAATTGTTCTTTAAAGGACCATGACAAGTCATATTGCAGAGATCTACTTCAGAGCGTGGAAGAAGGCCGCTGGAGACTTCTTGGAGAGGATCGAGACTGTGTGCATCCAGGACTTCATGCAGGGTGCCATCCTCCTCCACAGAACTTCACCTGTGCACACCAAAGTCAGACAGGTCGGCTGCTGTTATTTCCTGTATTACCACATTAATGTATATTTCCATTCACAGTGTGCATATAGTGTGTGTGTGTATTCATTCTGCTTGCTGTCGTGCAGATTGTGAGCTATTTCCAAACAAGGAAGGGCTCCTGCAACGTGGACAAGATGCTCCATAAACTCTACAGGCCCATCCTGTGGAAAGCTCTAAGTGTACTCCTACATATTACTTCATAGTCATATTCAACACATTAAAACATTCCTTTTGCTTGGTATGATGGCTGCAATTTCTCCCCCTGCTTGATTTCTTTAGGCTCCTAACTTTGAGATTCGTGCAAATGCCACTTTGCTCTTCACGGAGGCTTTTCCTGTCCATGACCCAGATCTGAGCTGTGAGAATGTAGATCAGAGCATCCAGAAGCAGCTGGACACAGTGATGGTGAGAACACTTCAAAGCACTGAACCACTTTATTATTGTCTGTTTAAAAATAGAATAACCAAAGTAAATTAAAATAAACTCTTACACACAGAGTTAAAAGAAATGTAGAAGTTTTTTTTGTATCTCTTGTGCTCCAAAATTTCTAAATAAAAGCACACACAAAGCATAGACACAGCAAAAAGTAATCAGAATTCGTCAGCAGGCTCAACAGTGTGTCATCCTCAGGATCTCCTGGATGACCCTCATCCCACCGTGCGCTGCAATGCCATCCTGGGGGTCTGCAAGATTCTAGGCAAGTGCTGGGAGCTCCTCCCCGCTACCATCATCACCGACTTCCTGAAGAAGTTGGTTGTGGAGCTGGCAGCAGACAGCAGCTCCCCAGATGTCCGCTGTTCAGTCTTCAAGGTGAGAAAATGCAAATTGTCGGGCTTGGAACTGCAAAATATTATGAAGCGCAAAAGTAAATGAATGGGTGAATCAAAACGGTGCAGTAAGTAAACCAAGAAATCTGATGTTTTATTCCAGTGTCTCACCATCGTGCTGGACAACGCTCACAGCCACCCGCTGCTGGAGAAGCTTCTGCCCACCCTGAAATACAGACTTCACGACAACTCTGAGAAAGTCCGCGCTGCTTTCCTTGACATGCTCATCAAGGTCAAAGCCGTGCGTGCTGCCAAGGTACACACCTGCTTCACTGAGCTCTGCTTGATCTTTTATGAGAAGCAGTTCTTGTTCTCTTTTAATCATCTTTAATGGAAGAGGCTCTCTTCTCACTTGTACCCCCTCACCACCGCTCTCAGTTTTGGGATGTGTGCAGCATGGATCACCTGCTGGCCCGCCTGGCCATCGACTCCCCTCCTGTCTCCAAGCGCATCGTCGACCTGCTCTTCAAGTCCTTCTTTCCCGTCAACGAGTCGGAGAGGGAGTGGTGCTGCCGGTGCATCACCCTCATCCAGATGAACCCCGTGGCAGCCAGGAAGTTCTACCAGTATTCCTACAAACACACAGCCCCCACCAACATAAGTAAGTGCCATTTGTGGGCTAAGTGTGTGAACAGCACCCTGCTATGTAAAGCTGGACACTGATATTCTTTTGCACATTCGTTGGCACCCCTGGGTTTCAAAGAACTGGCGAGAAATAGTGTGCAGTGACGTGTTGAATGAATTCATCTGTGGTGTTTGTTGTGTTATCGGGGCGTCGCGTTTGTCTGTACATCTCCGCTCCCGTCTCTCACGACGTCTCTCTTTCCTGTTCCAGTTAAGCTGATGCTGTGCATTCGCCGCGTTCTGAACAGCTGCATTCAGAGGGACGGCGACGTGTCCGACCTCAACGAGAGCAATAAAGAGAACAGCGTTGTAAGAGAAACACTGGCGTCACATCTGATATTGCCAAAGCAATGTGTGAAGTTTGATTGTATCGAAGTGTCGGTACAAATTCTTCCCCTGATTGAAAGAAGATAACAAACTGAAATATGACTCAAGATTTTCTTCCCGTTGAATAAACTCAAAGTAGAGTTTGATGTCCGCAGGGTGAACAGGCTCTGCTGGCCAAAGACACGGCGCTGGTGGCCAGTCTGTTGGAGGTGGTGGTCATCCTGTGGAGAAGTGTGGAGAAGGCCCTGGAACACAACAAGGAGGCCCAGCAGTACACCTTCACCAAGTTTGGCAATGTTATTACCAAATACTTCCACACCTTTGAGGTAAATCGACCTCCAAGCCACGGTGTTTACATTTTGACACTGTCTGAATTTATTCCTCCATTAAAAAAAAAAAAAAAAAAAAATCTTGCGTCTTCACTCCATCACCTCTTATCCCTCTTGATTTGCCTTTCAGGATGAGCGATGCACCGTTCCTCTCATTCATTTGGCCTCATTTATGCCCCCGACTGCAGTTCCAACCTTCAGGTGAACAACAATCCATCTCCTTTGTCTCTCACTCCCCGTGCCTGCATCTCTCCCTCTAACTCTTATCTCTCACATCCATTCTCTGCATCTCTGACCGACTCCCGCTTTCTCCTTCACAGCTGCGGCGTCCTGTCCAAGCTGCGGAGGATGACGACGGGAGCGGTGCCAAAACAATACGGCCAGCTGCTAGCCTGCATGTGTAGCTGGGGCCAGGCTGGTGACATCCTGGAGCTCATCACCGACTGGCTCACCGAGGCTCTGCCCAAGAAAGCGGTCAGTCACGGACACACTCCAGAGCTTTAATAGAGTTTTGTTATTTGGTGTCATTAAATTAACACTTAAACTGTGTGGTATCAGAGTTACTTCGTGCATCTTCAGCCTTAAAGACATTATTTGTTATATTGCCGATGAGTTTGGAAGAATAGTGCAGCCTCAGTGGTTGATATAACTGTCAAAGGTCTCTGATTGTTAGGAGCAGTAAGATGTTAATGTTGAGTGGATGTCATTTCATGGCCCGCAGGACAAAGCTCATACCAAAAGAAAGGTGCAAATCCAAGAGACGGTGGAGGCCAAACCCGACCTGGCGCTGGCTTACCTGGAGTACCTGCTCAGCCAAACGGCGACACTGGAGAAGGTTCTCTCTCTGGGCGCGGGTCCACTGAAGCAGCTTCACACGGTTCTTGGAAACTGGCGGGTGCGTTTCGGGACCGCTTCCACATTTATCTCCCTTAAGTGTCAGCGTGATTGCTTCTGTTGTTCATACACGCAGCAAACCTCCACTGAGGAGTTTTATCAGATGTATTGATCAGTATGGTATTTGTCTCGACAGTCGGTGCTGTGCGCTCACCTCAGCTCCGCCGCCGGTGACCCTCAGAGTCCCAGTGTGGACACGGCGCTGAAAGCTTTCACATACCACGGCTGCCTCTGTGCGCATCTGCAACACAAAGTGAGTTCGCCTTCCCACTCATTCCACTTATCACTCGTATCGATCCGGTGGGCACGCTTGGTTTTCCAGCAATGCTCTACAGTCACATTTAAAATTCAGACTTTACCCAGCGTCTGCAGGAATTACCAGGCTCTGTGTCGGTGATCGACGCTGCGGCAAAGGAGAGCTAATGACTCTCTGTTCTATAAGCCAATTAAGTAGATTTCGTTTGATTTTCTGGTCCTGAATTTCTTATTTAAAGTTCAAAGTAAGAATCAAACCCCTTTCGCTTCTTAACCCAGTCTTCAGAGGGCCGTGACTACTTGCTCTCCATGGAGCACGTGGCCGCATGGGTGGCTGAGAAGGTGCTGCCCGTCCTGGCGAAGCGTGTCGATGATGACGGGGCAGAATCGGACAAGACGGAGCCACTGGGGAGACGGATCACTGAGGTTTGCGGTCTTGGCTTAGTTGTCACAGCCTCTGGATCATTCGGAACGTTATGAACGGATGTTTGTGACAGTTAGTGGGGCAGGTTGGACATGATCCAGGGCTGAACCTGTCAAATGTTTGGTGGCCCTCAGCCTAATGGTGGCCCTCTAGTTTCTATGTGACTTTTACTGTGGAGTACATCAACACATCCAGGGCTTTAACACTTTGTAACACATCTTTCTCCCCAAATTACCTCTTGTGTAGCACTAATACTCCACTTATGTCAAGCGCAGGGATAACTCACTGTTATGTCGTTACGCAAAACATAAATTTTAATGGAGCGTTTCTGTCTCTTGCTTCCAGGACGTTTGGTTCTGCTTAATAAACTTTGAATGCTCGGCTCACACCTTGTACACGCTCTCATCTGGTGCCATTAGCCTCCATTCATCTTATGGGTACTTTGATCAGATATCGCCTGATGTGATGGTGGTTTGTTGACAGCTTGTTGAATTAAATTGTTGCATTTTTCCAGAGCTTCCTCACAGTTTGCCGAGATATTTTCCTCTTGGGTTTGTGCGATGAGACATTCAAGGGTCATATCCTCCACCTGTGCTCTCTCATCCTCCTGTCAGGTAAGAGTTTTCAATGTCAAAACAATGCTACAGTATGATGTACACCACATCTAATGTAATTCTCTAAAACCATGTTGCTGTATTTGTTTCGTGGGTTTAATCCAACTCCATTGCCTTTCCAGAGGAGGGCTACTGGTGTATTCCAGCGATACTAGCAGTACTGAAAGAGGTGGCAGAGAGTGTTGTCCCTGAAGACATTCAGGACCAGGAAGATCAGGAGGACTCATCAGCTGTCATCCTCGGCGTAGTCGCCAACATCTTCCAGAAGATCATTGAGCTCCTGGCCCGCCGCCTCAGGAAGGAACCAGAAGAGGGAAAGCAGGTGCGTTGGCAGAGTTTCTTCAGTGTGTTGACGTGATGTGATGTGATATGCATTAATCATGTGTACCTGAACCAGGGGCTTCAGCAGCCTTGTTACTTGTCACTGTGGTTGCAGTTGTAAGAGATCATGGAGCTTTACCCATCCTGCAGGAGTTCTTGTTTGTTTTCAGTGTCGTAGTAGTGTTTCACCCGTCCTCATGATAGTCTCCCTGTTTGTGCTGTGCTCCAGCTGTGTCAGTCAGCTGTGCCAGGCCTGACAGACTTCCTTCAAGTTGCCCAGGCCTGCGACAGCGCATCTCTCTCCGGCGTCTTCTCCACTCTTTTCGCTGTAATCATCGTGGAGAAGCAACATGTCCTCCAGAAGGTACAAGACTGAGACACTCATTTGCGTCACGTTAGGATTTCTCAGCACTCATGCAGTAACTCCTTCATTTACATGCTGTGCTCACAGATTTCTGATCCGGAGGAGGTGATCACCCCAGAGTCTGTGGACGACATGCCCCCTCTGTCCAACGTCCTCCTCTCTGTTCTCCTCAAAACACCTTCTGTCACCAGGTAAATCCCTTAAGTCCTCTTCTGTTACGTCTGCCAAGAACAGGGCCCTCGGCTTATTCTGCCATCTTATGAAGTGTTTGTTTTTTAAAGGAATTTCCTTTGAGGCCATTGGCAAGATTATGACATTAGTTGTATATACAGCCACATTAGGAAGAGCAGGTTACATCTTGTGTTTTGTTCAGGGCGTTTCTGAGAGAAATTGCCTCCTCTTTGGACTCTGATGCCATCGGCAGTCTGAATGAACTGACCGCCGTCCTGCACATCCTGACCATCATCAGGCCTGGTAGGTTTCCAAGTCAAACCAGGACAACAAAGATGCCGTTCAGTCCTTTTGCTGCTAGATAACAAGTTAAATTCTTTTGATCCTGTTCTAGTCGGGCAGTTCAAAGCCGCCCTGAAGAGTGCGGCCGTGTCTGTGCAGCAGCAGCTTCCCAAGCTTAGCGTCACAGCAGGGGACAGCAGAGACATCCAGAGGTAAGTGGAGGGAAATGCCAGCACGTTTTCTCACAATATGCCGCTCACGTTTTGTTTCCTGTGGATGATCCCTGGATGAATAAATTCTAATTAACGTTCAGTGTGTAAGCTTTACTGATTAATCATTTTATCTTTCTCCCCCCCCCCCTTCAAAGGCTTATTTATGAATCTTCCGTGAAGACCTTGAATGACATTCTGGATTTATGAGTTTCCTTCTCGGGCCTTTTTGCTTCATAATTTGTGCTTAACATTTGTGTTTTACGAAGCGAGGAGAATATTATCATATCTGCTGTGCTGGTATATTACATATTTAATCTTTTATTGTCTGGTAACAGCAACAAATATGAGCTCTGTTGTTGGCAGGCAAATATTTGGAGTTGCGCAGTCGATCCACTTTGTAAAAATACAGTTTAGGTGCAAATCAAAATTGGAGGACAAATGTCTTTTTTTAGCGTCTCTACTTATTTATATCCGGGTGACAGACATTACTCACGTGTTGTCTCCAGCTTGGTGCCTTGGGGGAAAGACATGATGATGATGATGATAAATTTTGATTGAATTCTCCTACGCTTGCTCTCTTAATCCTGCGCTCCTCATGTCTTTTGTTAGACTTTGCATAGCATCATGTTTATCTGTGTGTTTGTACTGTATGTGAAGCTCAGGACATACTTCAGTGTGTTACTGATAGGAATAAAAACATCAGTAAACTCACACTCGGATGTTCGTTTGTTCCTCAGATGGCTTTCTTGCCGGTACAGCTGTCTGCCAAGCAATAATAACTTTGTGTATACACAACAAATAAATCATCCTCTCCTCTCTTTATGCTTAAAGGTGAATGCCATCCATTTTTTTTAAGTATGCGCATATTGTTGCATTTAAGTGGCTACATTTATTCCTTTTGTAGCTCGGAGACAAATTGAAAGGTTTTCCTCTTAATCTTTAAAAAGGAGTAGTAAATAACGTGAAATTGCTTTGACACACTCTTGGACCATTTTTGATTGATATTCTCCCTTTATATGGTTTTGTATCTATACATTAAAAAGGTTAAACCCTAAGTCATTAACAAGCTAATTACTGTTTTGCTATAATCGGCTGCCGAATTGGAGTGGGCGCGGCTCATTTATCAAAGGTCGGTAGTTGTTGGTTTGTCACGCGGCGGGAGGAGGCGTGTCCTAATCAAGGTGTCGTCTATCACCTGTTACATTTCATCAGTGAGAGGCGGAGCTCTAACTGGAGGACGGTTCTCTGGTGAGTACCTTTAGATTACTTTATGTATCAATATTTCTTTTTTTTATTTTAGCGATTTTATTTAATTGCCGGGAAGTTAATTCTTCATTCTATGTGAATTTGGAGTTGTAATGTAAAATATACCGTCTTAGTACTTTGTTATTTAGTAGAATATTTAGAATTCTACTAAATGGAGTCACTCATGTATATTCCTTTGGCCAGTTTTGCTAAGATATTCTCCTGTGTACGTAAACTAGTAATACAACAACCACTTCTCTCTCAGTCTGAATGTCGTGTATTTGTCATTTTGTACCATTTTTGCTCGGCTCTTCCTCCCATCTCTCCTTCCCTCCCTCCGTCTTGGGCGCTGTTGCATGCTGCTTGCGTCTCTCCCCCTCGCGCTCCCTCTCTCTCTCTCCTCGCCATGTGTGTTTGACGTCAGTAACTTAGGAGGGGCTCCTCTCGTCGCTGTTTGTGGTGCTGAAAAAAAACGCTCGTCTCCTTCCACTCATTCTCCCCGATTGCCTTCGCGTCTCTCCCCCGGTGTCTGCAGGCTTTCCACCGGCGACAACACCGCCGCCGCCTCCGACTCCCGCCGTCAAACATGCAGGCTTAACGGGCGACGCGATATGGATTCGTAGTCCGGGGCCGGAGCGCTATGGATCCGCTGTGGTGTCCCGTCCTCCTCTCTGCATTGGCTCTCAGCCTCTGCCCGTCACCTGCACAGGCTGACAGAACCTTCGGTAAGCGACGCTGTTTGTTTGGTGTTTATATTATTGTTTTCCCCCAGACTTCCTCAGAGTAAATCTCATCTGTATTTAAGAATCTTACGGTAGATTTAGCATTGTGGGAAGTAAAGTAAACGACCTTGCTTGGGTGTGATACTGTGGTTGATTGTTATGTAATTGGCAAAAACTTGAAGGGAAATGTGAAGATCTAAAAGTTAAAGCGACAATGAGGGCTAAGGGATGCGATGTTTACTCTCAGGTTACATCATGGCACAGGCAGGGATACTAACAGTGATGGTGAACAATAATCACTTCCACAACAACAACAATAAGACCTTCTACATGTGCAGCCTGAGTCTCAATCCAGGCTGAAACTGGCAAATGGGAGATCATGCAGTGTGTTTCAAAAATGGGTTTAATGGTTTCCATGTTGGTGAAAACTACTCAACGCACCCGTCAGGAGCCTGCAATCTGAAATCCAGTTCAATATTTAATAGCGTCCTACACTTTCTCAGCTAAGGGCCCTGTTTCATTTCCATTCTGGGCCGGCCTGTATTCTCATTACCCTTGACTTGCTCTCTCCTTTGTGGCACGCACCCAAATGATGCTTTATTAAAGCTTTTAGTCATCGTTGAGGTTTCTAGATTTTGAAAAGGAAGTCACGATTATCTCCCACCCAGCCCATCTTCTCTCTGTTTCAGGTGTGTGTGCGTGTGTGTGAGGATGCATCACCTGTCTCGATTGCATGACTATATAAAGTTTATTATGAGCCCTGAGGTGAATCTGAAGTAGGTCCCAGAGCAGCAGTGCTGTTCCGCGATGATTCACACTGAGCTACGTCATGTTGTGCACGTATTTAGAACAGGAAGGTTGCCCTCTTTATCATTTTGCTCTTTACACGCAGCAGCAAGCGAATTCAGACGCTCATTCAGTTTTTATAGGTAAGGTTCTCCATAAACAGAGACCTACGCTGCTTCCTTTATAGCTTCACTTCCTGCAAGGTGTCTAGTTTGCGCTTTGAATCCTTATGAATGAGTCAGAGCTCGTTCCCCAATTCATGAGTCTCTCTCATTGAATTCTGAATGTGTTTTTCTGCATCTGTGGACGAGGTCTCCATTTCTCCATTGTATAGGCGGGACTTAAGAGACGGTTATTGTTTTTAATGAGTCCCATTGCGCTTTTCACCGTGTCACCGGAAAGCCAGTCCTGATTACAGTACATGTATAAGTAATGCCTGGGTAAGTGTGTGTGTGCGTGGGTGTGGGAGAGACAGAGTGAAAGAGTGTGTGTGTGTGTGTGTGTGTGTGTGTGTGTCCTGTTTGTCTGAGAGAACATTGAAGCCAGACAGAGGAGCAAGAGGCTCACATGATTATTAAATGGAGTGATGTAAACTCTAAGACTGATTCAGTTATATTCACTCTTCCGTAAGAAAAGAAGACGCAAACTACTCGAGCCTGCACAACCTAGAAGTGCACGCCTTCTTCGAAAAACATTACAGTGCCCGCATGTACTTGATCATATTGGATGAATTGGCTGTCATTTGGTTAAACCCTAGTGTTGAAATACACAAAGAGGCGTTCACTGGCAGGGCTTTGGCCCTTCTGGATCCCTGTGTTGTTACTTCCATGCCACAGTAAAAGCTAAACCTATCTGCTTGTGGATTCGCAATTGTAACTGAGCCATTATGACGGGTTTTTTTGGGTTCTATTTGTCCTAACCAACGCCCTGCATTCTATGTAGAATGGACTGAACTTCCATTTCACCGTAGCTTTTAGTGTTTTTTGTAGCACATGGGTTCATTCAAAGGCCAAATCATTCATTTAAAAAAAATCACTAGTGTGGCTTTAAAGATGGAATGAACATCTGTTGATCTGATCACCTTGATCCTTTCGTCAAGCATCTCTGATGTGTCGCCATGACAACAGGCCTCTTCTAAAACCAGAACCAGAACACGAGGGGTCACGGATTCCTAAACATGACTTCCTCTCCAGCCCTGAGCCTAGCACATTCAAAACACCAAATTCAATGGCGTGCTTGTGAATTAGCCAAAGAGTGATATTTCTCGGCAGTAGGAAGCGTTTTACAGACTTAACGCTGCATGAAATATGTTGTGAAAGACGCGCTGTAAGACCATTTGCTCTGCTTTCACTGTCTCCCATGGTAGAATAATGGAGATTCACAAGCCTGAGCTCGACTCTAAAGGTACGAGGACGACACACTGTGAAGAATGAATTCATAGATGGCTTGAGAAAGTCAATTTACAGGGGGAAAATAAGGTTGTTGTGACACGCCAGCGTCTCAGGATCAATACGTTCCGATTCAATCCACCATCTTGTTCCTGTTTCCTGCGGTCTGCAGCTGTATCCTGCATCCTAAAATCCAGCTCTGAGAAATCACATATTTTATTAACCAGATGGTAAATCCCCGACTGCAAGGTCGAGTACGAGAGAGAGAAACGCAGAGAGGAAACATCGGACAGCTTCAATTGAATAAAGCGCACCGACTCCTAGTCTGCTATTTTAGTCATGTGATCAATAATCTAGATCAGTGTGGTTGGGGAGAGTTTGATGACGTAATGGCTTAATCCCTGTGTATTGATTTGGTTTGAGCAGCAGGCCTGGAGGATTTCTGCTCACTGGAACACGACTCCCTTTCACACCCGTACCCATACGTGAAACGTGTTGATGAATCGAGGTGTGTGTGACAGTAACGCTCATCGCCGACACGTACTCGTCCTGCTGTTCGCCCGTGCTGCCGCCGCCGCTTTGCATTGTGTCTGGTTATCAAGAGCCATCGTCTAATGCGCCCAGACGTGCTAGATTTGATTCATACGCCGCTGAACTCCATCTATTCTGCCACGAGCATCTGTCATCCCACACGTATCAGGCCCGAGCGGCGATATCAAATATAATATAGTGGTTATGAATCATCAGAGCGGACTGGAATGTGCTGTGACATATGTGGGGGGAGGGAGAAGCTGCATCTGACCGTTATAAGCACGAGACGGCAACATCTGGAGTCCTCTGTGGAAGTGTTTTGTTTTGATCGCATTTACTCGGTTACCAGGAGACGCGGCGGTGTCATGGGACTGATGATGTCATTGTCTTTAATCTTGGGAGTAAGTGAGCTCACTGTTGCTCTCGATAGCCAACACAGTGCAGGCCGAAATATTAAATTAGAAGAAAAGATTTCAATCAAAATCCTGCATTTCCTTCTACATTCACTCTTTAAACTTTGACTCCTCGACTTAAATGCGAATTATGTCTCCATTTTTATTGGTTTAGAAGATCAATAATTCTATTATGGTGGACCTGCTATGGATGGAGCTCTGTAGCAATTATAGATACATTAAAACTGTTTGTACTCTACAGAATCAGCACATTTTCCACTATGTGATGGTTGTAGTTGTCTGTGTAAACATAAAGCTTCTATTGATCCAGATACAATGGCAGCTTGTGTTTGGGTTTGAAGGCTGGCTCAACCATCTTAGTCTTTGCTACCATCTAGTGGTAACCCAGTGTTATCACAGGATAAGCATTCTGAATGGTTGTCTATGGCCCAAAAAAAAATCATGTTTAAATTATGCATAGCTTTAACAGTTTGATCATCCTTTTCAAAATTTAATCAAATGTTACTTAGCCCACAAACTACCTTGCCGCAAAATGCCCTGAAAATGTGTCTGTAACACAACAAGTTATCTTAACACACAAACAGAGGCACAAACCTCCCTGGCAGAGGTAATAACCTAGAAAAATTCCATTGCAAGGGAAATAAGTGTGAAAGAAAAAGGACTAAGCTTCATTTTAGTCTTTGATCTGAAGGTGTGTGTGTGTGTGTGTGTGTGTGTGTGGCCTTTCATCAGCTGTCGAAACACATATAACAGCCAAAGTGCAAATCAGCGAGCTTTCAGTGCCATCACAACACACACAAGGGCTCAGACCTTAAACTCAAGTGAGATAAAAGATGAAACGTCTCTGAATAAAGCAGATTTCATTCTCAAAATCGTAATTGAAATCCTTGGATTCTGAACGAGTGGGACAGAATAAATCCAATCAGCCTGATGTAACGCATCTGTCCCGCGTCCACCAAAGGTCTCGGCGCATTTATCTCCCTTTGACTTGTCCGAGGAGCGGCACACTGCTGGATGGATGCGGTCCCTATTGTAGCGACACCCAGCCTTTGCTAAAAGTCTGCAGGATGGTGAAATGATGATCGCTGAGCATTTGGTGTTTTTCTAAATTGATAATCCCGACAGCTGCTCCATTCAGCGTGAGCGTAATTGATCTGACATCATGATCAAATTGTTTTTGCCTGGCATCTGTTGTTGAATGTAATATCTGCCTATTGATTCTTAGTGAAAAAACTGCACATTATTCTCAAACTCAGCTGCACCGAACCAAGATCCAGCTGGTGCGCCGCGGTTATTAGGGATTGGGTTTCGCATTAATTGTATACTGATAAGCCATTCATGAAGTTGCTGCTGCGCCACAAGCTGCATTTGATTTTTGTTCGAAGTGAATGTGGAGTTTTGAGATAATTTCGCCGTCGCAGCCTTTAGGGCGCAGCAAACGCCAGCCCTGAATAATCACAAACAAGCAGGGCAGACTGTGTGTTTCTGTATTCCTGTATTTCTGGGTTTGGCCGCCACCGCCGCCCGCCGCTGGTGTGTTCACAGACCAAGTGCAATGCTGCTCGGCGACTCGACAGATGCTTGGAGGAGTGCGTTGGCTTGGAGTGTTTACTGAGAGGAGGGAGCGCGAGCCAAGCGGCGGGCTGTGTTTGAGCGTCTTTCGAGACAAATGTCAGCCTTCTCTGGAGAGGAAAACAGTCAGAACTGTGTCAACTGGGCGCGGCGAGGTGATCCGTCTTCTTCTTCTTCTCCGTCTGCCTGCAGTTCAAGGTGGATCTGGGGAGGAATTTTTAGGTCAAGGAGGAAGTTAGCCACCAGAGAGCCAAGCAAGGTTATGCCTCAGCTCTGCTCTTCTTCTGCACTCTGCTCTGAATTAAATTAAGACTTTTTAATCTTAGGAGACGTAGGTGTTTTGAGAGAATGTGACGTACCGTTTTCCCACTTCTGATGATGCTTTCACACGTCGCCACTTACCTGAGATGGAGCCCGGCAAGCGAGGGCGTGTGAAAAGATCTCCAGCTACTTAAAGGAGAATTGATCGGGTGTGTTATGGCTGCTCGACGCGCTTTCGTTCGGTTTCATTAAACAGCGTTGATAAGGTCAACCAAGGTCACCTCTGTGTGGCAACAAGGACAATAACGCTGTGATGGGGATTCTGACGGCTGAGAGAAGAGCAGAAACATAAATCTATACAATCTCAGCTGTGATTAAAAGCAGAGCAGCGCAAACTTAACACACATTAGCTATCATAACTCCTTTAACACGATTCTCACATAGGATTAGACATAAAAAGAGTTAAATATTGTCATTATCTACACGTCGCGTCAGCCAGTATTCACAGATTCTGTTCCCTGGAGCTCATTCGCAAATGTGATGCAGAGCGGCACAGGCTGGTCTGAGGCTGGAGCAGAATAAATAGATTGCTGGTGGGAGGAATGCAGGATGAGCAGGTGGAGCCGGGGTGGGCTTCAATAAGCAACCCAGTCAGCTCCATTCACACTGTTTAAAAGCAGCAGACAGGTTCCTAATGGGCCAGGGGGCGAGGCCAGGACATTTTTAAAACCCTGTGACCAAGCGTTTTTCCATCAAATCCAGCAGATCAGGCACCGAAATCGCATTGCAGCCTTCAAAATTCATAAATATAACCTCCCTCTGGTGATGAGAAGGTACAACAAGACTTGAACCACATAAAAATAGACATGTGCCTGCAATCATTCATCTCCATCTGCACAAGATAGAGCTGTTTGTCCTGCTTGTGTCCAGAATTGACTTTAAACAAGGCTTAACTGCCACTCAAAAGATGGCAAATCAGTTTGCAATCAGAATTCATCTTGAGTACATCTAAAAAGGAGGACGGGAAATTTCCCTCGGGGCCATGTTGTGTTGTTTCAATTTGAGGAAGTGAAATAGACAACACCTCTGTGTTCGGGCCGCTCTGCTCTCTTCTTCAACACACAATCACACCGCAGAATGGGAGAGAAAATCAAATGTCTGAATCATTTAGTGCAGGTCAAGGGAAAGGTCAAGTTGGTCTATTTTTGGGTCCTCTGTTGCCACAGTGACACGGCCATCTTTAATTCATGGCCGCTGTCCGGGCTGTCGCCTGGAGCCGTGTGGCAGAACGACCTGCCTGCCTTGCACTGGGAATTCTGGGAAGAATTCTCTGGAAAGCCAGTTTCAGGTTGATTCCACGCCGGGTTTCCCTCCTCAGTCAAAGTGACCTTGACGTGTGTGTGTGTGTGTGTGTGTGTGTGTGTGTGTGTGTGTGTGTGTGTGTGTGTGTGTGTGTGTGTGTGTGTGTGTGTGTGTGTGTGTGTGTGTGTGTGTGTGTGTGTGTGTGTGTGTGTGTGCGTGCGCGTGCGCGTGCGTGCGTGTGTGTGTTCAGACCCTAGACAACCATTCATGCAGCATGTCCTGTGATAACACTTGATAAACACTAGGTGGAAGCAGAGAGTAAGGTCGGTACAGCCAGCCTTCAAAACAAAACACTTCATCCCATTGAATCTGGCGGTCAGAAGGTCATTTTCAAATCAGAGCTTTATTTATGGAGCTTGATCCAGAGCAGCTCTGCCATTACTCATTATTGATTTCCATTCATAAAGATACATTTGAAATGACTAATGTGTGTATGTGTGGTTTCTGGAGCACCAAACCCCCTGTAGAGTCTTGAATAAGCGATGCTGTAACTCTCTCCTCTCTTCTTGGTGAAATGTAGGCGCATGTTAAATGGCTGACATGTAGAGTGCAGCATTTTGAGATAAACAGATCTCCCGGAGCAGACGAGAGCTCAGAGCCATCTCTAATTTTAGCAGAGAGCAGCATAATGACACAGGCTGTTTGAGTCTGCGGACATGGTGTCAGGCCCCATGCTCATTTGCTTGCAGGTAATGTTCTCTCTTCCCGTCCCCGCTCCAGCCGCGCTCTCCTTTCAATCCCCAGGCATTTTTATGGCCGTTGTCGCCCGCTATTCTGCCCTGAAACGGCCTCTTTGGCTGATGGTACAGGTGTTTGCACGTGTGTGTGTGTGTCTGGGTAAAAACGTGTCAAGTGTCCTTGGTGGAATCGTAATAATGATCGTAAAAGATATCTGGGTGCCTCCTGAGAGTGAATGAAATATGTCCTGAGCTGCAGCGGGCTCTGTGAGTGGCTGTCCTCGCTGCCAGACTCCCAGCATCCTCCTTGGCCCTTCAGACATCACAGATGGTATCCTGGCACCAGCCAACCACCTGTGAGGGAGTCTCGGCCTTGGGTTTTGCTGTTTGAGGACAGATTTAATGTGCCGGAGAAGGTCGGCAAATCGCAGCCAAATATTTGAGCGGCTCTGGATCTGACCCGTGTTACGTGAATCCTTTTAACGACGAGACGACGGCCAGGCGATCGTCAACTGCCAGACTAAGTTATCTCTGTTATTTTCTAAGGACCACTCTGTCATTTTCCGTTTTAAACACACTCCTGCCTGATTTCAAGCCTCTGAAGGGTCAATGTCTCTGCTGTTATGTTTAACACACTGTGAGGCTGAGGGACTCCAGCTGAAGGTGAATTTTATTTCTGTGTGTGTGTGTGTGTAGCTCCTTTTGCTTGCCATCCACAGTGCCAAACAGTAATAAGGGAGGCAGGGGGCATTATGGGAAAGTGTCTGAGCGGCACAGCTGTGCTTAAAGGCCTGGGCGAGGTCCAGGCCACAGGTACTTACATTAACCACATTTAATTGATTCAGGTTGCTGCTCCTGCATGCTAATATCAACCGCTGAATAACGGGACGGCTTTTATGCAAAGCAGGTTACATATTCAAGTCAATTTGCAGAGACAGGTGGACATGACTAACAGCCGCTGATGTGCACCTGAGTCACATCATTAATACTCAACTCTGACTCTTCGCTGACTGGAGACTTCTCCTGGCTTTGGTTTAATCAAAGATGAAATTAGACAAATGTGGTTTTTGTTAAGATTTGGTGTATTTTTATTGAAGGTAAAAATGTGTCTGGCATTTAATTATCCCAAAAATTTCAAAAGCTTTCATAATCAAAAAGCATCAAAGTATTTAACACTTATATTCAGTTTGTTCTCAATTTGACCAAAATACAAAGACAGCGACCTTTTTGAATTTTTTAGATTTTACAAAGCTAATCTGGGAATCAGTCCAAATATTTCAAAGCATTCATGGTTTCTCTAAATTGATGAACCAAACTATTACTCCTGTCCTAACCAACACTCTGATTCTTGTTCAGCAGGCGAAACTTTAGCTCCTTCCTCTGAAAATCCACTCCTTCTAACTCTATAATGCTCAAAAAGACACAAATCTGATCTGACTCTTCCATTGACCCTCTGGATTATCCCTGCATAGCTGTGAATGAGGTCACACTCGGTCTATTTTGGGAGGGGGAGCTACTGTAAATGTGGAGCGCTTGTAGCGAGCGCACGCCTTCTGCGGCAGGGTCGTGAATTATTGTGAATTTTGTGTACACGGCACACTTGACAATCAGTCTGCATGTAGGCCAAACTTGTTTTCCCTCCCTTGATCCGCTGATGGTGTTGAGGTTGGCATGGCAACAGAGCATCAACACCTGACAGTGGGTTGGGTGCGTTTTTGGAGAGATAATTTCCCTCGCATGGCGCCTGCACTCTGTTACCGTCCGCTTCCTTCCTCGGCAACGACAAGATTCCTATTTTTTTTTGTGTTTTTTTTTCCACCCGACTTAATCAGCAGCATCCACTGTGATTGCGTTTTAATTAAAAGGCGCCATTTTAATCATCTCTGGCACGCTGGATGTGGCGTTATCAATCCTGTGTCGCCCTCACTCGCGCACAATGTCTAACTAACTGTGCTTGGCTGGATGCTTCATTAAATGGAGGGTCGTAATTAATATTGAGAGCTGACGAGGCCGAATGAATTAAGCAGGGAAGCGATGAGGAGGTAGAGTTGGATGGACTGACACTAATTGCGACGAGACAAGCTGCGTGGACAAGAGGGATTGTGCCACTCCTCCAGGTCTAAGAGTGTGTTTGTGTCTTACAATTAAGTTTAGTGCTGTTTGCAATGGAGTGCGTCTTTGCTGTGAGTATTGTAGATTTCTCCCCGAAGTTAAGTACAGTACGTCTCCATCCAGCAGGCAAAAGTAGACATTCTGTGCTGTCATTCTTTGATTCAAATCCGACCTTTACTTGTGAAGTTGCAGCTGCTACTTCTAGCCTGAGTGCAGCAGAGCTCCGGCGCTGTTTCCTTGTCGTCCGCTCTGTGTGTGTGCAGGCTTTGAGGCGTTATTTCTGGGTCAGGGACACTTGCTATTCTGCTGAAGGCGTCACAGAGCAACATCCACTCAGCTGTGGCGGCTTTCACGCCCCGCAACCAACAGTAACTACCATCCTTCCTGTCCCTGTCAGTTACCCAGGGCTGTTGTGCGACTCAGTGGACGGTCTTGGTTCTGGTCTTGGATCCTGGAAGTCCCCTTAATCATGAAGTTTTCTTTTTCTCTACTTCTCTCTAATCATTTATATTTTGGACCCATGAAAAGAACATCCCGGTCCCCCGTCTGCTCGGGCCTCAGTGGTTACGATAAGTGAGGTGTGCTGCCGCCTCTGATGTTCATTTTGCATTTCCTCTTTGTGCCGCATCCTTACAGGACCTCACAGCCCCGTGATGGCGCAACCGCACAGTATCATTAAAGAGCCATTTCGCAGATATATGGAAGCCATTACCTACCGACGCTGCAATTTCATAAAATGTGCCCTCGCCTTCGCACCTCCGCATCAAAATGGCTGCATATTGTGTCTGCGTGATCCCCAGGCAGATTATCCTGTCATCATCATAACAGCGTAATGATCGTAATGACCGACCCGGAATAAAAGAAACAAGGAATTTTACAAAGTTGGATTAAGTGTCGCCTGAAAAGTTCCCCTATTCTCCTGATTAGCGCGGCGTGAAGTGATTAGCAGATTCCTCCTGCCGCCGCCTCGTCTCATTATTGAAGAAGTCTGACAGAAGCCTCTCCTCCTACTCAGCCTGCTCTCTATTCACAGTCACGAGCTGCTCGTCGCTGTCTGTCAGGGGCCGAGCGGTCAAGAGGATGCATCCAATTCCATCACTCCTACTGATGAGCAGACGGAGGGAAATGAATAAGATGTGAAGGAAGGAGCGGCGAGGCACGGCGCCGCTGTGTTTTGGATTACGACAAGCTGTGATGCCAACATTACCAAACCATGGGAGAGTTCCATGCCATGTCTGGCCTGCAGGAGCTGTGCGGTGCAGCTCAGACGGACTTCCATGAGCTCATCGAACAAAGCCAAACCAGTCTCTCTTCTCCTTGGCTGGAATCCTGAGCTCATTCTGACCTCACAAAGCGCCAGCATCGATCAGCCTCTTTGTCCTCTCACTCCTCATATTTTCCAGCTCTTGTCTTATCATCGTGTCTATGGAGGATCACCTGTGCGGAACAATCAGTTCTCCGCTCGCCGCAACTCCCACGTGTGAAATATGAATGCAGGAAACGGCTACCCATAATGCTCCTGCCATCTGTTCATTTATTAGGCGGGAACATCCAGCCCAGTCCACGCGTTAAAGTTCATTAATATTCATACAAGATTCATATATGGAGATCTTGCCGTGGAGTTGTGGTATTAGTGTCAGAGGCAGGGTAGAAGAAGCTACGCTAATTGATGATTGATAGCTCCGCCGTTAGCTGTCAGGCCCACAGCCAGAGTGAACGCAGCGCCGTGATGGACTGGAGACATCATTAGGAATTGTGACGCAGCGCTAATTTTGCTTCTGAATTCATTTTATTCTTTGTTCGAAACAGTTGTTTGGTATGAATCTGTGTCTGTTATTATACGAGGGCGTCGCTGCAATTATTTACAGAAAGGTCAGAGATTAAGAGGAAATGTCAGGAGGGAACCGGAACGTTTTGTGAACAAACAAACTGGATAAGTCGGGGCAGACAAAATGAAAAAAGCAAAGAAAAAAAACTGCCAAAGAAGGAGATTAGATTTCCAAAGACGACATAACCGAGTACAAGATGAGAGGGAAAAGGTCAGAGATAAACGGGAAAAGTAAGAATTTAACCTGAAAAGTTGGCAATTACCTTGGAAAGTTTGAGAAATCTCCCTCTTAGTGGATTTAATGTGCCTGCTGCTGTTGTTGGTTTTAAGTTGACAGTGATTCATGAGATCAAATAATCAAATAATTACACTCATTGTTCTCTCTCTCTCCCTCTCTCTCCCTCTCTCTCTCCCTCTCTCCCCCTCTCTCTCTCTCTCTCCTCCAGGTTGCCTGTTTGACGACGAGCTCTGCAAACCCTACGAGTTCTGCGTCAACGGTGAGTCGGCTTTTTTTTTGCTAATTTCACACCTTCTAATAAAGCATGCTGTCCCCATGGTAACAAACGTCCTCGGGGATTTCTAGACTGTTGCAGACGCACGCATGAGTCACGTATGGACAAAGAATGTAGCGGCTGATCCACTAATGAACTTACTTAACTTACTTACATCCACGTCGACGTTCTCTCAAAGCACAAACGATTACACATAGCTAACGTTTTCAATATGAGTTTGTCGTCGATAGCGGCGGCCTCCTGAAGAACAAGGGGGGAAGTATCAAGTCCTTTGATTGGGTGGCATTTGTCGGGATCACGTGGAAGCCTTTTCCTATTCAAGCCGATTGATAGAATGTCGATACAAAGGCTCATCCTTGCCGCAGGAAGAGGAAAAGGTTAATGTATTCCCTGTGGCGAAGGCGTCGAAGGAGGAGCGGCGGTGCTGTATCGTTCTTACATACATAACACAGATTAACACGTCTCAGCATGCGTAGATGATTAAATGTCCCGGCTTTATGGTTGCTGGTTTATCATGAAACAATTCCATAAATGAGACAAAGGGATCACGTCGGCTCCCTGACCTACAGCTCCTCTCTCTCTCTCGCCGAACGCATCAGCTCACACGCCGTCCAAACTCTCACGCCCGTCGTCCCTGGGTGTGCAGCACATTTCGGAGATCCCCGCCCTTATTTCCATATTGACCCAATTCCGTAAAAAGAGACCGGAGCTTGGAATGATGTTTGTTCAGTGAGGAAGAGGAACCAGTGGTTGATTTTAATTACACGGACAGCGTGGAGGCCAGCAGAGGGGAAACTGCTGACACCTCCATGATGGGGGGGGGGAACATCCAGAGGAGCAGTGAGGAGGGTCGAGCCGGGGTGTGTGTGAGGCTTTTTTGTAATCAGTCACATTAGGCGTTTGATCGCATGGGGCCGTGAGGTGGCTGAGACGGTCGTTCCCATTTTCGCGGCTTCCCAACACGTCTCCTCTCCAATTATTCCCCCTTCCTCCCTTCACCTCCTCTATCTTTCCTCCGCCCGTCGGCCTATAAGGAGAACCACCCACATTGGGACGAGAGGGTACGACGCGCACGACTCATTCATCATCGCAGCCGCCGTGCACCAATAAAGGACGAGGGGCGAGAAAAGAAGCGACTAACCCCAGATTAATGCTACACCTTTTGGAGGCGAGTGAGGAGACGTCATGGAGGTGATTCATAAGCTTCTGGGGCCGGCGTGCAGACTGAGGATGAGTGGGAGTAAGTAGGTCTGCCACTTCTGCTCCTCGCCGCGTCCCTGAAGGTGCAACCTGGTTTATTCTTGGCCGGGCCGACCGTGCTCCCTCCTCGCCTCTGTGCTGTTGCCATGCAAAAGGTGGCGCCGGTGGGGAGAGAGAGAGAGAAGGGGGGATGTAGAGTGGGGGTCTCCTCTCTCTCTGCGACGTCAATCAACAGAGACTAACTAACCTCTGCATGTAAAGCAGTTGTGCGTTCGGACTCACACACACCTGAGGCCGGCTGGAGAGATTTGTAGTAGAATAACAGAATCGATGCAGGCGAGTCAGGCGTCCGTCGGTCACCGAGAGTTAAAGCAAACATGCGTCTACCTCAAGCTTCTGCCTCAATAATGAAGTTGCTTTGTGCTGACCTCATTACATTACAGACCCAAATCCATATTTGCTGATTCACACGACTTTTTAAAAGGAAACCAGATGATGTAACTGTGTGTGTGTGTGTGTGTGTGTGTGTGTGTGTGTGTGTGTGTGTGTGTGTGTGTGTGTGTGTGTGTGTGTGTGTGTGTGTGTGTGTGTGTGTGTGTGTGTGTGTGTGTGTGTGTGTGTGTGTGCTTTAGTACAGTGGTTAAACGCTCCATGTTTCCCTGCGGACATCGGTTAGTTCCTATTATAAACCAACAACGCTGTATCGATCGGTGGTTAACTCGCCTCTGCTCGGCCTCGGCGGTTTCCACACTTTTATATTTACAGGATTTAAACACAAACGCATTGATCAGGGAGGCTGGAGGCAAATTAATGGGGTTTGTTGCAATTATGGCTCCTAAAGGTGCAAACAGGTGGAGGAACTTCTTCCACACGGTCTGTATGTGAAGATGAAGAAGGCCGTCAACTCAGGATTGTGTTACCGAGAGGAAACGTGTGATATCGTTTTAAGAAACGGCGACGAAGAGCTCATTTTCCCCAGGATAGGTCGATACTGTAGCCGTCATCATCCTCTATCAATGGCTAAGGGGCAGGAATATATTGATCGCCTCATATTTCTGTTCAATCGATACTTGACATGGGGCTCAAACTGCTTCAAAGCATCGACGTCAGTGTGAAGCAGGAGAAACGATTCCCGCTAACCTCGTGTAAAACATTCAGAAAGTAATGACGTCGCACTTTCTCCTCGCGTTCACTCCGACGCTTATTTGCACAACTGCGAGTTCTACAGGGAATGACAAAAATAAAGATCTGAAGATTCTGGCTGAGGTTAAAGGAAGAAGGCGCGAGCTGTTCATGAGGAAGCGTGAGGAGACGAGACTCGAGTGGAAGAGCAAACAAATCTGCTTATGGAACTAAAAATGCATCTGTGCGAGCTGCTTTGTGTTCCTCAGACAGACTGTGAGAGGCAACGCGCTGAGAGGCTGATTTATCTTTATTCATATGCTTTTTTCTGTTTGCATGTAGATTGCTGCGCATGCATCAACCCAGAATTATCATTTCAAAGAGGGAATTGTCAAAGAGAGTGGCGGTGAATAATCTGCCAACACTTCACTGATTACATCCCCATCGCTTTGCTTTTGTCTCTGGTCGTCTCTCCATTAGCGCGCTGTGTGTGTTTGTTTGCGGATTAGGCGCATTGATTCGCGGCTAACGCACCTGTGTCGTTACGTCTTCGTTTGTCTCCTGCGTCCATTTCCTCCTTCGACAAACTCTTTGATGGCGGCCATTTGCTCCGGGTTATTCCAGCAAATTTGCGTCCACAGTCTGAATGTCGATTTGTACAATAGCAGATCTCAGTATTGATCGATTGAACAATTGATTGATTGATTGATCCTGTGTCCCTTTTCATACAATATGGTTTCCGTCGATTGGTTTCGTTTGTGTTGCTGTTTTCTTCTGTTCAAGACATCAATGTTGTTGTTCTGGCATGAGTTGGTCCAACCTCAGCGTGATATTTCTCTAACCTTGACAGAGGATCGTTGGTAAATTGCCGCCTTCTTGCTGCTGTTGATACATTTTGCTTCGTTCCAACCGGCTCACAATGCGTTCGGCCTGTGCTTGACTTCTCTCCCTCCGTCTGTAATGTTTGATTGTGCTGCATTTCTCTGAGATGATTCTCTTACGGGATGACAGCAGCTCTCCATAAAGCTTCTCCAACACATGCTGCGCTTCTCCAAGCCTGAAATTAAAACGCTGTATTTAACTGTCGTCGAATAATACGAGGGGAGAAAAACTGCAACTTAACTACTGAAAGCCATTTCATTACTGAGAGACAGAGTGGACTCTGCTACTCTGCCTTAATGGAGGTATGAGCTCTTTAGGTGCCTTCTAACCGTGCTTATTGTTCTTTATGGTCAATATTATTGGTTGTGTTTAACATACAAGGATTCCTTTGTTTGTTCCTGAACGCCTGTGTGTGTGTGTGTGTGTGTGTGTGTGTGTGTGTGTGTGTGTGTGTGTGTGTGTGTGTGTGTGTGTGTGTGTGTGTGTGTGTGTGTGTGTGTGTGTGTGTGTGTGTGTGTGTGTGTGTGTGTGTGTGTGTGTGTGTGTGTGTGTGTGTGTGTCTGTTCCGCCTGTCTGTTTGCGTGTCTGGCAGCGAGCGGGAATGTCCCTGACAACCGAGAGGGGGGGAAATAACGTGTTTAATAGTGTCCGTTGCCGTGGAAACCAAGGACGAATGTGGCGTATCAAACATTTAACTGCTTCCTGTCGCCTGTTATGTCACCTCCCTCCATCCGTCGCTTACATAATCGCCGGCTCTCTAAAATAAACTGTCCCCAAAAGTGAACTGAACATTGTTATTATTTCGTCAACGTGCAAACGGCAGCGGAGGCGCTAAGTAGAATTGATGGGTTTGTTGTTGGCAGCTGACATCTTGTGATTCACACGCTTGTTGGGATCCATTAAGTTTGCCTTTCCTGTTGCATTAAAATCCTGGAAACATCCACCGAACCTTGTTTTCCTCCCACGTGCTTTTGTCCTGTAAACACGTCCCTTAATGGGGTCGCGGGCCAGGAGGGGGCGGAGCCACGCAAGCGCTCGTCCTCTCATTTAGAATACAAAATTCAATTTGCAACCCCAGTCTGACATCACGTTATTATCTTTGTAATTATCTGCCGCTCAATCCTACACAGAACACCAGGCTGTAATTACATTTAGTCATTTTAGTTGCGGGTGACAAACGACGACCTGTGATGAAACCAACAGGAACAGGCGAAGGTGCCATGTGTCCACTGGTTAGATGTTATTGATTACATATCATAGAATAACATGCTTAATGGCAAAATGGAAGAGTAGACGGATGGAAGGAACGTCGGCGTGCCTCAGTCGTGCCATCTCCAGGCTAATGAATGAGACGCTGCAGCGCGTGACAAAGTGTTGATTCAGATCATTAGATCCCAGAGAATCACACAGCCATCTTCTCACACACAAACACACACACACACACTCACACTCTCTCTCACACACACACACACACACACACACAATCACACACTCACACACTCACGTGTACATGCATGATCCATACGTGCATTGGACAGCCCAGATCGAATCTCCAGCATTCATCTCTGCAGATCATCTTTGAAGTGGGCTTTCATTCAGTTAGTTTAGCCGTGGAGATGCACAGATTTATCTTTCCCCGCTGAGCGAAGGTGACAGCTCAGATCATTTATATTCCAGGCGTTGCATCTACACGTTGCATCCTGACCCCCTGAGTCTCAGCATTCTTCAGAGGTCTAGACCAGACATTGAATTATGGGGATGATAGGGACTCTGTGGCGTGCGTTGCCTAGCAACCTGTATCGAGTGAGGCAGGAGGCCTGCCGATAGGGAGATTACCAGGGTCCCCGATAAAGTCCTTCCTGCCATGAACGGCTGCTTATCGGGCTGCTGTCAGAGGGAAAATGTCAGCCATTAGCTCCCCCAAAACAGGAAGTGGGACGCACTGATGTGCTGCAGGTGCCGCACGCCATTACAACACATCAGCCCGGCAGGAAGACATCCTGCTCTTCATCAGAGGCACAATGGACGTGCCGCTGAATCTGATAAAGCTGTCTCGCTCAGCATCAGCGCCTCAGACACATTAAAGCCACACTCAGCCGATTTTCCATGATTTGTCAGGTCGTTTACATCTGAACCAGATCACTGATGTTGATTCTTTGTAAGATGAAGGATACTGAAGATATCTGAAGTTCTCTTCCCAGGTCTGAAGGCCTTTGATTGGACCCTTATGGATCTCTGTGGTATTACTTCAACAGTGCCACGATAAAAGCTAAATGTCTCTTCTGGATTCCGAAATAGAACTGTGTTATGTGTTCTTTGGATGCTCCTCTTCCTCACAACAGCCTGCATGCACTCTATCTCCACAGTACTCTCCCAGCTACTTCAAGTTATAAAAATAAAGATGTTTCAGGGTCAAAGGTCATAGGAAAACACTTCCTGAGGCAACGCCGACCATATATCTAAAGTCTTACCTTCATGTCGTGAAGCTTTTAGAGGCTCTTCAACACGTTTACCACAGGGATCCCTTCAAGGCCTGCAGACACCAAACAACTCCAGAACGCTCAAACACAACCTAGTTTGCTTGTTACCTGAAAATCCAGCAAGTAGAAGTTTAATTGTGTCCACCGTTTCCATACTTTCCCTCTTCGATAACAACCCTAATGATGTCTGTGTCTTATTTTGCAGATGGAGTGTTCGGAAGCTGCCAGGAGTTGGCTCATGCAGATCTGTACACGTACGATATTTCTTCCTCTGCTCTTCAGCGCCTCAGGACCCTCCTACAGAAACTGGCTCACAGAGGTACCGCCCGCGTGCCCGTTCGTCTTTGTCTGGGCGTCTCTCATTGTTCGGCAGCCTTTATCAGTCATGTACAGAGCTTACGGCAACGCTCGTCAACTGTGCGCGAAGGCAGCCAAATAGCCAAGCTGTCTCTTTGGCTAGCGTGCGAGCACAGATCCATTGTGGTAGCAGGTCATTTGACTCATTTTTGGATCATTGTCTTGCCATCGTCGTGTAACTCCAGCAGCCGATCTAGCCGGTTTGCACGCTGCCAGGACTTTAAATACTAATTTTGTGGATGAGTAAGTATGAGGTGTGCGGTGTAATCACGTTAGACAGTTCCTCCTGCTCAATCAATGGCAGCCCAGAACCTAATGTGCTTGTTATAACCGGGTAGATCTTTAGGGGGGGTGAACAGAGGAATCACAATTGGATGGCTTTCTTTGTAATAAGAAGTGCCAGCCCTACAAATTAAGGTTCCCTGTGGTAGTTTAGTCCTGTGGAAATAGATTAAGATGGCATCAGGAATAAGAAACTTTCTAAATTATTTAATTGAAAAGCAAGTAAATAACTTCTCAGTCTTCATTTGTGTTTACAGGCACGGGTCTCTACTTAACTACAATTAGGACATTTTTGCCAGATTGTCTATGATTTTGCAAGAATCAGCATCGGTTTGTGATTCAGGAATGTAGAAAACATGCATGCCTCACCAGAAAACACTTAATAATTATATGTTGTCTTCAATGTAGCGGATGAATCATTATGTGATGTGTCTCTATAGGTGATTTGTGGGCGGATCATGATTCATTAAACACCATTTTCTCCATCATCTGTGTTTCAACAAGTCTGACCAGATACATCAGATGATCCCGTGGGGGTTTTCAGAATTTTACCAATAACACTCCAACCAATTAACAGTCTATCTCCAAAGAACATTTCTTAACATTTAATCCCTTGTTTTAGCAGAGTTCACCTTCAGGTCAGTCAGTAAGTGTCTTCTTCAGGGTTCTTAAATCACATCTTATTTCAAAGAGAGGCCGAGCTTTTAAAGTAAAGGTCCCCGAGCACTGGAACAGCGTTTTCAATCAGACTTGTTAAATCAGTCTCAACCTTTAAATGTCTCCCTTTTAATAATGCTGTTTCATGGCTCCTTATACTTATTCTAGTATGATTATGGTTGCATTTTTCTATATGGGCTCTTAATTATTCTCAACATGTTTGTGTGTTTATTTTGCTGTAGAATTAAAAATTATACTTATTTATATTAAATTATTCAACATTCTATAAACCACTTGTGTTTGGAAAAGCACAATATAACTAAAATGTAACAAGAATAACAATAATAAGGATAACAGTAATTAAGACAACAATAATAATCATTATTACTTTATTTTATATATGTCTTAATGCAAATGTTATTAGAAAATGTAGCGTGAACAGCTCTCACTATATGTCCAAATATATGAGTCCAATATAGAATATATATCGTATAATTTGTAGAGAAAATTGGGATATTTCTATATTTTCTCTACATATTTTCCAGCCTGCAACTACAGGCATCACCCACCAGGGGGCAGTAGACTCCTTTAACACAGACCGTGACCACAAACATCAACCCCGCTACCATAATTGGCTTTGCAGGCCACTCTGAGCTTAATATCTTCTAACAGCCATGAAGTAGTGTTGAAAATCATTAAGAGCGAGCAGTCGCCCAGACGAAAAAATTAAAAAAATGCAGTGATGAATATTAAGCCGAGCGAGACCACACGTTATTCTAATTACAGCTGAGAAATAAACAAATGAGACTGAGGAAGATGAGAGGAGATGTGGTGTGTAATTTCCCCTGCTCCGTTTTGAGAGGTGTTTAATTCCTCAGCTGCTTTTTCGTCACGAGACCGGGGGTTTTCTCGACCTAGCGTGTTGTTTAGACCCCCGTTTTGCGCCGCTGCAGACATGACATCACCACTTTGATTCATTTCTCCCTTCCTCCTTGTAGAATCGCAGAGCATTTTCCCTCACACGAAGCCCTCAATACAGTGTTAAAGCTCGCTGATGCGTTCTCGTCCTTATCAGCTCGACTGCTATTGAAGTGTCATCTCGGAGACGTGGGACAACCTCGTCAGGAGCCTAGACAGGGTTATTGAGACCATTGTACTGTAACCTAAATCTGAGACTCGAAGGGTGTGGGGAGAAAATGGGGGGAGGAACATCAATGGAATCGATTTACAAACCTCTTTATCTTACATCAGAGACGCAGGTAGAAATCACACAATCTCTGCTCACCGCACAACACCCGTGTCATTCAGATCAATAGAAATTGACCCTTGCACAAAAGGGCTTGGCTTGTCTGGATGTGTCCCCGTTGGTGGAGCGCATTGTCTGGTATTAAATTTTCCCCACAATAGCCCTCTGAATGTGAGGCGCTGTCACCCGCTCGCTGCAAACGACTTTTATATTACACAGCAGCCGAGCCCGAGCCAGTTTTAGTATTCAGCGTGTGCAGCCGCAGTGTGTCTACACATTTCATCGGAGAGGCTGCTGTCATATTGCCGAGGAATCATTACGGCTCCTCTAAATGTGTGTTTTTGAAGACACACAGGAGCCAATTCAGTGTGCGCCGTAATTGCAGAGTATTAGTTTGATGTATGATATATTAAAATGATAGGGCTTTTACTTAGACAGCAATAAATTCACAGAAGAGTGTTATCCTCCTTTGTACCAAATGGTTTGTGTCATATTTTTCAATTTCATGCTCATCTTTTTGCTTTGGGTTTTTTTTTCTAGTTTTATATTCTCGCTTTAAACTCTACACTACACTAACCGGCGGTGTGTCGACCTTCTCACCAGGCGCAGATCAGGCATTTGCTCTCATAGTAAAGACAAGTGAAGTAAAAAGATGCCTTGTGACATTTTCATTAGCTGCATCGACAGGAAGAGTCTGTCAGGGAGAATCAACGAGCGCAAGATGACATAATGTCGTTTCAACTGCGCTGGATCCACAAATTATTCATGGATCTGCTTTGCTGGATTCACAAACACATTTACTTTTACTGATAAGCATCAAAACCTATTGTGTGGGCGCCCTCATATGTTCTGTCTGTACTGACACAAGCGCATAAACGGAGGGAAAATTGCTACGTAAATGGCATTGCGTCTTATGAAGTATTACTACAACTAAAGTTACTAAAGTTTCAATTCACTTATAACATAAATGACCATCTTACTATGCAAACTCTGTCACAGAAAGTAAAGTATTGTGGCAATATAAGTATCTCTGGCAGGGGGCTAACTCGGCTGCTGCTACGCTACACTAAACTAAGCTAAGCAAAGCTATGTCCACTAACATTAGCCAACAAACGCTGGAAGCAATGCCATGCAGATTATACAGCAAAGTTAAGGGTTTAAAATTTTTTCAGCCAATTATTTTAACATCGAATTGCAATACTTTCAGAATCCCTGTACTTGAAATCCATGTACATATAGTATCAGCAATAGAACTACATGTGGTTATAAGATAGTATCAGATCAGAGATCTCTGGCGATTCCCGCCCTGAGTTGCGAGTTTGCTCTGATAATAATGAATGACTTCAGTGATTATTGATGACAAATAATCTTCTGTGTCCTCGCAGATGTTCTGCAATTATTCTGTGGCGCCGTCAATACGTAATTACTTGACGGAGATGTGGTCATCTGCACACTAATGCATTGTGTCGCCTTTAGTCGCCTTTCAGTGGCATTCAAACAGAGACTATAGGGTAAGAAGTACACAGCAGAGTTATGGTTCTTTACCTTTTAGTTTGAATTAATGACACAAACAATCCATATTGTATTGCCACAGCGAGTACCTTTTGAGTGTATATTTAGCCCCGACACACACCAGTGTGTTTGGGCTCATTTGTGGGAAACATTTGGATTGACACCTTTCAGTTTGACTAATTACACTGATCTAAATTATTCACACTGTCTTCCATTAATTTCTATAAAAAAAATTACTTGGTGGACAGAATGTAAAGCAGAGAGGAGAATCTGCATTTCAAAACAACAGATGAAACGAAGAGACAGGATCTCATCTATTAGGCTCTGAATATTTAGGTCTCTCTCTCCCTCTCTCTTTCTCTCTCTTGCTCTCTCTCTGTGTCTGTCTGTCTCTTTCCGTCGCACAGAAAGCCGACAGGAGGCCAACAGAAATATATTGCTTGTTTGAAAGCTGTTGCACTAATGGCAAGGCGTTAATTAACTGAAGCATTTGCCTTAGACGACATGTTATCCTTAACGTGGGGGAGCGGCAGCACTCGGCGCCGGCTCTTTCTCTGGACTCTGAGATGAATTTGCATGACATTTAGCTGCTTAGTGCCAGGATAATCAGCTGAGGGGTTGATTGAGAGGAATCCAACCGTAAAGGCCCCGCCACTTTTCTTCCTGACTTTTTCTTTTACAAAACGTCTCATTTTGATTCACTAATTTGGTGCTGCCATACCGTCTCTCTCAACTCTGCCCGTCACATGCATACAAAACATGATATGTATGGAAATGAGTGCATTTCCCCGGGAGACGGAGGGCGATAGAGGTGTCACAGTCAATGAAGCCGGTGTCAGCTCCATCCTGTTGTGGCTCCATCAGACCACTGAACCCATTTAACCAGCTGCAGTTAACCACAGGTACCATATGGATCCTTAAGGGATGAATCCAGACCTGTTTTTCTCCTCCTTACTGATGATACCATTAATGATCATCGCTGCAATAATATATAGCCAGCATACACCACATCGGGTAAGCCACGGGTAGTTAACTGTTATTGTTGTACGGATGGATGGCTGAGCTGCGTTCCAGAACAGTGACAACATACGCTGCTTTGTGCTCCATTCAGCACTGCCAAGAATGACTGGAGGCATCTGTAGCTATTCTGCATCGCTCAGATCTTCATCTGCCGCTTATGAATATCTATGAGAATGAACCAGGCTAATGAAGACATTCTGTGTTGATACTTTCGTTTTTTTCGTACATCTCTACCCAGACTGTTAGCTTATTGCTATTAAATATGTCCACGTCATTAAGAGCGGCCTTTGTTTCATCCAAACAGCCCAGTTAAAGGTTGGTCGCGAGGCGGTTGGGAATCCAAGCCTGCGCCACACCATAATGACTTTTTGCCTCGTTAAAAAATGCTTCTCCAGTGGAATGGAAGCGTCGTCATTGAACATCTTGGCTTCCGAAAGGGTGTAATATCTTTGGTATTTCTGCACTCTTTGCCGGTGGAATGCTGTGCCTTTTGGCTCATTGGAAATGGGGCCATGTTTTGGGAATCTTTTTTGCTTGGGTAGCTCCATCTGGTCTTGGCACCACTGCGCTTTGCCCCTGCCCAGGAGTTCTGCATCCCAACTATGTGTTGGCAATTAGCAGAGATGTTGGCAAAGCGTCAAGCTGCAGTGTGACATTCTCCCAGGGCTTGTTGACTGGCTGGTGTGTGTGCATACATGTGTCCATACTTCTGTGTGTGTGTGTGAGTGTGTGCGTGTGCGCAAAATCTTGACTTCCAACCATTCTGTTTCATCTTTGCTCTTTTGTTTTGTGATGTTTACTCAGTAATGCTAAGAGAACTCTTTACATATCTGCAGAGAGAACACACTCTCTCTCTCTCTCTCTCTGATCGTGTATAAATATGCAACCCAAAGTGTTGATTCTGCTCAATTCCCTGATTCTGTAAAATCAAACATTACTGCTTTTGGCTATGAGAAGTCATCCATATATAAAAGAATTTTGCCTTGGTGGACCATAAAAAACAAATTAATATTTCCAATCTAGTTGATGGAGAATTTCAAGTGAACTTCAGTCTGAACTCTTTCCTTCTAGGTTTAACGTGGCAGGATGACATCACTCAGCAGGTCATCTCCAGAGAGCTGGCCAAACTGAGGAATGTACCCCTCCGCCATCTGGCCACGCCCCCTAGCCCCCCGACTCTGTACGGCAGCTCCAGAGACAGAAAACTGAGGCCTGTGCATACAGAGCTGAACAGAAACCTCCAGAAGTACCTGACGGGCCTGGGCTTCCTGTCGCAGTCCGAGCTCGACGGACATCCAGGGCTCCAAAGAGCGGAACCCGGCATTCAGGTAAGGAGATTTGCATGAGATACTGGCGGTAAATTGAAAGTGAAGTGAAGTGAAATAAACCGGTAAAACATAAGTAGATCAAAAGAAGTGTGACCAAATATCTGTAGATCTCATAACTGATTTGTACGGGAATGTGGCTGGACAGAACATGTGAGATGTAGAAGTGAGGTCCAAGGTTAAAAGTATCAATGTTCCTGCAGGTTAATTATGGTTGAACAAAACCACCCCCACATTTTTCTCTGCTAAATAAAGGAAGGGCCTCTTCCTATTCTATTTGGAGAGGCACTATCTGTCATTGCTGGGGGTCGCCCTCTTGTCCCTACAACGCTTTTGTTTCCCGCTTTCTGTCTTCCTTCCCCCCCGCCGAGCTGTGACCCTTTTACACAAAGATCTTCCATCGCCTCTTTACATTATTCAATCTCCATATTTAGGGTGGAACCTCGGCCTTGCATGAAATGTTCCCGACGTGCCTCATAGCCGAGCTGCGTCCTGCTGCTGTGTCAGTGAGACGATAATGCAAAGTTGAAGAGTTCAGGACCTTCCTTATTGATGAAATGAGGCCCTTTGTTGTCTAGTGTGATGGAAAAAGGCAAACATGGTTAGCATGAATGGCAGAGCGCCCCCGTCTCACTGTGCTAATGCCATTATGGCCTCTCAGTATGCTGACATTTTCTCTATATACATTTGAAGGACAGAAAATGGCACCAAGGGGGATACCTAGTGTTAGTGCGGCAGCGACACGGATAATAATGCAGCTCAGTGGATCGGATATATGCTGAGCCGAAGCGTGAGCCCTTCTGATTTAAAGGAGAAGAAGAACAGGGAGATAATACAGCCAAATGTGACTCCACATGCTTATCATTTGCGTCAAACCTCAAATCCGATGGCCAACTTTGAAATCAGAGGATTCATTTTTCCTACCTCCCTGGTAGAGGTGAAAGCTTTCAAAGTTTGTTGTGTATGGTCGAAATGCATGAAATTACTCTTTGAGCGACACTATCTCATTTATGATTTCCATAATCCAATTTCCAAGGGCAGTTGTCTTTGATCTGGAGGCTCTGTTCATATCCTGTCCTGTCTAGTCGAGCCCAGGTTGCTTCTCTTTTATACTAACGGCTGTCACAACATGCTGACCCAGGACGACCCCATCTCCTGTTGACAGAAAAATATATTGCAGAGCTGACGCTAAGTTGGAGTCACAATAGTTTTTCAAAAAATTATAAAAATGTCATCTCCTAGAGTGAAGACATCCAGTCTAATGGCCGTTTGGAGCCCAGCCGGTCAAAGCCCCAGCAGGGTTGGAAGACGACCACAGTCTTCAGCCATCAAAAAGGAGCTGACCAACCCCCAGTCACCAAAGTCTTTACCCAGAGTGGAGAGGGCAGGCACCCCCACCTCGCCACTGCCTTCTCCAAACAGGACCCGGGACGAAGCAAGCTCCTCTCTAGCCAGCTGGACCGGCTTCTTTCTGGGGAAAAGACCAATCAGCAGCAACCCCCAGGTGACGAAGCGCCATGGCCCAAAGGAAAGCTCCACTACCTCAGCTACATCCGCCCGCCTCAGAGTGACACCTTTCAGCCACAGTCCAGGGTTGGGTTTGGCTCCGAAACATCAAGGCCCAATCTGGACAGACTGCTGTTTAACCCTGGCTCAATCCACCAAACCCCCCCAAAAGAGCCTCTAAGTGTCATGGATGGTAAGATCACATTCATCACAGGCATAGCTCCATTCCCGATTGTGTTTTTCTTGTGTGGTAAATCGTCATTAGGAGTTTGTGTTCCTCTCTCTCCTGTCTAGAGCGATTCATCCACAATGTGGTGAACCAGCTGGGAAGGCACAGTGTCGACATGGAATCCTTGATGGGCAAAGACTTGGACCACCTGGCTGATGTCATTACTGGAGCCCTGCGGGAGCAAAGCATGGCCGGGGCTCCAAAAGGATCAGTAGCTGATGACCCAAGGGTGAACGTTGGGGGTTACAGGGAGCCACCGAAAACAATGGAGCTGGATCAAGGAGACCACGACATGAAATCAGATAAAGGGCCAGAACTGAAAGAGAAAGAAGCAGAGGGAGGAGAACAGCAAGGTGGGTGCTTCATCTGTTGAGTTAGGAATTAAATTAGTAAATATGAAATGTGTATATATGTAAATATTATCAATATGTGCTGTCAAATGTATTTGAGTGTGTTTACTTTTGAGTAATAAATGCTTTGGCTGCAGTTCTCACACATTCTGCTCACATACACTTTGTTTGTTTTCAGCCCAGCAAATAGACGGCGGAGACAAGAAGCCCATTGACAAGGTGAATTTAAAATTAATCTACTCAACCAATAAATTGGCTTCTGAGGGAACGAGACATGTCCAAACTTACACTTCTGAATGAAAGCCTCAAATGGGGATAATATGAAAGTTGTGCAGACTAACATTTACTATTGAACTATTAGAAATTGAAAGCAAATTCGCCTCTGCAGGATTTTAGAAAACTACTTGAGAGTCATCTAGACTGTTTTGTTCGACATTGCACTTATTCTTCTTCTTCTCTAAAAGCAAACACTCTTATTAGACAATGATCAATGCATCCTTTTATTCATCTCTGCAGAATGTGGTATAGTGCAATACGAGACCTTGGACCAGCACATGCAACAAAAATGAATACATTTTATCTTTATATGTAATTACAAGACTCGATTCATTTATCTCCAGAACTTTACAAAGTATTTCCTAATAGGAAGCTGAAACTTAAATATTCAGGTCAAACTAAGCAGAAAAAGTGAACTCTACCTTCATTCCAATGCAGCACGCAGCCTTCCTCGCCAAGCTGCTCCACTACCTCGACAGGGGCCCACCGGGTCCCGGTCCTGTCCAAAAAATGGTAGGAATTGAGAGCGTCCACAGCAGAACCACACAGGGCCAAGTTCCCGCAGCCCCCCGCTGGGAGGAGAAGCCTGCTGCTCTGCTGGAGAAAGATCCCCCTGCGCTTGGTTCAGCTGCTGGTCTGAAAGGCCACAACGCTCAGGTGGACGCAGAGATTGCAAAGTGGATCCAGGGGAAGGACAGCACGGCTGAGAAGAAACAACCAGGGGGCCCGCAGAGGGACATGAAGGTCAAAACTCAGTTGGTCCACGTGGCAGTGAAGGAGTTTTCCAGCAGAGGAAAGGACAGACACTTTGGCTACATCATCACCAACTCAGAGTGAGTACAATGCAGATCTTAACGATTTGTAAATCATAATCAGTGGAATCAGTATTCAAGACCGACTTGGATTTGATTTACCAACCAAAGAAATATATAACTTCACACAGTTAACCCTAACCCATTACATTACATACATTACATTACGGTCATTTAGCAGACGCTTTTATCCAAAGCGACTTCCAATAAGTGCGTTCAACATAGGTAGATAAAAGAACTTCAGGTCACAAGAAATCGTAAGTGCATTTCCTTCCAAAACCAACAGCTAAGCACATAACTAGTGCTAGAGTGGAAGTGCAATATGTTAGGTACCAAGATGAACGAGAAAAAAAGGACGAATTGGAAAAGAAACCCTAACCCTATTCAATTTTAATGAATTCATTACAAATTAAAAAACTTATCTGAGAAAATATTAGCTTCTACTAGTCGCTTTTCAGTCTAAAACCTGACCTGACATGAGGGCAGTGCTAGCTTGTAGCGGCATTGCTAGTTTGTAGCTTGCTAGGAATGCTTGAAAGCTGCTGGCTTATCGTAGCTTAGCGATTTAAAAAGTAGCTTAGCTTTGTAATTATTCCAAAAATAATTAATAGAACACATCTAGTCCAAACTAAGTCTGATATCAGACACCGTGGCACCTCATAGATAAAGGTTTGTACTTCTGTTTCTTGCTTTATGTTAGCCTGACGGTTCCCTGTTTTTTTGTAAAGTGAGGTACTGTAGCTTTAAAGGTGACATTTTCAATACAGTCCACATTTCAGTATGGTCCTATGTTTTTGCGTTGACCTTAGCAACCCTATTTCCAAAAGTCCACACCAGTGTGTTTGTTTGGGGCGTTTCCTTGTATCCACGCTGATGGTAGATCACACAGCATCATATTATACTCAGACACACTGTTTCATTTCACAGCTTAATGTCAAGTGACTCTGTTGGTACTCAAATGTTCTTTTACAAGCAACATTTGTGTTAAAGTCGGCCACATTTATGTGTTTTATGGAAAATATAGATTGAAAGCGTCGGTGTGTTGAGCGTGATTATAGCAGCAGGGACGATAAATCCCTCAGTGTGCAAGCATCACTGTAATGTGTTACAGCTTTAATGATGATGCTGTGTCAGGTGAGGGAGCCTCTCTCTCTCTCTCTCTCTTTCTGTGTGTGTTTGGGTGCGTCTGTGTCTCAATGTCACTGCCTCTCTGTCTTACACTCTCTCTGTGTCTCTCTGTCTTAATTTCTGTCTCCTTGTCTCATCTGGTATTTTCTCTCCATCTCTTTCTCTGACTTTCCCTGTGTCTTGCTATCTCTCTCTCTCTCTCCTTCCCTCCCCCACTCCATCTCTCCATCTATCTCTCTCTCCCCCCTCTCTCTCTATCTCTCTCTCCCTCTTTTTCTCTCCCTCTCTCTATCTATCTTTCTCTCTCCCCCCTCTCTCTTTCTCTTCCTCTCTCTCTCTATCTCTCTCCCCCTCTCTCTCACTCTTTGCCACACACACGCCCACGCACACCCACACACGCTCTCAGTCCTCTCACTCATCTCAGGCTCAGCAAAGATAAGTTCCTATCGACTGTGTCTTCGCCCCTGGCCCTCTCTCAAATCCCTTTATGGTGTTATCAAGTCCAGTGTCAGTGTGTTGTCCTTCACCTGTTCAACACACACACACACTCATAAAAGCCTGATGGGCACGATCCTTGTCACCTCATTGCCGACCACGCACACAAATTAGGACACAAGCACACTACAGAGGCAGTGCCAGAAGACGGAAGCAGGTCACCTTCCAAGTGAAATATCTTCATCGCCTCTCTCAGCCCCTCCTTCTTCCTCTATCCACAGCAGATCAGTCCTCTTTGAAGACACCTATAGTTGTCCTATACTGGTCTGTGCGTTTGCTGCAGACCTCATGATTGCACGGTTGTTATCCGCAGCCCCCTCGCACCCTGCAGTGAGGCTACGCCAACCTGCTTATCTGACAGCTCCTGACATTGTGGTGGTGGTAGTTGGGGGGTTTGGGGAATAGGAAGAAGTGTGTGTGTGTGTGGGGGGGGGGGGGGGGGGGGAGATTTCAAGGTATGGATAGAAGAGAAAGAGACAGAGAGAGACCCGAGGGGGGAAAGTGCAAGCATCAACAACCAAGTCACTCCCGTAGCTCTCCAGTTGCTAAAAATTACCGCAGAGGGAGGTGAACGTGTCTGGAATAGCTTTGGGCCAATCTTTTAACTTTGAAAATCCCCTCATAAAGTGGAGAGAAAAGAATCACACACTCGCTCAAAGGCGGTGTGAATCACCCGCCGCGCCGACCATCGCCCGATCTCTGTCGGCCGTTGCTAATGCCGCATTCGAGTGGGATTGGAGATCGGGAAATACCAGTGATACATCTTTACCTTTCTCCCACTAAGAAACCAGGCTGGCGTGTTGAATGTGTGTATTTTTAATAAAGTTATCATTTATAAGTGATGTTGGATGTGTTGCAGACAGCTTATTTTTGTTTTTGTCTGAACATTTTGCCTGCATTGTTCTGGACCTCTGCCCCCTTGTGTTTAATTCATATTTGGACCTTTAATAATAAAGTGCTGTATGTACTCAGACCTGCAGACGATCACTCCCCCATCTCAGGTTCTGCACGTCGTGCGATGTCTCATTATGATCCCTGACTCTTTGCTGCATGTCACCTTGCAGCCACTTGGCAGTCGCAGCGATTCCAGGTTAAGCTGTCAGCAGTAAAGTAGCTCTGGGTGTGTTTTGTGTGTGTGTGTGTGTGTGTGTGTGTGTGTGTGTGTGTGTGTGTGTGTGTGATTGTGTGTGTTTCTGCCCTTCTCATTTCCTCCATCCAGCACGTTGGCCTGCAGATTGCCTTTGTTTGGTCTATTTCCTTGGCGATTTACTCTCTGAGTGAGAGAGCAGCCACAGACTGAGCTGAGATGAGGCATGGCTTTATCAGACCACCATTACACTTCACCTCCATTCCATTTGCACCTTATTATTCTCATCTCACCACGAGGGCGTGTGTGTATGTGTGTGTGTGTGTGTGTGTGTGTGTGTGTTTGTGGACTCTGCTGCTGTGTTTTACTTTGAGGGTGTGTATGTGATGGAGAGTGAATGTAGGCGAAGAAAAAGAGCGATGAGAGAAGGGAGAGGGGAGAGAGAGAGAGAGATGCGTCTATATGATGCAGCCATTACACCTCATGCAGGTTCCATTTGCACCTTATTGTTTGTCTCATTGCTGGCAAAAAAAAAAGCAGGTGATTTACCAAGCCTGAAGAGGCAGCTGATCCCTTCTCCCCCGGCACCGGGCTTTGTGTGTTTGTTTGTGTTTGTGCAGGCCCGTGTGTGTGTGTATGTGTTTGTGTGTGTGTACATGTGTGCACGTGCCAGTACATCCATTCACGCAAACAATAGCTTTTGCTCGTGTTCAATGACCCATTTGTGGTTATGAATTGAGGCAGTATCTCTCCACTAAAATATAGCATTTTAACAGATGAATGACTGCATGTATCTTGGATGGATATGGACCACCAAATGTGTGTGTGTGTGTGTCTCTCTCTCTCTGGCCCAGCTCGCTCACCACTGACCGGGGCTCGGACCTGATGGAACGACTGGCACAGAGGCTGAACCTCCACGCTGCAGACTTAACCCAGCTCTCGTAAGTGCACAGTCACACGCCTGCACACACACATTTACACACACACACTGTCACAAATAATGATTTATCATGGCGTTTACACTACATTCCAAGCGTTTCAAACAGCTGCACAGTTTGGTTTTCTTTACCACTCTGAGCCTGAGGAAGGAGAATGAGGGTGAAATAGGTGCGGCACCCTGCCAGACACTGTGGGTGTGTGTTGGCCGTTGTTTCTGACCTTTTTAGAGTGTTTGATTTCCTGCAGGGGGAGAGATCAGGCCTAATTACCTCCAGATACTTACCAACATCTCTATTGTATTCAAAACACGACACCATTTATAGATTATAATCAATGAAAGAATGAATAAATAAATACATTTCTGTCGCTCTATACATATTATTTGTCTCTTACAACACTAAAGCCTACATTTTGTTTATCCTCAGGGATCATTTTAACTCATCCATATCAAATTGTCAGAATTATGAAGATTTATTCCAAGTATTATTAGTTGGGCTTGGGGATTTGCCATTTTTATTTCACCCTCCTGTCTCTCATAGGAGCAAACAGACTGTGATGGAAAGATACTTAGCATATATGCATATGCATTATCAATTAACCCTTCAGTTTATTATCAAAATAATCGATCTTGGCAGCCCTGAACACCACCGCCCCAATACTGCTGCTTGCTGTACACTTTTCTGTCAAAGAGAGCAGTCGTGCCATCATGAGTCAAAGAAAGTGGAAGGGAGCAGCAAGAAAAACAAGCAAGATGTTGAAGTCGGAAGCAGAGACAGCGAGCGGTCCAGCAGGAGGCGGTTAATATATTAATGAGCAGGCGAACTGTCCTTGAACCCGGGCCTGTACCATTATTCCGCTGTACATTTGGTGTCAGACGATGTAGGAGGCAGAGGAGTTGTGTTCGCCCTAAGATCTGACAAGCCTTTCAAAGAGGCTCCTGCAGGAGAGGTGAAGTCTGGGTGCTTTGGTAACACACGCCGCATACGAACGCACCCGAGCTGATGCACTGCAGATGCACGCTTACTCCTGCCTGGAAAACTGTCACACCGCTTCACTTTTCTCTGAATTGTGTTTAGCAGTGAAAACACCCACAGTGACCTCCAAGTGAACGCACCGAAGGAGAAATTCTCCTCTTCGTCGCCATATCCAGACCAGTAATGATGAAGTGCATCAGGATGTGTCATTACACCAGCACTGATTGAGTTAATTTCATTATTACACCCGTCATTTTGCATCAAGCAGAATCAACTCCTGATGCACATCGTGATGAATGCCATTATCTGGACAGTGATGAAGAGCATTACGGTGCCACAGTATCAATCAGATGTATATCCTCCATTGTAGTGATTACGTAAGAGTAACGGAGACTCAACCTTGCCTCAGACGGCGCTCGTGGAGACACTAACTTATAGCTCATATTGATAAGCGGCATTGTGTTCTATTCAGAAGACAAATGGAGATAATGTGCTCCTTGCCGAGGTTGTTTATCTCCATCTCTGTTCCTTTTGGAGAGTAATGAAAGAGCATTCATGGAGAAATGGCCAAGACGGGGACGTGACGCAGGCTCATTGTTGCCTCTTGCTTGTGCCCGTGGCAGGTGAGTGTTTGAAAGCCCGGGTGTGAATACGAGCCAGCCTCCAGGACGGGAGCTGGGTCAGAGCACGCCGCCCTGCCGCAAGGCCGCTCATGCTCACTCTGAGAGGGAGAAGATGGACACTCTGATATGACAGCAGGGAGGCAGACAAGAGTTTCAGACAGACATATTAGTGGAGGAGGCTGGGAGTGTGGGCACTGTTGAAGTTTTCAGACGCCGAGCACAATTGTGTTTGAGTCTGCTACTGCAGTAATCAGCACGAAATATTCCATTTTCAAAAGAGCCTTGAAATAGCAGTTTTGGATGACAGGCCGGGGAGAATATGTGGCTTTGAGATGACGTAAGTGCTTTACTGGTCAGAGGCACTAGGGGGAGTGGGACACACACTCACAACGCTGTCTGTGCAGACACACATGCCCCCTCCCTCACACCAGCCTGTGCATACACACTCCTGCACAGTTTCTCCCACCACTGACACTAAAATGAAGCTTACACTTCTGATAACACAGCAGACAGTGAGAAGTCCTTGTGTTTTTTCTCTGACCACAGTGTATTTAAATCTGGTTTGTCTGGCTTAGGGGAAGAATGTGTCAGTTCAATTTGAGATGCTTCAAGCTCTCCGGCCCGGGGAGAACAGACCAGGCAGGGGTGAAGATTGCGGAAATATTGACATTTCTAAAAGCAAACAGAGCCCAGGTGGAGGTATTAGAGGAGGATATATCTCTTTTGAATCTGCGTGTGCATCATGTTCACGAATGCACCGCTGCGCAAACGCCCGGTTTTGATCCGCCGTTGCTCTCGGCATGGCGAGGGTCTGCGCCTCTCTATCGGCCTGACTGATGGCGAGCGGGTCCGGGTCACAGCACGCTTGACAGTCTGATGAATCTCCCTCACGGTGGCACACTCTGTCAGGAAGTGCGCTGGAAACGTACACACAGCGGGCGATCCCGCGACATACGGTGACCGCCTGATGACATAATGGCTCGGTGATTTACGGTGCAAATGTCTCACCTCAGCCTCTGCCTTCTTCATCATTGCCGTCCCCCTGCCAACCAGCGGACAAAGGATGATGGACAGTTCTCCATCAGGTTAAATAAATCACTGATCAGCTTTGACGAGAGGAAGAATTCAGCCATATTGACATTTCTTGCACAGCTACAGTGGCAAATGTTCTGAAATGAATAATGAGAACATATTTGAGGACACCAGTTGCTGTAGGTCAGCGTTCATTGTTCATTATAATGGATATAATAAAGCCCACAGAAGAATATATGTCCCGCCCTCACATTCACTAAACTTCATTGAAATGTCGTAATAATAAAGGACCTTGAAAATGTGTGATAGTGGATGTTTCTTCTCTCCTTAATCAACCTACAAATTATACTCTCTCTCACTCTACTCACACTAATAAAGATAGATGGGCACTAGAATCTGGCTGGAGACGAAGTAGAGAGACCCGGTGAAGGGACAGAATTGAGCAGTGTGGGCACGTGAGGGTTAAAATCACACAAAGTGGCCTGCAGTGGTCCTGAAACCTCCATCTTTTGTTTACTCGAAAGCTGCATCTCAATTCCGGCGCTGGAGCCTCCGTTTGTATACTGAATAAATCACTACAGACTGCCAGGACCTGTCCCAGTTCAAAGGCTTTGCCAAACGTGGCTGAGAAATGCAGCCCCTTCCTTGGCTAAAATTGGAGGACACAACAAGTGGTATCCATCACAGCCCTCGGTATCCCATAATGCTTTGCTCTTATAAATTGCTTTGGTTTCCGACTGGCATAGCGGTCAATTTGAAGTCAGCATCTCGGCTATAAACTTTGAAATATTTGACTGGCCGGCGCCCGTCCAAGTGTAGCATTAAGGACGAGGCGGCGCTCGCCACCACGCCAATGGATTTGGACACCGCTGGATTCCGCTGAAGCTTTGGGGGAAACGATGCATCTGGCATTTCCAAAACTGGGACAGGACCCTGCAGTATTTGTTCATTCATGCCATGTGTTCATCCGTGCGTGCGGCATCTCAAACGCACACTGCTTCTATTTTGACAAACCTCGAAGAAAATGATCTAAGCGCCACGTTCCAACATGCAAAATCACACTGATTGGCCCATGGGGGAAGCAAAATTACAGCTCAAAACAAGGTGACATGTTTGTAACTGATTGGCCCAGAAGGGGTCTTCATCATCGGTGACAGTTGGCATGTTTTGCTGTTTTATCGCTGATCGCTGTTTTGAAACAAAGATCTCAATTGAGCATTTTTACAGAATTTCTTTCCATTTGGGACTTTTTCTTCGAGCACAGTTGGGAGTTCTTACACCGTCTGGTCGGGGTGTTAGTTTTCATTTCATGGTAAACCTCGGGGACCTTACACATTTACTGGGCTCTGAGGAGAGGAGACTGTTGCTGCCTCCTGACCGCACAGAGCAGGGCGGCTGCTCCAGGTGACTTTCATTTGTTGATGAGTGAAAATGAAACTGTAAAGGAAAGCAGGACTGCTCTTTCTGGACTGATGAAATCTCACACAGCCTTTATTCTACCTCGTTCCTACCTTTTAACTCTAATTCTTGGTTTTGTTCCTCCTCTGCAGCGTCCTGGGTCCTGCCTTGACCTTCAGAGTCGGGCCTAACCCCAAGAACACCACCACCGCTGATTTCATCCAAGTGGCAGGTAGGAACCGTCTATACTTTCCCCTCACGTTCACTTGCACGCTCGTGATGTTATTGACAGCCTTCATTGCGATTCATCTCATCTTTACCGGGCGGGAGCTCGCCCGTCATTGTCTGCGTGTTTCGGTAAATGAGAACACAGATTCGTCTCGTAGATACAGTGGATGGGCTGGTCTTCGTCTTGTTCAGACAAAGCCTTGTCCTAAAGAAGATTATCAGCACTGTGCGATGACAGATGACCGTCAATTACTGAGATGATGAGTCCAGCGCGCATACGGCACACAAACGTACACACACGCACACACACTCGCACAAACATATATGCAGCATACAGCGATCCCGGGCTGTTTATTTGCTCGTATGTCCAACGGGCTGACAGGTTGAAACAGGTTTGTGTGTCTTTGTGGGTTTGTGTGTCTGTGTGCGTGCACTTGTTAGATGCAGAGTGATGGAGAGCTGTCACCCACAGAAAGGAGGTTGTCAGTATGCACTGCCTCCGCTCCCCTCTTCATTGTCTGCACTCTGATCAGCCCGATGTGTGTGCGCGTGCGTGCGATGTGTGTCCGTGTCCTTGCTTTGGTCGGAAATGACTTTGAGAACCATAGCAATACTCCCGACAGTCAATATCATCCAATATCACCCCTCTGGAATCAACACGGTGGTGTTGTTATTGGCTGAAATGTGCTGCTGCTCCACTTTCTGCAGAGGAACATTTTTGGCACCAGCTCGTATCCTATTAATGACGTGTTAGATGGTGGACGGTGATACAGATTCACTGGGAAACAGGCGGCGGAGGGGAGCGAGGGAGGGAGGGAGGGGGGAATGAGCATTCAGTTTCCACCTCCACTAAGGAGGTTATGTTGTTTGTCTAATATCTGAAAAGGTCAATGAAGGATTTCAATGAAATTAAGTTGGCAGGTTGGGTATGATCGGTAAAAGAACCCATTAGATTTTAGTACCGGTCGCCTTAACGGTGACGCTGCAATTACCACTAAAATCATAGAATCTAAATTCTTTCCTTGGTTTCTTTGGGTCTATCCTCATCTCGTCATATAGGCCACGCCCATTTCTGTGTTCTACATTCCCAATCAAAAATCTTTTTAAGTGTCTCCTCCTACAATTGTGCATCAATTGTCACAATATTCAAAATGTTGAGTGTAATGTTTACTTATTAATTTTCCTCACCATTCTACTGTAATTGGCTGCAAGCGTTGAGTGGGCGTGGCAAATTTTTCCCTACGTGCTGTATCTCATGAATGAATGAGTTCACTGGAACCCAACGTGGTGGACGGGCGGTCACCTATTCAAATAGTTGAAACATCAATCGACCTGATGGTGGCGCTGTGACAATAAGTTTAAAAAAAAATATTGCATGGAATGTGTGTGTGTGTGTGTGTGTGTACTCCCAGTTCAATATTTTTTTTTTCTCTTCTTCATTCCGTTCCTCTCCCCCTCACATACACACACACATGCACACACACACACACATATGTGAGCAGCTTTGATGAGGCGGCGTGTGGCGAGAGCTAATGACAGGCGTGAGCAGGGCTGAAATGTCAGACCAAATGTTAAGTCAACATGATCATCAGTCTGACCCGTGTTGATGAATTATGAATCCCACCCACCTGAATGGAGATTTGTAGAAGCGGACAGAAGGAGCTTATCAAACGGCCTCGCCGCGCGAACGCATCTGCCATTCGTCCCCACTGCCTGTGGGTCGCAGTATTAGGGATGTAAAGTGGCACCCGGAGATAGTGGAGTGGTTAAATCCTCTGCCTTTGGAGCTACATATGTGACCCCATGACCTTAGATCAAATCCTGCCACAGCTTTATTTCCCATCCAAGCCCCCCCCCCCCCCCCCCCAACCCCTCAAACCTCTTGTCCCCTCCGTCTCCCCGCACAGTGTGAGGCTGAGTGGACGACACACTCTCCCGCCTGATGCAAATACGGCACCGAGCGAACGCCTCAAATTACCTTCCATTATATCCCGGATCAAATGGAGAGATGATTAAACATACACATGACATTGACTTCAATATGTTTTGGCAACGGCGTGGTGATTTCAAGGTGGTCCGCCCGGGGTTTTGCGGAACAACAGTCTGGTGGGTTTAAAGCCGAATCTGAAAATGAAAGTGACGCCCCCATGCGAGGGGCCACCTGGGTAATCCTGGCTGACCTTTGCCTTTGGCGTGACTGTGCATAAATGTGACGTGGCCGCGTGATGAACTCATCAAAACGCCGGCTTGTATTCTGCGCTCAACCCCGGCGATATATATGTTCCCCTCACGCCGCCTTTCATAGCAGCCAATAAACTAGACAACCCAAAAGGCAAATTATACAAGAAGACGCTGCGGAGAATTCATCCAAACCTGCGTCTGAGGTGCATTGAATCCCAGCCGCACGCACGTTTACATTTAGTTCATACGCTTTCTACAAACGGGCTAATTCTGTGTTACCTTGACTGTACTGTGGGGCGTCTCGGGGAGGTTAATATGCCTCCGCTACATTCTGCTGTCCATCTATCTGCCCATCAGTTCTATTTGATGTGTTCAATGCTCCATTGAAACGAAGAGACAAAGAGACTCGCTTGAAAGGCACGGACAGTATAGAGGAGATTTGATAACTCATTGAAAAGCATCTTTTGGGCAGCAGGTTCTTAGCGGCTGTGTGGTGAAAGGCCTGCTGGGAGGTCTGACTGTATTAGTGGAGGTAGAGGCTCTTGTGTTCTGCTCAACTGGAAAACCGCAGGACAAAGACCCGCACTGCCTAATCCCTGCTCGGCTGCAAAACAAAAGAGAAAGCTGCTGCTTTATCAAAACTACAAGGCATTCTGTGTGTCTGTGTTTGTGTGTGCGGATGTGTGTGTGTGTGTGTGTGTGCATGGGTGTGTGTGTGTGCTGACGTTCTGTGTCTGTGTGTGGGTGCTTTTTTTTTGCAGCTGTGTTCATCTTGTGCCAAGAAAATGATTTATTCAATATTTGATGAAGTGGCAGCCAAGCTGTTAAAACCAATGTTGAAATGTGTCGTTTTGAACTCTACTTTCTGCTCTCCGCTTCCTCTCCATCCCCACGCCACAACACATGTAAAGCACCTTTACGTGGGGGAAATTGGATCTGCTGCAACTGCTTTTGCTCACTGTAAAGAGACATGTTTCAGCTGATGAAGGATTTGATTCCACTTGTGTGTGTGTGTGTGTGTGTGTGTGTGTGTGTGTGTGTGGGAGGGCTGATTTAGCTTTGTGAGGAGTTTATGATTACATTCTGTTATGTTTAGATGTTTTCATTATGTGGAATTGTTATTGATCATACACACACACACACACACACACACACACACACTGCAGGATCATATTCCAGACTTCTGTGCACTTTTGGTCACCAATTGTGGTCAAGGACGTGTAGGCCAAACACTGCGATGTGTTAGTAGATCTGTGTGTGTGTGTGTGTGTGTGTGTGTAGAGGTTAGTAGGTGGTGGGTGGGAGCTGGGTGAGGACACTCCTATTGTCTGGGCTGTCACGGCTGGGCGACCCCAGAGCCCCTCGGAGGCCCCAAAGGCCCCAGAGGCCAGGCCCCAGCAATGTGTCCACGGGCCCCCAGGCCGTGAGAACCCCGGCCCTGGTCAATGAGCGCTGGGAGCCTGGGGACCCTGGGAGCAACTTACTGGGCCATCTGGAGCAGAGAGCAGGAGACCCTGACACACGGCTGTCACCCGAGGGAGACACGCAGAGAGACACGGACGCAGACGATCTCTGCCCCCGTGTCTCTGCCTCTGCCTCGGTCACACACACAAACACACTGAAGGAGTGACAGCAGAAAAGAAGGGAAATGGTGGTGTGAAAATTCCAGAGTGTTTGTGGGGGGGTTGACAATGAGAAGTTTGCCTCAGAAAGCCAAGAGGAGCGACTTTGATACTTTCTGGGCAGATATAAAAACGCACTCCACCCACGCCGCGTCTATTGTTTTGGGTTTTGTTCTTAAGAGATGAAAGACTCAGCCTAAGTATAACTGGATTTCTTTTCTGACTGCTCGCGTCTGTCTGCCTCCGTCTTGTCTGCCTCCGTCTTGTCTGCGTCTCTCCCTCTCCCTCTCTCTCTCTCTCTCTTCGGGAACGACCTGTACCTCCTCTGATCCGCCACGCCAGCGTGCACGCGGGCGCGGGGCCGTCCTCCAGCTAAAGTGGAGGCCTGCGCGTTGTAGCTGTGGCTGCATAATGGTGGCAGCTGAGTGGTAGTCTTTTCCAGCTGAGCAGATTAGCATAGATCTCCCACGCAGACAGAGTTGACCTTCACTCTAGCAAACACTTGTCAAAATGCCAGCGATAATTACCTGCGCTCTTCGCAAACAGCGCGGCGGTTTATCCACCTGCATCGCCAGGCGTGGACCGTGGCCTCTGTGGTGCCGCAGACGCTTGTTTCCCGATAGGTTTATACATATATATAAGGGGGGGGGGGGGGGGGGGTGTTCCTATGTGGCACAGGTGTGTGTGTGTGTGTGTAGATTTGGTGATACTGTAATATTTACCTTTCTCAGCGAAGCGCCAGAGGAGACGGAAGTAGCTGTGAATGAGATTTTTCCGAATGTTGCAACACTTTCTCCTCTGCGGTCGTGTCCAGACTCCGCCGCTGTCGCCCGCATGGCTGGAATGAAAATAGTTTTGTTGGCGGGGGGGGCGTGCAGGCGGGCATTGTACGACGAAGGGAAACGTGTGGAGAAAACATGGAGTCACATTTTCTTTTGTATTTTTTTTATTACACGAGGGCTCGGCGGTGTGTGTGTCTGTGTCTGATGCCCCATCGTCTCTGTGTTCATGCCTTAACATCTGTGTCAATGAGCATAGAGGTCAGAAAACAACCTGACTCTCTCTCTTCCTCTCCCTCCTCTTCCCTACTTTCTTCTCCCCCTTCCTCCTCCTCCTCCCTTCCTCTCTCCCTGGGCGCACTCCTCTCTCCTCATCGCTGACTGCCCTCTCTGGTTGAGTGCTTGAATGTGCTCACTTCGGTGATCAAAGTCTTCCTCAGTCTCTTCTCCTCCATTGCCCCTGGCTCTGTGTGTGTGTGTGTGTGTGTGTGTGTGTGTGTGTGTGTGTGTGTGTGTGTGTGTGTGTGTGTGTGTGTGTGTGTGTGTGTGTGTGTGTGTGTGTGTGTGTGTGTGTGTGTGTGTGTGTGTGTGTGTGTGTGTGTGTGTGTGTGTGTGTGTGTGAGAGTGTGAGAGTGTGTGAGTGTGTGTGAGAGATTCAGCTACAACCCCTCAGTCGTCTAAACCGTCAGTCTCAATATCTTCTCAGTCTTACCAGAACCCAGCCAGGCTCGCTTGCATTATTTTCTGCTATAGGAAGCACACACACACACACACACACACACACAGGGTGATCCTTATTCCATATGACAAGTCTCACTTTTCTGTCGTCCTTAACATTCATGCATAGTTGATCTCAAACTTGTGCTCTTTGTCACTGTAGGTAAACCACAGCCAAGCTTGTGTGTGTGTGTGTGTGTGTGTGTGTGTGTGTGTGTGTGTGTGTTTGTGTGCTTAGAACGCCATGAGTCACAGCTAACTGCTTGATATTTTGTGTTATTTTGCGGGAAGCCATCGTCTCTCTCTGTTCCCGGGCGTGGTGTCGTCTTTTTAATTCCAAGGTCACGATGTTCTTGGTGGTGGGCGGAGTCTTCTCCTCCTCGTCCTCGTCGAGCCCTTCGAGTGCTCCGCCGTCAAGTCTGATACTGTTGCCGTGTCTTGTTATTTAAATGCCCCGCGTGGCTTCTGGGAATCCGAAAAGCGTGGAGTCCTTGCCCCCTCGCGGCCCAGAGAAAGAGCTTTCATCAGCGCCGCGGCTCTTTGTGCTCGTCTCACACAGAAAGGTGTCATGCGTAAACGTATCCCATTGTGCTGCGGAACCGGGAACATTCCAGCCGATGAATTGAACTGTGTCTTACTCTCTCCTTTATCCTGTTTATCCTTGTCAGCCACGCTCTTTCTCTTTCCTGCTCTTTCTCCGCGCCTTCTCGCCCTCTCTGCTTAGTTATTCATCCCCGTCTTTTCTTCGCCCCCCCACCTCCGCCCCTCCAGCACCTTGCCGCGGGGTCACGGCCGCGCCGCTCCTGTAAACATATTTACTGTGTCAACATTGCTGTTGCGAAGCAGCCGAAAAGACAGTAACAGGTGCCCGTCAACAGCCGACCAGATCTCCAGTGCATTAAAGGATCTTTGGCGTAGACGAGGATTAGTGTCGCCTGGCATTGTTTGTTTGCTAATTCCATCTCCAAGGTATTTGTGGAAAATAGGCATGAATAATTGAAAGCGATTTCCAGTGGACGAGACGAAGCCATCAGTGGATGTAGGGAAATTAATGAGGAGGTGGGAGGGACGGGGGTACACAGCACAAACTGGGAACAACGGGACAACCTTTACTCAGACGCCCGCCGAGAGTTGGCAAACAGGAATTGAATATGGGGAAACAGGAAAGGGAAAGGAATGGATCAGGAAAAGGAGCCATCAGTCAAATTGTAGTCATCTAACAGCTCTTTACTCTCTCTTTTTGTGTCTGTTGAAAGTTATAAAAGTTCAGATTCGCCTCCATATGAACGCATCCAGTAAGTCGAGCCCATAGACGACTCATTTACCTCCATAACGTATTGAAACATGTGAAGTTAAAGTGATAATCCTTCGTTTTTGCGACTATCCTGGGAGTAATAACAGCAGATTTAGCGCACAGCAGCTCCCATAATGCCACACTGCATTCTCCTCATGATGCAACGCCTCTTGTATCTTGGGGCAAAACCCCTCTGTGTGTGTGTGTGTGTGTGTGTGTGCGTGCCTGAATCACTTTTTAGCCTTAATTGCGGTCGAGGCAAAAAATGTGTAGCGTGCATGTAAGCATAGGGACTGCCTATAAAAGACGTGGGTTCACTCAGTGTGCATAGTGGTGATGCAGCAAGGGAGGTCAGAAGAAAATCAGTGTGTTTTTTGAAAGCATTGCAAAGGTTTCAAAATAGTGTAGACCACTAGATGAAAACAAGAACATGTAATATGTGTAATAACAGTGAAGCATCATCATCATCATCATCATCATCACGTTCGCTTTACGATCATATACTTTACTGTCCGTTGCCTTCCTGCACCAGTGGTGGAGGCTGATGTCACGTCTTTGAAATCCGGGCGCATTATTCAGAGAGGTGGTGAACAGAGAACACAAGTGTGAGTTGATGAAATAAAATGAAATACACTAATGTATGAGGAAGAATAAAATAAATAAAAGAAAACCCACTGCAGGATACAGACCAGGAGTAAACATCCGCTCATCCAAACAGAGGAGAAAGTTTCATAAAACCACAAATTAGGTGGTTTTCTGTTGTTTTGACTATTTGTTTAGAGTAAATTGGAAATAATGATTTAAATATCATAATACGAGATATTCACAACATCCTTATCAGAATATTATGGAAACATTTAAAAAATGTACGCTTTGTTCTACAAAAGCCTTTGTTTGCTCAAACTCAGACAAAATGTGTCTAAAAAACAATCCTTGAATACCTAATCATTGCAAATAGTTTGTATGAAGCAGGTCAGAGTGCAGGTTTGGCGCCCTCCTGGGACCACTGTTGTTTTACTATTGTCTTTAATGTGGACACCAGAAGCAGGGTGGATGCCCACACAGGAAGCTCTCTGAAAATGGAAACGCTGAAACCCATCCATCGTCCCTCTTCCCTTCATCTTCCATCGCTGCACCCACGGCGAATGGACAAGCGAGGGGCCACTTTCTGTGCGGCACAAAAGCTCTTTACAGTAGATGACCCTCATGTAGAGAACAGCAGGTACTCGTGGTGTTTGTTGCATGGACAGGTGCTCATTCTCTGCCGTTATAAATAGCCACGCGAGTGAACTCTGTCCGTCTAACAGCCGTGACTCAATAAGAGGAAAGGGGTGAAACATAAAGCGATATGTACCATGTGTTTGTGATGGATGTCTACCTCCATTGTTCTCCTGTTAATCATCAGACTGGATTGATGGAGGATTCTATTCTTCCCCAAACTCCAACACATGACCTCACACTTAAAGTTGAAAACCCTTTCACTGGGTTTATGTACGCAGTATGAGTCGAGCAGTTTCCATTGATTGGTTTGCCCCTGCCTACATTACATAGCTTACTTGGAGTAGGCGTAGGTTGATAAGTGCCATTTATGACGTTCGAAGAAATCTGTTGATTGCTTTAATCTTACATAAATACAAACATACTGTTGTTTTGCACAAGTCCGAAATAAGTGTAGTTACTATTACAACATCTTTCATACTTTCATCAAATTTAAAAGTTGTCTTTCCAGATAAACTTAATATAATAGTAAAAATTAAAATAAGTAAAAAGCTGAACTCCAGATGAAGTCACAAGTCCCTGGCCGTCCCAGCAGCTTGTTAGAGTGATGAAACTGGCAAAACATCTCTACTTTTCATCTTTTCCCTCATCATGTGAATGTTTAAATAGGAACTTTATTTTTCCGCACATCAAACTGTCTCACAGCCAAGAACACAAAATCCGTGTTCTCACCTCTGCTGTCACCTTCAGCTACCAGAATTGAAATCACATTTTCACAGTATGGATAAGATGGCTAACAAGCTAATAAGAACACCGGGTTATTCAAGTGTTAGGAAGTAAAATTAAAATATTGGATCAGGACTCTTTTTCTAAATGCCTTGGCTTTGGATCAATGGTAAAAAAACCCTGATGGTCACATAAATAGTAGTAAAAACTAATACTTAAAATAAATTGGAAGGCGCTACGTTGGTTTCTGTAAACGTCCTTATCTGACAGTTGGCGGCCTCGGCTCCGTTGTTGTTCGATTGGCTCACAGGAGTGACTTTAGTGTCCTTAAATGTCAATATGTTGGGAGCTTTTATTCTAAGGAGAGTTGGCCAGAAAGTGAGTATTGATCAAAATCCCTATAAAAGCCGCGGAGACTTTGGAGATACGACGCGGCCACATTTTATACTCATTTTGTAAGAATCGCATCTTCTTCCTTTCAGCTTGTGAAACTCTTATGATGCCATTAGTCTTCTTACCTTCCTTCCTTCCTTCCCCTGAGAGTGTTTGCTTCATAAACATATTCTGATCCCAGACTTTGATAAATACGAGCGGAATCATTTGCAAAAGCATCAAACATAATCGCGGCGGATGTGTACAAATGATACATATGCTTGTTTTCATCAGATATGACTGTTAATGGACTAACTAAACTCCTTCAGCGTGTTTGCGTGTGTATCAAAGAGGCAGCAGATGACAGTTAAAGTACTCGAAAACCACCGAGGGGCCGCCACGAAACAAAAAGGAAGACGGCCATACATTTGCTGCATCATGTAGCCTTTCTAGCTGTCTGTGTGTGTGCGCGCGTGTGTGTGTGTGTGTGTGTGTGTGTGTGTGTGTGTGTGTGTGTGTGTGTGAATGTGTGAGAGTATATCACTGTCTGAGCTCGGGGAAGCGTTTGTGTGTGTGTCTGTGTGTTTTCTCCCTTAATGGTGCATCCAGACTAAATTGGCCCCTGAATGCGTCGTGCACCGCCGGTGGGTTTTCTTTTTTTTTTTCTGTAAGCTACAAGTGTGGAGAAACAAAGGGAGGCAGAGAGCTTCAAAGCGTGCGGGTGACATTTTCGGGCTTTCCATCTTCAAAGCACTGTTTGCTTTTGTAGTTCCCCTTTGAGTGTGATTATATATATATTTCCTCTAAAGGATTACAGCTGTCTGGGAAACATAGCGAGCGAGGGTCATTTCCTAACATTTTCAATAATGCACACACGCACAATGAGCATCTGTTTTTAAAAGCAACATCAGAATATGTTAAGGTGCACGGTGATGCTCCATGCAGGGTTTGTGTCTTGTATGTTATTGAATATTGCTGTTATTCCGTATCGGCTGTTGAATTGATCGTTGACCCCAGCAGAGCCCCGAATGAGCGTCTCCAGATGGGGGGGGGGGGGGGGCGGGGGGGTGTATGTGAAATCCACCCCGTCCCCTCATTTTCATTCACCCGCTCTTCCTCTTCCTCTTCCTCTCTCCCCCCCCATCCAAGTGCCTCTCTATAATTCATGTCCAGGTGCAGCTCCAGCTTTCTTTGGCACGAGGCTTGAAAGCAAACCAAAAAACAAAAAAAGGAGAAGGACAGATGTTCTATTTTCCCCTCCTTTGTGTGTGCGCGTCTCTCTTTCTGTGCCTTGGCCCCTTTACCTGTGCGCTTCACCCCTATATATAGCTCCGGTGCACCATATGGCCGCGCCGGAGTCACAGCCGCGGCGAGCGTCACGCGGAAAAACCGCTTGTCAAACTGATTCATTTGCGGCCAGAATTGCTTTACTTTACGGTTTCTGAAATCACACGGGAGAGATTCCACGCCACCTGCGATCTCCTCCTCCACCCCGAATCGACGAGACAATTACCGTCCAAATCTGGGTCGGGGGACGAGGGACGCGGTGCCGCTTCCCGGTCTCTGTCAATCACGGCGAGACGTACGCATGCCAAGTTGTGCCCACGACACATCTGCAGACTCCCAAAAGCTGTGGGTGTGACTGAACTCTCGCAGGTGGACGTCTTCATGTATATGTAAAGCAGTATTATGCACATTGTTATCCTGTAGAGACTGAAACCGCGGTAATTGCTTTTCAAGAGTTTCGTGGTCGTATCTTTTATCTCAAGACTTTTTTCTTCTGTTCCATTTGTGAAAGTGGAACCAACCTCAGCCATTTTCTGAAGGATTCTACCCCTATAGATCTTTAGGGGCGGTTACTGTACTGTTGCTTCTTAGACAAACCGTATGTTGAAACTTAACTAAGCTTTCAGGTTCAAAATGTTAACATGTAAGACTGAGAGGTTATATTTTTGGACATTTCGAGCAGTTAAACTTGAAGCATCTTCAGGCCCATAGTGTGTGTTTATGTGTTTGGGTGAGTGCTGTCCATTTCAAAAGAGGTTGTCGCTAATCTCCCTTAAAAATGAATCCACCCCATCACCAAAACAAAGGAATAAGTACAGAGGGAAGAAGGGATTGAAAGATGATGAATTATGGAGAGGTTTTAAGAGTGATATCGCTCCCTTGGCCTCCTCACTGCTCTTCCTCCTCCTCCCTCTCTCCCACATGTGGACTCTTTTACTCTCTCTCTCTCTGTCCTCTGCCTCCTTTTTAAATCGATACGGGGGCTGACTGTCATGGGTCAGTGGCCTGCACGCGTCAGGCTGGGCCGCGACACAGGCAGCGCCGTGTCTCTCTGGCGGAGGTGATAACTCATTCCCATCTCTCAAACCCTCTCTTTAAGGGACGCCGCCTTCAATTTAACTCCAATATCCAGCCTAAGATTGAGTGGGGGATGACACGAGGGGAAGGAATATATATGTCAACGCCGCCTCTCCAAGTGCGAATGCATAAACGCGCGGCTATTGCGAGGGGGGGGGGATTAAAGCGTGCAGGGGTATTATGCACTTTTGTTCTACAACTTCTTCTCGGCTATGAAGATGTATTTTAATTACAGCCCTGACAGATGAGTGCAAAATCAGCAACAAAGCGGCTAAACCCTCTAAACAAGACAATATTCTCGAGAATATGAGTAATTGTGTTCTTTCTTCACGTCAGCGTGTGGGTTTTACAGTACGCGTGTGTGTGTGTGTGTGTGTGTGTGTGTGTGTGTGTGTGTGTGTGTGTGTGTGTGTGTGTGTGTGTGTGTGTGTGTGTGTGTGTGTGTGTGTGTGTGTGTGTGTGTGTGTCTAGCCACAAGCTTCCACGACTCCAAGTCCAATTACCTGTGTTAAGGGCAGATCTGAGGCGGGGGGTGGGGTGGGGGATGGAGTGGTGGGATTGGAGCATATTATTTTAGCACAAACAACAGTCTCTCTGCCCACCAACCTGCAGGCAGCCAGACGCAGGCGACAGGAGAAGGTGTGAGAGGTGTTACATTAGCACCTGGATGTGTGAACAGCAAACTAGTGACCTTTTACAGGTGACTGATACACTACCTGGAAACCTCCGTCTCCTCCTGTGAATGCTGCTCCCGGTTTCTTCCCACCACTGCTTCTCACTTCCCCCTCGCTCCTTCTCTTCCCATCTAGCAGCTCTGCTAGTAAAGCGTGTCATCCTAACTGAGAGCACGAACGCTACCTATTGGTAAAATGCTCCCATTAGAAGCCCCGGGTCCTACATTTGATGCCCAATATTAAAAGTAAAAGTACTAAAATGGCCCCCTAATACGTCAAATTGTCCATATATTAGTATGTATTTGCTACACCTTAATGCACCAGTAATGGAAGTCCAAAATGGGAGATAATTGGCTTTTCACCTGCCAGTGTAACAATCATCCAATTGTTATCTCCTCTCTAATTTTGGACAGTTTGGAATGAAACACTGAAAATTGCCACGTTCATCCCGCCATTGTCAGATTTTTAGGAATTCTATGGTTGAGTTGAAGGATTAGATGCTCCTCTACGTCAAAGTAACTTTCCTCTATTAAAGCTTTTGACAAGTCTTGTTCCATATGTAACATTTAATGTGCCGTCGAGCTGAACCAAATCCACCAATTACCAATCCTAGATGGTTTGGCCCACTAATCGGGCTTCCTCAGGCTTCATATTACACGACTTTAGTTGACCGAATTGGGATTAACGTCGGACCCAACCCGTACAGGAATGACAAGCCTGCATTTGTCAGTTTGACACTTTGCATATATGGACATTGTTTCACCGCATAGCACAGAGGCGCTACCATGCCTGTACAAATGTGTGTGTGTGCCTGAACATTCATAAGACACATCACTTCCTTCAAGTCACCTGCCAGGGGCTCTAATTAGACTGATAAGCAGTGCGACTGGAATCGGCTCTTCCTCGTAATCAGCCCCTCGGAGCCCAGACAGACGGCTAAATGAAGAGGAGATGAGCCGTGCAGCCCAACAGGTGTCCTTAAAAAGACTGGGAGGCGAGCGAAGACAGGCTGAGTGTGTGTCTCCTAGTCAAAACCGCCTGACAGTCAAATCACAAGAGAGCACATATAGAAAACCTATAGAAGGAGTTTATTTGGGAATTTAGGGAACAGAATGTGTGTCAGGGATGTTGTTGCCGCCTCTGTGATGTGCTGATTTAATCAGCGCCGTGATTCACAATCATTCCAGAGAGAGAGAGAGAGAGAGAGAGAGAGAGAGAGAGAGAGAGAGAGAGAGAGAGAGAGAGAGAGAGAGAGAGAGAGAGAGAGAGAGAGAGAGAGAGAGAGAGAGAGAGAGAGAGAGAGAGAGAGAGAGAGAGAGAGAGAGAGAGAGAGAGAGAGAGAGAGAGAGAGAGAGAGAGAGAGAGAGACAGAAGGTGGATGTAAAGAGAGAGGGTTAGAGTGTGTGTGTGTTTACAGAATAGCAAATACAGTCAAAGTGTGTATTTTGTCTCATATTCCCTCTTTTTTCTAGGTGCAGCTGCTCAGCTTCAGACGTGTAATAATGATTATCACATTTTGTCCTGAAGCACAATAGTAATAAAAACAAAAAAAAAGCGCCCAGTGCCACATCAGGCAGGCGGAAGACAAAATGATATCAGAGCTGATGCACTCAAACCATCTCAGAAGGGAAATGTCATATTTCTCATTTTGACACCTGCGCCAGCCTGTTGTGTTACACTTTCATTTTACACCCACCACTCCCAGCTGTACACAGGCAGGCAGCGCGGCCAGATTAACACTGTGATTTGAGGTTGCAGCCAGGATGTTTCTCAGCGAGGGGGGTGGGGGGGCGACGCCGGGGTCCTTTATGCACCGTTGGCGGCCGGGGGTGGCGGAGGTGGGGAGCTCTCTCCACTGTGTAGGTGCGGGAATGTCGGGATTTACTTAGTGTAGCTTAAGGCCGCTGACAGCAAATGTGTTTTCTCCGACATTAGCCTGAAAGCATCTCGAGTGCGTCTGTGCGTCTCCTTAAAATAAAGAGAGGAGAGGAACATTCTCATCTGGATGCTCAGCCGGTGCATTAGCTGGCAGAACTGAGAGGCAGAAATTGTTTTGGAAATCGACAAAGCAGGGAGCTTTGCATATAATGCATCTTTTCAGGGTATTTTTACACACGCGCTTTGATGAATTCACACACACACTGTGTCAGGACCACGTCAGCGTCTGGGAGAGTACTGCAGGTCTGATTAAGGATCCATTTTGGATTGTTGCTGTTTTTCCCTCCAAAATTAAATCCCCTCCAACATGTGTCACAAAATGGTGGAGCCTCTTTTGGATTCATGCCGTGGCGCCTGCAGTCCTTTATTTTCATCTTGAAACAAAAGAGGAAATGAAGCAGGAATCATCATTTCAAAAAAATCAAAGCATTAATGAGTGAATGTCTGCTGGCAGAGTTGAACTAATTTGTTTTTACATATTTATGATGACAGGAAACATGATAGCGTTTCATTAGCAGAGGGGCGGTTGCATTATTAAACTGATTCCTAACGACAGACCAGTGGGCCATTTAGAGACCTTGAACCTCCAAACAGGTCACTTTCACTCTCCCGTTGTGCTTATAAATGTTAGTAAGTTAACCTCGCTCAGCCTCTCTACAGAAACATACTGCGAGCACGTTATTAATTATTCCACAAGACATAAAATCCCTCCGAAACAAAGAAGATCACAGACGAGCCCGGCAGCCTCATTTTACCCTCCTCCTTATTTACACCATTAAAAATTAATAATTATTTTTGAATTGCTCAACTCAAATTTGTTTCCAGTTAGTGTTTACAATAAAACATTTACTTGTAGCTCATCTATCGGAATAATTTTTAATAATTGCCTCCCCCAAGGACTTTTGTGTTTTTTCCCTGTGTGGACTTGTTGCTTGGTCGTTGGCAGAATTACACAAAAAGCTCTCAATCGTTCAACAAAAGCGTAGAGCCTTAAAAGTTTGGCGTTGATCTGGAGCCAAGATTGTTGCATAACATTGAGACGACGTTGATCAGTATCGCTTTAAACCTCCGACGTTTCAGTCTCGTCTATGTTTCAATGTCGTTTCTATGCAGATGATGAATCGTCCTTCTAAAGTGTCTGATCAACACAAAAAGGCCTTATTTGGTCAGGATAGGACACAATTTGCGTTGCTTAAGACTTGCACACACGGCCCACCTACATAAATACACAGATTATTTAGATTAATGTGTAAAATAATTCCTATAATCCCTTCTATAGTTTGCGGATTTTGTCTTTTTATGAATAGACGCTCATCTCAGTGGTTTATTGCCGATTATGAGTTAGTACAGATTCCCCTTATTTGTAACAAAGTCTCTCTGGTTGAACAGTTATGGACCTTGTTGTTGCATCTGGTGACATTTGTCCTCACCAGTAACGTACCCGGCTGTAGATTGTTTGATGATAGATCCTGTTTGCAGATGTAAATAAGCTGGATGGCCATCAGATCCCCCCGCCCTGCAGCCCCACCCCGTCTTGCTCCGCCCGCCTCTCATCCTCTCTCATATTCCTGACTTGAGTGATGGCGTTTGTGATTTCCAATGACAGTCGTAACAAATCTGCGGTAATGAGGTCACATTGGGGTTTTCTTTTTCCTTTTTTTCCCCCCTTCCCCTCCCTCTGAAATCAGCCTTCACAGCGCCGCACAATCAACCTGTTACTAAGATTCAAAATGGACTCTGGATCCCAGCTCCAGTGAACCAGCAGGAAACAGATCAATTCCTCCCTGAAAGACCTCCCTGCAGCCCAAAATGGACACCCTGTCTTTCTGAGCGTGTGTTTTTGTTTCCAATAGCCCTGAACTTTCATGTCCAGACCCACCGGAGCTCACATCCTGGTCATGTTAATGCCGCCTGCTAGGTTTCCAAACGCGGCTGTCTGATGGCTTTAGCATCGTTATTGATCTATTCTGATTTTCTACTGTGTTGCAGACTTCTTCGCTGTCTCATATATGATAATGCATTTATCTCCAAACCAAGGTGTGTGTGCGTGTGTGTGAATGTGTGTGCTTGCACGAGCACTTCCACGTAATGATGTGTGTTACTCGTCCAAACTGGCTTGAGCAGGATGTCTGCACCAACACATCATTACGATTCGTTCGAGCCATTAGCTCGGGGAGTGTGAATTGTGGATGAAAAGCACAACTGTGTGCGCCTGGTCATGCTTGTCTACGTCGGAGTGTGTGTGTGTGTGTGTGCGTGCGTGCGTGTGCGTGTGTGGTGAATATGTATGTGCATTTGCAGACGTGCGGTGTGCCCTCCGGTGTGTCAGTGTGCACACTCGCTATGTGTGTGTGCTCAGTGATGTGCTTAGTAATGTGGAGACCTGCAGGAGACGGTCCGTGGAGAGAGCCTGCAGGATAATTGCTGCTACAGTGACAGGTAGGGCTGCCTCTGTCAGAGTTCCCTCAACGGGGAAGCAGTGGAGAGGAGTGTGTGTGTGTGCACGCGCGCGTGTGTGTGTGTGTGTGCGCATCCTTGTGTTTGCAGCCCTGTTTTCCCTTCCTCCAATAAGCATTTCCCCAGTAGGCTCCCTTCAGACGATGGCAGACTTCCAGATGTTTTCATCTTGTATCAGACACATCCAGGGACAGCAGAGAGGCGTCTTTCACAGAGAGCAGGAATCTTTAATCGCTTGGACAGAAATCTTACCCAGGAAAGACCTCCGAGTAATGTCTTCAGCTTTAAAGTAGCTTGTAGTATCACACACCGGTTACGTTTCAATTGGAATGTGCCACAAACTCTTGATCTGCTTTAAAATACAGAGGCGGGAAACAAATACCTGCAGTTATTGTAGGAAACTACTTACCTGCAGTTTAAGGGTACTTGTATTTTACTAATCACTGTAGTTGCCAATTACTTTCAGATGATGTATTATTAGCAGAGCGTCGCCTAGGGACCAACTCAAAGTCTACAGCCTTGTGCGATGTTCAAGGGCAATGGCAGAAGCTTTTGCCAGCAACATAATGATGTCAGATCGTTAGACGTTCTTGTTGACAGGTAAAAGGAATCTCTCTTTGGAAGCAATCTCAGTATTGAAAGTGCCTTTACTACCTATGGTAACTTCACCATGGTAACTTCACAGCACAGCACGTGTCTTGACCCGGTACATCTGGAGTTGCAAAGCATTGCAGAAGCCTCAAATTATTTATGGTTGATACTCTGACATCAACCAGCCAGAACATGTTAACGCAACATCGCAAACATCTCAACATTGAGGAATTTGACCTTATAGATACTTTGGATTGCTTTAGTGGAATAGTTTGACTAAAGTAAAGGGTTTTAGTCATATTAAATATGACGCTGCACTTGTTTGGGTTGGTGTTTATCTCAGAAACATGGCGGCTGTTCCGTTCTATTACTGACAACAAAAGCAGCCTGTGTTGTTGTTAAAGGTCACTCAAAGGCATTAGCGCGGCTCTGCAGACTCCTGACGTCCGCCATTGTTTCGCATGTGCATTGTTTACCTCACCACGCAGCGTGCGCCTTCTGTAATTCGCTAACCTATCCATTCTGTCTGAGTGATTGTCAGATGTGATTTATGTCACATATGTCACACATCTGCAGATTGTCATCCCTGAGACGCGAGCGCACGCCACGCAAACGCGTCCCCGTCGAGAATGCGGTGTGACATCCGCAGGGTTTCTTCCACATCTGGAGGTGCCTGCCATCCAAGTCATTTGCCAGTGCTGCTTCTGTTCCCCCGATCTCCTGCAGTCCGTGAAGAATTGGTGTCAGCACCTATCAAAGGGAAAATGCCTATTCTACACAGAGTGTCAGAGCAGCCACAATCTATTAATCAACCAGGCGGCAACGAAACAGATATTATGTGTGTGTGCGCGCCTGTGGCTGTTTGTGTGTGTGTGTGTGTCCGTGCGCATCCACACGTGTGGCCGTGTAAAGGATACAGCAAAGAATCATCCAGGTGTATTATTCTGCCATCTCAGAAAAGGTCCTCAAATAAGAGAGGATGTAATTATAAATGTGTCATGTGGGTTCTGTCTGAGGGAGAGGAATGGGCCTGTAATGGGTTTGATACCAGGAGCCGCGGCGGGGTCTGCAGCCGACGCAGCGTGCATGCTGATTCCACCACGGCGGCCATTAGAGGGGCTGAACCAGGCTTCAGTCTCCTTCCTCCTCTTTACGACGTAACATCATCTCTGCTACTTTTAACCTGAACACAGCGTCTCAGAGGAATCCTTTGTGTTGTGTTGTGTTGTGTGTGTGTGTGTGTGTGTGTGTGTGTGTGTGTGTGTCAGGCAGAAGTAAAGGTTTTGTGATGTGTTGATTCTGGATATCAGCAGTTGGTTTGTTGCGCCGCAGCGTTGGCTTATCCGCGGGAAGCGATCGATCAGGGTGAACAAACAGCGAGCTAGCCAGGACCTCCTGCCGTGAACAGCGTGCTCCGGCCATGTGACAGACCTGCTGCTGTATGATTGGCACCGCTGATTGGACAGTAGAGCTTAATTAAAGATGTCACTGGGACCTTAGTGGAGGAGGAGGCGAGTTGTTTTTCTCTGCCTCGTTTGAGCTGGCAGCGTTTGTGATGCTGATGCGGTCTGGCTCTGATATCGGTATATAATAACATCGCAGTCTTTCATTCTCCACCTCGCCCCTCTGTTTCATTTGGTTCTCCTTTGATTCGGGTCGTCTTGATCCATATCAGGCGAGCGGCAGAACAACACTTGATCTGTGCGAACAAGGAGAGAGGATGGAAGCGTGTAGGGCTCTTGGATTGCGTCGGGCAAAGTGCATGTGTATGTATATTAAGTTATTCATTCACAGGATGATTGTTCCAAGGCGCGGCGTTAGTGCAGAAGCCCCTTTGTGCGTTTCCTGTAGGAGAATATCCTTGAAATGATGAATTCCACAAGAGCTGTACGCCGAAAGGGAGCGAAAGAAGTGAATAAGCCTCATAAAGGCAACAATGTATGTGGACTGATTTACATTAGATATGCATCAGATCTAGGGGTCACACACACACACACACACACACACACATACACACACACACACAGATTACATGTCATGTATGTAATGAATATGCCACCACAGTGATATGGCGGTCAGACGCCAAGGAGGAATATTAGTTTTTTGTTTCCACTGAGGATTTTGACTGGAAAAGGGTTCAGGTGCATTCCTCTCTCCTTCTCCTTCTCCTTCTCCTTCTACCACTCCCTCCTCTATGATAGGTACAGACAGCCATCATATGTGCAAGGGGGGGGTGATGGGCGGAATGGCAGCTTTAATATCGGAGCGATTGCCTGCTGATAAGGCTAACGGCTGTGGAGAGGCGTGAGCGTCAGCCCTCCTCTGCAATAAACACTTTCATTTTGTTTGCTTTGAGTGACGGATGGAGCGATGGAAGTGGTGAATAGACGACCCGGGGAGGAGCGGAGAGAGGGAGGGAGGGAGGGGGGGGAGATGGATGGAATGGATGTGGATGTTATTCAATATTAAGAGATCAATCAGAGGGTGTTGAAATATGCATTTTGTCAACTCCACGCCTCCATTTGTCCAAAGAGGCAACATTACCGTCACGTGACGCCGCCGCGCCGCCGTGCCGTGCCGAAATACAAACTACCTCCAGCCTCAGTGATTTGTCTCCCCATATTGAATTCATATTGGTTCTAACAATAACAACTCTGTGTCGTATATCAGAAAAAAATGAATATATATATTCATGACTTCAAGCTCTGATGACTGCTGTCTTCATAATAATCATTTGGAATTGCTATTAGAATGTATGATGAGGGGCGAAGAATTGCTTTAGTTTGCAGCATATGGCGGCGCAAAAACAACATTTTAATCAAATTACGTGGCAGCGGCAGACAGTTTGTGTTTAGCGCGCAGGCTGCCGTGCGATTTTAAAGGTCAGATAACGCCGAGCTGGAAGGCGGTTGTGTGTTTTTAATGTCGCCGTACTTAAGCTCGTTAGCGGGAAGCCAAGGATGTACAAAATCACGGGGAATCTTCTGATTGAAATGGCCTTTTAGTCATCACGTCACTAATGTGCGTGAAGATGCAGCAATCATGGTTTAAATCAAATCACTTGTCTTACCGGGTTTGGTCCTTTTAACTGACATGATCTTCAAGCTCCAACTCATCATTCTGCACAAAATGAAACGCTGAGTTTTGAGTCTTGGGTTTGATTTCCTATTGAACTTGTAAGAAAAAACCCGCTTGGCTTTGCGGCGCTTTTAGACGACTGAACATCAGACGATCGGGCTCAATGTGACTCGGAAACCCAAAAGATAAAAAATTAGCAGCAGGGATCGCGTTTGGATATTGGAGATCAGACAGGAGCGACTCAGACAACGCCTATTAAAATGGCGGGAGAAGCTTCTCTGAAATGAGACCTGACATCTCTTTTCCACAGTCTGTCAGGAGTATTTGGTGGCTAATTTGAAGCTTACACAATCTGTGCTAGAGAGTGTGTGTGTGTGTGTGTGTGTGAGAGAGAAACAGAGGGAGAGAGTGAGCTCCAGTGGGAGGTTAATATAAGGGGTGACCAAAGAGAGAGATGCTGTGGGCTGTTATCTGTACAGTCACTGACAGAACAAGCAATCCATTGGTCGTATTCTCTCACTGCAGTCCAGATCCATCCAGTCTGCGGTTAATGAGCTGGGCGAGCGCGCTGTATTTACATTTAAAGTGGCTGTTGTGGGACCGACCTCTCCCTCAGGTTGATTGGAGAGTCCTCAGCTTTGATTTGCGAGTAAATACTGACCTTCAGGCTCCTTTGGTTGCACCGTAAGACGGTTAATGTCAGCTTGTCAGTCAAAACGCCAGCACCAGCCAGTGATTTCTGTGTGTGTGTGTGTGTGTCTATATGTGCGTGTCTATGTATGTGTGTTGATTCCAGGCTAATCTTTCATAGTTTGACTCATGATGTGTTGCGACCCCAGAGGGTTCCTCATTAGGACCAAAACGTTGTGTGACCTTTTAGTAGCTTCCCTCCCCCACCTCCCACACCCTCACCCAGCTGGGCCCAATTACCTCGCTCATTACCCCCCCCCCCCCCCCCCCCCCCCCACCTGAACAGCACCAGGTACGGATGCTATCTATGGGAAAAGGAAAATGGCTGCGACCAAATACCGGGCAGCAAAGTGAAGATGGAAACCACGACCAAGTTTTCCAGACTTTGTGATGTATGCGTCTTCTTCCTCTCCCCCGTCTATTCCTCTTACGTGGCATTCTAATCTCGCTCCGTAGAAGAGACTTTTAATATATACATTTGACCTTTCTGGCTCTCTCCTCGCATCCTCCTTTATCGTCACCGGCTGACACCTTAAAATATAACATGTCCCCCCCTTCCCATCGCCACGCTGACGAGATGATGGGATGATCAATGTTTGCAGGATCCTTCCTGGCAAAGGGAGAGAGAAGAGGAGTGAGGGAGAGAGAGAGAGAGAGAGAGGGCGAGGGGAGATGGATGATTATCCTAAAAGTAGCGTGCTTAATTAGATGGAATGCTGCATATATTGAGTCCACTGAGTGGAATCATTGGGATAGATTAAAATACTAATTAAACAGGCCCTTGCCGAATTTGGAGAGTGAGGTAGGGTTCAGCTCTTCATGGTCATTTGCATAGCCTTCATCTGGGGAAATGGGATTTAAAGGACCTGCTCTCTCTCTCTCTCTCTCTCTCTCACTCTCTCTCTCTCTCTCTCTCTCTCTCTCTCTCTCTCTCTCTCTCTCTCTCACTCTTTCCTTTCCCCCCCATTACCAATCACATTCACATGCTAACAAACTCAATTAAAATTATGCTCTTGTTTTTTCCTCTCCTTTCACTCTATAATTTGCCGTAATCTATTAAGACCCCTTTGATTTTGTTTTTTAATATAGATGTTTCCATCAAAGTGAGGGTACAGGCGTTAAAAAAAAAAAAGGAAGAAAAAGAAAGGAACGCCGGCAAAATGTGTGATCTTGAACGACGGATATTTAACGCCGCCTCACTTTGGTTTCCATTTGCATGACAATGTCTTCGGCGAACAAAGCTTTGGAAATAGCATGCCATATTTGATTAGATCAATAGATCCCAGGATCAGACTCGGGTTGTGTGTTAATTACTGCCAGAACAAAAGCGGCGGCTGAAGTTATTGTACGCCGCCGATCCACAAGCACTTCATCTGCTGTGAATATGCCCGTGTCCCCGCTCGTGGTTTTCCCCAATCGCCCCGCAGGGAACAGTATTGAGCCTGCTGACCTGTTGCCCCGCCCCCCCGACGGAAACCAGTTTTGGCTTCCCGTTCCCCGACGAGCTCTGACTCACGCTGTTCCATTCATTGCATCACTCTGACTGACCGGCGTGTTTGGTGCCAGTGCCTCGGGTAGTGAAAAATGTGCAACTTTGTCATCTGCTGCTCGCACTCACACCTCCTCTGCTTCTCTGTCTCTCTCCCGTGCAGTTGAACAGAAGCAGCAGCTGGAGAAGGAGACGGGCCTGAAGATCCTGGAGGCTGGAGTCAGTGATGTAAGTCGTGCTCATCTAACAGAGAAAAAAAAGAAAGGTGTATCTGCTGGATGATCCGCTTTGTGTGTACATGTGTGTGTGCGCGTGTCTGTGTGTGTGAAAGGGGCTCGTGGGACAGGAAACACAGGACTTGTCTTGGCATCGCTCATCACACCTGCAGCCTCAGTTGTGCAGCCAAACACTAATCTTCAGGAGAAATGAATTCCAAATATACATCCTACAATCCAATCCATACAAGTGTTCTCCTCGGATTGCCCTCCTTCATTTCCTTTAGGTTCTCTGAGAGCTGTGTCACCATGGCAAACAAAAACGCAAGAAGACAAAAGCTCCGTGCATGGAGTGAAACTTAAAGTGAGTGTTGATCATAGCCGGGGACTAACAATGAGCAGATTATGTGGAGTGCTGTGGCTGTGTATGGAGGCGTAATGCTCCTCTGACATATTCATTGGCAAAAATTAAGAGGAGAACAGGAGGACACTTGTGATGATCCAGATGAAAGCAGAGTAAATGTGTATTCATTCAACACTGATACATATTCATATGTATCAGAGGTAAGGATCTAATCAAGGACCCATTGATGCGTCAGAGTCCTCCATGCTCGCCTGGTAAATGAGTTTCTCTATGGAAATGAGACAGACAGCCTCAGACCCCTGAGCTGCCCTGATCACGAGGCATGCTGGGAGCTAAATGGATGTGGCCTGTGCATCGCAGGACAGTTGCTATTGGCAACAGCCGTCACACACTGTATAGACCAGATCATTTTCCTGTGTTCGTGTCCTCTGTGCCGTCTCCCTTTTGGTGTCACTGCCTTTCTTCGCCCATCTGCCTCCCACTTATATCTTTTTTAGCAGCACACACTCTCTGGTCTTATTCCACATTGTGTCTTTATCACGTTCTTCTCAATTATCACTGATTCACTTCTCTTCTTCTTCTTTATTTTTTTCTTTAGGGTGATTTTTGTCCTTTTCTTTGTCTGCCTCTCCTCGCCTCCTTTTCATTCTTTTATTCCCACTCAGAGTGATTCCTGCGCTCAGCCAGCGCTGGTACAGGGCTGTGTTTGTCATATTGGGCCTATTTGTAGATAATTAGCTGCAATAATAGCCTCTCTGCAGGAGCCGGGGTGAGGGAGGGATAAATGGAGAGAGGGAGGGAGAGGAGGAAGAGTCTGTCTTCCACCTCATGGGGAGAAAATCTGCAGCAGACTGTGTTTGTAGAAATGCATGTTAAAGAAGGGACATGTTGACTGTGCCACAAACAAGGAGTTAGTGGAGCACAAGTTGTACAGCGGCCTTAACACGATCCCAGCAGCCTGCATTTAGAAGGTGGATGGTTAAAAGTTCTTGAAAATGGTCGCTTTTGAGAGGAGAACCTGTTGAGTGGCCACTTGAAATGCATTAGAATAAAAGCTGTTAAACCATAAGGCGGATTTTCTGCAGAAAATTGCTGAAGTTCCGAGCCGGATTGGGCTGGAAAATATCAAATTATGCTCGATCAAACCCCCACATAAGACGGATTGCAGAGGCGCAAATTAGGCTAAACACTGTGTAAGTGCGGATGGCATCATTAAGTCTTATCACCAGCACCCCCAACCCCCCCCCACCCACCCAACCTTCCATTTTATTTAAGAGGTGACAAATGACAAAAGAGCTTAAGAAGATGTCCAGATAGAGCGAACGTCAATAGCTGTAGATGCGGACGAAGATAAGCAAATGTCAGAGCGGGGAGGAAGGAGACATCAATCAATGGGCCGAGTAATATCCACCCCGGTACAGAGCACAGAGAGCGCGTCCTGAAGAGGAAGGAGAGGGCGAATCTGCTTTTCTTAAATAACTTATCTGTGTGTGCGTGTGTATGGCACAAGCCATGTTTCTTGTGAGTTTGGCTGTTATTAACAACCGTGTCCCTGTGGGCAGCTGCACTCAGGCAAATGGAGTCTTCCCACAGCAATTCATGAGTCCTGTAAACGTGTGAAAAACTCCAAGGGGGGAAACGGGGAGGAGGAAGGGGAGGAGAATTTGTGTCGGACGGAGCCTCTGTGCGGTTTTGGCGGTGGAAATCATACAGAGAATATAGATATTATCCAGCGTTTAGCGCTTTCAGGGTGGAAAATATATCCTGGCAGATAATATCGCACTCTGACTCCTCAGCCAGCCTCCACTCCCCCCTCCCAGCCTCCCATTCTATCTCCTCACATCTTCTTCCATGCAGGAGGAGGTCGATAAGTCGCCCCCGAGCTGGAGACGGCGACCAGGCAGCTAGGCAAAGAAAGGTTCACACTAGCTGGCAGCTATATACACACAGCGTGGCTGCTACCAGTGGGGGGTGGGAGGAGAGAGAGAGGGAATAAAGGGAGGCTCGGAGAGGTATTTTTGAAATGGAGGAGCATGTTGGTCAGATGCTACAGGGCGGCAACCTGACAACCATCAGAGAGACAACCGACGATCCGCACGCTGCACGCCAGGCCGAAGAGCAGAAACAGAACAAATCTAGACGATGAGAAATACCAGATTAGCCACATGTGCACCACCTTTGAATGTGACGTCACGCTGGTGAGGGGATACGGAAGAATGAAATATAATACCATAGATGTGCACAGAACAAAAACTGGATGATTAAGGGGATTTCCAGGTACTATGAAATAAAGACCATACAGACAGTGGCATAAAGACATCCATAGAGGGAATCTTATCTTGGAGGGATTGCAAGGGGGATAGTTACTGTCCTTACCTGGGAAACCTGCCCGTAAAGCCTTGTGTAGAGTAGCAGACTTTACTGCTTATGAGCTGTAAACTGCAGTAGCTCAGGATTTGCTGGCTTACGCTGCACAAGATCCATGTTTAACTCATTCAGGAGTGCAGAATATTCACCCAAACACGCTCACCCCCTCCAAACGAACTAATTTAGAAATTGCATTGAACAGCCACCGCGAATACCAAACGACCTATAAAATCATTTAAACCGCACATCTGTAACGAATTAACTGTAATGTTTTCCATTTTGTACACGCCGGCGCTTTTACAGAAGAAGGCGGCGGCGGTGGCGGCGGTGGCGGCGGCGGCGGCGGGAGAATCGATGCGTTACCGCGCGCGCCTGTGCCTTTGGTGTGAGACGGTCCCAGTGTGATTAAGTTGGTGGTTATATTGAGATTCATTGACATTTTTGACAGCGACCTCGTGTTTGAGATAACTCAGGCAAACTGTGTGTGTGAAGAGGCGCTCGTTAAGCACCGCAATCCCCGAGCTGCGTGTCAACTGATTATCCAACCACTGAATGTAAATCATATATGGCAGGCGAGGAGGCTCTGCTCTTATTTGTGTGTACATCTGCACGTGTACATTACTAATGTTACTACAGAGCCCTGCCTTTTGGATGCAGCGTGTGTGTGTAATTGATATTACAAGGACTTGTACATCAATTCTCCTTGTAGTCGCGCCGTGTCTGCCTACGCGTGATTACAGATCTGCATTACCTCTGAGGAACCGCTGCAAGAGCCTCATAATGGAAGTGGATGTAGGTTGAAATAAACATTACTCTATAATCCCTGCGTGTGTCAGGCTGGAATGTCACGTCTTGGGATTGGCAGAGAGCTCACGTTGTTTTCTCTAATCAACCGACAAAGTGCAGGGACACAGACGAAAGCCATTTCTGAGAAAGGTTACGTGTAACGATGACCCCTTGTTGCACATTTGAAAGGCTTTCCTTCCATTACGCCCGCCCATGATTAATGCAAGGGCACATCCGCTCAAAATATGATTGGAAAAAATACACAAAAATGCTTTAAACCCTCACTGTATTTGTTTGATCATTTGGACAGTTGAACACATTAATGTTTCCACATCAGAATTGGCCAGGCTGCAATCTGTTGCAGTGAATTCCAAAGTGTCAAATCACATCAGCTACATCCTCTTGTTGCTATAGCTACCTAATTAAATTTGCATGTTTGTTGTCCCCGCGACATGCATCTTATGTGTTATGAAAGCGAAATGAGACGATGGCTGCTTTCACACCTGGAGTCCACAGCAGAGTTTCGACCTTTTGTTGGACGCTGTGTCTTTTTTTTATTTGTTTCGGTTGGTTTCACATCGCATTCGATTAAGGGCACCTGACTGTGATGTGTTTGACACGGGTGTTATCTAATTGGTCGACATTCCAAACAAGCTGATCACGAACTGTGTGGATATCTGTACAGATGTCATACCGTGGGGATTCTGCCGCTCCAACCAGCCTGTCGCTTTGTTGGACGCCTCTCTGAAATCATCATTTTGTTTGAATCCAGTCAAAGTTTTCTTTCCAGGCATTTCTGTCGTCTACTTTCCGCATTGTCCATAGTTTGAATGTAATTTACCACAGATTGGCGCCATCACGTGTAATTTTAATGTCAAGATTTATTACAAAGCTTAGGATCGCAATCAAATCTCCATTCACACACTCTGGATCCAATAACTTCTGGTTCAAACTGGAGGGCCATAACTTTAAATCCCCATTTTGTTCATCTCATGAATATGTATCTCCCTGTTTTGATGTTATGTGAATGGCAGTATCAGTGCATTTGCTTGCCTTTAATCTAACAAAGCCCGCATATTGTCGCCTATATCGCTTAATAACAAATACATAACCGCCCGCAAATTCAATTCCTCCGAGCAAAAGGGAAATAATTTCAGCAAGGGCTTCAAAGGAAAACGCCGCTGACCGTTTCCTGCTCGACGGCATAAACACGCGCGGGCTGAGATACACAAATAACTGGGATAAGAGTTGGACAAATTGATCTTGTAGCAGCACGGCTATACGCTTCACTTCAAAACACATTCTCCCATGTCGGTTTTCAAACTGTTTTTTTTTCGGGAAGATGAGGAAAAACTGATTTTTATGTTAATATCCGGATCTTCGCCTTTTTAAGGCGGCCCTCAGAGGACATAAATGTGTTGCGGTTTCACTGCAGCTCCAGCGTCCTTATGTCGCTGACCGTGTGTGTGTGTGTGTGTGTGCATGGGCGTGTGTGGGTGTGTGTGGGTGTGCATGGGCGTGTGTGGGTGTGTGTGGGTGTGTGTGTGTTTTAGCCGATCGATTCCCCCACATCGGAACCTGGATTGACAATCTATCCAATCTCCTCCCGACACCAAGATAAACCCCAAACAATGACAAAAAAAATTTCCCCGTCTATAAAAATTTCAGCAGTGCAGGAAGGTCCGGTCCGGCTGTTTTAAAAGTGTCTAAAATGCCATTGCTGTGGCAGATCTGGATGTGAAATGTCATCCTGGAGCAGCCCCACTGTGCCTGCAGCCCTGAGTAACACTGCCTCTTTGGAGACTCCAGCTGCCTCCCACTGATGAAAGACCATCCAGCAGCTCCGTCTCTCGGCAACCTTTTACCGTCACCTGACCTTTGGACTGCAGAAACGCTTTTGATACCGTGTCACGCAGTTTGGTATTTTGCTCTGGCTGTACTGTGACGTGAGCTCTCTCGCCCGGGTAAGGGTGGGCTCCACGCTTTTTAATGAGCGATAGGATGTGGAAGTGTTTACACGCCTACCTTAAAGTTCTTTTATGTCTTGTTGGCGGTGTTAAAGATAAGGTACGGTTGCTTTAGTGGTGTTAAATAAAAGCAAAAATCCAGAGAGTTGAATAGACACTCTTGCGGTGTTAAACTCTATATCATCCGACCGGTGCCCGGTGCATTCAAGCAATTATTTTCGCATTCTTTCTTGCATTGCCTACATCGACTCTCGGCAGCTCAGGGCAGCGCGGCAGCTCTGCGGTTTGCACTTAGACATAGACAGCGAGGTGAATTCAATTCTCCTAACTGCCAGTAGGTGTGAATGTCTCTGTCTGCGTGATAGACTAATGACCTGTCGAGGGTGTTTCCCTGCCTTTTGTAGCTGCATGCCGGCCTGAACTCCAGTGACCCTAAAAAGAAAGAAGCAGGTATCGAAAATGAACAGATTTCTGGCAGCTCAAAGGGAATGCGTACGGACAGTGTTGTGTTTGGTTGCAGCAGCAGTAGTAATAGCCTGCGAGACTCCGCTGCTGGCCAAAGTTCTGCCCTTTTCTCCAAATGCTGCACGCTCTCTGGCTAAATTGTGTTTCTGTTGACGCCCGTATTGAAAAAGCTGACACCAAAGCCTGATGTTTATGTTGATGTTATAGATTGTAGATGTTTTTCTGACATCTAACTCGATAGTTGTCATATGGCGCCCGGTCAATTTTCTCCTCTGAAGTTCACCGTAAAAGCCAGAAATCTCAGAACTTACTGGCATCATTAGCTGAACCGAAATGAAGGAAGTCCAACTATAAGACACTTCTAGAAGTTTCACACTCAGCAAGCTGCCGCTATAGCACCAATATTAAAAGGGGAAAGGACCGGAATGAAATGGACACAGATCTGCATTAGTCAGAAAGTTTGAGTCTAGTAGTTTAAAGTGAACCTGCCATCACAAACTATCATTGTTTTCAGGAAGTGTACATCCACTCCACCACATCCATGGACTCATGATCCAATCCTGTAATCATTTGGTCATTCAGAGAAGTTTCAAGTGAATTTGCCCTTTAAAAAGCACAATGCCAGTTGGATCTGCAGGTATGACTTCATCAACCTTGAGCATCTCTGGCACGTCCCCATTGTGCAACATGTCACAGTTGTCTGAAAGCTCTGGCTGTTTATTGTAATATGTTGACTGGTGTCTGGAAGCGGGTCGCAGTTATTGTATAGAGGGTTGAGATGGGGGTGGGGGGGCTCCTGCGGCGTCCACAGCTGGATGGGATGACAGAGGTTCTAAATGTCAGCGTTGAAGGGGGACGCGAGTGCCATTTGGCCTGGCGAGCGGCGTGCCGAGGGACTGGCGGCAGGATAGTGGGGCAGGGAGCTCCCGCTCGCCGCTTGCCAGCGCTCACCTTCTGCCATTTATCATGTGGACGCTTGCCTAGCACATCTGGCACCTCAGCGTGGACGGCAGCAGGAAAAGCCCTGGCTGCAGGCTAAGTGGTGGCCCTTGGTTATCTGTTAACGTCGCTGCAAAACTCAGACGATGTCATTTGTTCTATGTAGTGCGGTTTGTTTGTTGAGGAGGAATGGGAAATGAGTTAGTCGCAAGTCTACACGAGTTTACCAGTACCACCTTTGACCTTTTGTGCTGGGAGTAAATGGCACTGAAGTCGCACAAACCAGCACACCATTTCGGTTTACATCACATTACGATGAGCCCTTGAACGCATCATGAGTTGTGGTATCGTATCTTAGGGCACTAAACGTTTCATTGCCGATGCTGATTTATGTAACGATGATTAGATCCCTGAGACTTTTAGCCCAAAGTTTATCTCCGTGTGTAAATTCTTCATTATAACTGAGCTCCTAAGTCTCTCTTTTCTTCAGCAAAATTCCATATTTTTTGCTCTCTGGTTGATGTGCAGCAGTAGATTAATTACTGCTCAGCGAGCGCACAATACGGAAACCACTTTGCTCCGAGTAAATTAAATGTAATCAACTGTCATATCATTTTTATTGACTTTAATTGACTGTAATTGTGAATCCTGCTGTAACTGCTAGTTACTTTCTGCCTCACAAGGTCAACTAAATTGCTTGATGAGCTGTTCCGGTCTTTTATACGATGACCTTGACTTTAGGGGGTGGGGACGGCGTGCCATCGTCTTCCATCCGTGGCGATAAAGCATGAAATGAAACCAGACGACTCTAAGTGGCTTGAATACAATTCATCCACTGCTCGTGTTTACCGCTTAAACATACTATAACGCCAACGCCTGACAGGTTTGCAATCGTAAACGTGACATTAAATATTTATACCTCAGATGTATTTTTTGCCTGAAAACGACGCAAAATAGATCAGAAAACTCCAAACTATATTGAGTTTACTAATAACCCGAGATATCATCCAATTACTAACATTAATTAGATCTTTTAATTATCAAACAGGCTTTTCTTTCATGTTTACGCCATGATGTATGTTGTCTTTCATCTTGATGCATGATCCAATCGTTGCAAATGTGGCGTACTGCATGTGAAGGTGCCGAGCTGACGGCCTCCTGCTGAGATGGTTCTCCACTTTACATATCACAGTTTCTTCTCTACACGATTGCCAACATCCGTGCGTGCATCCATACCCAAGTTCACCATGTTGGATTCATGTCGAGGAATGCAAATCATGAGGAAAGTAAAAAAAAAGTACGCTATACTATAATCCCCCAAAATAAAGTAAGAACGTATTTTTTCTCTATCTTTATTTGACGCCAGTGCAGGAGACAGAAACAAACTGTGATGTCGTCAAAAAGTGAAAAATATGTTATTCTAATATTTCCCCCCGCAGATTCTCATCAGTTGTGCAGTCGGTTTTATCTCCAATCTGGACAAATGAATGAACAAACTAATTGTCTCCCTCGTTTGGGGCGGATCGGTGCAATTTTGAGGGAAAGAAAAAGTGAGATGTGTCATTTTGCATAGTTTGATCAACATCCAAAGTAATAGCAGGAATTAGATGTCATTGTAGGAAACAACAAAAGACTTAAAAGATCTGTGAGAGCGAGGTCCTTCCACGCATGCAATCACGCCAATCACAATTCATTACGTTATTCACTTTGAAGGAGAAGAAGGGGAAAAAAACTCATCCCAGCTTTACAAAAAGGCACACGGTGTAATTATGTTTGCGGGTGAAAATAGGCTAGATTGATTATATGCATTTACAATAATGACCTGTCAATGTATGATTATGTTACAGCAGCGTCAAAAACCCTGACGTAAATCGTAATTAATCCTGTCCTCAGAATTCACGATCAGCCGCACTTTGTGTTGTTGTCAGAAGTCGCGGTGTGAGGAGGCGGGAGAGACGGGCGACCGATCCGGCTCTCCGGCTGCAGCCGAGGCCTCATTAGGGATTTGCTGAGGTTTCTCTGGATGAGCGACTCTGCTGGCTTTGGCTCGGGGGCAGACTTCTCTTGGAAAGCTGTCTGAGCTGGGAGACGGACGGGCAGAGTCGGTGGCGTTCACGTTGAGCTTTTTCCTTTTTTTTTTTGTTGCAGTGAGGCCCCCCCCCCCCTCCAGCTGATTGGTGTGGCTTCATTAGCATGGGCTGCGGCTCCTCCGATTAGCAGTAATTAAAGAGAGAAATCAGAGCGCTTGCCTCCAGTCCAGACGCAGCCACTGCCTGTCAAGTGAGATCGCCACGGAATAGATCTAACATTCCTGGCTGCCTGCCCATCCCAACCCCCAACACCCTCCCCGCCCCCCTCAAACCCCCCCCCCCCGAAAGCCTACAGGAGAGGTATGGGGTGTCGCTGCCTGCGTGCCCAGTTACCCCCTAAGTAACCCCCCGGGGTTACACAGCCACACGCGCCTCTCCCCCTGCAGGCGCGCGCTGTGCCGGCGTCGTCATGGTGATAACAGGGGAAAACATTTAATGAAGACACTGATGAGAATTTATGAGGCTTTGGCCGCATGCGTTTATAGGGATCCGACCCTTACCCTATCACGCGCCGCCTCCTGTGGTTCTACATCTATATCTGCACTTACGCAGGCTGAGCTGATGGCCGAGGCGTATGCTGAGGCAGGCAGACACAATACGCCATACGGTTCCATACGTGCCACACACAACCGGACATATGTTGCATCAGAACCTACACCAGACCTGTATTTTGTGTTTATTGTAATCAGTGTAGGGCTTGATGTCGTACACACAGGGGCAAATTGGACCTGGTGATGTTGTTGTTCTGGCAGGGAACGCCAAACAAAATCACACGCCACATGCAGAGTGGCAGGTTTGTGATAAAGCGTGCTGTGTTTGCCACGCTGGCACAGGCTCATGCTGGTAAAGTGAAATTGTCCTAATCTTTATATCACCTCATTTGCTGGCCCCCCCCTGCAGATCTTTCTCACGACAGTCATAACATTAACGACGACTCCGTTCCATTTAGGTGTGCCGTTAAACCATGGACGTGCGCTCGCAAACACCTAAATGGGATGCAGCCACGATTCATATTATCAGAGCTCCACCTTTATTATAAGTCATACTCAAGTGTTCACATAGACCAGCTACTTTGTATCGCTACGCCGAGAGAAGAGAGCAGACTAGCAAACATCCCTAGCTAGCTACAAACTAGAGCCGAGTCTCCACCTGAGCCGGACTTAGACCGTCTTGGAGAAGTACTTTGGTGGTTTCGAGGTGTCTTGAAGACCCGGGTGTACAGAGGACACTTGCTTTTGAACCCGTGAAGTCAGCGTGCGCTCTCCTTCATTGTCTCTTTACTGTCAGTCTCAATATCAGAGCCTCCCAGCCCACCAAGTCTCTTGTGATTTGGGTTTCAATTATGAGCGCTACCTTTGACTACCTCCGTTATTCTGCGGTGGCCCACATATCCCTTCCTGCCACCACTCATGTGTGACTTGATGTATTGTCTCACTGTTCCCCCCCCCCCCCCCCCCCGTTCAAAATTAATTGCAGTTTTATCTCCCTCCAAGATAAAAAAAAAAACCCAGCCGAGAACATAAGAGGCTAAAAGTAGTGTGGATTCTATTGAAACAACACAATTAAAACCTCTGTGTTTCCCTCAGTGTTGTGACTGAGGATGTGTTGGACGATATTTTAGTGAAAGTTGTTCTTTTATCTTTGCACGCACGGCAGAATAAAGTATTAGCTTCTGCTGGCTTTTTGCGACAAGGTGCTGTTTCTTCAGCCAAACTGGGTCACACTCTGGATTAGGTCCTTTTTATTTGATGTCTAATGACTTTCCAGCACTTTGGAACATCTCCTTATTAAGAGCCCTCTACATATTGCAAAGAAGCCTTTTTAGTGTAAATTGCGCCAAATTTGTGCCATCTCTGATCTCGACGCGTTCTGTCTGTGCGCCGTTTGCTGTAATTGATTTTGTGGAGCGTTTTAACAAGCGTCAATATTATACGTGTGAGCAATGTAGCTAGTCTAAATACGGCGCCGTTGTTGTCGAAGGCAGCCAGCAGGGAATTACAGCTTCTCCATAAATACGGCTCAACCTTAACTCCACCAGTGATGAATTTATTATTGTGTGGATTTAACTAATCCAGTATTGACGGGGACGATCGAGGCTTAAAATATAAAGCTTTGGGTGAAATAGAGAGTCTAAAGAGCTTCACTGTTATTGGCTGAAGAGCCTTATGAAAATGGCCTCAGTAATGTTTAGAGATGAGTTACAGATATTTGCTTCTTAACTTAAATTCAGCTTTGTTAAGTCGAGTCTAATGATCTGTTCCCTCATTCCTAGTGTCAGATATTGTTTAGTGTATGTTGACAAATGTAAAAATTGGAGGTTGATGCCTACAGAAATCTATCCAGTAAGTCCTTAATCCTTGTTTTTATTGGTTTCTTGCCTCTTTTTTTCACTCAGTGTGGACCGCAGTGTTACATCAAGTTTGAATTTCCAAAAAGAGAGCTGAATGATAACGATAACACGGCAATCTGTCTAACATCCTGACTTTAATGTCTATCTTTAATAAATACCAGTGTTTGATCATTTACTCGTGGTTCTCTGGCACTGAATGGAGTTCTTTTGAATCGGGCCTAAATGGTCTGGCAGATGTGCATGAAGTGCGTCTCCAGATTAGAATACACTTGTTCACTGCTTTAAAACTATGTCATGTCTGGATAACTACGCTCACCACAGCCACACTTCAGTTAAAGTGATTAAACGAGCACTAAAGTCTGTATCTCTTTGTTCACATCCTCATAGATCACAACTAAATACCCTCTCGTACACTCATTGTGCAGATAGTGTTTTGTCACTGCGGGCTAAGGCATGACAACAGCTTCTTTTTGAAGTGCTCATTGTTGTGCGCGTGCGTGTGTGTTTCTGTGTGTGTGTGAGTGTGTGCGTGTGTGTGTGTGGGGGTTGGCTCCTTGCTTTAAATATAGTCAAGATGACAGGCATAGCATTTACCTTGATGTTTACTGCTTTGAACTACTTGGCATGGACCAGGCCTGGGCAGGGATTCACATAGGAAGGAGGCATATTTGAACAAGCTCATCTAGGGAGAATACCAGATTGACATGGCTGACACACACACACACACACACACACACACACACACACACACACACACACACACACACACACACACACACACACACACGGGGTCTACGAGCGGTTCCTCTCCCAGCAAGCGATATGAGACGCAGCAATTCAAATATTTCAAGTGCAACCCAACAATGGGACCTTTTGGCGTCTTTGAACCTCATCCATTTGGAAACACGGCGCCTATCCGTGTCTCCTCTCCCCCCTCTCACTCACCTCGCTGTCAAGTTTCTGCACACTAAGTGATGTTTAAAATGAAGCTCGCCGTGTGTCACCTTACATATTTTTTATTTCTATACGGGTGCCATTTCTCTGACTGGCAGGCAGAATCAAACTGTTGTGCGGCGGCGGCAACGGCAGCAGCAGAAGCAGCAGCGGCAGCAGCAGCTCAACACTTTCTCCTGCCTGTACGTGCCTTGTTTGGTTATCAGCGCTAAAAGATAAAAGAAGAGGCGCATTGTTTTTCCTCGCACACATTTTATATTATCACTCCGGCAATAACAAAAACAGCTGATGGATCTGAAAAAAACAACAACACCCAAATGGGTTTTGTTTTGCATGAATTTCCCTCTGCATTACAGCTAGGAGCTAATCCTCCCAACACCTTCCCAAATGGAGCCTCGGAAACAGTCTCGCTTAGATATTATGATGAATAATTTATTGTGCCCCATTTTTAAAGAGCCAAGCAGGGAGGGAGAAAAAAAAAACGGAACTATTTTTGGTGTAACAGAATCGCAGGTTAGTTAAGTCTGCAGGTAAATATTGCAGCAGTTTGTTGAGCGTCGTCTCTGGCGCCTCGTGTGAAACCGCCAAGCCTCACCTCCTGGTCCTCTGCAGGCGCTGTGCCTTATGAAAAATATTAAAACCGCTGAATTTCCAATATCTGCGGCAGATTGTCAAATGCACTTGCAGATACTGTACGTGCCTGTAGATGTTTATCCATGCTGTGTGTTTTGTGAGCGAGAGCAAACGCCTGTGCATGGATTCTGACACCACACACAGACAGACAGACAGACAGACACACACACACACACACACAGACACACACACAGAGAGAGGCGTGAAAATGTATTCCCTATTTTGCAGCATGTAGACACAAGCAAACAATTACACAATCAAAGTCCAAACAGGAAGTTACAGTACCTTCTCTCCTCTCGTCTCGTCTCGTCTCTCAGGTATCAATTCAAACCGACACTGAGTGGATGTTGCTGTCATGTTTGCGTGTTGGTGCCATTTTGTAATTTGATCGGAGTGATTTTGAAGAAGCATTTTATAAGAGGAGCGTAAATATAATCCATCTGAGTCGTGTCATCATTACTGTCAGTGGAAGCCAGTTTGCATTTGAAGACTAATCTATCAACACAGATAAGCTTTATACAAATAGTGGTGAATTCATTTTTGTCTCCGTTTAACTTATCTAGTTTTTGAAAAGGATGTCTCAAATCTCAAAGCTTTAGATTATTACTATTTATTTAATTTATTCAAGGAAACACGTTTTGTACAGACAGCAGGTGTTCTTGTTGTCGTTTTCAGTTCTTTCTGTAATGTAACATTGTTGGAATTCTGTAATGAAAATGGGAAAAACTATAGGTTGACATTCCAGTGAGACTATAGATAACATTTGCATCTTGTGCCCTGAAATTAGATCGCAAACAGAGACAGACATGAAAATATATGCAGTGTTCTGCAGCATGTAGGCTTGAGCAAACAATTACGCAATCAAAGTACTTTACATAGTCATACTGTCATTGTCTTATACATGAGCATTGGTGCGTGCTCCTGCCATCTCAGGTAGTGCACTTAATCCTGACATTTGTTTAACAATCCTCCTCCTCTCGCCGCGACACTGTGTGAAGTGCCGCATGCCTCCTATACCCGTTGTTTGAACACGCTCGCCGCTTTTCCCCCCATCTTTTTTTATGAGAAATGTGAAATGTGTCACGGAGGCAAACACCGCAGTGGCAGGGAGGAGGACTGATAAGCCTGCAGGACTCGCCACGTCGGCTGGCGACACGTGTTACCCGGTGGAAGCACTTGAGGAGTACAGGGGCGTGCGTGGATCTCACCAGTGACCATCAGAGCGACTTGGAGGTGTAACTAAACTCGAGTCGCTGTGGGCCGGCGCGAATGAATCGATGCACATCAAACTCCCTGGTGTGAGAGCCATTAGCGGCGACCTTGCCTCGGGGATGTGACACCAGTTGTGAATTCATACTTTTCCAGCGTACGGCGGTTGAAATGTGTGAAAATGTGTCCATTATGTAGAGTTCAAGTGGAGGAAATCATCGCGGTGCCAAAGTCAGGCCGTCACCGAGGGCAGCAGGTACAGATAGACACTCTGTCTTAGTAGATCCCTGCCTCCTTGTCTCCTTCGGCGCCGTGTCAGGGGGGAATACCTGTCTGGATGAAGGGGGATTTAGATAAAGGCCACAGGTGGGTGACCAGGTATCTCATATGGCGGAGGGTGAGCAGAGCTTTCTTCCGGCTCAGCAGAGAAGAGGAGACATTTCGCATGCTTGACTTAATATAGGGATTGATTTTCTGGGTATTAACTGCGGGGGCCAGTGTTTATAAAAGCCACTCACTGGCAGTAATGATAGAAGCCCCCCCACCACGCATTACCGCCGCATCCGTCCCTGCGTTCCTGCTAACACCGAGCCTCTCCTTCTTCCTCTTTGTACTTCAACTCAATGAGAATATTGCAAGACAGAAAATTTGTCCTCTCTTAACCAACGGGTGGCCAGATTACTTCTCGTGCCTTCTGGCAGGCGAGATGAGAACCGAGTTTTTGGATTCGGAGCATTTCCATAAACGAGGATGCCAATGTGCGGCAAGCGTGACGTGGAAAGTGTCGCTGCCAGGTTGGCTAAACGGCGTCGACTAAGAATAAGAACAAGGGCGCGGGAGTGGAATCTGGGATGTGGAGGGCTGTGTCTGAAGCATATCACAGGTCGAGGGTTTGATGGTTTAAGGAGGGGGGGGTTGGTTGGAGACTTGCTCCCGGCGGGCCTCCTCCTCCTCCTCCTCCTCCTCCTCCTCTTTGGCGGGATGATGCTCTCGGCGTTGTGTGAGAGTGTAGTGGCGTCTGATGCGGCCGCAGACCCGGGCTGGACAGCGAGAGCTACTTTTTTGTTCTCCCCTTCACATTGCCAACTCCAGCTGTCACACAGAGGGACAATGGAGAGGAGAGGGAGGGAGGGGGGGGAGGCAGGTGGGGGGTGAGGGAGAGGGGGGGTGCTCTCTGAATGGAAAAAATAAACTGGAGGGCGCCCCCTCCTCTCCTCCCCTCCTCCCCATCACACAGCGCCCCCCCCCCCCCCTTCCCTAAGACTCGTCATCTGCATTTGACAGGACCCCGTTCTCTCCTCTTCACCGCCCCCTTTCTTCTGCTTTCTCCTTTTCTCTCTCTGTGCTCTCCATAATCCTCCTTTCTCTCTCTCTCTCTCTCTCTCCCTCTCTCTCTCCCTGCTAAGTGCAGCTGTTGCTCTCCATAGGATCTTTTTTTTTTTTTTTTTTTTTGCTGCAGCCTGATTGCTAATTAGGATGGAGTTTTTAGCGGATATTCTATCTTATAAACTCTAAACTTATTTCACTTGTAAGCTTCCCTCCCTTCCCTTTTATTCCTTATTCCCGCTGATCTGAGCAAAAGGAAACAGGCAATTACACGCAATCTCCCCCCGTGCATTCCAGGGTTCATATATACTTCAGGCCCATACAGTACACTGCGCCCTGGCCCTATAGTGCTCACACACCCGGGCCCTTTTCAATGCAGAAGCCCACTTTGAAGAATAGAGCGGCCCCCATCTCCCTTATTCTGCTCACATAGCCGAGTCCCTGGGAGAGAGAAGAAGAAGCCTGAGAAAACAGCAATTCACACACCAAACACTGAGACCCCTAGTAGCTCAACAAATGACTGACTAGCCCCTGCGTCCATTCATATCGCCCCCTCGGCCCGCAAGCCTATTAGCCCAGGCATCGCTCCTTGAACATTCACTGTCGACAACATGTGGAGGCATATCGCTATAGCAACCGGTGGATATGACATGTGCGGCGGACGGGGGGACTCCTGAGCTGCTGAATATAAGGAGGGGCTCAGCCTTAACTAAATGATCGCCAAAAAGCCCAACCCCGCCGCCTCCCCGGCTCTTTTCATTGGCACACTGGCGCTGAAAGGACTCGCTAGTGGGGCTTCTGCACATTCTTCCGCGGCTCGGAAAATCAGGCGGGCATATCCCACATTCTTCTCCCCTTTTCTTATTCTCTCTCTCCTCTCTCTCTCTCTTTTTCGCCCCTTTTTTTTCTTCATCTCCGCGTTGAAGCCGCGCTCTTTTGTTGGCGCCCATGGGACCCTCGCAGGGGAACTTTTTTTTTTTTTTTTTTTTTGCGGGAGGTGGGGGAGAGGGGGGGTTTGAGAAGGAAGAAGCGGACCGAGTGGGCGGCCGGGACTCCCGCACAGACGCGTCTTTGCTCACTGGTTAACGATGCTCTCTGGAATACAAGACCGGACGCTGCGCTCCGGTGACGGCCGGGATTGCGCCATGGATTCGGGTAATTATCTCCCACAAAAACGGAGCGTGTGTGGTGCGAGTGCGTGTGTGTATCTTCCGTGGCGTGTGTGAGTGTGTATTTGTGTGTGTGTGCGATTTGGGAATGCGTCAAATGCGTAAAAGGCGCATTCAAGGAGGGGCTTTGAAAACTTGTGATCGATATTAAACCGATGCGGAAAGCTGATTGACGCTCCCGTTATGAGTGCGAATGTAAATGAATATGCCGGAGACGCTCCTGCTGCGTTTGTTGACTCCCCGGAGCTTCATTCTCCCCCATAATGCACGCAGCGTTCTTGATAGACGCAGGTGATGTCTGAGGCGAGCTGCCGGTTCAGATCGCGCAAAAGCTCAGCGGAGGATTCACAGATCAACTTGTTGTCGATGAGCGCGGTGGGGTTTTTGCGCTGTGCACATCTGGCTGCGGGGGACAAAGTTTGCGTGCAGGATCCAACCTGCACGTCACGCAGACGGGAGACCTGAACAGCTCCGAGTCTCCAAACCTGCGAGTGGACATGAAGAAACTCGGTCTGTTGGTAGATTTTTTAAAGACTCTTATATTGAAATTTGCTGAAATAGAAGATTGTAGCGCTAAAAAATTCTATTCTATTCTTTCTAGAGTCTATTTGGAGGATCTAAGCAGGACTTGTGTAGAAATCTCATTTTTAGTTACTGTTTTTAATCGTAATTTGTTTTATTTCACTAATTACTCGTCTTTATTTTTAAAGTGTTTTTTTGCACACACACACACATCAATCTCATAAATATAATTTCCCATCCTTAACTTGGAGCACAGGCCCCATATTTGATCTGTTTGTACTCATATGGAGTACATCATTTTGCAGCAAAGACCTATTTTGTGTGTGTGTGTGTGTGTGTGCACTGGTGTGTGTCTTCATATTGAGGTTTCGAATGTGGCATATTTCATTTGCAGGCTAACTCAGTTTATTATCCTTTTTATTACGGATTTGTATTTTTTACTTGGCTTTGTGAGGCCCGGTGTGTGTGTGTGTGTGTGTGTGTGTGTTTGGCAGGATTTTCTCTTTGGATTTCTTCTTATTGTGATGTGCGAGTGAATGTATAGCCGGCCGCCCCAGTAACACCTCTCTGCCTGACCTTTCCTCCATCATTTGAATAATCCAGAGCACAGAAATCCATCTGGCCCTCGTCCCCCCATCAGACTGGCTCATTCAGCAGACAGCAGCAATATGAATAGCAGAGCGAAACAGAGGGAGAAAGTCTGCTCCAGGCTGTAATAACTTCACTGAGTCACAGCTTCCAAACGGAGAGGGGCGCATTTCAAAGGGATCAATAAAATGAATTTTTTATTAGAAATGGAATTATGTGAGGGAAAAAATGATTCTCCATTCTGTGTCAAACCCACTTTCAAATTTAATGGAGGGGGGAAATCAGATCAGGTTGAAATGTTGAAGCTGAAAAATAAATAATCCTAATTAATATAATAATTCATCTGTTTCCTTTTAATTTATTGGTAATATTTTAATAACTAATCATTAAAATAAAAAAGCTTAAAGTTGTTTTAATGAAAATATATTTGCTCACATTATTTTACTGAATCTGTAATTTTTCTCCCTCTGAATGTGTTTAAATTAAAGTAATTAGTTATTCTATATATATTTTCTAAATGGCAAACACAGCGAGCTCATCTCCTCCTCCACCTCCTCATCTCTTACTTTTTTCCCTCTGCTGGTTTCCTCTCCAGCACGTTTTCCCACTTTCCCGTTTTTCCCTGCTTAACGCTGCATTAGAAGCCACTTTGATCCCTCAGTGGGAACGCGTTTTAGACATTTTTCGAGTTCCTGAGTTCATTTTAAGGTGATGTAGGTGAACAGTTCTCGTCCGTGTGTAAAGAAACAATGCCAGAGGAATGGCTCGGGGTCGTGTGTGCTGGAAATAGGCTGGAGCAGCTTTGAACCTGTAGGTCTATAGGGGGCATTTAGCTTTCAGAGGTAGCAGTGTTGAACTAGTGCACCAATGTGACGTTCTGTTCCCTACCTACGCTCTTAAATACGCTGAATACTAAGTGGAAGTACTTTCAGATTTACATTCCCATCCAAGCGCGAAGCTAAAACCGTTCATTCTGAAGTGTCTCCGCTACATTGATTCGATCACTGGGCGATCCAGATGAAGTAGTAATTGTACCGAGGCCATTCCTCCTGTACGACTCTTCAAACCCTCTCAGTTCTTGCCTCACCTCTCGACGCGCTGATTGAAACTACATGCTCGAGCCACAGCAATCGCAATCAGCGGGAACTGTCATCTGGCCCCGACGCGGTAATCGAAAAGACCTGGGCGTCCTCACGGCGGCTAAAACATAAGCAATTACGGGCCACAAGGTCAAACCGCGTAGGTACTGGTCTGAGGTGAAGTGTCTTGTTTTGAAAATGGTCTAACAAGATGTAGCTCAACCATTAGACCCGCAGGCTAAATGTCAGAGCGCCGCTGCTTTTTCATGGTGTGCATTCGATTCAGTTCACCCATCAATCTCTCAACACCGCGTATGGAGAATTTACACGCCGGCTGATGTGTTTGTGCACCGGTATTGATCGTAGGTGTGTAGGAACTGACACGGGATCATTTCAGAGATTCATTTTCAGGCCGGGGCGAGGAGGATTCCTGTCACATTTTGACAGAAGGTGTCGACGTTTCCAGCAAAGAAACAGTTCATTTGTTCTTAATTATCCTCTCCAATTATCACCCCCAATTATCGCTGGTGTGCTCTCAGAATACTCTAGAATCTGCCATGCCCAGGGGGAATATATCATTACTGTAAATGCCCCTGAGTGGCTCCTTTATGAGCACATCATCTCATTCCTGAACCTACAGTGTTTTACATATGCTGATAACTATCTCTTAACTAACTCTAAAGCACATTCTCCCAATCTCCCATCCTATCCCGCTGGAAATAACAATTGCCATGCCGTGTGTGTGTGTGTGTGTGAGAGTGTGTGCGCGTGCTTGTGTGTGTGTGAGTGAGAATATTTGTAAAGGCTTTTCTATTCAGCTGCTCATGGGTCCAGTTTTGACCGCCTGTGTCTCTCCAGGTCTGGTAGCCATTAGCTGTGCGGCTTGGGCCAGGGCCTAATCCAGTCAAACTCAGGACCAGAGGAGCTAATTAAGCACAAGCTTTTAGTATCCCAGCCTCCTGTAGCTGCACAGTGCCAGCCCACCCCATGCCAGCACTAAATGGGCTTGTAAATATCTATAGTGGGCCACAGTGTGGAGACAGCAACTGGACAGGGGCTGGTAATGGGGACTGTCTGAGGCTGAATGCGTATTATAAAGGCCGTATTAGAGCCGGCTAATGAGCAGGCCGGGCAGACAGTGAGGGTGGGCGGGTGGGAGGGAGGAGAGGGGGAGGAAGGGGACAGGTGAGGAAGCAGCAGAGCCAGGATCAAGACCAGCCCTCACATTTACTGACAAAGTGATGTAAAAAAGAAATGACTTCATCAGAAAAGCCTGACGTTGTGTTCTCTCTCTCTCTCTCTCTCTCTCTCTCTCTCCCCCTCTCTCTCTCTCTCTTTCTGTGTGTCCTCCAGAGGGGCAGTCTGACCCAGATCCCCGTGGTGAAGGAGACCCGGGTGGAGTCGGGCCAGTTCCTGCTGCTCTCCGTCCTCTGCATGCTCTTCATCCTGGTGGCGTTGGCCGTGTCCGGGACTTTCTTCTGCGTGCGCCAACGCTCCCACCTCCGCCTGAAGGAGAAGCTCTCCAGCCTCGGCACTGACACCAGCACCGATGCCACGGCAACCTATCAGGTCAGAGAGGCCCCACTCACAGAGAGCCAATCAGAAGCAGGGACTCTTAGCTTCTGTCATTGGAAGGGCGCATATCTTATCTGGATATGGCTCTGATTGGGTTATGTTTTTGAGTGTGTGTGTGTGTGTGTGTGTGTGTGTGTCTGTCTGTGTCTGTGTCTGTCCTTCATGTTAATTTTCCTGCTCTTTATTGCTTTTATTTCTTGACTCTATCCTTCACTCCCTCCAATTATTCAATGCTCACCCTGGCCTGAGCCGTCTGCCTGTCTGTGTGTGTGCGTGCATGTGTGTGTGTGTCTGCCTGCCTGCCTGCCTGCCTGCCTGCCTGCCTGCCTGTGCGAGAGAACAGAGGATCAGGCCGCCACTGTGACCTATTCCCTCTGTTCCTCCAGGGCCACAGGCAGCCTGGGCCGTATTGATTTTCCGCGGCGGGGCTCAGCTGTGCCCAGCGTGGCACTCAGAGCACATTTATCTGCATGTCGCGTTAACATTTTCAATATTTAATCAGGTTTTCACAGGGCTGCTCTCTTCCCCAGAAGCCCGAGATGTTACGTCTTGATAACGGGCGAGACACAGAGACACAAAACAATAAATAGTTTTGCTGTAAGAAAGCAGCTGGGAAGCTTCTGTCCAGCGGTGTTTAGATATTCTTGATAGATGCAGTCGCAGTGCTGGATGTTGTTTCCTCTCCGCCTGATTTTATTCCTATTAGCGGGCTGAGTGAGGGAGGGGGGGGGACAGGGACGCTCTAATCCCGTGACCTGGTGCTCCTCTCTGGGCCTCATGTGTCTCTCTTTACTAAGTGTGTCCCCCCTCCGGCCCCCCGTCCCCCCGCCCGCCTCTGGGACACGTCTCGTCTCAGCCCCGGCTACAGCACGGCGCTTTTTTGCGGGGATGTTGAGGAGCGGGATGAATGATGAGGTGGACCTGGATATTGCCCCGAGGCCGAGGCCCAGGGCACCGCTTCGTGGCTCTAATCATTAAAGTCTGACGGCGGGAAAGCTGATCCGAGACCTGGGCTTAGAGAGCGGCGGGCTCCAAAGCGGAAATATGACTGTGATAGATCATGAGATAGCCTGAGCCTCCATCAGGCCTGGCCCGCCTCTCACCCTTATTAATTGAGTATGCGCATGAATTCTAGGGTTTACGCATCAGTGTGAATTTAGCGAGGAAACACAGATATATATGTACATGGGAGTGCAGTTTACAGAGGAATCAGCTTAAGTGTGCAGTATTTAAAGCAGTCGTGTGCAAAAACAGGAACAGATCTACTAGAGCTGGATGTTGCCAACAGGAAATGAATGATTTGCGTTCGTGACGTTGCAAGCTGACGTCATTTCCAGTGATCTGGAACAGTTTTGTGCCAGGTTTTAAAGCAGGATAGCTACAAACTGGACAGGCGACCTGACTTATTTATTTAGATTTTATAATGGATATTTGCATTTTGAAATCAGCTGATCCATCCGCCATTTCTTTCAAATGTTCCACCCCAAGCAGCTCCGCCCTTTCTGCTCCATGTTCTCCACCCTGTGCTCTGGCCTATACTGTATGTTATATGCTCACATTGTGCACAGATGCATGATGGGAGAAACACTGGGACCCCTTTGATACGTCATCCATCAGGTTGTTATCTCTGAGAAAATGTCTATTTCTCAGCAGGTATTGTTGTGTTGCTGTGAGAGAAACACACACACTAACGGGTGAGAAATGATTCCGTGTCGACTTCCTCAGCCATGTATTTTTGACATAATTAGTATAAGCTCCATAATCCACCAGGATAAGCCATTAATCTACACACAAGTGAGGACAGATCAAGTCAGCAGAGATACAGGATTGTGCAAGGTGCATTTACAGAAATCGGCAGGGATAACACACGCACACACACACACACACACAAAAGAAGGAAAAACCCCATCATCTTCATCTTCATCTCCTCCTGTAATCCCCTCTAGGAGCTCTGTCGCCAGCGCATGGCCATCCGGACGTCGGAGCGCGTGGAGCGGCCCGAGACGCTGCGTCACTCGCGGCTCAACAGCGTCTCGTCCCAGTTCAGCGACGGGCCGGCGGCCAGTCCGTCCACACGCAGCAGCACCTCGTCCTGGTGCGAGGAGCCCGTGCCGTCCAACATGGACATCTCCACGGGACACATGATCCTGGTGAGTACCTCCCAACACACACACACACGCTGACCATTTCAGCGTAATTCCGTATTGGGAATAGAACTTTTCTGAAGCACCAGTGTGTGTTTGGTGTGTTTCGATCAGCTCGTGTGTTTTTCCTCACATTAGTGCAGGCTGGTGTGTAAGGTCACACATCTGCAGAGCAAAGCAGTTTGGATATAAGCTTTTTAAAAGTGTGTGTGTGTGTGTGTGTGTCTGTGAATATTGGAGAAGCCATTCTGAAAACCAACAGCTTGATTTCTCTCTGTTTATCTGTTTGGATGTTTTTTCCTCGTCATCCCTCTCTCGCCTCTTTTCTCCTCAGAACCCTGTTATCTTCAGAGGAGGGGGGGGGGTTTCATCACTCTTCCCGCTGTTTTCTCCCTCTCGCTTTATCTCCACTCGGCCGCCTTCATTTTTTCCTCCAACTTTCTCCCTACTCTGTTATTTTCACTCTTTATCATTCCTTCCTGCTGCTCTCCCCTCTCCGTCATTTTCATCCTTCACCCCTCTGTCTCTCTCTCTGTCTCTCTCTGTCTCTCTCTGTCTCTCTCTCTGTCTCTCTCTCTTTATCTCCCTCTGCCTCGGTGCTGAAATAAAATAAGGCAGACGTTGTTTTGCATGATGATAGCTGCTGAAAAGTGAAATATCATTACCCAGCTGATTGTCATTTGGATGTTTTCGAAAACTCTGTTAGCTTTTATTTTCCCTGAAAAGCCTCTCAGTTGCCTACACACACACGGTTCTACACACACACACACACACACACACACAATGGATTGTTTTAATTTTGCACAACTTTCGCTTCATTCATTTGAGACAAGCTTGATAAAAGAGATGGATAGATGCCTGGCAGTGTTTCCATTAATGGAAAGAGCATTCATCACACCGCACGTCTGGCTTTTATATTGGGAGGCCGTAATAAATGGGAGTGAATTTGAGTAATGCCTTGTATTGGTGGTAATAGATGGGTTTTGTTGCACTCGTCAAGGCTTGTTTGTGAAGCCCCTTTTGAAAACATTGACAATAGAAAAGCATTTAGCCCTGAAATAACAAAAGAGCCACTGTGAATCATTTCTAGGCGCTGTTATTATTATTAGCCCCGCTATCTTCACGGCAACAACACCAGCATTACAATGTAGAAGAGGTAAAACACTCGGGGACCTTCTGCTCCCCCATGCCGTGATTGACATGGAGATGTCCTATAGGGGTTCTTCTTTAAGATTCCACAGCCGTCCCACATGAAACCATGTGTGAGATTGCCTTGTTATCCCTGATCTCTGCCTATATTTTCCCATCTCTCCTCCCCTCATCTCCCCTCGCTCCCTTCTATGGAGCTCAAAGCGTGTGGAGAAACATGATGAATACCCACCAGAGCCTCATGCTGGGGGTCTGACCACCTCTCTCTTTCTCTCTCTCTCTCTCTCTCTCTCTCTCTCTCTCTCTCTCCCTCTCTCTCTCTCTCTCTCTCTCTCTCTCTCTCTCTCTCCCTATCTATCTTTCTATCTATCTATCTCTCATCACTCTATCTCCAGCTTTCTCTCTCTCTCTCCTGCCCTCTCACTCACTCACACAGACACATTCTCTCTCTCTCTCTTACTCCATCACTCACTCATACACACTCTCAGTCAATCTCTCATTCACTCACTCATACACACTCTTTATCACTCATTTTCTCACTCATTCATATTGCCCCTCACTCACTCTCATTCATTCATTCACTCACTCTCTTAATAATGCAGGCCACTTGCATAATGGCCTCCGTGTTCAAACAGAGAGCTTCTGCTGTGTGTGCTGAGTCATTCTGTGTTTTCTTTTCATACTTTCAGAGCCCTCACACACCTCTGCTGTCTCCTACTTTCCATCTTCTCTCTCTCCCTCTCTCTCTCCTCTTTCTCCAGCTGTCGTAGCTACGCTTGTTTTCCCCTGCTGGAGTTTTTCCCTTGTGTAAAATGATTTCCATATGTAACACGCGTGTTAACTCCACTGTCCTGCAGCAGCCTGGGCTCCTTTCAGCACCATGGACAGCTCTTTACAGTCACCTTACTGTAACAGCTTTGTTCCTCCTCACACATGAATCTGTCTGTCTGCATGTTATCCTCCTGACCACCAGCCAGGTCAACGTGTTGATCCAGTTGCTGTTGTTGTCTGTGCGCCCACACTGCCCCTCCCACCCCCACCCCCACCCCCCACACACACACAGCCCCCTCCCCCCAGAGAAAAGTCAATATTCTGTCAGCCTAAAGCCTTTTCTGTTATGTATGTCCAAATAACAGTGGAAATCTCTGAGGCATTCACTATAATAACTATTTTAAACTAGAAGGCACTCATGAGCACGTATTCCACTGCCAAGGCCGAGCAGTCCCCCAGTCGGGTCACAGTGGCCTCAGTCGTTCATGACAAACAGCACTTTTTGAAGAGTCAGCCACGCCAACTCAGATTTTGGCAGCCAATCATTGCGAAACAGTAAGAACTATAAAAAATTTGGTCCAGCTTGGGCCAGATACCATCAGGCTGACCGCTATGAAGAATCCTTCCAAAAGACAAACACACACCTAAGCTCCTTGGTGGAGGTACAGTAATGCATCATTAAACTTTTCCTCCCAGCATACATATTAATCATCGCCTTGTAGGTTAATGCTCACCTCTGTTTATCATATTGTAAAACTCCCACTACAAACTGTTAGCAGTATTGTGCATTTTAATGTGACAGTGGAGTTTGATAGTAATGTGTTACCTGGTGTGTCTGGCTCCCCCGCTCGTCCCTTCATCCCGATTTCACCCAGCACCCTCCGCTGCCGAAAAGACTGCTTAGGAAGGATTAGACATTGTTTCCCTGACACCCAGGCCTCCCATCCCAACCCTCTGATTGGCAGACATAATCCCCCCATTCACTAAACCTTCGTTACCCTGTCTCTGGAATACGCCACGGTCCGCTGCCTCCCCCTGGAAAGCGGGAGGGCTTGATAAGGGCCTGCTGGCTGCATCGCATTAAGCCCGCAAAAAAAAAATATGAATTTGGAATGTAATCGATTCAGGGCATCGTTTGAGCAGAATGGGATGCAATTCAGAGCGGATGTATCAAGTACGCCGAGATGTAATATTGGTATGGGAGGTAGAATGCTGTCAGGCTGGCAAGCAGAAAGTACTTGTACAGGGTGACAAGAGCGTAGCGGTGACAGGCTCTGTCAAGTGGCCATAATGGCATGCTGTCATTTCCCCGGGAAGACAGCGGTGTGTGTGTGTGTGTGTTTGTGGTGGCTGTGCACAACAACGCCCATGCAAATATTAGCTGTGTTGCTCACTGCTCCCAGAGACAAATTGATTTTTTTTTGATAATTATGATATTTTTTTTACATTTTTTGCAAGCATTCTGTTAGCAGGCTTGGCTCTAATTGCTGGCATGGACGGTTCAAGCTATTAGGCTCAGGAAATCTGCAATAATATTTCAGAAATATCATTTTATGTCACTAATGGGTTCAGATAGAACACGTCGTGCCGCCTCTGTCTCTCATTATGCAGCTGCATTAATCAGAAGAGTTGCTTTTGCTTTTCATAATAATGCAAACTCGCAGTGGCTTTTAAGGGCTGAGTGGCACCTTTGCTTCCCCGCCGAACAATAAATTTGATTTCCTTTGTAGTTAGGCTTTCTAATGTGCTAATACCTTTTTGCTCGCATGCGGGGGAACATCTGAATTTAGCACGAGCCATCAAAGGGTAATTGCCTATTATGTGCCGGACAAGCTTATTTGTGATTATCATCTAGGCAGAAATTGTACATATTCTGTAAAGACGTCGGAGTTCCATTCTGACTGAGTGAAGCGAGTAAGTCGGATGTAACAATGGAGTGTATCACCTCGCCGCTCAGCCTACCTACACTGTCTTTAATATGGGATAAAAACCCAACACATCTGGGTATCACTTTCATTGTATTAGCCAGCTGATCCCTGACATCAGTTTATGAGTCTGTAATCTTCTGCCTTACACAATAGCAGACTAAACCATTTAACCCCGTCGGGAGGGGACCGATGCTACAGGAGAGAAAGACTCGGTAAAAAAAAAGACTCCTCTTGCCAGCTAGAGCCTCTAAGCTCCCTAAGACTTGCCCTGGTTTGGCAGCACACACACATACGCGTGCGCAAACACACACACACACAGGCCTCCACCCCTCCCCCTCCTCTCTTTGTCTCTCTAGCGAATTCAATTTTGTCTTCTCCAAGCAACAGCTTAAATGCAGACAATCTTATCAGCGGCTGTGCAAGCAGTGAGGGACGTGATTGAAACAGCCCTGAAGTATTTCCAATGCAGACAAACCTTTCAGGAGTCTTAATTGTGGACGTTTTCCCCCCCAGCCAACCCCTCCTTCTTCTTATTTTTCCAGGTCAAACGCACACACACAAACGCTAACACACCTTCTCCACACCAAATCTAGATCTTCAGTCTCCTCCTCCTCCTCCTCCTCCTGCTGCTGCTGCTGCTGCTGCTGCACTATCCAGCAGCTTAGGACATTAATGCTCCATGACACCTGATCATAGCTTTAAAGGAAAGCCTCTGTTGTCAAGGGTTTAGTATTTACTCCACTTTATGTATGGACTGGCTCCTGCTGAAGGGATGAAACTGAAAAATAACAGCCGGCTATCACCAGCTACAATGTCTGTTGTCTTAGTTTCTCCTCCATTTCATCCAAATAAACACGGATAGTCGTCTTTAAAACTACATTTCCCGACAAAAGCAGCTGCCTGGCACACGGATCCGTCTTTGTCTGTAGAAACGCAGCCTTATCTAGTGTCCTTGCTCTTCTAGTCATACATGGAGGACCACTTGAAGAACAAGAACCGCCTGGAGCGTGAGTGGGAGGCCCTGTGCTCCTACCAGGCTGAGCCCAGCGCCTCCAATGTGGGTCAGGGGGAGCCGAACTCCAAGAGGAACCGCTCCGACGCCGTGGTCGTGTGTAAGTACTCTTGCTGTGAGAGCAGTTTCATTGTTTGTAAGGTCAGGAACAAGCCAGCGTGGGGAGAAAGTAGAGTGAGTCATCTTATGTTGAGGCTATCTGATGCCGATCGGCCTTGTTGAGGTCAATTTGTTTGAGAACGAGACTAAAACAGATGAACGTTATTCATTTGTGAATCCTTCTTGTTTAAAAAAAATAGATTTTAAGACTCAAACTGACAGATTTCACAGTTTTGTCATGCAGATTGAATTTTATTTTTTTTTGGTTCAGTCCTTTTGAAGGCACCGCAATTCACTGCTTCAGAATGGTGTGCATATGATGAAAGTCGGGTGAAATTGCATCCCTGTAGCCTTTTCACTTCCATATTCCAGCGCCGCCGCTCCAAACTACTGCTATTATTGTGCAGAAAAGTGTGTGTGTGAGTGTGTGTGGATGAATTATGCATCTCTGTTGCAGACGATCATTCCAGGATCAGCTTGAAAGCCGAGAACAACCACGGCAACTCCGACTACATCAATGCTAGTCCAATCGTGAGTATCGTTTATTCATTACGTCTCATTTGCGTCGTCTCCGAGGCCGACCGAGCCGACACCCCGGCACCTGTTGCGGTTCGGGGTTGTTTTTTTTTACTTTGAGATAAAAGAAGTGTCAAAGGACTTCCTATCGATCGGCGGGCATTGATCTTTTTTTTTTCACTTTGTTCTCCGTGCCGTGAGTCTCGGCGGGTTCCGCCTCGTCTGGTTGAATCACGCCGCAACTCCGGGCTGCCTTCAAAATGGCCGCTCCCCTGAGATGCTGCGTTTTTCATCTGCACTAAAAGGAATTGTATATTATTTTTAACTAAACAAATGCATCTCCCTCTGCAAATCCACAAAGACCCCAGCACTGGAAAAGGGCTAAGGTTATTTTTTTCACTGTTTCCTCCCCCCCAAAAAAAAATTCTTCACATTGATTGCCATCATGATTTCCCCCGAGGCGGCTGAAAAGGGATTCCATCAAAGGCAGCAGGAAGCTATGCATTTCAAATCCAGAGCCAAAGTTTCCGAGCAGATAGACGAGGGGGGCACACACAGCTGCACTAAAAGCCTATTACTTTACGGAAACAAACAATGGAGACTCTTAGATCTACTATTTATTCCTCTATTTCCTCTAATAGAGTATTCAGAGTTTGATGTCTTTTTTAAACAGTGGAGTGACGCGTCGTTCACCATCGTGCTGAGGAATCGCTTAATTTTTTCGCTTGTTTTTGTTTGCGCTTAACTGTCTGTCAATACCGCCGCCTCTTCCTCCTTCCTCCCACGCGGCTTCCTTCTTCCTTCTTGGTCAGAGAGGCGAAGGAAGCGGAGATCAAAGCGCCAACCACCTCACAAAACATCTTCAGGCGCCTAATGTCATTACCGCTCCGTGTTTCTGTCCGGTCCGGCCTCTTATGGAGTCAGAAGCCGCGTAGCTTTTGCCTCGTATCTCGCTCCGCCCGAGCCAGCGTTTACTGCAGCGGCGGCGACCTCGAACACGAGATCAAGGCGAAGAAGCTTGAGGTGGATTTCTAGCCCAGCCCGTTTGGCTTCAAACCCAAAGAGGGCTTTCTTCACCTTTTGTCGTAGTCCATCTCCTTGTGGGCGGGAGGCGGCCGGGGGGGGGAGGGTCGGCTGAGACGCCCTTTCATGTTTGCGCTTTAGTATTCATGCGGGCACGTCAGTAACAGCCTGTCTGTGTCCTTGAGATTGGTTAAAACGCCGCCGCCCTTTCATTTGTCACAAGAGGAGCTTCAACCGAGGAGGACGAGGCAATAAGAAAATTTAAAAAACGAACCCCACGGTGGAAAAACTGGTCACCGCCAACGATCAATCGCCCGGTTACACCTGCAATTATCCACAACAGGCGGGATTGATACTGAAGCTCCTCCCCTTCACCTCATCCAGAGCCTCTGAACACTGTGAACTCTCAAACGCCGTCCAGATTTAAATGACTGTAACGCCGTGGCTCATCAGCACTAATCTGTTTCTGTTGAGCCGGACTCCAAATTACATCAGCGAGTATAAATCCAATTTGAATAGAAATCACTTTGACACGTGTAATCCCCCCTGTAATGAACACAAATTAAGAAATACGATTTTTATTTGACGACATTGCTGTTAAAGTTCCTCGCCCGCGCGTGTGTGTGTGTGTGTTTTGGTTTTAAGACATTCAGGCGTTAAAGATCATAATCCTGTTAGCGAGGTTAGCAGAGACATGCAGGATTCAAATTGGCCTTGAATTCTGTGTTTATTTGACTTTATGAGGGCGAATGTCAAGTGAATTATGTTTGTGTGCATGAAGATAATTTGATTAAAAAAAAATGCTCATGAACTGTTAAATGTCCTTGATGATTTTCTGTGTTAGTGAAAGCAGAGAGACGGTTAGCTCGCCCCTTGTTGTCATGGCGGTTGTTGGCTTTACGTGCACGGGTGTTGGCTCTTCCCCTCCCCCAATGCTTTTCTATCACATTTAGCCTCTGAGCTGCACATTTACCTCCATTTGGAGTGAAAAACATCCACGTCTAACTCGGTTACATCCAATTTGTCGATCGGCCTCACATCTACTTGACAAGAAACTCTCTCTATAACAAAATTCTCCTCACGAATGCTTTTTTTTGGGTGCATTTCTATATTAGATTGTGTTAAAAATTCCATTCAATAAAGTCATTATGGCGTTCTGGGTGCACCAAAGCCAACACCTACTCCATCACGCCTCAATCACATCCCTCAATCCCCCCCTTCCCCCCCTCCCGTATCATTAAGTCCCACCTCGACGCGTACAGCTCCTTCAAATGAGACGCCTGCGGGCTTCAGGCTTCTCCGCCGCGTCGCGTTTCCACGTGAAAACATGTCACAAAAAAAACCTGAGAGAATTAAGATCTGGAAGCCATTTTATAAGACATCTTTGCTGACACCAGCGAAACAAAATCCTCCCTGATTGATAAATGATGAGAGGCGTTTGCTTATTTATCGAATTAATTAGATTGTAAGTGTTTGTTTTTAACGCTTAAAGGCGAGTAGATTTGTCACTCCTCCCCAGCGGTATCAAGCCGCTTGTGTTGTGGAGCAGACGAGAGGAGCCGAGGCATTCATCTATCTGTAAACAAAGAAGATGGACGATTTTCACTCGGCGGCTGCGGCTCCTCTCATATTTCATAAACAGCCGAGTTCCCTATCTGCTTAACTTTCACCAGCTAGGCAAAAAAAAATACAGAGAAGTCCAAGGTCTTATCCAATCCGTCTTTCACAAGAGAAGGAAGTTTCAAGTGGAGGGAAACAGGCACTTTGCATAGAAAATGGAGCCAGTGTGCGCCGCAGCTTCTTTTATATTCTAATAGGCTTTAATCAGACGTTAACATCCACATCTCGCCTATGGGGACAGAAGAGGACCGACTAGGAGACGGGGAGAAGGAGGTTTGAGTGAATAGAAAGAGGAGAATCTGGAGTGGAGGACAGAGGGCGGAGGGAAGAAAGAGGCTTTGATGAAGGTCTTACTTGGTGTAGCTTTGTTGTTACCGGCCTGTCCCTGTCCTCCAAAAAAACGCCCCGTCACATTCTGTTCCCTCTTTCCTCACCAGATGGACCACGACCCTCGCAACCCTACTTACATCTCCTCACAGGGGCCGCTGCCCTCCACCGTGGCAGACTTCTGGCAGGTAAAACTCATCTCCGTCTACTGTCCCCGGCTCCTCTACGGCCATTTTGTTCCTACAGTGTGTAAGACATTTTGTAAGGAACTGGATTTCTCTCTGACTTTCTTTGTTACTTGATCTCTTTTCCCCCATACAAGGATTTCATTGGTCAGTCGCTATCACATGACACCAAATTGATGCATTTCCTTCTCAGTTTTGCATGAATATGGTCGTGTGGTTGTAAGTTCAGGCTACTTAACCCTAGAAATGTGCAAGCTTTGAGTGTTGAAGTTGTATTCATTTCCGTAACTGCTAAATAAGATTAAGTAACTTACTGCAGTTTCCCAATGCATCATGTGTTCTTACCATGCAGTAGAATCTTGTTTATTGTTTATGTATGCAGATTCATCTAATTTTTTCTTCAGTGGCATAAACGCTGACACATAATGGCAGTGGTCAGTGCATGTAAGCGTAGTGACTGAAGTAATGGTGCTACTACTCTTCTACCTTATCAATAATACAGTGTTACCGGCCTGAACACGCTGCTTTTAGCTCTACATAATTGTCTAGTTACACCCAGCACCAGGAGTTATAATATTATTCATAATAATGCTGATGTTTGCACATATTTGTATTCTGCTTTCCCCTCCGTATCCATAAATGTCACGGGAGCCTGCCGTTAATCACACCGTATAGGCTATTGTAAAACACGGTGGCTGGCGTGGAGGTGCGCCCTTAAATGATGCATGCGTGCCAAGCGGCGTTCATATGTGTTAATAGGACAGCACTGTAGTAATTAGCGGGCCCATCGCCTCCATATGGTGAAGTAACAACTCCGGCCGTGACCGGGATGTAAACGCGCGAGGCGTAAATGGCGGCGGCGGAGCAGCTGCCCGGCCGCACTCGCCCGCTCCACAGCTTGTACCGAACGAGGGCTCGTTTCATTGCGCCCACTTTATGTGCGGCACAGATGCCGGCACAGTTTGCGACACAGGGCCGGGGACACGTTCGCTCTCTTCCGCACCGTCTTTCCGTAATGAGAAAGTGTCATTTGCTAAAGTAATGACCTCATGTTTCCTGTGTTTAATTTGTAAATGAAACAGGAGATAATTGCGTCTCCGTCACTTTGCTGATTTGTTTGCCAGCCGATATTCTGCTGCCAGGTGAACAAACAGGTAGAGAGGATCTAATGGAAGCTTTAAATCTTCACCAATGAAGCAGGAAATAATGCAGAATTGGACCCAGATTGATTGACACGATGAACATCAGCAGTGAGTCATTCATTATTCAGTATGGTTAACCTTGGATTGTGCCGGGGGAAAGAAACCCCCCCCCATTAAAAGTAAACAAACATGCAAACACTGGCACTTTCATGCAAATGGAGCACGCAGGAGGCAAATCTGCGGCTGTGTCCTGTCTAATCCACAGCGGCCCCGGGCAGAGCTCTGAAAGGAGGCAGCGCTCTAATCCTCCACTCCTCATTCCTGCATCCCTTCATCCTCCTCCTCTTCCTCCTTCTCCTCCTCCTCCCCCCCATCCCTGGCCGCTACCTTAACTCTGCCGGGCCTCCTCAACTTTAGTCCTCAGTGTCCTCGTGTGTTCTGCTTTCACATTCAGTATCAATTATGTATAGACTGTGTGTGTGTGTGTGTGTGTGTGTGTGTGTGTGTGTGTGTGTGTGTGTGTGTTTGTGTGTGTTTGTGTGTGTGTGCGTGCGTGTGTGTTTGTGTGATATTTCCTGAACTAAAAATGCACAGATGGCATTTTTTGGTGATGGAGATGGATAATCTAAATACAGTTTATTCCGTGTTACCTGCAAATATTGACTAAATGCTACAGGACTGCGTGGATGATATCACCTGGCCTAATCTCATAACAACCTGGTAGAGTTGGCACAGTTGGCGTGTAATGTGTCCGCTGGGCTGGATCACAGAAGCTGGTGATTAGTGTATAGTCAAGGCCATTGTGTTTTTATAGCAATCATAAAAGCTGCATTTCCTCCTCATTTTCCTAATGGTTGCTACGGGCCTGCATTTGCATCCCAAGGACACATTAGGTTACAATACGACAGAGGATTTCAGACGGCTAAGCGAGGGCGACACGCGAAGCCGCGTGACACGCCCTCCCGCTGCTCGACCCTCCGTTTATCATTTGTCACACGCAGAGAGGTGACATTTATTCATACTTCCTGGATCAAGATTAAGAAATCAATTTGATTCTAAATACACGACTCCTTAGCTTGACGTGTGACGCTAATGTGCAACGTGCGGCTGCTCTGTGGGTGTCGGGGAGACGTCCCTGCTGACGTGTGTGTGTGTGTGTGTTCCCTGGTAGATGGTGTGGGAGAGCGGCTGTGTCGTGATCGTCATGCTGACGCCACTCTCTGAAAACGGAGTCAAGCAGTGTCACCACTACTGGCCCGACGAAGGATCTGATGTCTACCATATTTACGAGGTAAGATGCTAACATGTTGTCCTATTCTAACGGATTAACGTTGCTGAGGTTGTAATTAATACGCCGACTCTTAATTAAGGTCAACTTGGTGTCTGAGCACATCTGGTGTGAGGACTTCCTGGTGCGGAGCTTCTACCTGAAGAACCTGCAGACCAATGAGACCCGAACCGTCACCCAGTTCCACTTCCTGTCATGGATGGACCGTGGAATCCCCAACTCGGCCCGGACGCTGCTGGACTTCCGCAGGTAAAAGTGAAGAACCTGCCGATCGGCCACGCAGGCCCGCAGATATCGTAGCACCATCTGATTTGGGGGGGGTCCACCTTAGTGCTGCTCCACCTGGCATTGTTCTTAATTACCTCCCCTTAAAGCCTGTGTATTCTGTCAGTCCCTTTCTGGTCCATCTCCCTTTTTGCCCCTCTGCCTTTCGGTGTCCTAGATAAAGGTTGATACTGTTCTAATAAGGACTTTGTCTCTGTACTTTCCCTTTCATCCTGGGTCTATTTCCCTCACCTCCCCCCGGCTCATGTGATGCAGCAAATTAACAGTCCGCGCTGCCTGGCTTGGCTTGGGAAGAAAAGGAGAGAAAAAATTCAAACACCCAATTAAATGAGAGCTGTCTGGCTAAAAACACAGGAGAGGGTGAAGCTAGTGGTTGAGTAACCTCACTCTGTTCTCCATATAATGTGTTCTGGCAGAAGAGCAGCAATAGGCCCTCTGGGAGAGCCCAGGAGGGGCAGGGTAGGAAAGCCCTCCAAATGAGAATAGATGCATCAGATTTTGCGGATGGATGTCTGTCTGTCTGGGCTGTGATGCGGACGAGGACGTGCAGCCGTGTTATGTCACCCATCTTTGACACATTTATGCTATTTTTCAATTTGAGCAGGTTGCCGTTTGCAGCCGGTGATGCGTATTGATGAGAGCGCAGGTGTATCGGTGTGCGGTTTGTTTGTAAGAGTCGTGTTGCTGTAGGGCCCCCGCCTCTTACCGAGACAACCCACAATGCATCAGCGTGACAGCATTAACACTCCAAAGCTCTCTAACGATTCAGACGTCCACATGATGCACGCTCGTGTCGTGGTTTTGGCCAACTCGGTATTTTGCGGTTGCCAGTGTCATTTTTGTGATGTTGCAGCTAGTAATATGAGCCCAGTTGCATAGTCACAAAAGTGATCATTGGAAACTGTGTCTCCTCAGCCAGGCCTGCGCACCACCTGTCTCTCTGCCGCGCCTGTCTCGCTCTCTCCCCTCTCCTCCTCTCACTGCTCCTTCCGCTTGCTTGCATGGGAACTCCACCTTCCAGCCTGTGTCTGCTCTCTGACTGAGACCATAGGGATTCAGACGGAATATTACAACTATGAGGAATATTCTGTTTGTAGTTTGATTCAGCTGACAAACATCACACATACAAAACCAGAGAAAATGTAATAGAATTGTATAAAAAATAAAAAACAATAATCAAAGCATTTCTATGTAAAACCATTTAAAAAAACAATTACATAAAATATAAATTAAAATACACACTAAAAAACGTATTACTTAAAAATAATAATAAATAAATCCAAAATATGCAATAGATTGCTTTTTGAAATAAAATAAAAATACTGTATTGTCTTGCTTTTATCACATTATTTAATAATGTAAAATATTCACTTAAAGCACTTAGTCTTTGTTGTTATACTTCTTCATAATAGTATTTTATTTTATTACAGACTCATTTCTATGCTGTAAATTGACTCAGTGTTTGTGTTTTCTCTTTTTATTGTTTTACATTTTGAACTGTAACCTGATACCAACTGAGAGCTGAGGAGTCGTTTAATGAAAATATTTAGATTTCCACTTAATATTTTGCCATTGAAAGGTGAAAAACAGGGGAATAAAAAGGCGCAGAAGCCCCAGTGTCGTCTGTTTCCATGGCAACGGAGGGGTGTGAAAAGGCTCGTTGGCCTTCGCCGTGGCGTGTGGTGTATTACATTCATAATTGGCCGGGGTTAATGCGTCGGCGGTCCACAATCACAACATGGCACTGCCACATCCATCAGCCACATGTCACAGTAACGCTGCTCCCTTCATTCACACTGGCTCACACAGATCTGCTCACTATTACGGTGATCAAACGAGGGAAGAGTTTGGTTTGTGCCTTTGATTATCGTTTAGTTTAAACCACAGCACACAGAAAACATCCCTGCACAGTCTGATTACTTGTATTTTTGCCATTTTTGATGCTGAAGCTCAATATTTCCCCAAAACATTGATCTTTTTTTACAGGCAAATGATTGAAGGCAAATTTCCAGCAAACTGTGAATGATGACATTCTCTCTTCTTTCATTTCAGAAAGGTTAACAAGTGCTACCGGGGTCGATCATGCCCGATAATTGTTCATTGCAGGCAAGTATAACTGTTTGTACCCTGTGACAATCGCTGCCCCTGCTGGATTGGGATGGAGAGTGTTTGTCGTGGCCTGTGAGTGTGTGTGTGTGTGTTAGAGGGGAGAGGCTGTTTATTTAAAGCCGCTCAGTCCATTTACTTTATCTGGGTCCACTGGAGCGGCTGTTTACTCCAGCAGCTGTGTCCTTATGGAAACAGTGTGGCACGGAGACGACCGTCCAAAGTCTTTCATTTCCCATTTGGTTGAGTTAGTTAACTGGCTCTGAGTGGCTTGTTCTAAACACCAGGTATCTGTCTCACCACTTTTAATAGTCACATCCTGTTAAGTCGTGCACGGTCCCAGGCCGGGAGACGGACAGGGCCGAGCGTCTCGCAGTGGATTAATGAAGCGGCGGCGCTCGGGCCAGCTCTCCTGTTTTATTGGCCTTGCCTTTATTAGAGAGATGTGCACGCCTTGTTTGCAATTAACATGCAGAGCCGTTGAATGGCCGGCGGGCACAAAGGGAGGCTTTTCATGAGGCTATCTCTGGAGTAATGGAAAAGCAAGGCTCTCCAAAAGCTGTTCTCCAACCGCCCCTGGCCTCTCAACCTCTCCTGTGCTCCTGAGGTGCATGCATTTAAAAAGTCTTTGTCCCCCGTGCGCCTCACAATCCAGTCCCCTCGCCCCAACAGCCCGCTAAGTCTCCAGACCACACATGCACTCGTGTGCGCCGGGTTAACAGCCTCGCAATTACCACAACATCAAATATTCACATTCTCTCAGGTATTTTCCCGTATATAACATGAAGGATGAGGATGATGACAATGGTCGTAATTATTTAAAGTATTCTATTTTATCTGTGCAGCAGATTTTAAGTGAACGTCCCAACCTTTATCTCTAATTTGTGTCACTGTGAAGCTCACACACTGACAGCAGATGCACATGCAAATGAGCAATTTGTTGCTTCATAAGAAAAACACTCTGAGATTAGAGCATGTAGAGCTTTACACAGTCCCTCTAATGATCTCTCTCTCTCTCTCCCTCCCTCCCTCCCTCTCTCTCTCTCCCTCTCTGCAGTGATGGAGCTGGCAGGAGTGGGACTTACATTCTGATTGACATGGTCCTCAATAGGATGGCTAAAGGTAACCATCAATGGCTTCCCTTTCACTCTTTCTGCTTGCGTTGAGGTGTTGCCCTGGCAACACTAAAGCCTCTGGTTTTCAGCAGAAGGTCTCGGCGATGCATTAGAGGGTGACTTTCCGAGGCCTGGAGAGGCAAGAAGGAGAAACACACACACACACACACACACACACACACACACACAGAGGGAGCTGGTAGGAGAGGAGAGGAGGGAGTGGAACAAAGAGAAGAAAGGAAAATGGAAAGGAAAGCTAGACTCGCATTAGTAATTATCTGTTAAGCTCGCGTCACGCCGTATTGACCTGCATCACAATTGCAACATGAATTTAGATGGCACATGCATGGAAATGAAATGTTTAAAAGGAAAATCCATTGGAAATCAGAATTCCCAAATGTTGCTGCTGTGGTTTTTAATAGACGAATCAATATTTGATTTTTTATTCATATTTATTTTTCCAATCCCATTTTTTTACCTGTGCCTCCATACATTCATGGATGGCCACATTTTTTTAACCCTTTTCTACTATTTATTGTTCATCAATAAATAGGTGCCTGAGATCAGGAGTGTGTCACACTTAGTTAGAAGAAGTGACCACAGGAGGGGAAACTGTGAGGCCAAATGTCCTGCAGGCAGACAAGAAAATCAATGTTACTGCAACGGTGTGAAAGTAGATTTGTTTCCACATTTCCTGCAAACTCTGTCGTCTTTGGTCTGAACCTTTACTCCAGAGAGGAACAAGCTGAAAAGACTTCAGTGCTTTAAAGCAAGACAATAGTGTTCAGCTCAGACACTCAGCTGCACAGGAGCTGCGTCCTTTCACTGAGGCCACCAAAGGGCGATTACATCACCTGAAAGCCCTCCGCAGCTTATCCCGACCTCTGCCCTTTGACCTTTGACCCCCTGCCCTCTCCGCTTGCTCCCCTCTGTGTCCGTCAGTTCAGGTTTAGCGGCGCGCGGCCTAAGTCCCGTCCCGTCCTGTCGGGAGTTCATCTGGCTCGGTGACGGCATGAATCCGCCTGGGCTCTTTTTAACCCTTTGTGTCCCCCCGCTGAGCTGAAGGCATAAAACGAACATAATCTCACCCTTCAAAGCTTTTTCTCTGGGTGGAAGAGCCTCTCTTCATCTTAACTTTGGAATCCAGCCCTTCTGAAACATGAAAGTCTTGTCGGAGCGCTGGAGTACTTTGAGTGCAAAGTCCAGCTGCATTAAATCCCTCTCCGCCTCTCCCTCTCTCTCTCTCTCACACACACACACTCCCTCTTGCTCATCTCATTTCTCCCCTTTTCTCCCTCACATTGAAGAAATCTTGAGGGTTTAGGAACCCGCATATTTTTTCTCAGCCACTTTTTATAGTCCCTTTCCTTAGATGAACCCTTGTACCCTTATGAAATACCAAACCAGCCCAAACTAGACAACAGCTGACCGCCGCCAGATGCAATAAGTGCGTAGACACTGACATTGCGTGTGTGTGTGTAAATCTTCATGTCCAGGATTCTCAGGGAGTGCGTGTTATCGCCATGATTCCCAGACCAAAAATATCCTCTTGCATATTTTACGAAGAAACAAGTCTGTGGCTCTGGTCCAAGTCTTTCCAAGGATGAATGTAATAATTCTCAATCGCAGCGCGGGTTCCAAAGGGAGGCCCGGCATAAAGAGAGATTGACAGATGTGAGCTGGATTACCCCCCCACTTCCCCCTACGCTTTGAACTCAGTCCAATTTTCGGTCTGTTGCAGGTGCTAAAGAGATTGATATTGCCGCTACCCTGGAGCACTTGAGAGACCAGAGAGCCGGCATGGTCCAGACAAAGGTAAGGTCCCAGCATCTGAGTTTAGAGAGGGAGGGGGGGCGGAGGGGAGGGGGGAGGGCTGCAGCCATTCAAAAGACATTTGTGGGAAACGGGGGAAATGATGGAGTAATTGATAACTGCGAGAGGATTGGGGGGGAAACGTCGTCTGGGGAGATGAAATCCTCAGCGTTTCACATTTATCCCCAGATTAGAAATGTTTCCTCATCATTTTCTTACCTCTCTAACAAACAAATAACCAAACCCTCGGTAGCAGTAATGAACTCAGTCTGTTTAATAACCCCGAGCAAACAATAACACCATTCTCAAACCGCTCAAATCATTAAAGTGACCATTAAGTAGATGTGTAATAGCCTGGTAGTGATCTGAACAAAGACACAACATGTTCTCCTATTGTTGTTTATAGCCTTTTCCTCCTCTTTCATCTCAACAAATTCCTATTTACATCCTTGGGTTTACATCACAGCGGGGCCGCTTCGATGCCTTTCCTCCCGTCCTCTTAAGGCGAATAAAGAGAGGGAAGTCTCTTTTGTGTCTTTATTCTACCTGGGAAAGGATAAATAATAACGATAATAAAGGCAAAACTCGTGAAATTTTATGGAAGTTGCTGCCTAACAGACTCCAGTGTTCCTTGATGGTTCATTAATGCAGCTTTTACTGCCTGATCAACGCTGGTGAGCTTTTAAGAGGAGACTCCCTCACACACACACACACACACACACACACACACACACGCTCATGGAGATATTGTTGACACCGTTGCCTCTACTCTGAAATTGGATTGTAATGAGGTATAAAATCTAGACGACTTTGGGACGACCAATTATCCCTTGTTTTCGCCCTCTGTGCACGGCAGTGACGTCACTTTGTTTTAGAGAATAGAGCTCGCAAATAAAAACGTTCAATATTCAGCCTCTTTGCGGTCGCTTCTTCTGACAGACATCAGCGTGCACTGTAATTACTGCGTGTGTGTGCGTGTGTGAGAACATCGTCCTCCATGCTAAAGAGGCCGTCTCTCACCTGAGCAGACATTGATCTCCCCCCAGTGGTGTAAAGGAGTACAGCACCGCGCGTTCTGCCTGATGTTGGAGGAAAGTTTGAAAACGTCAAAGCGAGCTCAGGATTCTATATTAATACTTGTAACACTGCAGCTTTTCGCCAACAACAGAACATGAGAGGACCTTCAAAAATAGAAAACCTGAACATCTCCGCTCCAAAGCTTAAGGCAAGGCCACCAGTGACTCCTCTGTATTGATTTAGCCCATCCTCAGGCCAAAATATGGCTGTGTGTGCGCGTGTGTGTGTGTTGACACATCTAACGGCTGTTCCTTCCTCACTCCTACGTAGCGTTTTCACTGTGAGTGGACTCTGAGGAGGGGAGAGGAATATAAAAACAGCAGCACCATGGGGCAAACATCAATCAGGCCTTTTGTGCTCCTCTGGGAAAAGTCAGCTTCACAAACACACACACACACACACACAATCACACACACAGTCAGCCCAGAGACAGCTCGGCTCAAAAGCTCCATTTTCAGACACACCTGGCTGGATCGATGGCTATGCGATTGAAAGCGGTGGGGAGCGATCGGCCGTCACCTCGCTCTGTGGACAAACGCAGCCTGGGTGGGGTCAGCAGGGGCGCAGGAAAAGGCAGCACGGGGGGGCCGTCACTCACTTACATGGGCCTCGGTGGAATTCCTGAGCCGTTACACACACACTCACACACACACATAAATCCCTCGAGTGGAAACAGGCAAAATACTCTGTAATTTAGTGACATTATCTACCATCAGAACCAAATCCATCTGCAAAATCAGCAAAACTGACAATAATGACCTTAAAAACAAGTAATAATTATGTTTGACTCGGCGTAGCTTCATTTAATAAACAGTTTCAATGCTTTTAGGGCTCAATAATGGATCACAAATAGATTCTTCAAATAAGTAAATTGATGTTTTCTCATAATTCAGCTTGTTGGCTGTTTAATGGACGAGCCACTTCTTCTGCTACTTTGTATCGCTGCGCTAACAGCTGCCAGCAGGCTTAGCTAGCTACAAACTAGCGCCACCGTCCGACAAGAAGACGCATCAGGTTTCAAACTGAAAAGCATCCAGACGTCAACATCAACATCCCGAGTGACGTCCTGTTCACCATGAAGCATTTCAACACAAATGAAAATGTGCAATTTCACTTCTTAAACAATTTAACTCTCAATCTGCCACCGCCTTGCTAGCTAGTAGGTTTGACTCTGTAGCGCTGCTGTTGCTAAGCTAACAGTGAAACTACAAAGGGACTACTTTTCACCATTTGACTTTAAAACACCGTTTGGCTTTTGTCAGTCTCTTCAATCAGCTAAATCACTCTCCTTTTTCCTCCTTCCCTCCTCCCTTCCTTGTTTCCTCCTCCTCCTCCTCTTCCTCCTCCTCTTCAGGAGCAGTTTGAGTTCGGGCTGACAGCCGTGGCAGAGGAGGTGAACGCCATCCTGAAAGCTCTTCCTCAGTGAAGATTTTTCACCTCCACCTCCTTTTGTTTTCGCTGGCTGAGCAGCGACTCGTCTGCCCACTCGAGACTGACATCTCTCTCTGCTCTTCCTCTCGTCACTCTCTCTCTCTCGCTCTCTTCCTCCTCCTCTTCACCACTATATATATACTGTATACCTATGAATGTCGTGCCAGAATATCTCACCGGGATCCGTATTCACAAATTGCCTCCGAGTGCGTCTGTTGATCCAGGATCTGTGTGGCTTTAGCAGAGAGACGGTGGGGAACTTGGATCTGCACTCCTGCTGTAAGGCTCTTTGTCAATACGAGCCCCAGTACTTTACAACTCTATAATTGTGATGTATGAAGTTGCCATGACAGCTGTTTACGTGACGTCAAGTGAAGATTTTTGTTCCAAAATGAGATGTTGGTTGAAAACTAAACCACACAGACGATTGGCTGATTTTAAACATTATAGTACTCTTCAGGGTAATATGTGAAGTAAATGTGTGTCAGAATGATTATACTTCTCCAGATTATATCCCTATCCCTATTTGGATTGCATTACAAAAGTGTACATACAACATTTTGGAAATAAACTCCTCACACGCTTCTCTTCCTCTGTGATTTGAATAAACTATATCCTCTGCATCACATCGCGTGTTTGTATTTTGGGGCCCGAGCGTCCTGTAATGACAGAGCGGCGCCGCGGCTCCTCAAACGCCTTGCCGGTTATGATTCTTGCAACATATCAGGTGTTTTTTATTCTCCATTGATGCTGCATTTATGGGTTCTCCAACACAAAACCTTTCTGTTCATATCAGTGTCATAGAAATCCTGTAGTTATGGCTTCTATTTACAACTACTGCTTTGTCATGCTGTATTGTTAGTAACCTTATGATATACTTATGCAGAAATTCTATTTAAATCACTGGTAGATTGTGGTTTTTAGTGCAACATGGTTATTCTCTCTATGTATAGACCATGAATGACTATGAATCCCTATAGTGCGATCTGAAATACAGTATATACATACTGAGAGACTCTATGAGAAACTATATATTTTGTGTGGAAAAAGTAACATAATTCAGATTGATAATAAATCACAGATGAGATTACGCTGCTTGGCTGTCTGGTGTTTAATGTTGCTCACCCTGAAACACTCGCACGCATACACAAACAGCAGGGAGAACGCCGCACGTACACTCCACGCCGTTTGATTGAGCACCGCAGCCTCAGAAAAGTGCCAAAGAAAAGCTGTCTCATGCTCCCTGAGGGTTTGGATCAGGGATGAATTCCAAGTCTGTGCGTTTTTTTGAAATGTTTGCTTCACTGGCTGTGTCACCGCAGGAAGTGGCGGCGAGTTGCAGCGGGATCAGACTCGTGAGTTTCACCTGTCGAGGTCTCGCTGCAATATAACCGAGGAAAGAAACACTGATTAGTCCTGTGTGTGTGTGTGTGTGTGTGTGTGTGTGTGATGTTTACTGAAGGTCTGGGTTCATGATGTCGCGTCCTCGTCAGGATGGCAGAATAATCAGAGACAAAATGATTCCTGGCTTATTGGCATTCACTTTTACGGTCCATAAGCCTTTAATGGATCCACAAAACACAACAAAAAGCCTCTAAACGCTCCTTTACATGACGCCATAAGTAAACCTGGATTGTTCTCCTTTAGTAACGGGATGTGATGGAGACTTGCAGGGAAAAGAGGCAGCAGATTTCTGTCTGTTTATATTTACAAAAGTGTGTTTTTGCACCCAGGACAACTGTATTATGTTGTTTTATTTACACGTTCATTTGAATAAGGAACAGGGGAATTTAAACAAAGTATGAAACTAATGAGAGAGAGAGTTTGTTGCAGAAGCTGTTGTAGTGTAGAAAGTAAAGAAAACAAGACAGAATATTACAGCTGCAGATTTTCAAAAATATGTAGAAAACAAAAGTTGATCAAATTGAGCAGTGTTGACCTCCATCATGTTATAGAAGCTTTCAAACATCCATCTGCTGGGGGAGACATCCAAAATAAAAGCCGTTATTGTAAAGTGAAGTGGCTCTGTCCCCTGTGTGATTGCAGAGGCTCGGCTCTCTCCAGCTCACCGCCTTTATGATTTCATACTGACCACGTCTCTGCAGACATGAGATCCACTTTACTGGATCAGGACTCGAGTGTCTCTCCTGAGATGTCTTCCATTTGTCTGTCCTTCTATGTTGAGGGTTTTTCAGGGAGCCTTTCCTTCTCCTCTTCTCTCAGACAGTCTGAATCAAGAACACGGGTGAGACGGCTAATAATTGTAATATCTTTATAGAAAAAAACCCTTTCCTTTGTGTTACTACCTGAAAGTAAGAGAATGTAATATTTCACACTTTGAGCTTTTATTTTGAAGTGCAGAATAGACTAGATTAGCATAAGGCAAAGAAACGCAAACACTTAAATACACAAAGCACGTAAACGGAATATATAATTTCATTCGTTTTTAGAATGTGTGTGCTCGCTCTCTTCTGTGTGTGTGTGTGTGTGTGCATGTGTGTTTATGCGTGCGTGTGTGTGTGTGTGTGCGCGCCTGTGTGTGTGTGCGAGCTGCCCGTTGACATGTCCCTCCCTCCCCTGACAGTTCTAATAGCCGGGAACGAGGCTTCATGCACTTCCTGAGGCCTCATTTGCATATGATTCACTGATGAGCTGCCAGCACTAACCAGCAGCACCAAACCAAAGCTCCATTAATATTCCTCCATTCAGGTTGTAAAGCACACAAACCTAATCATCTTAGAAATTACTGTATGGAAACCATAATTACGCATGTTTAATTGCTTATCATCTGATGGGTACAAGTTTATTAGAAAATGTATTCATGGTAATTGCTTCCTGAGGTATCTGGTGTGTTACAATACCATGTGATATCCTGTCAGCTCCCATTTGAGAGGATTAATGCATTCAGAAAAAGTCACAAAATGAGATCCAGTGTTTCGCCTCTTTGGGTGCTTGGTTTAACTCAAAGTGATTTTTAATTTAGGGATTTCTAAATTGCTGGTTAAGCTCGGATAAGTCTTCACAGAGAGAGTCGTCAAAATCGGCGTATCTTGCTATTGTTAGGAGCGGCGTTTGCGTCAGCGGGATAGAGAGAGAGAAATGTAAAGTTAAGTGAAGCAACAGCGCCAGAAAAATACAGACGAACCTGCAGAGGCGGCATAACAATCACAGGCATGAAGTGAGGAAACGTGTCTGGGTAGAGAGAGTGTTGAAGTAAAGCCATCTCCCTGAATCAGCCCTGAAACAAGCAGATTGAAAAGAACACGCACACGCATACACAGACACACACACACACACACACACACACTGCAGGTCCCACAGAGAGCTCTCCACACAGCCAAGAACGTCGAGTGGGCCTTTTCTCAGTGAATCGCACAGCTCCTGCCCACTCTTTGATGATCTCTCTGTGGTTTGTTGTAATCATTGTTGGCTCTTAATCCTTCTGACACACTCGTAAATTCATGTGTCGCAGGTCCAGCCTGGCGCTCTTGGCAAGCAAAGAAGACGGAAAAAAAATCCCTCAAATGTTCTACACTCGACTGAAATGTTCTGGTTTCAAATGGAAAATGCGATCCGACCTCAAACGGGGCGTATTACACAGATTTCAGATCGCTTTCATGTATGAAAAGCACAGATTCATTTCTACTCTCCCTTGCGGTGGCACTGCTGTGCACACAGAGTGATAACGGGTTATTTCAGCTACCGTCTCTTTAAGGCCCCCGCTGTTTTGTTTGGCCAGACATTCACTTGCTCGCCTTGCACTCTGGGTGTGTAGATGGTTAAAGTAAATGTGGTACGGCATTGAAACGAGGCGTTCAAGGCAGCTCGGGATCTGTAGGTTACTCTCACTCTGTGCATTTGTAAAGAGGTCAACCTTAGGAAATGCAGCTTCAACATTCAAAACAAACTCTGGATCACATTAAGCTAAAAAATGATGAAAAGAAACAAAAGGTTTTTCTAAACTGCAGAGGCACTTTACTCTGAAACTCACAGTTCAACATTTAAGACTCATTGGTTTCTTTGACAAACTAAGAAATCATAGCACCGTGTTCTGTGCTGCGACTTTGCTTTGATCCCTGATGTCACGGCGGTCATTTCTCAGCTCTCATCCTGCCGAAGTGTTCCTTATTGGATTGAAAAGCCCGAGATCAGAGCCAACATTAACACGGAATACTAATGTTGTTTATTAAACAGCGTTCTGTTGAATTATGAGGTGGAACTTGAACCGGCTTTAATCAAATCTCCTCGGTTGATTAATAATAATTGCTGACTACATCAAAACCTACTTCACTTTTCAAGACCGGCTAAGTCTTGGAGACGCCTTTGCTTCTGTCGGACACCTGCGGATCCTTCAGCGTGCCGACAAACATGTCATTTCCCTGTGGAGAATGTTGGGAAATCCCTGAGTGTTTGCTTGTTGGAAAACTGTCTGGGATGCTTTCCAGGATTTTCCCAAAGAGAAAAGCCTTGTTTATCTCCGCTGGTGTTGTTGGGAGTGAATGGAGAGCAGATTGCCGAGGCCGAGTCTCTCATGTCTGTCCAAGGCCTGTGTACCTTTGATCTTCTTAAGAAACAAACAGGCTTTTAATCCCGTCTCTCCCGGCGAGTGTCTCCGTCTCTCTCTCTCACATTTTTCCTGTCTTCTGGCTCGTCAGAAACGCCGATCCTGAGAAAATTGATCGCGTCTAGGAACCTGTTTTTTATTACGCAGCGACTAGTGCCTGAAAATATGGAGCTCAAAAGTTTGTTTCTAAATCAAGATCAAATAGATTTTACCTCCCATCACTGCAGGTTTCTGTCTTTCCTCTCAGCAAACTCACAAGGAAAACTTCAAATCCCTTAGTATCGAAACATTAGCAGTAAAATCTACTCACAAAAAGTGTTTCAATGCACCAGTGTCAACCAGTGTGAAGTTATTGATGACATCATACTTATCTGGTAAAAACTGAGTCAATGATTCATTAACATTGGCAATCTTGTATTTTCTACAAAGCTGGAATAATTTGCTTTTATTCTTTTTCCTTATACATTTATTTATTAATCTAATATAAATCCTAGTAAACATCAAACTGCACTGTTAAACATTTATTGGCTGTGTCCTCAGGTGCAGAGCTTTGAAGGGATCAGATGTAAAACATGAAGTGGATTCTCCATAACGCCGGATGAGAGCTGAGGAGTTTTGCTGGGAGTTTTTTTTATGGGACATCGATCAGTTAAAGCGTCTTGAGGGTGACGAGTCGCACAGCAGCCCAACATCTGGCTGAGCAGGAGAGACCAAAGCTAAGCTCCTCTCATTACCCCCCCTAACACACACACACGCACACACACACACACACCACACCACACCCTGCCCCGGCCCGCCCCGCCCTGCCCGCTTCTTCCCCTCTGCTTATTAATGCGCGCACAGCAGCCACTATGACATTTTACAGCGTTTCATCCCTGTCCCATCATGCATCTGGGGAAACCCTGGCATTTGGCATCAGTGTTTTCATCAGCGTGCGTTGCGTTGCTGACCAGCGCGACCTCAATACTGCTCACTGTCACTCATCATAAGTGAGTTTATCAACACACATCTAATCGTCACACTCCGCGGGGACCTTAACCATTTGCATACTAAGATTGCTTTCTTTTGCTCGGCTGAGAAAGCGGCTCCTTTGCATAATTATTAATGATAAAGAGACGGTGAACAAATGTGTCAGGAGGTATTAGCATCGCGTATACAACGAGATTCTAAGGGATGCGTTCAGTCAGGAAAGACGAGGGCAAAGGGTAAGAAAGCTGGGAGCGGAGAGGCACACTGTCAAGAGATGCACTTTGCTTGAAGGGAAGGGGTTAATTAAAAGGCCAGAGACGGAAAATAGAGACAAGTCTGATTATTATTTCCTGTTTTTAAATCAATGTTTGTCCCAAATAAAACCCTTTGGGAATAAGAATGTCTGTCAGAGAATAACACAGAAACACAGAGTCAGGATATAATTATGACTGCTGCAGGCAAAGCAGAGAGGAGCTGAGAGGAGAGAAGAGAAGAGAGGGGAGAGTGTTTGTAGTGAATACAGAGAAAAGCATCCAAAGTATAAATATATGTTGAGAAAAAGGGAAGAATCTACCGTAAGAAAGGAAGGAAGGAAGGGAAGCTTATAGTTCCTTTATGGTGTATTTGTCTCTAAAATAAAATCAATGTTTTTATCTATTTGTACATTCTAAGGAGGACATTCAGAATTGTATTTACCAGTAAGGCCTGATACAGCTGACCAATCAGAACAGAGGCTGAATAGGCTAAAACCGCCTGTTCTCATTCACTGTGCACAGTTGTGCTGCAGCTCAGAAGCAGAAATGGATCAGTGTGGCGTTGCTGCACTTTAAAATGCGAAGCCTTTCAAATATAGACTCTGACTGAGAGGAAGAGCACGTAAATCTGTCTGCCACGCCCCCTTCAGGATCACCTTCTTCATAATCAAAGACTCTGTGCTCGGAATGTGTACAGAAGAAAGAAACGACATGAAAATGAGAGATGAAAGCAAAGCCGGAGCGATGTTTACATTGAGCAGGGCGAGCGTATATCTGCTCCTCGCTGTAGCATTAAAGCAGCGGGTGCATATTGTCTGTCAGCTGCTGTGGGTAATTACCACTTTTTGCACTGTGAGGATAACATTCAGAGTCTACAAGGGAAGTGTTTCATATAAACTGTTTGCCACTTTATATGAAACAGCTGCAGTGTGTTCACAGGACAGGAATAAATAAGTCCCGTCCCCTCCCAGTGTCCTCTGTTAAACACAGGCCTGCTCTACTCTGTGCACTGTGTAATAGCAGGATATTAAAAATGCCCACAGCGATTGTTAAGTCACGACGGCACATTTGCACCACGATGGATGACCTTTGGTGAATTCTAATGAGGCTTATTTCACGAGGTTCAAAAGCAAAACATACTGTACGGTGTAGAATAATAACAGCTGGGAGCAAAGCTTCACACTTAAATGCCTCCGTCAGCAGCGTGGAATTAGATGACGCAGTCCTGCTGCAGCACAAAGTTACCAAATACAGCTACTCCAATACTTTTCACATTTATAATTTAGACGTGCTTTAACATGTGTGTTTCTATTTCATGCACATTTTCAAACACACAGTGAAGAGCTTTTCCCCCCGTGTTACTCCGCCCCCCATGTGTAACCCCGCCTCCAGCCCAAATACACAGTTAAGAGTATTATATTAGGAAAAATACAATTGTTGTTGTTTTTCCTATAAAACAGAACTATATTATTACATTTAGAAAGATGTGTTTCATGTGGAGATACAAGATTCTTCTACAGTGTTGATTGTAAACCTTGTAACTCCAGGGTTCATAAGTACTGTTACTTTTGATATCAAAGAAAATTTTACTCTCAAATTCCCTTTAATGTAGTATTTTCCCTCTGCAGTATTATTTCCTCAGTTAGGGATTGAAGTACTTCCTGCTCCGCTGCTGTACTGGTGTATTCACGTAAAAGATGACCTCATTGAATTCTGCCTTAAGCATCAGCTGTAACTCACAGCTGTCCAGACCTTCCTAGTCACATGATTAAGAATAATCTCAGGGGTCAGCCGAGGTCGCGGCGGCTCCCTCTGCCTCTCCTTCAACAAATAACTGATAATGACCTTTGAACTCCCCCTGTTTTGCATGAGAATTGACATCAGTATTCTGCACGTCCCTCTGTGGCGACCCCAGGACAATTCCCAATGCCTTCTGCATCCAAAGTTGGGATCTTTTTTTTAATGAACCCATCCAGAGGTGGGGGTGGGGTTGGTGGGTGAGGGGGGGCCAGGGGGAGGGGGGGGGCTGCAGCCGGGAGGAGGGAGGAGACGGTGGAGGAGGCGAGCTCCGGGCTCATCTGCATCACAGATTAGGGTGCTTAGAGAAAAATCAACCATCCATGATTCATTACATGTTTCCTGCTGAGCCTCGGAGATGGCAACCATCCTAGCAACAGGATCCTAGCAACAGCAACAACTCTCGGCCGCTGCTGCAGCCTATCAGAAACTTTGATGGCCGGTCAAAATTTAGCCAATGACAAGGGGAGGATGTGTGGAACAGTGAGAATGCTTTTGCTCCTGTGGTTCAGGTGATGAGTTTACAGAGATGCATTTAGTAATCATGCTTTTATGTTGATACATTCTCTAAAGTTGATTTACAACAATGGGGCCATGATTCAGCAAAACAATCACTCACTTATGTAACATTCTGCTTTCATTTTCTTGTTGCAGGTCTCAGGGGTCTCAGGTTCTCAGTCCTGGTCCGGCTTTCTCTGCTCCTTCACACCTGAATCTTATCTCAATCAGCTGATTTCCACAATCACACAGCGCTGAGGACCGAAGCCCCGTCTCATAGAGGAAATGAGTTTCATCGCAAAGGCTTCTGGGAGATGCGAGTCCGGGGAGGATGTGTCGGTTGTTGGTAGGATGAATGGAACGCTTTCGTCCAGCCACTATGATCCATCCAATAAAAGGAGACACGAGTCCAGACTGAGAACCACTGCACTATACAGGTAACAGTCCAGCTGATTGACTTGAATATCAGACCAGTTGAAGTCATTCCACTCTGACAGTCCCACCCTATTAGAGCTCCTAAAATAACTTAGTTACATACAATCAACTTGATGAGGCTTGGTTCCACTCTGAAGTGTCCTTGAGCAAGACGCTGACGCCATAGAAGCATAAAACTATGCGAGATTGGTCACAGTAATTTATTCTATATCCAGAGGCTAAAACCATAAATAACCCCAGAAAAGTTTTCATTTTGCTCCACAATGACTGTATAAGACAGATTCCTCTGCAGCTTTACAATAAGGTGTAAATGTGCCGCTTGTTCTCAGTCGACTCTAAGAGATTTACCCTTTGCTTCACCCTCATCTCTCCTCTCCGCTCCATGTGTGCGAACAAGTGTGTGTTGATTGCGCACAGCAGGAGCTGGCCGTTTTAAATTACATTATTCCTCCGTATTCTTGTCTAATGTTCAGCTCACAGTTCCGTCCTCCATTTGGCTCAGCGGTGAGTTCAATCAGCAAACTGTTGTTTTACTTGTAGATCATCTGTTCTGAAACAAATCCCACATCCGTCCCATTCCAAAATCTTATCCCACATATGCGAAAAGGGAATTCATCTCTTGGCGTGTAAGACTGGGATAAAGATGCACGCTTACAGTGTGATTATGTTGAAACACTGACCAGTGTTTTGCATTAATTTCCCTCTTTTGGTGATTTATTCCCTAGCAGCAGCAGCGACTGTATTCCTTCTGTTTTCATGTATATTTGCAGCTGTTACGTGACTTCTGTGCTGATAGCCGTGAGGCCAAAGTTTGTGGAAAACAGAATTGATCGGTGAGCTAAAAATGAAGATGTGAGAATGACCTGGGTGACATGCTGGTAAGACTGAACAATATCATCACTGACAGATGTTATCATGGCGTCCCTGGGGGGGAAAAGGGGGAGAAGAAGCAGAAAAAGACCCTGGAAAGAAGGAATATGAGCGTCTATAGCTGTGACTCCATTGACAGACACGTTTGCGATTCACATTCTGTGATATTAAGATCAGATGTAAACATGGAGCAGGATTTCCAGGATCTTAAAGCTCTAGTAGAGGAATTAATCATCATTATATGCTCAAATATGTCTGGGCTTCACACGAGCCGGACCAGACAGACGACCCAGAGCTCGAGCTATAATGAGAGAAACATCCCTTAAGCCCAAATTAAATCCTGTCTACGTAACAGCTGAGTGACGTCACTATAGGCCACTACGGTCTAAGAATCTAATCTAACCTTTGTAAACTCATATAGCATAAAGCTCAGGTCAGCTCTTCCCTCATCCCGACGCTCCTTTGCTTTATTCTGATCCACACTCCAAATCCTTCATCCATTCCCAAGACAAAGCAGCTCTGTTACATTTTAGTGCAACAATAACCACACAAGCGAATAAATCACAAAATATCAATCGCAGAAGAATTTGGAGGTTTAATACGTTCAGATGGAGACGAGACAGCAAGGATGCATTTGCCAAAAAGAACTCCAGAAAAAAGCAGAAAAGCAACCGGCCCAAATGCTTACAAATCTATTTGAAATTAAGTTTCACAGTTTGTTCATTTGACATCAAGACAAACTGGTCCAGTTCAGCGTTGTGTGCAGAGGCATGATTGTAGGCGTGAGTCTCTCTGCTCCCTCTGCCTGTTTAAAGGACACTTGCTATGATGGCTCCTCTCTCCTAATCTGCTCAGTGCACCCCGAGAAAAATCTCACTCCAATTTAGCTCCACCTAAATCCCTGCCTGCCTGACAGCTGTTCCAAAATAAAGCGCACCCAGGTGGCTCTTTGTTTCACTTTGTATGTCCTATTACTACCTCTTTTCAGTGGCACTAGGTAGCAAAATCTTCTCTAAAACTGTTTTGTAAGAAAATAAATGTGTCTTTCGGCTGTTTTATTCATTGAGCGTCTGACGGATTCGCACTGTTCAAACCTCGTTTGATTTCTAGAGATTTATGAGCCGATTCTGCACCAAACCAATTAGGTGTTTATATGGGAAAACATCTGTTTTCCGGGGCTTTTGCTGTTTCCTGTTGATTAATCCAGTCAAGTGCGGTTATAAATGCGATTAGGTTTATTAATTTCGGCAGCAGCTCTATACGTTCATTTCGGTCGTGACCTCCTTCTTGAATGGCCGCAGCACTTTTCGAATTAGAATAACAATGAAGAGCTCATCCGTGTTGATCTGCACGAACAATACTCACCTCTCTGTTTTTGCATATAAATTAAACATGTCTGATTGCGAGTGCCACAGTTTGGTTTTGCCTTGTGGATGTCAGAGGCTTTCTGTTTAACGCGGCGTCTCTCCGAGTGGTGACGGGCATCCGTAGGTGCGTCGCTTCATTTGGGTTAAAGTGGGTGCTTTCTCTTCAAAGTGATGCCGACAGTGAGCTGCGGCTCTGCGCCCCTCAGGAGGTCGACAGCCTCAGAGTGGAAGTCAATGGGAGGATTTCCCAGTCAGAAACAGTTGTGTAATGACACTGGGAGGGGGTTTGTGCGAGATGGGCCACTGCCTCCACACTGTTTAATTAAACCCTTGGAGACTCCTGCCTGCATGGGAACAAGGGCCAAATGAGTTGCTAGGTCATGTGCATGCGTTCTGCCACATGAATAATACAAAACACTGCAGGCTGCAGACAAAATAATCGCAGGACGCCACAAACGCGTCCCCTTCCTACACGTACGACAGGCAAACGCACGGTGTTGTGTGTCGTCCTGGATCCGGTGTGTGTACGCAGGAGGGCTGTAGGTGCATCGTGCAGCAGGGAGGAGGCGCTGCAGCTCAGACGCATGGAGGGCGAGTTAATGCACAGATTACATGTTACTCTGAATGAAAGGAGCTCTGGTTTGCATTTTGGTAGACAGGAGAATGTGTGATGAGATGAGATGAGACGACATAACACACAATACTGCTTAGCCTTGTAGTAAATATGATGACAGGATGTGATGTGAAAGGCGGCGGTGCAGGTGGATACAATATGATAAGACGTGGTACTTTACAATCTGCTCCATTACTGTGTGAGATGTTACAGTATGATACCATAGGTTGCAGGTTGAATGACAGCTCCTGTGAAGACTTAATGTTTTACTGTAGGCTTTTATTGGCAGGTGTCTGTAAAAAAAAAAAAAAAAGAAGAGGAAGAAAAAAGAACATTTGATCTGCATATTTCCTCTTTGGAGCAAAAACCTCAAAGACAAAACAAAGGAGGGCGAAGTGAAATCATTGCAAACACAATCAGAGAAGCTAAAACGCTGCTGAATCCACTCCATACAAATCAACCTTCAATGGAAACCAAAGGAAATGTGAGACTTTGAGGGGTTAATGGTTAGTTTTCATGGTAAAGTGCCAATAATGTCGCCGCCACAGTGCTGATGTATGATGAGCAGAATAGATTGGGCTTGGCTTCTTTCACTGTGATTTACATTCTTCACGTGTTCTTCCTCCCTCGCTTGACCTTCACTCGTTCTCACACTCATCCTACACAATCGCGCCTCGTTCATTTCACAAACAAGGCCGTCGCTCTAATTTTCCATCCACTTAAAACCTTTTCAAACCCGTCACTCTTATGGAAACGTGTACCGCTAAAATGTGGGGAGATTCGACCACGGGTGAGATAAATGATGGCGTTTAGAGATTAGTGTTTAGAGTTTAATGGCATTTTTGGGCTCACTTGCAATAAATACAGCAATTAGCCCTAACTTTACAACTAAACATGTATGTAGGATGAGACCAAAACATTTAACCCAGGCCTCTGTGGGCTGTGATGGAGTCGTACAGGATGAGAGACAGGAGCTACGCTACGTTCACACTTTAGAAACACGCTTTCATTTCATTCCCACACACATTATAAAGTACAAAACACTCATTTACATTTAACTTGTGCTAGGCTAGCTCGCTTGATATTAAACAAGATACCAAACTGTTTTGCTGGTAGCTAGCAGCGTAGCTGTATCAATGGAGGCTAACGTTGGCACAACTGGGGAAGCTAATGCGTGTGTGTTGCAGTCTAAGGCCCTTTACACACACACAGGGTCATATTTGTAAACACAGGGGCGCCGTTCACGTCTTGGTTAGCTGTTTGCTATGCTAAGGCAGCGCGGTAAGGAAAGGGCGGTAACTACTGTGGGGGGATGAGCGCTGATGCTAAGTGGTGCCGTACATGGACGCCTTCTGTGCTCTCTTTTACGTCACTGTGTCGTAACTGTACGTTGGATCCTGTGCATTGACGTTGTGAGTTGCATTGTTTGTGTGAACGTAGCGTTACTCTAAGTGCTGAAGCGTCTGTGGTGCGTATTGGGCCTCTAAATAAATCGCACAGAGGATCTAATGCCACGAATGACTTATGGCATGTTTGCCAGCAAAACATGTGTGTGAGTTTGGGTTCAAAAGAAGGTGCCGTATCCACCAAATCGCGGGAAGAGACGAGGCGTCCTCTTCTTCTTGGACTCTGCTTCCTTTTGCCACAGCTTCTTCCTCTTGGTGTCCGTGTGTCCTGCAGGAAAGGAAGACAAAAACACACACAAACGCTTAATGCCCAAAAAGGATCTATATTTGTTCAGCTTGTGTCGTTATCTCAGAGGGAGAATTAAGGCTTTTGTTTGCGCAGCAGTGAAATTAAAGGTTCACTAACGAACTGCTAAGCTAACGAAGGCGCCTTTAGAAAAGGTTCAGCCGCTGTGTGTTTCAGATAATTGCGCAGCTTTTGTGTGTGACCTCCTGACCCCATAGAGGAAAACAGGGGGGGACCTTTGACCTCTGCAGAGTAGAACAGAGCCGTCTAATGAACACCTCTGTCAGCAGTGTTTATATCTGCCAATCCAGCGCGCCGCTCTTCCCCTTTTTCCTTTGTGTGCGGCCATCAGACACAAAAGCAGACAATTAGCTGCGCTTATTAAGACTCTACTCTTTCAAGGAGGGCTGTCTGCTGGCAATTAATCAGCTCAGTGGCGGTGGCGGCGGGTATGCAGACCTCTGGTTAGCGCCGTGCTCTGCAGGCCGTGCTCCTCCTCTTCCTCCGACGGGTTTTGCGGGGCGTTCCTCAGGTATCGCTGGTGTAGGCTGAAGCCAGGAAGCGTGTTCTGTCTACAGCGACGGAACTCCTCTTCAAACGGATCGGCTGCAACGTCTGCGTGGGCGGGCAGAGCAGAACGGGAAAGTAACTAAGAAACGCCGGGTCGTGTACTTCAATCGATACTCTGTTGCTCTTACAAAGTGTAATGATTTTTCAGGAAATGTACTTCTGAACCAGGTCACTGACGTTGTTTTTCTGGTAAATGGCAGCATTCTGGAGGTTTTGGGCTGTAACTCACCACGTCTGTCTGCCTCTGAATGGAACTTTATGGATTCACAGAACGCAATCAATGCAACACGCAGAAAAGCCTCTTAAAGTTACATGAAGTTATAAGTTTAGGACCCGGTGAGTGAGCGGCCGAAACAACGTCGGTGACCCAGTACGACTTTGAAATACTTCCACTTTGTGCTCCTTTCATCTTCACCTGTGCTTCACTTCTGTTGGAATTTCACTCATCTGATGACTGCAGTTCTTAGTTACCTTATAGTTTAATATTTCAGAATAACCGGGAGATAAATTCATCAAAAAATCATGGTCGTCATGTAGGAACCTCGTATCCTAGAGCTGCTTTGGACTGCAGAGTTTAGAGGGAAACGACTTGTAAAGAACGAACAGAACTCAAGGTTGCTCACTCAGATACTTGAGCCCGTATTATGCTTCACTATTACTCAAAGTATCATTTAGAATCCTTGACTGGTTGTACTTAGAGTATTCTTCTGTGATGTCTTCCTCATGCTGAGAAACATGAGCTGAAAGGAAAACACGTTATCTTGCGACGCCCGTGGGCAGTGCGAATGAAATCAGACCTAAAACACGCATCTATTGTATTAAAACAACTTGCGCACGAGTAGGAGACGATATATTGTTGTAACAAACGCGAAAACAACAAAAGAGGATATAAAACAAGAACTTCAAAGAGTCCCCAAGGCATCGCAGAGCCGCTCTCTCCTCCCAAACAGCAACCATATATTTCATTCATATTTCATCTGCCTGACTTTATTGTGATTAGTCATGTAAATAAAATGAGATTTGGTTATTCTTTTCTCTAGGTAATTTACATTTATATTGAATTAGTGGCAGGCAGGGTAAGGGGGGTGGAGAGGTGGGGGGGGGACTTATTATGCTGTGAGATTACAGGCAGATCTCATCGCCATTGTATTGTGTAATTAAGGCAGTGGAGAGGAGAAGAAAGGGGGCCAGATGCTCGCCGTGCTGAACCTGGTCCCTGGTTAGAGGAGACCTACGGCAGCATTTCAAATCCCCTCCACGGCGTCTTATAGTCCGGGCTTTAAACGAATCAGAAATGATTAGAGACATGGGCGGTTTGCTTGACAGATCACCCGGAATACATGCAGCAACTTTCTTCAGCTGTACAAACATGCATATAGCCATAGTAGACACTAATGTCACTGAAAAATTACTTAACATTACATCATTGTCCTTATTGTGGGCAAATCATTGCAATTCAATTCTTTTTGCAGGGTTGCACATCATTTTTCAGTCCAGTGCTAAAATGAGTACTTTGATAGGTTGATACACACATCTTGTTTTTGCAACAATTAGTCTAAAATATGATGTAATATGGCTGTATTTGGGACATTATTCTGTCCTGAAAACGTCACAGCTCGTCCATGTTGACCCCCGTCCATTTCCGTTACAAAAGGTCTGTTGGAGCCGCTGGGTGTTTACTTTGTCACTCCTGAACTATCGCAAACAAGAAGCGCCGCATCTGCATAGTGAGTGAACGTTTGCACATCAGCCTCAGTGAGCCAACATGCTGTCAGTCACTCGGAGGTGACACAGCAGGAGGGGGGGGAGAGGGGGCCCATGTCCCTGTGGACTAACAGGAACAGGACTGCTCCGTCTCTATCCAGCTCTGGAAAAACAACTAATCCCACCTTGTATTTTCCCTCACTGAATGCCTGCTGATCCTATCAGCCCCACAGCGGTGAATAGGAGGGGGGCTGGATTAAGCCAACATGTATGTGACTCCAAGGTTGTGTGCTTTGTTGCAGCATCCTTTCTCCTCAAGATCAATATTTGTGTCTATTATGGGCTGGTTACCTGGGTGATAAGATGCCACATGATCCCACATCATTTAATTAGTTTCAACAAAACAATATCAAAGAGCAATGATGCTTAATGAGATCTTTTAATGCTCATAATGGAGGTCTTTTATTTCCTGGATGGAGGAGTTAATTTGACGTGAATACAGAGCGTCTAAACTCTTGGATACTTTCATTTACAGCTATTGTCTTGAGTGTGTCTGTCGTTTGCCTACGAGCTGCACTCTTACATGTAGGCTGTTTGATACACACAGCACAGACACAGAATCTACGTGTTAGTGCACAATAATGGGTAAAACAGACTGACTGCAGCAGGCTGGAGCAGCAGGCACCCAGGAATAAATCAGCGTTCAGGGGCAAACTAACCCTACATGACAACTGTAACTGTGAACCCGATTATTTTCTACAGTCCACCATCCCTTCCCCCGGTTCAAGGTTTCTGCAGTGCTCGGCGGTGTCGTGCGGGTGCAACTACCGCTGAGCACAGGGAGATAGTGTCTGTGTCCTTGTTCAGACATGGCCAAAGAGATTCTGGCAGCTTATCTCTCCCATCCTGCACACAAGCAGCCGGCGGCCGAGGGTCCACGCGATACACTGTCAGGCAGACGCAGACGAGGCTGGAGGGGGGGGATTGAAACAGGATGCTGCCTCCTGCAAACGGGAAGCCATCTTTTTATAACACAGGGGTGGGAAATCACAGCGTTGTGTCATATTGGGATTGATGGTATGGAGGAGGAGTGGAGAGCAAAAAGCTGTGAGACAAATCATCACCCACAAAACACTTTGACGCTTATATGCGAATATTGACAAATGCGCTGATTTGGAAACGACAAATATTTCACATTCAGAGCACAAATCAAAATCTAAAAATACATCAAAAACGTGTCAAACGTCTGTCATTCTGCCAAATTACACCTCGCTCTTTTGTGTACAAACAGCTCCATCTAGTGGACACACGAGTCACTTTTTTAAATTCCAACGTCCCGTTAAATTGTGGTGATTTAAGCACTTTATTTCAGATGTCTCATAATGTATTTAGGGGTAATTAGTTGTGCTGTTTGTACTCTAAACAGTATCTGTGATGACCTATTTCCTAACCTAATCTTCTCCTCAATTGTGTCGTAATGAGCATTACTTCTGTTCATCCAGCAGAGGGCGTAATGACACCATGAATATTTGCCTGTAGTCTGCATCTCCTGCCTTCAAATGATCTTTTTGAAAATTATTCCCTCACGTAAAGGTTGACTTATAACGAGGAATAACAATTTACATAAATATTTAAAAATTTAATTATGACGTATCTGTATACAAGCTCAAACAAAGGCGACGTGATTTGTCTTAATATCTGCTTTGTTTTCATTTCTGATCAGAGAGAAGAGCTGCAACGTCACCTAGCAACAGGTTTACGCATGCGCAGCCACATCAGCCTGCCCTGCTGGAGAACACTCCGCTTACTCTAAAGGTAATCTGTACAAATGTACATCTTGATTAGATTACATATAAGAAAACTCAAGAGTATATTGATGTCATATTGACTGATTATATTGATTAACGGTTCAGTCCATATATGGTGTTTTGTTATGTTTCATCCGATCCAATGATGCGGTGAAAGTTTGACAACCGAATTCATTATAAGCGATTCCATGAGCTCTGACTCGTTACAGTGCAGGCACAGTGAGGGCAATAGCGCCCCCCTCTGGTCCCAAACGGAAACTAACGCGGACTAATGACGTCACTCGCTGCGTCTAATCAATTCACAAACACAAACACCTGCTCGTTATCAGACAGAACAGTTTGATGTGACGGAGAAATCTCTTATGTTTGCGTTTTATAAAGCAGACTAGACGATTTTATTGATTGGAATTCAAAGCGATATCGACTTCATGAAGCAGCCGTCAGTGTCAGAGGGACGGAGGGGAACCAGCAACCTGTTTGCAGCGTAAGTCCTTTAAACCTTCACCTTTTATGACTGACATAAAGCGATAATTCTTAACATTTAAAGTTTTAAAATGATACAATTCAGATACAATTCAACACCAATCTTCCGTGGCGTTGTTGTCATGTATTCAATTGAATGTTAAGCATCCTCTCTTTAATGTTTATGTTTGATGCGCATGTTAACTGTCGGAGTGTTTGATGATGTTTGGCTGTTTGTTTATGTGTGATTGTCACTGAGCCAGTCATTCTCCATTATGGACACTGGCTGCAGATAGGGAACCATGATGAATCAGATGCAGCCATGTAATCCCGTCCCCCCTAAACCCGCCGTCACCCTGTACGAGCCTGTACTTTATATTAAGTGTATACGGATATGGTACAGATCCCAGAATCACCACTCTACGGTTACGGTGTACAGATTTTGTAGCCTAGAATGCAATCGCAGGTGTGCCTGTACCAGAGGTCATCTCCCGTTTCTGTAGGAATCGCCTCAGGACACCAACATGTCTTATTGACATCTGTTTAGTATGAATCTAGATGTTTATAGTTACATCACTACTGAACACAAAACGTTCTTTCACATTTTGGGAGCGCAGTGAGAATGATGGTATTTTGTCCTATCAGACACTGTAGCCACTGCCTGTGCGTGTGTGTGACCCTTGACCCTCTGGAATGTTGTGCTGTATTATAAATTCACTGCTCTGCAACTAATTGCCTTTTAGTTTCATACTGGCTGTAATGATATGCAGTTCAGCTTGTGTAAATAAAGTAGCCTCAGGCACATTCCAAAACACACACACACACACACCTGTGAGCCAACTTTACTACCAGCTGCACTGTCACCTCTCTGTGGTTAGTTCACTCCACAGCTCCTTCAATTTGGCAAACATCTCTAATTATTCAGCTTTCCGAGCCGTGGAGCCGCTTCAACAGTCTCATTACTGAAGCTGTGTGTGCCCAGATGGTCTCTGTGTCAAAATTAAGATTGTTTGAGGGCAAACACACAGACGCATCAGCACTTTGACAAGCCTGTGGAACGTTTCCCACACAGGAGGGGCGGGAATAGATGGAGAAAGGGTTGGGCGCAGGAATTCTAGAAGTGGGTGTGTGTGTTCTCTCTTTCTCACCTGGTGGTGCCGCCTCACCTGTGATTCAGCAGCCAAAACCTTTAAAGACTTGAGGGCGGATTCGTACGTTTGCTGGAAACAAAATGTCCCCCGGTTGAAGCTCTTTACTGTGTAGAGTGCAGGTGAACAGGAAGCAGGACTGTGAGTCAAACTGAGGTATTAGTGGGTTAAAGTAATGCACACGGTGAGTCAGGTGATGGACGGCGAGTGTGCCAGAGAAGCAGCCGCTGTGATTTGTTGTCTTTGTTGTGGTTGTGTGAAGCTGGTTTATGTGATCAGGCAAACACACACTTCAAACATGTAGAAAGTGTAGGATGATGAGCAGAGGAATCATCACACACACACACACACACACACCTGACTGCAACAGCGTCTCCACCACATCAAGCTGAAGTTTATTTGACCCAAATCTGAATTCTTTATTTTTATATTTTGTTACAAATAATGTAAAATCCCCTGTTTTGTCCGTTAACAGCGTGAGGTTCTGCTCTGTGGTCGAGCGTCGTGGTTCCAGTTGTGACACAACAAGTGAAATTATTAAGCCACCGCCTCCTGGAAGTCGGCCATCATGCAGAAATTAATAAAACCATCGATCATCCAGATGCACACACAGGTTTAAAGTGATAATCCTTAAGTTTAGCCTCCTTCTTCTTCTGTTGTTACTGTGGCGTTGAGACTTGTGCAGCCACAGTTTTCACCCCCCCCCCACAAAAAAAACCTGTCTCTTCTTCTAGGAACAACACACTGCGACCTAGTGGGCTGGAGGAGACGAGGGGGGGGGAAACAGACAGAACACAGCGTGGAGTGTCGGGTAAGTTAAGGATTATCACTTTAACAGTATGGAAACAATGCACATTATTCAATTAATTTATTAATCTGTCATTCATCTTACATGGGCGTGAACGGAACACAGCTGTTAGCGAGGTGAAGGTCAGGTGAAACACACATTAGGGCGAAGGGTTAAGCTTCCATCATTCACATGTTAAGTTGGTCACACACCACATGCTGCAGTCCGATGTACAGCGTGTTGCTCTGCCACAAAGACGACACACACACCCCGAAACAGCAGAGCACGAATCTAAACGCTTGCATATAGTGGAACTAAAGGTCAAATTGAATCATTAATACTAAACAAAATCCAATCCCAGCAAGTTGGTCCCCAAATAAAAAGTAAAAATGGTGGAATAAATACAAACACTGAACGCCTCTCACCTCCGTCTGCAGACACACTGAGCGGAGGAGAAAACGCTTCGTCGGAATGGGAGGCGAATATCAGCAGGTGGACGAGAAACGTGAGACCAAACCGCCGGGCGAGGGCGAACGAGAGTCACTGGGTGAGTTTGAGCGTGAAAACTCTCACGCCGTGCCGTTACTTGTTATCCAGTCTTAGGAGCTGCTCCTTACCATTTACTGTGAGGGATTTTAACTGGCCGTCCTCCTCCACTTCCACGCGCTCCTGCCCGTTCTCCACGATCCTGTGGGAGCCGAGCACAGATCAGGGACGTCACGTTAAGCATTCATGTTTACATTACGCTACTGAGCTCCACCTTCTGCAGCTACTCTACCGTTTTGTGGTGATTTTTCTGCCGTTGACGATCTTGGTGGAGCTCGACACGGATCTGAAATTTCCCATCCCGCCTCCTCCCCCGCCGCCACTGCTGATACCGATACCGCCGCCACCGCCGCCGAAGGACGAGGAGGAAGAGAAGGACGTAAACCCTCCGCCCATGTGTCCAAATGAGCTAAAACCTAAAGAAAGGAAAACAAAGTATTAAATTTGTCATAGATCAATGAATGAATCTGCGAGCTTTAAGGCGGACGCACCTGAATTGAAGGCCGGGAAGCCGGAGCCGAACCCTGGGAAGCCCCCGAAGCCCCCCCCAAAGAAGGAGTCCCCGGTCCTGCTCCGGGGGGGACCGGCCCTCTGCCTGTGACCGCCGCCGAAGAAATCGTCCAAGGGCTCATCGGCTGTGGAGGAGGAGAAACCCGCTAAAGCCACATTCAGTGGTTCAGTTTCTCTTCAAGGTCACGTATTGAAACATGTGTTACAGCAAACATTAACGCAGCAATCTGTCCTTCCTGCAGCCATCTTGACCCGGCTGTCTAAATGCCCCACGGACCTTCTATTCATTCTGCACGGCCGATCTGGACCGCTGGCACCGAGTCCTGAAAGAAGACTCCAGCAGGATCTTTTCTTAACCTGGGACGCACCGAGCCCAGGGTCGAGAAAGCTTAAAATACGAGGAAACCAGACGCGTCCTTAGAAGGCGGCACTGGGAGACGACGTGAGTTTGAACTACTACTATCAAACCGTCACATTTCTTTAGCACAGTTAAAATAATAAGGTTTTAAGTGTTAAAGTATCAGTCTGAGTCTCTGTGACTCTTCACATTCATTCTTTCAATGACAGTAAACAAACAAAAGTCAGATAAGATGTGACTCTGTGTCTGCAGGGGGGCAGAGCTGCTGCCCTGCTCAGAGGACCTGAGGCTGCGTGGGATTTGAACCAGGCTGCATCTCTGCCAGGCCCTCAGATGGACGTTGTGACACCTCGGCTGACATTCCGATCAGACGTAATAAAACGTTCGGCCGCGGTCAAAATAGAAGTTGAACTTTCCTCTTGTGTGTAACGTGAGACGGGGAATCTTGCTCAGACGGCGCAGACAGATTTACCGTCTGCTCTGTTTACTGAAGAGAGTCAACAGCAACCAGCTGAGCTCTGAACACAAACTACACAGGTTACACTTTATGGAGAAAAACATCCCGTGTTTACAGGTACATCAGAATGTGAGGAAAGTTTAAGCTACTGGACCTGCAGGTAAAGGCTTGAAGACGTGTCGCCTCTTCAGCTCAGACAGACCTGTGGATCCTCACCTCTCTGCAGTCAGGATCATTGATAACCTGATTAGTCCAGATTAGGGTCCTGATTAAGACTAATGAGGAGTGTCAATGCTCCTGCCTGTGACTCCAGAGAGGTGAGGATCCCCACCGGTCATTCAGGTGACACACACACCTTCACGCCTGCAGGTCCAGCTGCCTCAGACTGACTGAACCTTCAGTCACAGTCACAGCACACTTGTTCAAGCGTCGGATCTTAATGGCTGAAATCAACTTACTATAACAAGTACAGCCGGGCTTATGTTGTAACATGTGCTCCGGCACACTCACACACACTCAGCTGGCGTTATTACATCTGCTTTTGTTTTAATACGGAAGCTATTTTTGAAAGCATTCCAGTTGAGTGATGTCGGTGCTCCGATCCGTCCGCTGCCTGCGTCTGAACTCCATATTTAGAGCTACACGGGGTGAAACACACACACACACGCCTTCCAATCAACCGAACGCTGCTCCCAGGCGCTAAACTCTCACCGCCTCTAAACTGTACGCCGACGTCTGAGACAACAACCGACTGTGGCGAGTCACAAGACGCTGCACAATAACGTTCTGTCTCCACGGACACAGCCACGCGTTAAACAGAGAGCTGCAGGGAACAAGAGCTGAACTTTGACAACAAGTTGTGGTAAAGTTAGAGTCTAGGGTTTGTGGCATCTGACCTCATTAACCTGCTAGATTAGATACAGATCATTTACCGTAAGGGAACGTTCAGCTCAAGGCGAGGGCGGGGCTTACCGAAGAAATCTGCGAAGGGATCTCTGCCGCCGAAGAATTCCCTGAAGACGTCTTCGGGATTACGGAATGTGAAGCCGCCGCCGAAGTGATCGTCGTAGTGACCGCCTGAAAGCAGAACACGGGTCAGAAACCACACAGGACATCATCAGAGCGCAGGCACAGACCTCCGTGTCGTCGTCTCCTCACCTCCTCCTCCGCCTCCTCCTCCTCCCTGCGAGAGGCCTTCTTTGCCGTATCGGTCATAAATATGCCTCTTGTTCTCTGCGGCGAAGAGAGAGAGATTTATTTATGAGGAAGATAAAACATCTTCCTCATGGAAGATAAGAAGCTCCTGCTGTTTTATAACCCTGTTAGGACGATACACTGATTACATTGTGGCAACTCGTCCACATACATCTGATACATGATAGAGATATTCATCCTTTGGTTTGGGATTTAAACTTATTCCTACATTGAGATCCTGAATCTGTGCTCCAAACATGTTTCATCAAGCTTCTGTTTTAAAAGATTTGTGTTGAATAAAGTCAAAAACAATCAGATCATTGTGGAAATTAGATCATTCCCATGGGGCCAAATATTGGAACGATCCGGGGGAAAGTCCGGATCGCTTTCCAGGTTTCTACACAAAATGTGAGGTGAGGAAGCTTAAACGATGTTAAACTCTGAGAACATTCCTGCTACGATCGATACGACTAAGACAGCCACAACAACAGAAATGACAGCTGAGCCCCTTACACACACTCCCACACACACACACAGACCATCCCCGTGCAAACAAACCTCACATTGTGCACACTGAGGCCCAACAAAGCCGTCTCTGGTGAGGCGGCGTCGCCGGGGCGTGGACGCCGTGTTTGCGACACACAAAAATACAAAAAATGTTGACGGGCCTCTTGCTCTGAATTCCACCACATTCTCTCCACGCCGCGCAAACACACACATGAAAACATTCGCCTCACGCATCGTTTGGTGCGGCGACAAACCCACACACACTCACCGTCTGACAGCACCTCATACGCCTCCGACAGCTCTTTGAACTTCCTCTCCGCCTCGTCCTTGTTGTCTGGATTCTTGTCTGGATGCCACTTCAGCGCTGATTTTCTGTATCTGAACACACACACACACACACACACACAATAAGTACACACACCTGCACAAATATAATGAAGAAATGATACAGGGGAGGCGTCTACATGTCTAACACACATTTAACCAAAGTCCGTTTTTTGGGACGGCAACCATCACACACACACACACACACACACACACACACACACACACACACACACACACACACACACACACACACACACACACACACACACACACACACACACACACACACACACTATTCTTCTCCCGATGCACTGCGTCAGCCGTTTTGTTTCACAGCCAAAACAGGGGCTGCACACAAACCAGGTGGGGTTCGCGTCCCTTCTGAATGTGCCGGTGACTTTATTGTGGCCATGATTACATTACGATCATTTGGCAGACGCTTTTATCCAAAGCGACTTACATTACCACCCTTCGCAGAGGGAGGAGCAATTGAGGGTTCGGTGCCTTGCTCAGGGGCGCCTAGGCAGGGGCTCGAACCGGCAAGCCTCCGGTTCCCAAGCGGAAGCTCTAACCACTGAGCCACTGCCTGTGTTTAACCCGCATGACACGGCCATCAGAGGTCAAATTTGCCACTTAGCTTCAGTGATGGTGTTCAGCGGACTAACCTGCAGCGCCTTCAACAATTAATCCCATGTAAACGATGTCACCGTGACGATTAAGTGTTCAACCTTGAATCTTCCGTCTGTTTTCAAGCAGAAAATAATCTTAATGATCAGAAATTGAAATCATTTCTGGGTTAAATATGCTAATACGTATGTGTGTGTGTGTGTGTGTGTTTCTGCTGCAGTCTGACATTAATCTGCTATAATTGACAAATGTGTTTGAACACGTTTGATGGAATCGTCGACAATCCATCTGCGGCGTTCAAACATTCCCGCCTCATTGGTCTGAACTCCAGGCAGTGACTTCCTGCTTTTCCCAGAGCGACTTTCCGACGTTCCCAAAAGAACAACAAAGCCTCGTCCTCCAAACACGATTGTCCCTCTGAACATCTGAACCTGACCGCCTCTTCTAAACACAAACACACCACGCCATCCAATATGACACTTGTCATTGGGGGGGGACAGCGAGAGAGAAAGAGAGAGAGGCATTAACGGGAAAAGAGGGGGGGGGGGGGGTTTGACAGCAGCAAGGTTACAGGAAGAAGAGTGGAAACTTTCTGCATTGCAGTCTCTCTCTCTCTCGCTCACACACACACACACACACACACACTGCCAGAGGGGGATATAATTAACCTATTACATCCTTCAGAGCGGCAGAGTTTTATAACGACATGGTGGAGGTATAAATAGTGCAGGACTCTCAGGGGCACTTACGCTTTCTTGATGTCCTCTTGCGTTGCATTTTTCTGGACCCCTAAGATGTGGTAGTATTCAACCATGGCTCTGTCCGCGTGTGTGTGTGTTGGTGGGTTTCGTCTTATGTCGGCGTCCTCTGTGAAAAAGAGAATAAAGTTGAGTTAGGGCATGAGTTGGCTCAGAGATATTACAGGCAAACATGTGTTACAGGCCACAAGAGGAGGAAGAAGAAGATGAAGGAGCAGCCTTCCATCCAGGCCAGAGGGGTAAACTTGGGGAGAGCGGAGGGGCTGTGACTTTATACAGAGCGGCAATACCAAACAATGTAATCAAATGCACTGAAATAGAGGCGAGGGGAGGAGGAGGACGAAGCTAAAACGAGCCCGGCAACAATTACATAAGGAGCCCAGCCGCAGAGAAGCTAAAGCTTTAGCTCACAGATGGAGCAGATAGTGGATGTGAAGCCAGCGTGACCTCATGTCTCAGTTATGAATCTCAAACACTCTGAACAAGTCTGGACGCGCTGGCTAAGACGAAAGGAAGAGAGAGAAAAGAAGGGAGAGTGAATGAAGGGAAACCTGGAGATGCATCAGGGACGATCCTGTCAAACACTCACAGATACAGGAAACAAACTCCAGCAGAGGTTCTGTAGAAGCCTGTAGGGTTCTAAAAGGTTCTGCTACTCTGACATAATCACCAGTAGAAGCTTTTCAAACACCATTTCAACACCCTAATGCAGCCAAATTGGCACAAATGGAATCCTGCAGAGCGACTTGACGTGACAGAGTCTCTTCAAACTTGGGTTGAGCAACAAATTGGTGACATTCCTAACTGTATTTCTGCCTTAATGATCCAGAGTAGAAACCTTAATGGCTGCTGCATGAAACATCTCAACCATCTCTCAGCTTGTTGCCTGGACCAGAGACTAAGCTTAGCTCGCCTGCGACAACTTCTAACTTTGTATCTAAACTAAACAGAGGCGTCTAATAGCTGTTTATTTATTCAACATCCACCGGGTTAGTGGAGGCCTCAGAGCCCCACAGGAGGCCTCTCTCCCGCCATTTGCTCAAACTATCATCTGTGTTTAAATGTTGTTTAAAAACGCTGTGTACCCGCCGACGCAGCACGCAGAAACACGAGCTCTGCCTCGCCTCTCAGGTTTGAAGCTTTAAAAAGGTTAAAACTAATGTCTGTAAACGCCGGCGCCGTAAATATCACTTTAAAAGGAAAAAAGGTCAATTTGTGCCGCGGGGCGTTTAACCGCTGCTGAGCTTTGCTGCAGAAATCGTAACAGAAAATTTGTGCCACGTTGTATTTCAGAAGACAGACGGGCTGTATAAGTATAACCTGAGAGAGAGAGAGAGAGAAGTGTTTAGAGACACAGACTCCCACTTTGTGTTTGCCTGCAGCCTCTTCAAAACAACTTAAATAAGAATGTGACACCAAACTTCATCAATTGGGCCCTAACTTGGTTAAGTTCCAAAGAACACGAGGGTTCCATTCCGGGCAGCGCCGCCTTAACCCCGACACATTATTGGTTATTTGTCTTTCTGACAGGCCGGGAAAAAAAGCGGATAACCATCAGCGAGGCAGCGAGCCATCTGGAAACACGGAGGGAGCCAAAGCCGCGAACAACAAAACCTCCGGGCCGGCGTGAGGAATCATACCGACGCGGATAAACACGGCGGTCAGGACGAGCAGCTCACGCCGGGAGGCCGCCCGTGCCTCGTTTGTTGGCTATTAATAACCTGTGGCCTTTGTGGCGAGATTGTGTTTGTGTCTACTATCTGCTCCAGTTGTGCTTACGGGTGTGTGTTTTGTGCCTGTGTGGACGAACGCGCGTGTTCACAGACAGCTGTGTGAAAGCAAACCAGAGCGAGCATCAAATGTGGGCCAATCAATCCCAGAATACCTCAGGCCAGTTAGAAACAACAAACATTAGGAGTCATTAGCTCCTTCTCCACCAGAGAAGCTTCAAAGTGACGGTTGCTAGGCGCCCCACATGAAGTATGAAGGCACTTTATTACACCGTGTCACGGCGATCGACAAAACAAAACCTCTTAACCTCCAGCAAGAATGCGGCCACAGAGCATAAACATCTGCCGTGCCAAACATCTGTGTAAGCAAAACATACACTCCTGTCAACACATCTGATCTTTACAACCCAACTCCTGATTGGTTGGCCAACATGAGCTGAGGAGAAATAAATGAAAGTTGAGAATCTTGTAGAGGTAGAACAGTTTTGAATAAATCAGCTTGAGCAGTCTGACTGGTTGTCTATGGCGTAAACATCATCTATCCTCCTCAAACTCTGCTCCCTGACTCACAACCCATACTAATCTGTCTATAACTCTTTGAGTGATCTTTCTAACACACACACACTGAGGCAGCAACATCAGTCCCTTGGCAGAGGTAAGAACAGGTGCAGTGAGCAGGACTGAGACTGGGACAGGATTAGCCGGGTCTCGGGATCGTCAGGAACAACTTGTTGACAGTGCAAGCAGAGAGGAAGTCTGAACTGTTCTGCTCCTAAGTGACCTAAAGGTGGATGTTAGGGTAGTTAGAGGCTTCAGGGGGGTCAGCGTTAAGGGCCAGTGTGTGGTAAACAGGGTCTGATCTCTGCGCCCCTCCAGCCTCATCGCCATGACGGGAATCTGCACAGGATTTTGGAGCAAACCTCTCCAGACAAGTTGAGAAGCCTGAGACTAAATTTATCTCTCTGCTGTGCCAAATACGATTCCCTTGTTGGGCAATATTGTATAACAGTATATAACTGAGCCTAAAAGTTGAGCTCTTGGAGCATAGATGAGCACAGGCACAGCGAAGCAGAAAAGCCTCTACATGCTCCAGTGTGTGTGTGTGAGGAAAATAGAGCAATTTTCAGCACCTGTGCTCAAAAATGAATTGAATGATTAAAGTTGATTAAAATTAATGACCAAGCTGCTCAACAAACCTTCAGGCAAATTCAATTACAGCACGCAGGTAATGTGAACAGTGTAAGTAGCCGTGCAGGTGCTGACAGCCTCTGACAACAGGCCGGGAGGTAAACAGAGCCGGGGATAAACACCTTACAACCCCCATCCACATGCTTTCAGACCCGCTGCACCTCTGGGTCTGACCTTTGACTGCATTTATCTTCATGTATCTGAGACGATAGAACCAGCCTTTTCTAAACACGTTACAAATGAATCTCCTTCAGCTGCGCCTTTGTTCCAGGCGTGCAGAACATCAGGATACAGGCTCAGAAAGGTCAACTGCACTTATTACAGCTCCTGTGGTATCAGTCTGCACAGCCAGGCTCCAGCTCCTCACTGGCACAGAGCGGCACAGAGCAGCTACGGGATTTATCGCCTCATTAAAATCCCTGATTAGACTTTTGAATTGTCGTGATCATTCAGATGTAAAATCCTCTGTTTTAAAGCCCATACTCCTATATTCCTCATTTTGGCAGGTGAACCCAGCGTCTTCATCAAACTCTAACCTGACGCTCACACGCTCAATTGCACAACAAACCTGACATGAACAAGTCTGTGCTTCCCTCTAATCATCACAGCACCAACACACCAGATCACACATTTGGGCTCTGTCATGGATGTGAAAGTCAAACCTCAGAGGACATGTGAGCATGTAGAACAACAGATCAACAGCACGTGAAACCGCTGGATTTACTGTCACACTTCTGTAAAATCTCGATGAGTCTGCGTGCGCCCGACTGCTTCTGCTATTCTATTTACCAACACTGATACTCCACCTGTTTCACACAGATCCATGTTTCACCTCATGCTTTTTCCTGTGTACCTCTAAGCTGGGAGCTGCCGTCTCTTCTTGGGTAAACAGAGTTTGTCACGTGCACGACGAGATGAGGTGACCTTTGTTTATCAGAAACCAGGTAAGTACCAATAAGACGCATGAGACACTTAAATAAAACCACCGTGACGTCATCTGACTAACAGTGACAACAGTGATGTCATCTGTGTCAATAAATGTACCACTGTGATGTCATCCATCATCACAACTAGAGCTTAACAACTATTCACTCTTTGTTACACTTTTTAATGGCAGCAATGTAGTTTGAAAATGTTATACTGTCCTTTGTTGTATTTCACTCCATTGTGTTCATCTGAAAGGACTAATCAGTGTATTGATTAGCTGACTGATCAATACACTAATTATAACATAGCTGAGTGAAGGAAAATAATTAACACATCTAAATCAATTAGTAGTTTCAGCCAGTTTTCAACCGTCTTCAACTGTCAACTGTCTTAACACAAATGCAAATAAGGTTGGTTTACTCTTACTGAAACGATGTAAATAATAATTTCAGTCATTTATCAAGTAAATAGGACAAATATATGAAGGTTCCAGCTTTCAAAACTCCGGAATTTTTTTCACGAAACAGGTTTAAGTGTGTTGCTGCTATTTTTATACATTTTTAAGACTAAATACAACATAAATTGTCTGGTAGATTCAAAAACAACCACTCGTAATTATGCAGTAAATATGTTACAAGTAGATTATTACTTCTTCATTCTTGTTTTTGGTCATTTGTCCAGTAAAGTAAGGCGTTTCATGCAACTATAGAATATTGAGTTTCAGTCGTCAAGACTATATAAAACACCTAAGTTGTTCGATTCTTCGACTAACTGAGCCACAGATTGACTTCGTGTTGTTCTAATCAATACCAAACTGCATCAGCTGGGAGCATCAACAGGCCGAACACACGAACCCGAGATGAAGCAGCGAGTCGGTCCAGATTAAAGGAGAAGTTCCAGAAAGCAGCGACTCACCTTTCACTACATCACATGAATACAGCAACAATGTCTGGCAGCAGGAAAACGCGACTATAAATACACTGAAGTGAAACTAAACCACGCAGCTGAGGGGCAGAGATGAAAGCTGCGGGGACCATTTTCCATTTACCAAAACAAACTTCAGCCATAATCGATTTCATACTGAATTTTAAATGCATTGTTAGCATTCCGGCTAGGCGGAGCTAACTGTATTTTTGTTTGGGATTACAGTCCAACATTGGAAGGTATTTCAGTCTGCCTCTGTTAAGACTCACAACATGTTTTATTCAACAACAAGATGAATTTCACTTTTAAATAAATGGTTACACAGGCTGATGAGCGGCGGCATCGGGTTGCGACACTGAACGCACCACAGCATCTCCACATGAACGCGAGGCTCTGCGACAGGCGGCGGTACACACGTTGAAATTTAACGCATTTTCAGGGACGTAAATCTCTTTCTAGGCGTATATCCTGTAAATATATATTATAACACACAGCCGCCACCATTTGTACTCACCTATAACCGATAAATGTCCTTGATGGGGCTTTTTCAGTTGTTGCTGTTCTGCTTTAGTGCGGAAACCAAAGCGGCGGCTCGCTGCTGCTGCTGACACTAGCCCACTTTACGCCGCTGCATTCAGGGTCTGTCGGATATCTGAGGAGTAAGTGAAGGCGAGGTTGGCACTCGCGTAGAAAATTTGGTTAGAAAAGTATACATGTGGTGGTTGATATGCTGCAATACCTCCCAGGTTTGGGGATGGAATTGATCTTTGATACAGTTTCTAATTATTTTGTGTCATTTTCACGTCTTCAAATACACACGATGTGGCGCTAAAGCTGCGTATTTCAAAACACAAAGACCTGATGTAAACAAAAATGCTAAGAAATTTGATTTAACGGATTACACACTTAAGTTCTGGCCTTCATCAAATATACTAATATTAACCCCTGAGTTGTACATGGTTCACACTGCGTACCTACATTTTAAAGGTGATCAATCAGAACTATTCAGTTGAAAACGTAATAACATACCAAAGGACATGACATTAGCATTACTGTGATGGTGCACACACATGTTTAAAAGGTCAATTATATAAGTAAAGCGAAATTGGAGGAAAAGGAAGCTAAAGGATATTCAAGGTTTGTATCAAAACAGGTCTTGTGAAACGATGATAACATTTTACCTGGGGCAAGTGAAGGCAACACGTCTTTGAACGCTCACGTCTTTGTCGACAGTCAAAATAGACGATCTGTAGAGGACATTTTGTACAAATCCTGCTCGTTTACGTATTAAAATATAGAAAGTACAGTAATCCCTTTGCTCAATAATCTTTAAATGCAATACATTCGACTGGATATCTAACATTCCATCACGCTAACTGCTGGGCATCGTGGCTACACTTACACAATGCCTGTGTAATTTGGGTCTCTGACGCCCTCTGTGGGTGAGTTTGGGAAGCACATGTTCTTGATTATTGGACCAGCCAATCGAATCATTAAGCCTTTTAACTGATCTCACGACTGCAATATATCGATCAGCACGCATGAATTGTAGCTCAGACTCACTGGACTGACATGCCCAAAGCAGGCCTGTTATCTAGCCTCAGTGTGGGATATTAGCCTGTGGTTCTCAACAGAAGTGACCCTGAATTAAATGCTCTCATCGATTTAAAATGGAAAAGGAAGGTCGCTCTGGCAGTAATGCTTGCTGGAGAGCCTGCCAGCTAAGGAAGCTCCAATGAAAATGATAGATGACTATTATTAGTTAGGGTATTATAGGCGGTCAGTATCTCATTAGACTCAATGAGCAGGACTGAGAGGAAAAACGGAGCTCAGTGATATATAACACTGGATAATCATGCACCAGGTCCCACCTAAATTTTCCAAACTTAATCTCCATTTGAAATTCAAAAGGGAACCCATCAGGGAACTGACATTGTCATTGTCACTGGCGTTTTGGGAATTTGGACCAAAATTTAAATTTGGCCAAAACTTACAGAATATGATCCTCTTGTCGTGTAGATGCTGTCTTTTTAAAATTTAGAGCTCTAGCTCTTAAATTCTCCAAGATATGGGCTTTTTAGAAAATCAAACAATTTGGTCCATGTATACACTGTCGTTTTGGGAAATTGGACCAAAAATATAATTTGCCCCAAACTTACACAATATGATCCTCTTGTCGTGTAGATGCTGTCTTTTTAAAATTTAGAGCTCTAGCTCTGAAATTCTCCAAGATATGTGTTTTTTTAGAAAATCAAACAATTTGGTCCATGTATACACTGTCGTTTTGGGAAATTGGACCAAAAATATAATTTGCCCCAAACTTACAGAATATGATCCTCTTGTCGTGTAGATGCTGTCTTTTTAAAATTTAGAGCTCTAGCTCTTAAATTCTCCGAGATATGGGCTTTTAAGAAAATCAAACAATTTAGTCCATGTATACACTGTCGTTTTGGGAAATTGGACCAAAATATAATTTGCCCCAAACTTTGCCCCAAACTTACAGGATATGATCCTCTTGTCGTGTAGATGCTGTCTTTTTAAAAATTAGAGCTCTAGCTCTGAAATTCTCCAAGATATGGGCTTTTTATATACTTCAACAAGGGATGCAGTAGCTCAGTGGGTAGAGCTTCTGCTTGGGAACCAAAGGTTCGGCGGTTCGAGTCCTTGCTCAGATTCCCACGAGCAAGGCAATCAATTTCTCCCCCCTCTGTAATGGGTGGTAATGTAATGTAAGTCGCTTTGGATAGAAACTTCTGCTAAATGCTCGTAATCTAATGTAATTTGGTCCATGTATACACTGTCGTTTTGGGAAATTGGACCAAAAATATAATTTGCCCCAAACTTACAGGATATGATCCTCTTGTCGTGTAGATGCTGTCTTTTTAAAATTTAGAGCTCTAGCTCTGAAATTCTCCGAAATTTGGGCTTTTTATAAACTTAAACAAGGGTGGCAGCAGCTCTGTGGGTAGAGCTTCTGCTTGGGAACCAGCTTGGGAACCAGAGGGTCACCGGTTCGAGTCCCTGCTGAGGTTCCCCTTAGCAAGGCATTGAACCATCAATTTCTCCCCCCTCTGTAATGGGTGGTAATGTAAGTTGCTTTGGATAAAAACTTCTGCTAAATGCTCGTAATGTAATGTAATTTGGTCCACTGTCGTTTTGGGAAATTGGACCAAATATATAATTTGCCCCAAATTTACACAATATGATCCTCTTGTCGTGTAGATGCTGTCTTTTTGAAATTTAGAGCTCTAGCTCTTAAATTCTCCAAGATATGGGCTTTTTAGAAAATCAAACAATATGGTCCATGTATACACTGTCGTTTTGGGAAATTGGACCAAAAATATAATTTTCCCCAAACTTACAGGATATGATCCTCTTGTCGTGTAGATGCTGTCTTTTTAAAAGTTAGAGCTCTAGCTCTTAAATTCTGCAAGATATGGGCTTTTTAGAAAATCAAACAATTTGGTCCATGTATACACTGTCGTTTTGGGAAATTGGACCAAAAATATAATTTGCCCCAAATTTACACAATATGATCCTCTTGTCGTGTAGATGCTGTCTTTTTGAAATTTAGAGCTCTAGCTCTAAAATTCTGCAAGATATGGGCTTTTTAGAAAATCAAACAATTTGGTCCATGTATACACTGTCGTTTTGGGAAATTGGACCAAAAATATAATTTGCCCCAAATTTACACAATATGATCCTCTTGTCGTGTAGATGCTGTCTTTTTGAAATTTAGAGCTCTAGCTCTAAAATTCTCCAAGATATGGGCTTTTTAGAAAATCAAACAATATGGTCCATGTATACACTGTCGTTTTGGGATATTTTACCAAAAATATATTTTGCCCCAAACTTTCAGAATATGATCCTCTTGTCGTGTAGATGCTGTCTTTTTAAAATTTAGAGCTCTAGCTCTGAAATTCTCCGAAATTTGGGCTTTTTATAAACTTAAACAAAGGTGGCAGTAGCTCTGTGGGTAGAGCTTCTGCTTGGGAACCAGCTTGGGAACCAAAGGGTCGCCTGTTGGAGTCCCTGCTGAGGTTCCCCTGAGCAAGGCATCAAACCATCAATTTCTCCCCCCTCTGTAATGGGTGGTAATGTAATGTAAGTCGCTTTGGATAAAAACTTCTGCTAAATGCTGGTAATGTAATGTAATTTGGTCCATGTATACACTGTGGTTTTGGGAAATTGGACCAAATATATAATTTGCCCCAAATTTACACAATATGATCCTCTTGTCGTGTAGATGCTGTCTTTTTAAAATTTAGAGCTCTAGCTCTAAAATTCTCCAAGATACGGGCTTTTTAGAAAATCAAACAATTTGGTCCATGTATACACTGTCGTTTTGGGAAATTGGACCAAAAATATAATTTTCCCCAAACTTACAGGATATGATCCTCTTGTCGTGTAGATGCTGTCTTTTTAAAATTTAGAGCTCTAGCTCTTAAATTCTGCAAGATATGGGCTTTTTAGAAAATCAAACAATTTGGTCCATGTATACACTGTCGTTTTGGGAAATTGGACCAAAAATTTAATTTGCCCCAAACCTACACAATATGATCGTGTTGTTGTGTAGATGCTGTCTTTTAAAAATTTAGAGCTCTAGCTCTTAAATTCTCCGAGATATGGGCTTTTTAGAAAATCAAACAATTTGGTCCATGTATATACACTGTCGTTTTGGGAAATTGGACCAAAAATATAATTTGCCCCAAACTTACAGGATATGATCCTCTTGTCGTGTAGATGCTGTCTTTTTAAAATGTAGAGCTCTAGCTCCTAAATTCTCCAAGATATGGGCTTTTAAGAAAATCAAACAATTTGGTCCATGTATACACTGTCGTTTTGGGATATTTTACCAAAAATATATTTTACCCCAAACTTTCAGAATATGATCCTCTTGTCGTGTAGATGCTGTCTTCTTAAAATGTAGAGCTCTAGCTCCTAAATTCTCTAAGATATGGGCTTTTTAGAAAATCAAACAATATGGTCCATGTATACACTGTCGTTTTGGGAAATTGGACCAAAAATATAATTTTCCCCAAACTTACAGGATATGATCCTCTTGTCGTGTAGATGCTGTCTTTTCAAAATTTAGAGCTCTAGCTCTGAAATTCTCCGAAATTTGGGCTTTTTATAAACTTAAACAAAGGTGGCAGTAGCTCTGTGGGTAGAGCTTCTGCTTGGGAACCAGCTTGGGAACCAAAGGGTCGCCTGTTGGAGTCCCTGCTGAGGTTCCCCTGAGCAAGGCATCAAACCATCAATTTCTCCCCCCTCTGTAATGGGTGGTAATGTAATGTAAGTCGCTTTGGATAAAAACTTCTGCTAAATGCTCGTAATGTAATGTAATTTGGTCCATGTATACACTGTCGTTTTGGGAAATTGGACCAAATATATAATTTGCCCCAAATTTACACAATATGATCCTCTTGTCGTGTAGATGCTGTCTTTTTAAAATTTAGAGCTCTAGCCCTTAAATTCTCCGAGATATGGGCTTTTAAGAAAATCAAACAATTTAGTCCATGTATACACTGTCGTTTTGGGAAATTGGACCAAAATATAATTTGCCCCAAACTTTGCCCCAAACTTACAGGATATGATCCTCTTGTCGTGTAGATGCTGTCTTTTTAAAATTTAGAGCTCTAGCTCTGAAATTCCCCAAGATATGGGCTTTTTATGAACTTCAACAAGGGATGCAGTAGCTCAGTGGGTAGAGCTTCTGCTTGGGAACCAGCTTGGGAAGCAGAGGGTTGCCGGTTGGAGTCCCTGCTGAGGTTCCCCTGAGCAAGGCATCGAACCATCAATTTCTCCCCCCTCTGTAATGGGTGGTAATGTAATGTAAGTCGCTTTGGATAAAAACTTCTGCTAAATGCTGGTAATGTAATGCAATTTGGTCCATGTATACACTGTCGTTTTGGGAAATTGGACCAAATATATAATTTGCCCCAAATTTACACAATATGATCCTCTTTTCGTGTAGATGCTGTCTTTTTAAAATTTAGAGCTGTAGCTCTTCAATTCTCCAAGATATGGGCTTTTTAGAAAATCAAACAATTTGGTCCATGTATACACTGTCGTTTTGGGAATTTCGACCAAAATTTAAATATGCCCCAACTTACACAAAATGATCCTTGTGTCATGTAGATGTTGTGTTTCAAATTTTTGAGCTCTAGCTCTTTCCTTGTCCAAGATATGGGCTTTTCACAAAAACGAACAATTTGGTCCATGGTTACGCTGTCGTTTGCGGAGAAATTGACCAAAATTATATATATATATATATTTTTATATACCCCAAACTTGCAGAAAATTATTCTGGTGTCATACAGATGTTGTGGATGCATGTGTGGAATTTTTTTTAAAATATGAACAAAATTTAAATTTGATAGAAAGTTGGAATTTCAGAAACAACACCCATTTTAAATTTTGGTTCAACTCGATCAGATCGTGCGAATGAAAGACAGACTTGCAGATCACACTCTTCTTACCACTCACCATTTCATCCTTTATCTAAAAAGTAAGTATTCAACCAGATGGTGATGTATTATGAATACATAATACATACTCACCCATTAAAATATCATAACAAGCCATTTCAAGCACTTAAATACCTTAGCACTTTTCAAACCTTGAAAACACCACATTAAAATTACAGCATCCATACAAACCTGATTAGACTATGACATATCAGCAGAGCTTTCTGTCTTTCACCTTTTGAGTGTTTCATAAAGATCATTGTCCAATCACTTTACTCTTTCCTGCTGGAATCAGGCAGCCAAAATCTAATGATATGTGTCCTTGAAACGCTTCCAGGAGGACACCAGCAGCAGTAGTTTACTTTGTCTCTATTTCATTCATTAAAGGTTGGCACAGAAATGGTGGAAGCAGCCTATAAATGTTCCTCCTGCTGTATCACCTTTAGACCACAAGATGTCACTGCTGTATAATGAAACCTGACCAAAGAAGGCGCAGGTCTCCTTTTTGATGAAGCTTTGAGTGTCAGACCAGTCAGATAAGCCATAACTGAAGATTTGTTGCAGTATTGTTCTCTGAAGTCTGTTTATGTTGGGATCAACCTGACATCTGTGTCTGCGTGTTCAGTCCATACATGTCCGGTTTGTTGCTCGCTCCTCTGGAATGGGGAGTTGATGGCACTTTTGGAATAGTCTGTTGAAAAGGAGGTTAAAGTCTTAATCACTCTCATGGGAGTGTTGATGTTTTCTTGCTCTCCAGCAGGATAAATAAGGCTAAAAGCTTCAATTAGCTCTTAAAAGGCCTAAAGTATATTACGCACAGCGGATGATTCATAACAGCCTGCATTAACTTTGTCAGTTATAATCCATCACACAGTAATAGTCTTAAATAAATCTCATAGTAATTGAGATGAATCCCTCATTTCAATGACAAGTCTGGTTTTTAAGACCCAATTACCACTTTGAGTTCCCTGGCCCAGCGGATGAGCAGCGTTTGGGCTTGGAAACGAGCGAGAGGCCAGCAAGTCTGCGGTTTGGTCGCGGAGGAGAAGATGGAGAGATGGAATCGGTCCAAAGAGGGATGGATCTGGGCCGTGCTGCATCAGAGGGCAGGTAGATTTATGACAAACGCACACAATCTTAATTTGTGCTCAGTCCGATAATGCATCTCAAGGCCAGAATAGTTCTGCTCAGTGTTTCTTAACTGGATGTTTCTTTAATTATATGTCAGAGGCCATAAAACTCAGGAGGAGATTTCCCCGCAAAGCACTGTTTTATGTCTCGGTCATTACTGTAAATTACAAGCAACACAAAAAAAGAGACTTATGAGGGGAAAATGCAAAAGGAAGTGGGTTTATTCATAACCATACACTCTTTTTCACTCCTTTCTCTGTCGGTACACAGATCACTTGTAAGCCTTATCAATGTTATACAGCCGTCGCCCCCTCAGAGCAAACATTAGGGCACTGACGAGGGAAGAGATTGTTCACCTTTAGCAAGCGTGTGTGAAAACACCGAGGCCTCCGTTCGTCTCAGAAAGGAATGAGAAACAAAACCTGTACAAATACTGAATAAATGAATAATACAAGAGTAGTCGTAAACATATACATATTCACAAATCCATAATCATATAATAATACTTTCGCATTATAGTCCAACATAAGCATTTGCCTTGACAAATCCACACGTAGCCTCTGATGACGGCATGTACACACACACACCTATGCTCTGGATGCTCCACATGACAATTATTGAAACTAATGATCACTTAATAGTAATAATCACAAACCCTAAAAGTAGATGGTGGCTACAAACAGCCCCTCCACAGCCCTTGGCACACCACCGGGTGGCTTTCCAGTCCTACAGTCTCCGTCTCCTTCCATCATTGTATTGCCTTTTTATATGACGCCAATTAATCTTTGGTGAAGAAACTCTCGATTCGTATTTATTCACGTCAAAGAACGACAGCGGCTCCGCGATCCTGCGGCGGCGGCGGCTCGGCTCTAGTTTACTTTCCTTGCTGTTCTCTAGGAGCGTTTCTTCAGTTTGATAAATGTTTAAATGACCTAAAAGCCATGAGGATTTAAAAAAAAGGCTTCCCACCCGCTTCATCCTTGCACCCTCTGTTCAGTCTAAGCACGCACTCACACACACACACATACACACACACACACACACACACACACGCGCGCGCACACTCACACGACAAATCAGGCAGGTCAGTGCATCGTTGCTTTCCTCGCGCCGTCTCCTCTCTCCGTCTTTCTCCGAGCCGCTCTGTGGCTTCGAGTCCGCGGACGCAGGGAGGGAGGGAGGGGGGCGGGCAGAGAAGCCTCGGCGCCGCCTCAGCTCAGCTCAAATCCGGCCGAGGACTCGATGGCGTACAGCAGCTTGTTCCTCATCAGGTGCTCGTCGCAGAACTCGGGCAGCTTCAGCAGGTTCATGCAGGTGCTGGCGGTGGGCAGGCGCTCCAGGTCGCTGCCCCCGTTGTGGATGCAGAAGGCCGGGTAAAGCTCCTGCACACACACACGCACACACACAGAGTCATAAAAGTTAACAAGCGCATGAAGAATTGGATGCAGTCGCAGATTAAATCTTAAAGAGAAATTGGTAAAGGTCCATCTGGTGGTAATAAGAGACGAGTGACAAATGAGACGTGAATCAACATGTGTCAGTGATGAGCACAATGTCCCAGGACAGCCCCATTAAGCAATAAGCACTGAGCTCTATAAAGGGGATAAATGTTAAAAGAGAGACATTAAGATCCAAGCTAATACAGTGGAAATATAAATTTGGGAAATCAGTTTTGGGCCTTGAGAGGTCCTGAGTGGGCGGCCGGACCCGGGCCTGACCCCGGGATGAGGCGCTGAGGCAATGCTCCTTTCATGTTGTCTATCTGGCATTTTTTAAATCAAGCCCGGCCGTGATGAGGCCACCTCATCTGCAGACGGTGACACGGAGCGTTTCCATCACGATCCCGGCCGGCCAATAAGCTCGCCCGCCCTCGATCTCCTCCCGCTGTTTAAAGTGAGCAGATACGGTTCAGCGGCCATACGGGCTCGATTAAACGGCTCTTGAGGGGCTTAGCCGTAACGACCCCATTTTTCTGACAATTACCGTATTAAACTATCGTTGCTTATTGAGAAAGTGTCATTACCGGCGCTATCATTTTGGAAAAAGGGGGAGTTTCCATCATCTTTTTTAAATGGCCTCTCCTGACAGAGCTATTTCTCCTCTAATGAATCCTGGGCCGTTTCACGACAGCTAATTAAGGCTTAGCTGGCTGGAGCTGAGGGCCGGGTCAGGGGCCGCTCTCCCTGCCAATTACCGCTCCCTCTCTCTCTCTCTCTCTCTCTCTCTCTCTCTCTCTCTCTCTCTCTCCCCCCCTCAGAGGAGAGACGGGTAGAGGGCGGAGCCGAGCGTCCACACTCCGGCCAAAGTCAAATGAATTAAAGGAGGCGGGCGGGGTAAGACTCTCGGAGGAGGAGGAGGAGGAGGCGCTGCAGAGAATTTTAAGCAGAGTTTGGTTGCGTCTCCCTAAATCTGGATTTCCTGACCAGTGATCGTAACGTAGAGTCATAAAAGCGATCATACGATGATTACGCTTCTGGATATACTATGTAGGAAACATAAAACTCTTAATGGCACTGGGCAACACTTTCTGAGTTTTTCTTTTTTTTTTGCTATCACGAACTACTTAAGAGTCCCACAAATCAAGTCAGTGACAAAGTGGAACGGCTTCCAATTAGGAAATCATTTCAGAGATAGAAGGTGAGGGACAATGATTCAGCAGCAGGCAGGGGAGAGTTTCTGTGTGAATCACAGTTAACAGGAAATTACCGCTTTCTTTCCTCTGTTCGTGTCAAACAAGAGGCAAAAGTTCAAAAGTTCAACCGGCGACGGCGGGCCTGAATGGCGATGTTTGTGCAGCGGCGCTCTCAGGCCACGCCCATGCATACGAGGAGTTCATATACAGGAGGAGGTCACGAACTGCAACACAACGGCGGTCGCGCTGATAAGACTTCGCCAGACCCCCGCCGCCTTATCGCCGCCTAATTTGAAAATGATCAATTTGCAGGATGTTATCAGTCTGGATATTTTCATTACAAGCCCATCAAGGGAGAGCCACGCCCTCAAACGCTTTGCTGATAATGCGGGGGGGCCGTGCACGTACGCCTGAGGGCAAACATGGGCAGAGCTGAGAAGAAAAGATGCAGAGGAGGAAGAAAGGCATTAAGATTCCAGCGGGACAGTGAGCTTGCACAGGTGACGCCTCACCTTGAAGCCCAGCAGGGGGGGTCTGGAGCAGCTGGTGACAAACCGCAGGAGTTTGCGCTTCTCGTCGTCGGTGAAGCCTTCCACCACCTCCCAGAAGGTCTGGATGACCGGGTGAGTGGCCGTGTAGCCACCTGGAGAAGAGAAATAACAGTTAGGGACTCTCTCTCTCACACACACACACACACACACACACACACTACACACACACCCTGAACTCCAGCTCCTACCTGAGTAGTTTGTGAACTTCTTTAAGTCGTCCAGACAGATTGGCACGTGAGCCCCGGATATCAGCACCTGCAACACGACCAGGACACGTTTACATCTCCTGCAAAGGTCTGAAACATGTCATGAACTAACACGTGACCTGAACCTGCACGTCCACACAGACCTGGATCTCCTGCTGGTCGAACATACGCAGCCACTCCAGGTTGACCACGTTGGCCAGGCCCTGTCTGAAGGCCAAGCAGTGAGGCCGGATCTGCTTGTTCAGCCTGTAGTCCGCCACCAAATGGATGTAGGCTATCCGGTTGGCCGTAGTCACGGGAATGTCCTTCCCGCCCAGCTTCAGCTCCACCACCTGCGTCACAAGAGGCACAAACAGGGATTTACAAGGCGTCCACACACTTTTATATTAACGCCATCTTTAAAATCCAAGATTGATGTGGGATGTGGCTCATGGCGATAGTATAGTTGAGTAATGTGGCCATCAGCGAGGCGGCGCTGCAGAGTTCATTATGCATATGCATGTTTTATGATGCGAGGTGTTTGCTGTGAGCCAGCCTGCATGCCAGCAGGAACAATGTAAGTGGCTGAGCCGTGCCAGCTCCATTTAATTCAATCACACAAAGGTGTTTGAAATGTTTTCCAAAGGCACTCTGGTTCAGTGAGCGAGCGAGGGTGAAGCTGTGCATGTGTGTGTGTTTTCAGTGAGTCTCAGTGTTTCTACATCTCCCCGACACAAATGAGCTCAAAGTTCTCTTTTGGTTTTCTCATGAGCGGCTCAGACGTGACCCAATGTGCTCATCGCCACTCACAGCCTGGTGAGTACAGAAACAAAATCAAATCAAATGAAGTGAAATGAACGCTTGTATAACGCAAGAGAGCACTCCAGAGTTCAAACCTTCGCCAAGGCAGATCAAGCACACAGTCCCATATACTCCCATAATCATCCTGAATACAAACATGTGACTATTTAGATGTGGAGGTGCACGAAATTACACCACTGCCATCTTATGTCTTGACCTTGAGAGCCCACAGCACCTTCACTGAGCTGCTGAGCTTAAGCTGCATTCAGACTGTTTGTGATTGTGCGACGTCATCGTGAGTGAAGGTTTACAACACTGATGGTCCGTCTGTTCTGCACGTCAACAAAGGAGTTTTGTCACCGTGACGTTGTATTGGGACATAATGACCTTTAAAATTTAGCAACTTTGTCTCCATGTGATAGACAATCAGTCACAGTGAGTCATACATGCTACACAACATTACAAATACGGTTTATAAAAAGGTGTTTCTCCAGCGAGGGTACTGAGTTTGTTGTGCGTTTGAGCTCTACAGTGCTGTTGACTTCATGTCGCCACACTGAGAGGGAATCATTTTCTCCCCTCCAGTGTGGATTTGATTATGTGCTAATGTAAGAGAATTACTGTCGTTATCTTGCTTGCTTTGCCTATCACCTGAGGGCAAATGCAGGGCAGACTGCTCCCGGGTGTGTGTGCCTAATCTTTCGCAAATTGTTTTCCCTATCGTGTTTGCGATGCCCTATTTGTGACCAGGAGGGCCGCATTGTAACTCCACCGTTTCAGGTGTTGTTTGAAGAAGAGCTAATAAGAAGCGTTAAGGCCCTGAGCAAACAGGGGTTCCGGGTAGAGTGCAGGTCGGTCTAAGCCCCGCCGACTCAGAGCGCCGGCGGTGATTCGTCTCCGCAGCCTCGAGCTTTAGAGGGGAACGTGCTTAAGAGCGACTCGCTGCTTCTGTCAGGCGTGTTCTGAGATAATTTTCTGGAGGAAAGGCAGGCGGAACGGTCAACAGAGCCGGCGTGTTGGGCTTAGGCGACAGCGGCGACGTGCTTTATCTCCCTCACCGCTGAAAAGTGGTACATCATGAGGGAAATGAATTATTAACGCCACAAAGAGGAACTGAGCGGGGAGGAAGGAGAGGAGACAGAAAGGAGAGGCGCTGGGCGGGATAGAAATAGACGGGGGAGAGATGGAAAAAGGGACAGGTGAATCATTTATCCGGTCACCTGAGCCTCTCCCAGGTCGTTGTTGACCACGGTGAAGTTGAGGCCCAGCTCCTCCACGTCGCCCTCGTAGCTCTTGAGGAAGAGGAGGTTGCGGTACATCTCGGGGTCCAGCGAGGCCAGGTGGTGGATGTCCACGTCGGCGCTGGTCCCCAGGAGTTTGGACAGGAAGAAGCTGGCGAAGGGCAGCTCCACCAGCATGTTCTCGTACAGCGCCTGAAGAACAACGGGCGAGTGTTAAAATGGAGGACGGGCGCAGGACGCTCCGGGGGCACCGTCCTGTAAATTCACTCAATCAATATACATAAAAAAAATGGCGTGAACATAAAAACGCAGGGATTGTTTATTGCTGTGAGTGTCACTGAATAAAACATGATGATTAGATAACCCAGATAACTAAAAGGACCGCAGCCTGCATCAAGCGGCGAGCACAATAATGCTAAGTACATATTAAAAAAACCTGATTAGCAAACATAAATTACCTAACATCAAACTTAGCTCTACTACTTTTATATCAAAAACATCAGGAGTTAAGATAGTGAATCTGCTCCCATCGGCCTGAGCGACAACACAACACACAGACCGGAGGGCCAATCTATCTAACACACACACACACACACACACACACACACACACACACACACACACACACACACACACACACACACACACACACACACACACACACACACACACACACACACACACACACACACACACACACACACACACACACACACACACACACACACACACACACACACACACACACACAGCTCACCCGCCTCAAACTTTATAAATGCCAATTCTCACCTTGACCTTAAATGCCATTAAGAAGCACAGCCGGGCAGGTGACTCATAAAACCCAAAGCTAATGTACTGGAATAGTCCGAAAAAGAGCCGGATGGAGGCATTAAAATATACAGGTCTTTATAAATGATAGCGCTAAAAACCCTGACCGCATCAGCTAAATGGATTATAAATCTAGAGGATTTCCATAATGCATGCATCTTAAACACACACGCCGGCATAAATCAGGGCTATTTTCTAAACACAGGTTAATTGCGCAACTTCAAACATTGTCTATTTTTTATGCAAAATAATCCACTTAGCATTTCTCCCGCGGCCGGGCGCTCCGTTTCCACCATATGCTCCGCTGGGCCCCTTGGAGCCTATCAATAACGCCGGTGCCGGGAAGAGGCAGCAATAAGTATATGGGAAAAACCTGTAGCCTTATTTTTTCAATGCCACTTACTTTATTTATGAGTGTTTATTGCCAGAAATTGTGCCAAAATGACTCGGGGCTGGAAAGAATTAATTATTATGGCCCGGGCCTTTTAATATAAGTGAGTGCAGTGGCAACGCAATTAAAGCAGATCGCAGCACCATCAGGTGGAATAAATGCCAGCAACGTTGCAGGTGCATTCTGTTAGCTGCCAAATAAATTCCTTAATTTACAACATTAAGAATCAATAAAATTATAATGCCTTTCAAACGCATCTCTATCAATCAGAGGGTGCCAACCTCACACCCCTCTAAAGGGAACCATCCGTCGCTGCAGATCAATGTGAGCAGACAGTGCCGCTCTTGGGTGGGTAAAGTGCGGGGAGAGCACGTCAAACTTTCTTCACCCTCGCCGTCTGAGGCCGGCGCTGATGAGGCTGGAGGGGCCAGATTTAACTAATGAGAGAGGAATGAGGCGCAAAGACAAGATGAAGAATGCCGCTGTGACTCCGCGGCGTCAGTAAACACTTTGGTGAAGATTAAATGTACTTTGGAGATTTTTGTTAAGAGGGACGCCGCCGCCAGAGCAAAGTAACGTGTTTTCATGTTTCTCCATTTGTGGCTTAAATCTTCCCGCTTGTCAGCTGGGTGGACAAGTGAGGAAGAGGGATGATGACCGGCCTCTATTCTGATGTTCAATCCCATTTCAGTGAGTACCCTAGACAAGCCACTCCTGCCTGTAATACATCACCTCCACAACAATGGCACGCCTCGGACATTAATTAACAATATTAATCTCCCGTGTCCTTTGAGCCGCGGCGTGCACAGTGCACACCGCCGCACCAGTGATGCAATCCCAATCCATATAAACGGTTGCCTTTTATCCGGGCAATAACGGCACTAAACAAATATCAATACGCCTCTCAAATGGCCACTCAAACGCCCATATTTATGGAGAAAGAGGAACTTAAGGAAGGGTTAATTGAAAGTCAAATTCAAATTAATTTCCCCCCGCCTAATTGCCTGAACCATTAGCTACGGAGAGCACAGAGGAGGGGGGGAGGAGGGCTTGTAGCTGCTGATTGATCATTTCTCACTCGCGGAGAATATGGCGAAAAAGAAGTAGAGGAGGAGGAGGAGGTAGGAGGAGTTACGGCGCTCTGATAAGTGGACCGGACCATCCCCGGCCGAGCATGAGAGACCTGGATGTTCCCGACTGTAAAACAGATCAAAATGCTATTACCACATGCTTTGAACGCTTATTTATGTCCTGTCTGCGTGGGCTCGCTGATTTAGTGCCGGCCAAATGCAATCACTACACAAACAAGAGGTAGGAATCATCGGCTAATGGAAGCCCTAATTGAGAGGCGACCGCTTGTCATGAGGTAATTCTTCTCTGGTTGAAGCTGAATCCGGCCCCCCCTCCCTCACATAAGGAGGGCATCTTGATAAACAAGCAGCACCACATGCATTAAGGATGATTTAGAAAGATTAGGATGTAATAAATAGTGCCATCAGAGGAAGGAGGGGACAGAAAAACAAGGCCATCAACAGATTACACACATGGAGGAAAGAAGACAACGGGTACCAGCCTCGACCCTAAACTCTTTCAGGCAGCACACGACAGCGATTCCTCCCAAGTTGTTTCCTAGAATACACAACAAGAGCGCCGACAACTACTGAGACGTACAAGCGGCCGTGCAAAGCGACAGCCACGAGCCACCGTTCGACATTCAAGTCTAACCTTTCCAAGGATCCGGCCTAGGAAGTAGAGGTGGCGGGTGAAGGAGTCTCCGACCAACATCTCGGCCGCCGGGCTGGGATAGAGGAGGCCCTCGTTGGTCGTCTTGTAGAAGCCCTGGTTGGGATTGAAGCCCGACTTGAGGAGTTCGTTGAGAAACTCGCGAAAGATCCCGCCGCCGTCGATGCCCGCCTCGTCCAGACCGTGAGCGTTGAGCAGGTGCACTCGGATCCTTTTCTTCAGGTCCGGCTCTAATGGAAGGACAAGGAATAAAGATAGTTCAGTCATAGATCTTCATCTTCATGTACAGATGTTAACCTTGAGAGCATTAAGTCCAACTTAGATGTGCCATTGTGAAAATGATGTCATCTGGCTACCAGCCTCATATTTATGTTGTTCTGGACGCTTAGCTTGATTTATTTATTTTACATGTTTTATTTATTATTATTAAGTAACTAATGAAAGTGAACCCAGTCGTATTTGGGTCAGCGCCTGAATTTAAAGGTCTATTTCTTCATTTAACCACGTTTGTGACTGAGAATCGCTTTTTGCCGGGGCGAGCTGGCGTCTAATAAACAGCCGTGCATAAAAACAACAATTGAATGCATAAAACACTGTTAAAACTATACAATAAAACAATGAGTTAAAACACATGACGTACGCCCTGAGGGAGAGGAGACGCGGGCGGGCGGGCTAGAGGAAGGAGACGCAGCGAGACGGCAAACGATAAAAAACAGCGGCTCAATCCAATTTACTCGGTTGCCATATTTTTCACCAAAGCTTAAACGGTGATGATGAAGAGTCTCTCCAAAGGGCGGAATAAACCTCCAAAATAGATCAAATGTAAATAATGCATAGTGCAGTTTTCACCTTCATCAGCAAAACGTAAACACTCACCTGCATCACAATGGGGTTTTTTTTTTTTTTTTAAATAAACACCTTTTGCGTGAAAGCATCAGCTTGACCTGCAGAATATTCAAATCAAACTCCATAAGAGGTCATCTTTCAGAATAATTAATGTGCAGGCATAAATCACGGCAGCTATAACTTATAGACACATAAATGATATAGATCATGTCTTCGGCCCAGGTCTCCTACTACTCCTTTTAATCAGATTGCCCCCACACGGGTGCCCTTTTAAATCCAAACACAAAAGAGGTGACTTAAAATAATTGATTCTGCTTTTATGCGGTCCATTATAATAATCGGAACCACAATTATGCTTTACCGAAATCCAATAGTCTGCGCGAGGAGAGCGCTAACCTTCGTCTTTAATGCCAACTGGAGCTTTGGACCTCGGTGTTGAGGTTTTATAGAGCGGAACAAGAGTTTCGCTCGCAGTCTGGTTTACTGCGCCGCACCTCCTCACTCTGTAGCAGCGGGGTAAAGGCAGCAAACAACACAGCAGCTACTGAATATTTTCCCTATAAACAACATTAACTGTATGCCGGCCTCAATCATAAAGCAAAATCTAAACATTTACAGCAGTACATGCTTTTACGTCACCTCTGACAGTGACAGATGACGTACCGTTCTCTGGAGAGAGTTTATCGTAGGCGTCTTCGTAGATGTAGTTGCGTCTGATGGTGACGCTGATGCCGTCGGGGAACGGCCCGTCTCCCTGTACGTCCATTTTGTCTGCGTAGATTAACTTCTGGAAGATCTACAGGACAGAGGCAAGGCCGGCGGCAGGTCAGTGACAAATCCCCTCGCTAAGGAGAAGTTTTATTGTATTTTGGCCAGACTTTGCCTTTATTTGACAGTGAGAACAGACAAGAGGAAGCAGACGTGTCAAATTTAAGGCAGGCGTCTAGTACATTAAAATTTAAACAAAATGCTCAACTTGGACTCAATAAAAGGGATATGATCTGTAAGCCTTGCCAGCTGCTATTAAAATACTACAGCAGCATGATGGATGTACTCACACACCTGACTAAACGTCAGCTGGACGCATTCCCAACAGCCTGCAGTTAATCCTGACAGAACTGATCATTTTTACCCTGACGTGACCTCTAATCATAAATACAACTACTGATGCTTCCATACACGACAGAGGCATCACGTGGGCTGATCAGCTTTAGCCCCAACTTTCAATCAGACAAGGTGAATTTATTGCAAAATACTTTGTGAAGCGCTTGGGAAGCACTTTGTGAAGGTGTGTGGCGAAGTGCTGGATCAGATTTATGATTCATATTACACACAGAAGCAGCTGCGGTAGCTGTGTGTGGTGCGGCGGCGCGGTACCTTGACTCGCTCTTCAAACGGGACCACGAAAGGAAGCTCGGTGAGGATGGCCAGGTGTCTCTCTTCAGAGACAGACAGCTGAGGAGGCTCCACGTCCACTGCAGAAACACACACAAGCACAATTTGAGCTGTTACTGACTTTTTGTTTCTCTTACTTTTCTTTGTTACTCTTTTTTTCTTTTTTTTTTTTTAAAACACGTTCACCTTGTTTTACTACACCAAATATAAAAAAGAACCTCCATGTATTCAAGTCTGTGCAATTGCAATTATTGGGGGAAAACTGGGCCAACTACCTACACACACATGGAAACTAAAACTATGTGAAACTGATTAAAGATACAACTGAGAGATTTATTTTCAGTATCTTATAACAAGGACAATGTGGACATTCCTCTCCAGTGACGGTTGTCCACAGCCGCAGCTGATACAACAGCATTGTTAATGTTTGACCGAGCTTAAGCTCTGCGCTTTCTCTCAAAGCGGAGCGTCATCGTCGACACCTGGACGCTGTATGCTGCTCGATCTATATCCTAACAGAGGAGGGAGGGGACAAATACATACCTCAGTCATTTTTAAGGACTGGTATTTTATGTACTTGTCACAATTTAGCAAAACTTTCATCAGGTACTGCATTTTAATTTAGCGGGTGGCGGTGGAACGTTCACTTTGATGATTGTTATTAGTGAAAAACACACAACATAAAAAAGATGAACAAAAATTTAATTTACTCATTTTGAAAAATGTTATTTTTACATTGATGCTTACATTTAATTTAATCATCTATAAATAATTTTAGTATAATTCTGTATAAAATGTTTTTAATTTAAAGCAGCATTACTTTTACTTGAGGTTCTTTTTCCAATGGTAAATTATGCCTAAAATACAGCCTAAAATACAAACAAATAAAATAAAATATATATGAAAATAAAGTTAATCTGTTGTAGTGGGGCGTCATTATAGTAATGTGACATTTTGGATTCCCAGAGGAAACTTCTTTTGTCCTCCAACACAAAAGGGTCAAAGGTGAGGGTCAGCAGACAGGCAGACACGGGTTCACTGTTTCGCTCAGGACACCAGCAGGATGGAAACTTCTCACCACACACACACACAAACACACGGCGCCTGTGCTGTAATTACAGGTCTGTGATGCCATAGTTAGGATCCAGTGCACTTCACCAGAGCCATTAAAGACATTTCCATCCCATAATAATACACCCTTTTAATTAAGCCGACTGCGAGCTGCCTGTCCACCTGCCCGGCTGCATCCATTAAGCCGATGTTTGTTTTGTATTAAACTCGGGGTTTAGACCGTTTAGCCTACAGGAAGAAAAAAAGAAATCGCCACAGCAGCTAAACGCTCTTCACTCTCCTCACTCTGCAGCTCAATTATTCTGCTCAATTAGTCAATCTGATCTGCATTTTCCCATCAGGTTTCCATCTTTGGGGAGAAATATGGCCCCGGGGTGGTCAATACGTTGCTCATTCATCAGCCGCCGGCCCGTCCATTTAAGGAAATGAGAAAAGGCCAGACAAACACGCCGACCAGATGTGGCTGAGTTCATCAGGTACTTTCACACTAATTGAATTTATCCCATACAGCCTGTGAGTGGCATTAGGTAGATCATACACACATTGTTATCAGCTTGTTTTCACACCGTACTTCACAGAAACCCCAGATGAGCCAGATGAAGCTCTTGCCTGCGTCACGGCTATTTTCCCCTCTTGCCTCATTTAGGAAACAGAGAGTAAACGAGCCCCTGTTTCTGTTACAACGGAGGCAACTATTTGATATTTTTTGTTATATGCCCCTTTTCCTTTTAAACTCCATTTTCACATTTCTTTCAAGTTACATCACTTAGAATACCTTTGCTTTACTGTGAGCACCAAAACCTCCTACAGACTTCTGAGTTAGACATTAATCCCAATGCACAACTCCATAGAATAAGAACAGCAAACAGGGAGAAGGTGACTTTGGGGAGCAATTAGGATGATTCCCTGGGCTATGTATCAAGCCAAGACAAGCATTATACGATTCTAAGATTCCATCCATTGCCAATGTACTTGAGTAAGGCGCTGTGGACTAAACTCTTAAGTTATAGCTGTTTCCATCTTATCATAACTACTGAATCGCCTATTCTAGGACACAGAGACGGGGCCAGTACTTTTTAAAAGGGCAGTGAAAATGTGAACATGGATTGAAGCATTTCTGGTCCCTTCACTGCATTTCACACATCAACCAGCTGCTACAGGTTCATCCTAAATCAGATTAACTGGATCAAATTATTATGTTGTACGTTGGACATAATAGAAATACAAACACGCTACTCTGAGACGTTCATCGCTGTGAGACAAGCTGGTTCTATAAACACATCACACTACCATAGAGTGTTGACTGCAGCGGCCCGATGCGCCCCATCCTACGCGTCCTCCACACATGTCTCGCTGAAGGGACATACAGCTGGGTGACCTGAAGAGGGGAAAGACATGTCAGCATGATACCGTTTCCAAAGCATGTACTGTATAGTATTTGAGATAAATGCATTATTAGATTAGATTAAAAGTACAAAAAAATAATCTGTGACGACGCTAAAATACCTTATCTGCTCGGATGTTGACCTCCTGAGAGAGCCAGTGACCTCCCGGACAGAAGGGCCTTCTGATGTCGCGAGCCTTCACCATCTTCACCAAGTTAGTGATGACCTAAGCAGTAGATTAAACAGACAGACACACACCAGTCACATTCAAATCCCTCATTCTGCTTAACTCACTCAAATCGCTGTAAATTAGAATAAAGCACATTTAAGGGGAGAGAAGGCAGGACGGACACAGAGCGGTTTCTGTCCAAGCAGGATGATGCGATTTCTCTCCGAAGGAAAAAAAAAAAGCAATTTGAGAATTCGGCCATTAGTGCACCATTTATGGGGAGTATAAAAGAAAAACGACCTGCGCCGTCCCTCAATGTCCAGGCCTGTTAATTACAGGCCAGGGCTGCTGACATCAGCCATCGCACAGAGGAGGCAGGAGACACGGCGAGCGAGCGTGGGCTCACGGCAGACGGGAGCAGCGGCGAGGGGTCCCGCCTGGCCCCGCAGATGACTGGAGGTCGGGGCCGTGTTTCACTTTGATATAATGGCGTCACTTAGCGCGCCGCCATTTGAGTTACGGAGCACCGGCAAAACGTTGAGCTCTTTAAATGTTATAGTTTTCTATTTACAAAAACCTAATATGAGAAAATCTGATTTCTACGATTTTAGCCAAAGATCCAAACCTCTTCAGCTGCTTACTCTCAGCTATCCGCTCTATAACCTCCTTGCCGTCATTGCATGAAGCTTTGCTAAAGGAGCCGTTATGTCCATCATAACATTTAGAGCCACTCCATTTCCATATAATACCCAGGGCTAAATTATCTCAATCGAAATGTTCTTTTCTAAAGCACGTCATTTTCATACAGCCACAATCAATCTTGGCCAATCATTGGAAGGCAACCGGAGTCTCCAATAACGGCAAGTGCAAAATGCTGTAAAAGGCGCGTGGCGATGGGTTTGGAGCGGACCTACCCCCTGACTCGGGGAATGAATAAGCATTCCTTAATTAGCCCATCGGGTTAAGTGCAAGCCTTAATGGGCCTTTCCCAAACTCCAGCGTGACATCGTTCTCCAAACATGGCCAAGAAGAAAGTTCCATTAGCAATATTAATACAAGCTTAGTTGATCATTTTCATTCAATTAACTTCTTTCAATTAAATAGATAGCTCGACAATGGAGGTGATAAAAGATGGCGAGGGACGGCTGATGACACGAACCAAACATTAGCGTGTTAGGGGTCAGCGGCGTTAAACTGACTGTAAATCCCAGCGTTCAATTTGGAAAATGCATTTCTCCTGCTCCCCACTTCTTTAATGGGTCGTTGGAGCTGACAGGAGGCCTGTGAGCAGATCTTTTATGAAAATTCCCGATGTGCTCGTCGTGGATTCGTCACCTCCAGCACAACATCAGTGTTCACTTCCAAATCCCTCTGTCAGAGACTAACAGCCGGGGACACGCTGGCTTAATTACCGTCTCCCTGAGAGCGAATGGAGGAAAACAGAGGGGATGAAGGGAAGGGAGGTGTTGAATGGGAAAAAGAGCTAACGAGAATGAAGTTAACGCTGTTATCTGCCTCATTTCCTCCGAGTAAATAAGCAATGGGTGACCTCTGTGGCGGCTCTCTACCTCGCCATCCGTTCATGCGTAGATGCTCGATTTCCCCCAACGAATACAAGCATTAGGTCACCGTGCTCCACTGCACAGAGAGGCTGCAGAGCAATTACGCCTCATGGTAATGTGTCACGTATCACCTTAATGCTCTTAATTATCTGAATTCACTGGGAGCAACGTGCAGTGAAAGCCATATGTGGAACTTACGGCATAACGAATACAACTGCTGATTACAATACCTGATAATAACTGTTCATATATATTCTTGGATAAAAAAAACATATGAAACCAATAAACACGGACGCTCTTATTAAGTTCCATACCTTGAAAAGCTGCACCCAGCGTTTCTGCTCAGCTTGGATCCGCTGCTGCACCTCCGAGTTGGTCTTCACCCCCACGCTTCTGAAGGCGGCCATGTACTCCTCGCGGTGCTCCGTCTTGGTCTCGGGGTAGGCCAGCTTGATGATCCCGAGGCAGGCGTCCCTCAGGCAGCGAGACAGAGTGACCAGCTCCACCAGCGTGAAGGGCATCATGGACGACTGCGCCTGACCTGTCCAGAGAGAAACTCTACTCGTGACTTTTACTGCAGCAGCAAACCACAAACAGATTGAGACAATACAAGACAGCAAGATGTTGAAAACATGTTGAAAAAACACGTGAAGGTGTAAGATAAAAATAGTCTACCTTCCATTAAAAGTCCTCTTTCCAATTCATAGCCAAAGAACTCGCTGTCATGCACGGAGATGAGCGAGTGGCTGAAGAGAGAGCTGAAGAGATAGAAGAGAGGAATGATGCGGTTGGAGTCCTCCAAGGAGAGCGGAGAACCTCGAGAGATCAGCTGCAACAGCGGCACCATGGACCTGAAGAGTCAAACACAGAGGGTCAGAGAGTCGGGCACAGATATCCCAACAACACACACGCACAAAAACACAAGAATATTTGCAGACAACAAGCGTTTGATCGCCTCACCCAGTGATCATTTTGGTTGTCATGGAGGTGATCAGGTGCCAGAGGTGCCTAAGGAAACGTGCGTTGAAAGCTAAACTGTACAGAAGTCTGCAAAGAAGAGACAAAAATGACATTAAAATGTTTAATAATACCCACAAAGACTGAAGTGAAAAGTTTCATTCGATAAGATGACTCAAGCAGTGTGTACAACTGTAAAATGACTTTCCGCCTGTCTGTCTACGATCTTGCGATTGTTAACTTTGCGCATTTAACCAGAGGACACATGTTAAAGGCTAAATTTTCTTAGCCTTCCTCTCAGCTTTTTATACCTTGTGTGGGCTGAAAAGAGATTAAATGAGCCATTAAGCTTTATTTAGGCGAGGCACCTTCCATTAGTAAACTAGTAGCTGGCGTGGATGCCCGCTCCAGGTCATAAACAGCCCCTTTGGCTTCCTGCTGGAGTCCCATTTAACTTAATGGCCAGGGAGCAAGACAATGGAGGACAGAGGAGGAGGGGAAGCCCGGTCCTTGGCGTGACCCCGGAGCACCCGCGTGCTTCCACACTCACACTGCATTACATGATAACACAGAGGAGGGCCCGCATACCTCGCAACACAAGCTCCGCACTCAACACACTATGGCACCAAGGTGTGAAGCTGCTCTTTGTTCAAGTCTCTGTGTGTGTGCACACACGTATGTGTGTGTTTGTGTATGGTCCTAAATTGCATGCCTTTTCACACAAAGGGGAAGAACAGGTGACAATAATGTGGTAAGTAAGCTAAAAGGTGAAATAAAGTGCCCCTGCATATAATAGGCCCTTGTCTCAGGAGCGACACTGTTGGCACCTATAAGGAGGCCGGCTTTAATGGAACCGCAAGGGTATATGAGGATATGAGCTAAGGTCATGAGGAAGAAGCAAGCGGGGCATAAAAAAGTAGTTTGGTGGGAAAAGGGGAATCTCACATTGGCTGAATACTCAATGTCAAAGCCTAAATGCCAGATCCACTGTTGAGTCAACCACTAAGCACCAAAACACATTCAGAAATCACAAAATGCAAATGAGCCTTAGGAGCAGAGAGGCAGACAACCCTCAATAGGGCATGAGGAATAGTTGTGCCGAGCACACACCATCTGTCAGTACTACAAGACTCAGGAGAGAAGCAGAGAATGGTGCTCTGGGCTCATAACAAGTGATGCGGGTGTTTGATTGAAATGGGAAACAAAGCACTAAATGCCAGCTGACACGCTGATTTACGGTCTGCCAGAACCCAAACCCCCATTTCAATCATGAAATGAACTGCTAATAAACAAAGTCAAGACATCAAAAAGGGTTGTGTGTGTGTGTGTGTGTGTGTGTGTGTGTGTGTGTGTGTGTGTGTGTGTGTGTGTGTGTGTGTGCGTGTGCGTGTGCGTGTGTGCGCAAAGAGCAGATTGATGAATCACACTAAGATCATTTCATTTTGTAGTAATGAAAGAATCTGTGCTGCAGGAGGAAACAGCTCAGGTCACATTTCATAATATAAAGACCGGATTGGTTTCGTGTTTCCTACTTAATAAAAATCTTTTGCAGGCTTTTTTAAGTTACAACCTTTAACCTCATTATCTCACCACAAACACAAAAATCACAACAACCACCTAAAAGCAAATCTGAGACCAAAGCTCCTGTGTAGGCTTTAATCTGAGCGAGCCCCGTTAGCGACAGAGCGCTACGCCGAGTAAAAGCAAACAATCAGAGTGAAATTACACCAGACTGACCAGAGCAAAGACAGCCCCGACTACAATTAGCAAATCAATCAGTACCACATCAGTTTGGGGGGTCTGAAAGAGAAGGCGTTCCTCCTGAGATGAGAAAGAGAGAGAGCGGCTTCAGGAGACACTTTACATATTTATTAAAAAAGGCATGGTGCCGGGTGGACTGGACGAGCGGGCTGCCTCCTTTTTTGCTGTACGAGCAGTAAATCAAGGCCGGGATGCAATTTGCTCCCCTTAGCCTCTTGTAAAGCTATCCCGTCCACTCCTGCAGTGATTAATCTTTCTCAGCGAGCTAATTATTTTGTACAGATATCCAATAATGATGGAGGACGAAAGGCAGGATTTATGGTAAAAGCGGTGGGAAGGAGGAAGCAGTAAAAATTAAGGCAAAGAGGAGGGGGAGACAGTGAAGTTCTGCTCAATTCTGCTCCACCGTTTCAAAGCAAAGACTCCACAATTACTGTTGATCGTTCCACACACACACAAACAAATACACCCTAACCCACACATACAAATCAACTAGTAGCTTCCTGCTCTAGCTTCAGTAACAATCAACTAGAGGAGGGTGACCGTCCGTGAAGCTCAGTCTGGATCACCTCCCTGTCAATCAATGCAGCTTCCAACCCCTCCACCACCGCCGCCACCACCACCACCTCTGACATCCTGGCCCTAATGTAATCAACCTGAGACGGGGTAATTGCCCTCATCCAGCGCTGACAGCTTCCCTGACATCCCTGCTTCCTCTGCCGGTTGTAAATGCCAGCGGGTGAGGTCGGCTGATAACTGCCTGTCTCACGTCGCCGTTATTTACATTACTGCTTACGGCGCGGAAAACACATAAAGACACGGACTCCTTCTCAGTAAGGTGGGCAAGACACGGATCCTGCACGCAATCTGGAAAATGCTATGATATATATACAGAATATATACATTTTCCCCTGATTTCTGTGTGTTTGTACCTGACTTTTGGCACCATGAGGCGATGCTGGACCATGAGCGTGTGGCAGATGGACGCCATCATGGTGAAAACCTCCTCGCTGGCTGAATCCCTCCACACCAGGTTGAGCAGGGCGTTGGTCTGCTGCTTGGTGTCCAGCTTGTGGACGCACTCCTCTGTGATGAGCTGCACCGAGATGCGGCTGGCGTCCTGAGAGAGGTAACGATTAACCCTTACTTAGCCTTACAGTTCATATTCTACCGTCTACCAATATCTGTGACTCAATAAAGCGGCAACACGGGCTTGATATGACAGAAACGCCTATGTGTACCTGCATGGACGAAGCGCGGGTGTTGGCGTCATCCTCATCCTCAGAGTCGCTGCCGACCTCCGGCCTGTTGTAGCTCTCCGACACAGGCAGCAGCGGCAGCAGCGTCTGCAGAGCCCGGAGGTAGAGGAGGAGACCTTCCTCTGATAGTGAGCCTGCCAACACAAACACACATCCATCATCACTGGCACTGCCACAGGAGATTTTTTTTGTAATGAATCCTATTATATCTCACCTTTCTGTAAATCAGCCCTTAAGTGTTTATGCTTCAAATTAAGTGCAATATGTTTCTATAATCATTCCCCCGGCTGACATCATAAATGAACCTGTGTGCAGGGCGCCGCTCTGGGCCGCTCACCTAGGCAGGTTTCCCCGACGGAGAGAACAAAGTAAAAGACCCACGGCGCCTGGCTCTTTGCCGCCGAGGAGGAGCCGAAGGTGGCCTGGAGCGAGCTGAGGAAGGCTTCGAACGGGAATGACAGGCGGACGTCCGACAGTGCCGGGATGAAGAAGTGAAAGATCTGCTCTGTGAACGGTGCTGAGATGAACTCCTCAGTGAAGGCCGCAAACACAAACTGCCTGAGAGACGAAAGACGAGCAGAGATGATGAGGAAAGAACACATGACAGTCAAATCTACTAGGTTAAGTACCACTGAGTCAATTGCTGGAAGGAGATCAAACTATATTATTATATGAACCACAAGAGATGCTGCATTAACATGATGTAATGGCAGAGAACAGAGTTGAGCTGAGGTTGTTCTGACGCCACCCTGCTCTTTCCCCAATATTGTCTCTCCAAACAGAGCTGCTTTGTCTGCCTCAGTCACATCTGGTGAGACCGCTCAGATAATTAACTGTCGGGGTCGGTGTGTACACAAGTTCCTCTCACTCCCGCCTTGCTTTTCTTCAAAGAAGAAAAGAAGTGGCCATGTCGTTTGTTATTAAGAATGTCTCAAACTGAAGGCAAATAGGCCGATATTATGCTCTCTGAGTGTGGAGGACTTTTTATGGCTTGTTGTAAATTGGTCCCTGAAGCAATTAGGGCTTCACTACGGACTCAGAGGGACAAAGAGTAGTTTGTCTGATTGGTTAAATGGACGATTTAAAAGAAAGACGACAGAGACAGAGATACATCCTAGCAACATATCTACAATTATGTGATTGATTTGGAGCAAAGCGGCTCTTTCAGTGTCCGTCTGTACCTTGCGCCTGTTGTGCAGGAGGAGTAGGTAAAGTGCAGAGGTTTGAGTGTGTGCTCCAACAGTGTGCTTGCCAGAGGAATGGAGGGAGCGTCGCTGTACTCCAGACTAGAGGGGAGTCTGTGATTCACCAGCACATACAGCGACCTGTAGTATCCTGAGGGAGGAGACGGACAGAGAGTCAAATAAATTAAGAGTAGAGTTAAAGCTTTACATGCAGTTAGGATACACTTACAGCACAGAGCACATTAAGGCCTCATCTTACCTTTTTGTACCATATAGTGCAAAATCTGCTCTAGTAATGACGCTATACAGTTAGTGTCTGGAATAACCGGGCGATAGGTTCTCTCAGAAGAGAAGACTTCCAGCATCCGCAAGGGAACTGTAACGTTTAAAGTGTCGTCCCTGCAGTTCAGCATGAGTCTAAGAAGGGACAGAGAGAGAGGAGTGAGACGAGGACAGCTTCACTTACAGCTCATATACGTTGACTTTGCCAAGTGCCGTACCTGCAACAGAAGCCTAAGATCCTCTTAATCTGGAACACACACGTCTGCCGCTCTGGACCCACCAGCAGTTTCACAAACTGGCCGCTGTGTTTCACCAGGTTCTGGCACAACCATATCTTTACACACACACACACACACACAAACATGTATGACTGAGACGGTTTTGGAAGCGTTTGTAACTTAACGGCATTCAAACTAAACGTGTCACGCTCTTACCAATCTATGAGCGTCCACACTTTGTCTGTAGAAAAATATGAGCTGCCTTGTTAGGAGGCAGAGTGTGTGACTGTCCAGGATGTGCTGAGATCCTCCCGTCTGCGCCCGACCCACACACTCATCAAACCTGGCTCTCTGGGTAGAGTACTGTAAGGAAACAAGGTCAAGGATTGAGCAGATTCATGGAAATTGAGCATTGCCTGAAGAAAAGGTTTGAGGAAGCGTGCGTGTTTACCTGTCGCTTTAAGTCCTGGTAGCCTCGTATGTAGGACTGGATGATGATGGCATTCTTAAGTCTTTTTCTTTCATCCTAAAGAGCATCAAGGAACACATTTGAACCAAATGTCATTCATGTCATTCATGTGACATGAATGAGCACATGCTGCACACGTGTCACAGGAGCAGACACACACACACACACACAGACATGGTTACCTCTCTTTTCCTTCGTTCCTCTTGCGTGCGGTGCAGCAGAGATGCTTTCTCCTCCTGAAAAGCAACAACAGGAAAAGCCTGATTACAAAACAAGAAAAAGCCCAGGAGGTCAACCCCTAAACAATCTCCCCCATGTAAGCTGCCTGATGCAGAGTCGATCACTTAAGTCAAACAATTGGAAGGAGACAGTGTGCGAGTTGAGCTGTGCTCTATATCTGATGTGTCCACGCCAATTATCCCCAAGTCAGTCGCATCCAGTCACTGCCTGAGGGAATGAGGTCACTCCCTTTACAAACAAACACATGAACCTTAATCTCACCTAAAATAGGAAAGGTGGAGTGAGGTGCGCCACAGAGACGCATTGTCTTACAGTGATCAATCTAATGAACAAACATCATGCATATAAACATCAGTGTGGTCATTCAGGTGGAGGAGATATTTGTTATATGTTTAATTTATTCTTATTTATTATTTAGTGAGATGTTATGTAATGTTTGAGCTGCGGAAGAGATCGTTGCTGTCTGACCTTCAGTCACAGTGAGCTTATGTTGTCTCTGATCTGTGTTATTACTGCTTCATTCTCATTCATCTCACTATTCTCCATGTTTAAAGCTTACTTACTTTTTTAGTCGCTCCCCCAAGTGAAACCTTCGGTCTTGTCTTGAAATCTCCTTCAAAGCTAAACATTGTCAGTTTCTTTCCATTGACTGATTCAGAAGTTGGCCCTGATTTCTGAAAGAGAAAACGAAACAGATTTGTGATTCTGATCGGTCACGACACTCACAACACCGAATTAGACAACAGAGGTGGCTTATACGGGAGAATTTAGGTCAGATAAACCCTCGGTAGCTTTAATAAACACAAACACAGATCAACTTGAGCTCGTTCGCCCTCTGACAGCTCCAGTTTGCTTGCAACAATAGTTAGCTAGTCGGTTAACTTAGCTAATGACTCAGCAGCTGTTAGACCGCGAATGCAGCCGGTTACGTTACATGACCCCCTCCAGCAAAGGGGAACACAAACAACACAACAATTATTGATGCTGCCTCGCATTACCGGCACTTAAATGTGAAAGGTGGTGATTTTTGTTGGTGTTAGCGGTTTTAGCACGCTAGCTAGCAGCTAAGCAGTGAGCCAGGCTAACTTTCCGGCTCTGTCTTCTCACCGCATGAACTCTTTGACATTTCTCCCGCTACGACGTAAACCTCAGAGAATCACAAATGAATAATCTACGAATGGTTTACCTTTTATTTATGAATGAGTGAGTTTAAAACAGACAAGACTCCGCGCCTGGCAGCTAAATACAGACGGCAACTCTTCCTCTCCCCTTCTATCTAGGAATCAACACAACACAGGAGGCAGCTAACTACATCCGCTTCCGACTACATCTGGCAGCTGATTGGACAGAAGTCACGTCAGTCACATCTGAAACCCACCCCCTGAGAAAAGGCGTCACAGACCGTTTGTGTGTGTATGTAAGTGTGTTCTATCGTTACACGACACACGTTACACAATTTTAAAATACACTAATTCCATATTCGTGGTGAAACTTAACTTATTAATGCGGTATTCAAATTGATAACTACTTAATTTAGAGGGAACTCTTGACGTAATTTTTTTTTAATTTGATTTGGTAGTTTTTCTTAATATTCACACACATATAAATGTAAATCCTAACTTAAATTTGCATATTTGTGTCCTTAAACACCCACAAACAAACAAAATGAGGGAGGATAACAAATATCGCCACATTATATCTGCTTACTATATCAACAATCCTTCAAATTGTACACAGGGGACAATAGTGATGTCATCCAAACTAACAGAGTGGCAACAATGGTGTCACATACTTAAAGGTTACAAAATCTCGTTCATCTTTGTGTATACCATCACTTCTGTCTGGATTTGCATTTAAAAAACAATTACAACCAAAAATACAGTGAAATACAGTGAACAGCCGTGACCCTCAGCTGGTGTGTGAACTGTTGTGCAATGCTGCTGTTGTGTAGCACTTAAGGTGATCCCACTTCAGGCTTCAGCTGGCTACAAACTCGGCGTTGACAAATTGAAGTTATGTGGATTTTCATCAAACCTAATCTATTAAGTGTATGTCTTTGTTAGATGAGTGAATCTAAGTCATTTAATGTTTAAAGGGAATTCCCCCTGACTGCCTGAACAAGAAACTGAGCTTGTCTGGGAGAAAATAACAAACAGCAGGATGATGGATGACATGCCAGAAAATGCATAATTTTTTGCTGATGATGGACAAAGAGATTGGACGGCATTTTAGGAAAATCTGCCAGTAAGATTTGAGATGTTGAGATGTCAATCCACCGTTGCTAAGACAGGGATCAGGTGAAGATGTGAGGGGATCTCCTGGCTGGATCAGGATCAAGAGGGTAACTGGTGTGATTATAGATCCTTGGATTTGCCAAATTAGAACCCAAACCTTTTGTTTTCTATATTTTAAATTTGAGAAATTGTTTTTGAGCTGTAGAAATGCTTAGATGGAATAATAGTGAGAGGAAATGTGGGGTTGTGAATTGGTGTCATAAAAAAATCCCTGTTCCAATTCTTGTATCATCAATTTCTAATATGGTATTCAGAACTAAAATACATCTGTAATTTGCCTTTTGTATACATTTTTAGGGATTTGTCAGTGTGGTAAACATTGTTGTTTTTTTAATTAAGTCCTATATACTTGATGCTTATATGGGAGTATCTTTACTGATGGGCAGATGCAGAGCACCTTCTCTTCCAGTTGCTAACAAGAAATGAACATGAGGTGGTTCAGGCATCTAAGTGTCCATCTGGGAGGAGACACACACACACACAGGCAGACCCAGGATACACTCATACTGTCTCCCATCTGGCCAAGGAACCCCCAGAAAAGAGATGCAAAGTGTGGCAATGGAGAGGGACATCTGGGCCACTCTGCTCAGCCTCCGCCAGACCTGCATGGATAAAGAGGGGGAAATGGAGGGATGGATAGATGGAGGTGATCGGATAGAATCTTATAGTGTTGATGAGTTAAACACCTCATGTGTTAAGGCGGAGATCTGGCCTTCCAAAGTTATGTTGATGACATGTAGCTGAATGGACAGAGCACATTTGATCCTGTGCTGGGTCACAATGTTAAAGGTCCCAAGAGCTCAGAAGGTTTGCCTGCACACTGTAGAATTGATTACTAATCATTATGACTAACTGATATTCCACTGCTCTGACACTGGAATGTGACCAGAATTAATGTTAGTAGTTACATTTGTGTTTGACAGGTAAGAATTCATGCATGCCAGCTGTTTGTTGGTATTTGTGTATCAGCGCTGGAAACAAAGAAATAAAGTTAAATCTGCCATTTTACTTGGAAATTATCAGATTCAGTTTATATTCAACTTTAGCAGTTTAATGACTAACAAACATGTAAATGATGCTTCGTGCTGAGTTCATTCAGGGATAAATGTAGGCATTTCTGTTTGACATTAGGATATAATAACACTGACATTAAATTTGTTGTAAAATTAGTAAATGTTTTTGAATGTTTGACATTTCAAAACAAAAAAGATGGAATAGCTTTGGAGTCTTTTATTTATTCTTATTCCTTTCTCCTCCATCCTTTGTTCTCTTTACATTTATGATGTATATAAAATAGGAGCATATGCCACAATAATTCCCTGCATATTTTGAGGCATAAATAGTTTCTTCCCTTCTTTCACCTATAGGGAAAGATTATTGAAGTGGTAGAAATACGTGAAATATTAGTAACAAAAATAATAATTATAATTTGAGCTATGATGTCTTCCACAGACTGGCTTTTTATGTTATTGGCTGAATGAATAAAGCTTTTAAAGCAGCAGGCATGTGAATGGTTCCATCAATAAGCTCAGACTGAGTGTGTTACAGGCGCAGGTGTATCGATACATCCAGCGTGTATCGATAACACGTCTGCGACAGATTAAGCGGCGATATTTAGTTTGACAGGAGAGACTTTGAGCTGTTTGGCGACTCTTTCCTTGCAGCTTTACACTCCCCTCTCTCTCTCATATACTGACGCTGATATCAGTGTGACACATCGCAGCAGAAGAAATGATGATGAGCCACAAATGTTTTTCAAAGCAGCTTTGATTTGCGCCACTTTAACAGCGAGCGTTCCTAACAGAGACAGCGCGGGTCCCTTTAAATTGCCTTTTCATAATGAAAGCATTTAGCGAGGGTAATTAATATATAAACTATCCCGATTTGTCACTTTGATTTGTATTTTAGTTAATTGTGAAAGTAATTAGGGAGCAAATGAACAGCTTTCAGGAAAGAGCGGGGTTTCAGGGTCCGGCTCCATCTTGCGGGCCTTATTAATTTTCTCTCCCCTAGATGTGATGAAAAGGGGCCATAAATCCTGGTGATCGGTGAAGGCCAATACTAAATGGCTCCATATTTCACCGCGGCTTTAATAGAAATATTCATGCAGGGGGCCCTTAATGAAATTAAACCCGCGGAGGGGGACAACATAAGGCGCGTGTGCCGACCAGGACTCCGCCTGTTGGAATAACGGGCAAACCTGATCAAATGGAGTTTAATTGGAGTGTTGCGGTTTTTGGAGTCTCGTTAAACAATTCCGCTCAACGTCCAGAGGTGAAAATGTTTATTTAGCCCCTAACAATATCATTATAATTCATAATATTCCCGCCATCCACCTCTTATAGCGGGAATACACACACATACACACACACAGGCGTCCAAATTGCTATTTTAAGGTTTTGTTTTTATATTAGATGGCATAAAAATCAAATTAAAATGACAACAAATGCGTTTTAGAAGATGCAATGTGGGCACAGGGGGCAGATTCCGCAAAGTGAAAGATCTATTTCCGGACCCCGGGGTCGAATAATTCATCATTTACACACACACACATACTAAATAATATCCTCGCATCATCAGCATTTACGCCATTTTTACGCACAGAAATACGTATAAATCTAACGGGGACGTTTGGTGGCAAATCGTCGGTTTCTCTTTCTCTCTCTCTCTCTCTTCCTCTCTCTCTCTCTCTCTCATCCCGCACACATCAATCTCCCCGTTATCATTCTGTAATTGCTCATGATCATCAAGGTCCACAATTAAATGGCGATCCGTTACTTGAAAACTACCCGGTGACTTGTTGATTTCCCCCGAGCAAATAAACGTCCCCGGAGCGCGGTTAGCTGATGAATTGACAAAAACTAATCAGCTTTATTGGTAGACAGGTTAAGGGCAACGGGGTGTCAATAATTCTCATTTTGACCTCCTCTTCCATTAACTTTAAGTGGCTTATTAGACCGGAGCCACCCGCAGCCTCGGGCCTATTACATCTCTCTCCTCATCACACTTAGAGGCTTTCAATTACCAAATTTTGCTCCTCGTCGATCATGCGCCTAAATGTGACGCAAGACTTCTTCTGTAGATTCTATATGAGGGGGGAAGCAGAGATTTGTTAGTTTCTAAGAAGAGAATTGCAAAATATTTCAAAATACATATGGATTTCCAGAGATAGTGCGGATGATCTATAATCATACTTACTTAAAGGGAAACAGGAAGGATTGAGACACTTTCTTCAAATTCCTGTTTACATTGTTCACTTATTGCTTATTTTTATAAACTTTGATGTCCTCTGTGTAAAGTAGGACTCAACCTATTTAACTGCTGGACTCGTTGTCCTTAAATGAACTGTTCTTCCTTTTAGTGATGTTACATTTAACAAAACATTACCAAACGTGTGTGTGTGTGTGTCTTGGACTGATTCTGATCAAAATGATGACACACTCAACTGTTCTCGTTCTCCAGTTGCTTGATCAAAGTAACATTTTTCCTGTTTACATTACAAGCCTTTGGATGTTTTCAGTTATGATGCAGATTGAGATGAACTCTTCATCATCATGTGTGAATTTGGCATGAATTGACATTTCAAGAGGTGAATAAAAAAGAAAAAAAACCTTTATAATGTGGATAAACCTGTTCTATAATCATATTTAAGTGTGTTATTGGAACGGAACTTAAGTAAACGTGTAGCATCATAAAGGTGAGGTAGGTGCGTTGAGTTGTCAGTTTAATAGGCAACTCAATCTATCTACTTTACGCAGCAGCTCCATGCAGTTATTGGGCTTTGAAGTTATGTGGATATTTTTGAGAAATAGAATTTATTAGACTACATGAAAGATGAAGCAGCGAATGATTCGTTCAGTGTCTACATGAAGAAATGGGCAGCATTTTAGGAACACCTGTCAATATAAAACAGCAGCTACATCCTCTAAAAAAAGATTTAGAAAAGGCTTAGATTGGAACACATAGAACAGAAACTGGATATAAACTTCACAAATTCCGGGTTTTGTAGATTAAATTGTGCTTGATTGCGTTAATAATCCCCCCAAAACTCATATTCCCCCACTGGCTGCATTAATAAAGCGACCCCGGCTCCCTGTAGATGAATAAGACCGGCAGTTAAATCAGATTCCTTAATAACTGCTGGGAAATATGAGGATTTGTCTCAGATGTTTGCGTCATTTTCTGATGACGGCGGTGTTTCATAAAAGCCCTAACGCGTCCGGCTCAGTGTTCCCCGGTGGTTTTGGAAAGCGGCACGGTGAGGTTTAGGACGGCCCCCTTAACGCGGCTGCACCAATCGGCTCCGTGTGTGTGGGATTAAGCGTGACACGGAGCTGCTCTCTCACACTCCGGACCGCATCAGAACTTTGGAGAGGAGGGAGATCGCCGCTGTCTGCTCCTCCGACCAGGACGCGCACCGGGGCCAGATGGAGAAATCCAAAAACTTTCGCATCGACGCGCTTCTGGCGGTCGATACACCCAGAGTGCAGACCTCCCCGCTGGCTCTGGTGACTTCTCTGTCCTCCTCCGGAAGCGTGACGGCTGCGGACCTGAGCGCTGAGACTTTACGCGCAGAGACGCCGTCACCGCCGAGGATTTCCACCTGCGGTTTGATTCCGAAACCGGGCTTCCTCAACAGCCCGCACAGCATGCTTGGATTACACCCGCAGAGCACCGCAGGGATCCCCGCACAGGCGCTCTACGGCCACCCCATGTACACCTACTCGGCAGCTGCCCTCACAGGCCAACACCCTGCGCTGTCCTACTCCTACCCACACAGCTCCCATCACCACACCAGCGATCCCATCAAGCTGACAGCCAGCACCTTCCAGCTGGACCACTGGCTCCGGGTCTCCACAGCCGGGATGATGCTGCCCAAAATGTCCGATTTTAACTGTAAGTGACTACATATTATGGAATTTAAACGCATAATTACTCATTATTATTATTATTATTATTATTATATCATCACTACACATCATGTTGATATATGTTGGCAATCAAAGTGTTAAATCCCTTCGTGTGTGTAATACGCACTGATTATTTTACTTCAACAAATCAAAATAATCCAGATCTAAATGTGAATCTCTGCTGCATCACACACACATACACACGCACACACACACCGATATTCTATTATTTACATTTCACACCAAAAATTATTTAATGCGCCTTAAGCTGCTCGGCGTGTGTGTGTGATCGTGGTGTGTATGAATGAATCTGTCGCAAGATGATGTTTTTTCTGAGAGGAACTAAAATGGACAGATAATGGACAGTGGGAAAGTGGCAGAGGAGTGTGAAACCCACAGTCCACATGCTATTTGCTCAGCAGATAAATGCCTTTTTGTCTCTGCTCGTTTTAACAGATTTGTTCAAAATGAAGTGGCAAATAGCTTCTCTGTGGACATATTCAGAAGTGGACGGCGGCATGTAGATAATTAAACTTTATTATATAATAACACAAGAGGGGTGACCACGTAATAAATCCCCCCTTCATGCGTTTCAAAATATTTCAATATAAGTCAACTGTTATTTTTGGCTATAAATCGTCCAATGGGAACCTGTAGGATTTGGTGTCAGGAATCAGGGTGTTATACTTTCCTAATGTGACGTTGATGTCGTTTTGGATGTTGCAGCTCAGGCGCAGTCCAACCTGCTTGGCAAGTGCAGGAGACCAAGAACCGCCTTCACCAGCCAGCAGCTGCTGGAGCTGGAGCATCAGTTCAAGCTGAACAAGTATCTGTCTCGACCCAAACGCTTCGAGGTGGCGACTTCCTTAATGCTGACGGAGACTCAGGTAACACACCGGCACATATACACGTTTGTTATTATAGTCTATAGTCTTAATTTAATACAGAAAAACCTCCAGTAGTGTAATTTTCCCCCTTAGATTCATGATAATAATAATAATTATATTGTTTAAATGCTGTATGTCAGCTGTGACTCTTAGTGGATTGGGTCATAAGGACATTTGAGGCGAAAGAGGTCGACTTCACTGCATTGCTATGTGGATATTGGCCAGTTTCAACAATTTAACGACCTTATAAAGTCTCATTCCATGTAAGATTTTTATTTTTTTTAATTGACTAGGTTTATTTTGTAATATTTCCCCGCCGTTCGTATTTAGCGTCGAGAATATTCAGGCACGGGAGTCAAATATAAATAAGGAAAATCTACAAATGTAAAATCAGACTAAATCGTTGATGGACAACCTTGATTGAGGTCAAAGTCAGGGAGTTTGGCGACCTTTACGCGGCTTTTACGCACAGATGACCTCACTTCTCTATCAATTTTTAGCTGATTTAAAACGCATCGGTGTGTTCTCTCATTTCCTCCTCCAGGTTAAGATCTGGTTCCAGAACAGACGCATGAAGTGGAAGAGAAGTAAGAAGGCCAAAGAACAGGCCGCGCAGGAGGCCGAGAAGCAGAAAGGCGGCGGCAAGGGGGGCCAGGAGAAAGGTGACGGACAGGAACAGACGGACTATCAAAGCAAAACGGACTCGAAAAACGGCAGAATCAGAGACTTCAGGGACAGTGACGATGACGAGGGCGACAATTTCCTCTACAACTCGTCAGATTGCTCCTCAGACGACGAGAGGAATCACACCAGTGACATCAGCCCGCAGCCTTGAAGGGGGAGAGAAAAGCGGGTCTGTGGAGACTGTGGGGGGGAGGGAAGGGGAGGGGAGGGGAGGGAGGGGAAGGGGGGACTCTGGCTAAAAAATGCAGTTGCATGTAAACACAACCTCTAAATCACCTACGTGGAATTAATGCGCATTTTTTTTGTATTAAAAAAAAAAGAAGAAAATATCGGTGAAAAGTAATAACCAAGTAATAAACAGTTAGGCAGTTTTATCACGCACATGATGACGCATCGTTCAGCAATATAGGCTCTCTAGGCTCTCTTTATCTGTGACTACGCATGGTTTATATGCAAATGCTGTGAACGGGCTCAGGACTTTTCAATCCTCCCCCTTGCTGATCGTGACTTCGCCCTGCTGCAGGGTAATATTGAAAGCCTTCTTCTTCTACATACTCCGCTCTTCTCCCATCTTTGTCGTGTATAGGCCTTATTTTACTCTTGTGCTGTTCTAATTGTGCCATATCACGCTGGTAAATAAATGTTACGTTTATTTTTGTATACTGTATTTATAAAACGGTCATCCCAGTGCATGCTAAATTATTCTTTAGCGTCTCTCTTTGGTGCAAATGATGTGAATTTTTGTAAGAAATAAAAAAAAAAAAAATGGGAGTTGGTACTTGGGAGCGCTTGTTCGCATGGTCACTCCGGGCTCTGTGGCTGATTTACGGCCGTCTGATGCGAGCTGTTTTTCGGCCTTGGCTCCTGACAGCTCGGGGTCATGGGAATCACCGCTAATAGCGCTGTCGGATGCGTGCAAACGTGCAGCAGACGGAGGAAACATTTCGCACCACACTAGCAATGGGCTCGGATTAATAAAGGCGAGAAACGGCCCCGTTCACGCTCAGTGAGACCGGGGTGACACCGCGTTGACACCGCGTTTACCTCGTTTAGCCCTATAGCAGGGGCGCGCTTTGCTGTGAGGGGAACTAGACATGTGCCCCCCAGCAAAGAGCCCCCCCCCCCAAAAACAAAAGAACTAGAAAACCATTTTTTAAATTTTAACTTATATCCTTTATTTTACTCACAGATTGCTTGAAAATTGCCCAAGGTTGAGGCGTGAAATGTACATTTTCCAAAACAAACTCAGATTTAGTTGCTGTCCAGCTGCAACAACAGGTTCAGTTCGTACATTGTCATTTTGTTTGCTAGATCACAGATTTCTTGAACTTGAACAATATCCTTGGTCTTTAAATTTAATGTTGGCTTATTTAAATGATAGTCTAGCGAAATTCCAACCCTATAAATCTCAATCTCGTTTTTCACAATAAAACATTAGAGGCTCAGCAAAGCAGAAGAGATGTGAAGAGTGGGAATTTATTTTTTAAGTTTTGTTTATTTTAGCCTGACATCAGTTTGATTGACGTTAAAGGTACACAAACAGAATGTTAAATTGGACTCAAGGTGTAAGAATGATTAAAACTATTCTATTTTAAAAAATCCAATAATTATCAAACGCAAGTTGACTCTCTAAAACATTTATGAAGTGACTAAGGTGTGTAAATCCACCCTAATTCCCAATTCATCATCTTGCTTCATTTGATAATCTTTGGATGAAGTCCCTCCATGTGTCCATATTGTGAGCGGTCAGATCAATGACTCACAGCCCACACACACACAGGCATTAGTAACCCAGTAACAGCACGGCGGTGTGACAGCGTTATTTGTTATTATTGTTCCCACAGTCATCAGCGTTAAACTGGAACGGGGCTTGACTGATTAGCTTGCATTTGTATCAGGATTACTGAGAGATCTGCTGGTTATCTCAGCTGTTTGCTTTAAGCGTTAGCAGACTAAATCAAAGTTCAGCGGCGGGTCAAGCCCAGAGTACAGCAGGTAAAGCCTGACGGTGACTGTCTGGCCCACGTCTGCACACAATGGCCAGTGTATGGGGCAGCACAGGGAGCCTATTGATCTCATATCTCCGCCTTTTCCAAGAGCAACTTCTCCATTTGCGTTGTCAGTTGCTCCATGATTTAAAGCAGTTCAGCTGGAAGCGAAGCCACAGTACATTTGGTGATCCTCCTGAGGATGTTTGGTCTGCGCTCTCTTCCTCAGGAGTTTGAGCTCTGTGTCGGTGAAGGACGTTTCCTCTGGCTGACCTTGGTGGCCGCTTGTTGACCTCGGGGCTTCGCCCCACCCTTGGATTGATGCGGGCCGCTCAAATTAATAGGAGCAAGTATCAAATGTAACAGAATGACTCTGCTATGCTAAACATGCGGGCAGATCCTGGTGTCAGCCAACAAACAGCATAGGCTGCAGTCAAAGCGCCGGGTCATTTCATCAGGGCGTGTAAACACTGAATGGACGCTCCAGCACTTCTGCTTTCTCTCTCCGCTCTTGTTCACGTCACGTTCACGCTGGCCAAGTGGAAATATCAATAGAAAACGATAACGACAGCAATATTCACTAAGCAGTAGTCGTGTTTGGGGCTGAAAAAGACTTCCTTCTCATGTCCTTTATTCTGTGTCCCTGAGTAAATAGACTCAGTTAAGCTCAGATGAATGGCTGCAGGTGTGTGAGCAGTTTCATATTAACTCCTTAGCTCCACGCTGCCTCCAAGAGGGCCGACTCAGAAACACACAGCACGCAGAGAGAGGAGAAAAAGGGAGGGGGTAAGAGGAACGAGTCTCTTCCACTCCAAGATTCAAAAGCTATGGATATATATGATTATGGAGAATTTGATGACAAAACCGTCATTTTATGAGGTGTATCAGATATTTATTGGATGTACAAAAATATCAGCACCAGCATGGTTGATGTATCAGATAGTTGAAATATGTAGAATATGATGGGTGCTCTGTCTTTATAAACAATTATAACACACTGTATTTACCCTCAAGCAAACTAAAATTATTTACACATGTGAGCCGTTCTTTCCAACAAATCCCCAAAGCACAAATAATAATTTAACATTATCAAAACACATTTCTTTTTAATTTGTGTTATTCCACTCAAACAAGGCCTCAGCTTGTTGGTGTGTGTGTGTCGGTGTGTCGGTGTGTGTGCGTGTGTTTTACAGTTTCAGCTTGGTGTCTTTGGCCTCCATGGCCTTGGTGGCGACCTGGGCGCGCTCTGACAGCAGCGCCGCTTGTTCAGCTGGTCCCTGCGACTGAGCGTTCCTCAGCAGGAAGTGGCTGATGAAAAGCTTCAAGCCCTCCCGCAGCATTCCAAGCTTGGGAATTCCTGAAATCCTGGAGGATGGGAAACAATGACAGACATTGATTTTGGAATTTTCACAGATTGCTACGCCTTGAAGAGGAGTGGCGTTTACAAGTTACAATGTGGGCCAGTGGACCAGAGGTCGACGCGATGACACTCACTTTCCAAATATGTGGGCGAGATCCTCGGGCTCAGCTTCCTTCAGCAGTTTGTTCAGCACCTGTCGGAGGAAACGCACGGTGGCCTTGTCCAGTTCCCCAAACTCTATTACCTACAGAGACATGAAGCACAGACCATCAAACACAAATCACTGAGCTCTGCGTAACTGACTCACAATCACATAACCTCATCTTGGTCTGTTACTCAGACGACGCTTGAATCATTTATAACAATTTCAATCGCATCTAAGTCTAAGTTTTAAGGTTACAAGGACTGTCAAACTAATTAGAGTAGAGAATTACATTTTGTATATTCACAGACTTATACTGCTGAGGTATTGATGGTTAGTATGGTTACCCACTTTAAGTATGGAGAGTGAGAGACTTTTCTTCTGGAGGAAGAGAGTGACCAGCTGGACCAGGTTGCTGAAGGTGCTGCTGGAGAGGTTGGGGAGCTCTCTTAACTTGTCCCATATGCTGAACTGGAATGTCATCTAGCAGAATGCAGAGTGGGATCAAAGCATAGATTTACTCAAAAACAAAGAACACAACTTAAAGATCAGTAAGGCTGAAAGACAGCAGAGAGAACAGAAACAATGAAACCACCATTTCTCCACAGAGGCGATCCTCCCATCCAGATCCAGTTTACATGTGAAAAACAAACATTCCCACCAGTTCAGGTTGAAGCTCTTTGATGAGGACAATGGCTATCAGTTTCTGATAGGGGCCGGTTCCCTGTGTGTGGCGGCCGAGTCGGAAGCCTGGTGTCACTGCCACTGTTTGCACTCACAGTTTGAGTCAAATCATATCGGAGTTGAGAGGTGTGAGAGGCTCCCACAGTGCAGAGGTGAACCGCAGGTCACACTGGGTGGCCACACTCACCCACACACACAGACACACACAGTGTAACCCAGTACCTCACCACGTTCACAAGATGCTCTAAATAACAGCGTGTTTACCTGGAAGCGACGGTCGTAGGAGCAGAATTTCTCTCCCAGCACGGCGTAGAAGGCGTTGAAGGTTTTCTCCTGCAGGCAGCAGTCCATCAGAACATGGACTATCTCCCTCTCCTGCTTGTCCTTCAGGCCCATCCTTCACAACAACAAAAGGCTTTGAATTATCGACTTTACAGCTGGAGTGCATAGAAAATGAAACCTTGCTCAGAGTAAACAAACAGAGGCACAGAGTGGAGCGATGTCTCACCTCAGGAGCTTCTCAAAGGCGTCCAGGTAATCCTCGCTGGTCATGAGCACACAGAAGATGTTCCTCCTGACCTCCGTGTTCATCCTCTGTTTCCTCGCCAGCTCCAAGACTTTGGCACTAAACTGAAACAAAACAAACAGCGATAACAGTTAAGTGGGAGAAATCTATTATTAGAAAGACCAAATCCAATCACCATTCACACAAACCAATCACAGTGCCGGCGTTGCTGAGTAATAACAACCTTTTGTATCAGCAAATAAAGGCCGGTGCTCACTTTCTATATCTACTGCATTAAGATGAATGGTAAGTAAATGAGGCTTCCCTTAGAAAAGTAACATTGCTGCATTAACTTTGTCTCCTGAATGAACTTTAGAGATTATTTATGTGAGAGAAATTTCACTTTCAGTTGAGTTGAGCACATTTTAAATCAACTACATTTGGGGAAAACACCACGATCAGATGATGAGATATTGAGATAATGTTCCTCATTACAGCAAGTCCATAACCGTGAACTTTTAACCCAGCTACATCACACCCTTATAAGTAGATCTGTACTGGGCTGTTCAGGTGCCGTACCTGTCCCTGTGCAGGACTCTGTGTTGAGCTGGCGTTGCCCTGGTTGCTGATCATGGGTGCTCCACTCCACGAGGAGCCGACGATCCACCAGCGGCCCACTTGCTCTGCTGCCAGAAGATTCTCCAGAGAGACCCGCAGCTTCACGTCACTGCCGCCTGCGCTCCGGTGAATCTGAGCAACACATTGACCAGAGGTTAGTCACACCCAGGCACTTAGCGGGCAAACACCAGATGTTAAACCACACCGTATGCAATATCATCACAATTAAACTGTTAAACAGTCACAATGACAGCACATTATTAAAAGCATCAGCACAACTCTGAGAGGATGGGACTCTGGGGCCCCCTGGTGGAACGAGTGAGAGCTGCCTTCAAGAATTCTAAATAAGACTTGAAAGTGAATCTGATTTGTTTCTGTCAGTGCAGAACCAAGATGAGTCAGAAATTGAGGTCATGTTGTGGAATCCACCCACCAGAGTTCTCTGTAACTTCTTCAGCTTCTCCACAGGCTCGGGATCATAACCTGGGATTTTCCGCATATCATTGTTCTTCAAAGCCAGCATGGTTTCCAACATGAAACGCACCTGAGGACATGTTCACACACGATCTCCTGTTAGATAAGCCTCCACAAACTGACACATAATTACATGTTATTAAAAATGAATGGCAATTATGGTTAAGAGTTCATTCTGTTTCTGTACTTATTAATGTTCTACCCTGGTTTGATCTTCGAACTTTGACCCGGCGTCACTGGCCTTCCGCTGGGCTTCGGAGATGAGCTCTTTGAGAGCCAGAGCGTCGTCCTTCCTCAGGGCGAAGCCGACGTTCCTCAGCACGAACAGGATGAGCTCAATGTCCTTCTCTGTGAAGGCTCCGACGAAGAGCTTCAGGATGTCAGAGATGAGGAGGGAGTGCATGACTTGGAAGTTGTAGAGGTGAGCGATGATAGCCACCAGGTTGTCACACTCTTTTCCCTCCCCTTTGAGCTTGTAGGCTTCGTCAAACTTTCGCACCACCGTTTCCAGAAAATTAGCTCCTACCTGCAAATTGATAAAAGTGAATAATACACATTTCTCATTTATGTTCGTCATGGATACATCAATCTCTTCCTAAGCTGCTGAATTCCTATGATCTCTCTTTTTCTTTTTCTCTTTTTTTCTTTACAACAAGGAAAAAAATGTATCTGTATCTATCCAAGGTGCGATTAGTGTGTAGCAGAGCCCCTGGGGTGTAATTGGGTCATTACAGTAACGGTACAGTTGCCCTGTGGGGGATTGAAAGAAAGCCAGTTGCTCCACAATGCAGCGTGTTTAGCCTGCAGTGACTGGAGATGTGTTGTATAGATTAACTACAGAAACATGCAGGAGTGTGAGCCAAAGGTACTGCGGTAAAGACAATCATCAGATCCTTTAATCACTATTGTAACGTTTTCATCTCATCTATGATGACATGATACAGGCCCATCAGTTACATACTTTCAACAAGAGTGCACACTGAACCAATATCACCACATCTTAAATTTAAATAAGCATAAAGATCCCTCAAATTGTGACTTAACTTAACTAGAAAATCTATGCCATCTATCGACTGAGGCCAATTAGACAGAGTGTTGTGTGGCTGCAGGGTCAATACAGCAGAGAGATAACAATGCTCAGTGTGGGAAACAGAGGTGTAAGATGTCACTTTCCAATTGATTAAAAGCAGCATTAGCTTACAAAGGAGACGTGTGAAAGCAGCCAATCCTCGAATAAATAAACCAAGGGCTCACGTCCACTGTCAGGTCAGCTGCTGTGTGTCTTTCAGTCCGGCCATTAAAACAGCGGAAGGGCCCCACAACACGGCAAGAACTATGTGTCCTCTGTTGATTCTCTCTTTTAAATGCATATATACAGTATGTAAACTAATTGACAAGCAGGAAGAGGAGGGAGTGTGTTTACCTCTAACCCCACAGTGTGATGGAGGACGCTGACGAGCAGCACGTGCTCCATCAGCAGCCTGTCGGGCATCAGGGCCGGGGTGACACAGGCTGCCAGCAGCACCTCTGCCAGGGTGTCGTTCATGTCCTTCCTGCTGCGGCTCATGTACAGCTCCTCTATCTGACCGCAGATGGACGCCATGTTGGCCTCACTCAGCCTGACAAGGAGGAGGAAACAGCCGAGTCATCACGCGGACGAACAACACGGGAAGCACATATGCAAACATCAGTATCAGAAAATGGGTCAAGTCAACCAGATGTTCTCAACTAAGACGTTACCTGTTCAGCAGGCCTTTAACGCTCCTCTTCAGCTTCTCCAGCTCTGCTTTGCGTTTATCGTCTCCTGTGTCACGCATGTGCGGCGGCACGTACCTGCCGGCTCCAGAGGCAACCTGAACACACAGAGATGGAGACCAAACAAAACGTTACAAACCAAAAGGCTCTGAAACAATTATTAGATTTCAATGCAGTTTGATGATTTTTACAGATATTTCAAGATCCCAACTCACATTTTCAGCCGTGGACTCTGGTGTCACTTTGTCCTGAGCATCTTCCTCTTCTTCTTCTGCCAGATCTTCAGCTTCACCATCAACTTCTGATTCTGCTGCATCACTCTCGTCCAGCACATCCTCATCCTCCACTTCCTCCTCCTCTGCTTCCTCCTCATCCTCCATTTCATCCTCCTCCTCATTGTCTTCATCAGATGAACCCAGGTCTTCATCACTACCTTCGCTCATCATCTCATCTCCTGGTTCTTGGTCCTCATCTGACAGCTGAGGATCGTTCTTATCAAGTTTCTCAAAGTTCTCCTTGGCCATGTCCATGTCGTCGTCACTGTCGTACATCCCGGCGGCTGAGGAGCCCGGGTCCAGCGCACCCAGGATGTAATCAAATCCATCAGCCACAAACGATTGTGGGAGAGTCTTCTTGTTTTTCCTCTTGTTTAATCCAAGGCAGCGCTCTAACTTCTTTATTTCTCTGTCCTCGTCTTCGTTTGCTTCTAACAGAGCCCTTTTCCTTGATTCCTGCAGTTTCTTTGCTTTCTTGGCCTTTGCTTGTGCAGGATCCAGGGTTGGTTTGTTTGTTTTCTGAGCTTTTTCCACTTTATTCTTCTTCTTCTGCTGCTGCTGTTGTTGTTGTTGTTCCTCACCTGGCGTCTCTGTCTGCTCCCCCTCATTTGCAGGTGCATCAAGACCCTTTCCCCCCTGGTAATAACTTTTCATTTTAGCTTTTTTCATCTTCCTCTTTTCTTTGCGTAACTCTTTGCGGCTTTTCTTTTTGACAATCCCCAACTCATGTTCGCCATCAGCTTCATCGTCTCCCGCTTTGCTTTTGACAAACTCGCCCACTGCGAACATGTACTTCTTTAACACCTCATCACCTTTAGACTTCTTTTTGTTGTTTTGCTTAAACTTCCCTTTCATTTTTGCACGGTAAACTCGACTTTTGTCACCTGAGAATCGGTGTTTATAGTTTACTAACGCTGGCTGAGACTTGCTAGCTCATTGGCGTTATCGACTCGCGGCAAGCTTCCAGTTCCAACGCGTAGCCGATACGCTAAAGCTAACTGCTAAATTAGCGTAAATAAAACTATCATTTGACATCAGTAATTACCTTAAACCGCACATGTATACCTCCATGTGGTAAAAAAAAAAAAACATTTGCTGTGACCTAAAACCACGTGACAGAACGCTTCCAGGGCGCACAGAGAGGCGACGCGCAGTGATGACGCACTTTATTTTGGGGCGTTTTTGTTTTTTTCAGTCTGGAGCGGGTTTCCTCTGATGTAAACTCAACTGTCCTCCTCAGGCTAAAGTAGCAGCGGGGGAAGCACCGGAGTTTGTCGCTGTTGTACGCGTTAGCATGTAGCGACTTAACGGCTTATGCATTTGCAATATGAAGAATGGAAGAAGACGATGTTACCGTCAGAGAGCAGAATTTCCACAGTCAAGTCCGGGAGTACATAGTAAGTAAGCGTACCGGAGTAGCTAAAGGCTAGCTGGCTAACAACGCCCTCTAACGTTGTAATGGGATCGTTAGCATTTAGCTTCATCTGTCAGTTTGACACAGCAGAATTTGTTTAGATCTGACATCTGAAATAAATATTAAAACGTGTTTCCAAGTCCCAGTCTGCCAAAACGTAAGGAATAGATGCTTATTTACGTGATCGCACGATAGAAAGGATCATCGTATTAACTTTATTGTCCCATCTTGATTAGTTTAGGTTCACATTATTTGCCGTAAACCGCTTTGTGTGTTTCAAAAACACACTTAAAATTATAATGCAAACTTTTCTCCATCGACGCTTTTTAAATAGAAAAACTATCAAATGGCTCCTTCAGGTCAGCTCAGCATCTCTTAGCGTATCATGTCAACATTATTTGCCTTACGAGACCTCTTTACTCTCCCCTAAGACAATTTATATTACCGATTGATATTAAAACGCGTTCATGTTTGTACTCGCTTATTTACATCCGATGTGACCCAAGTTATGTAAAGGAAAGTTTTTAGTCGTTGCTGAACTTGGCTGTGGATGATTTGGTTACGTGTTCAAACACAACTAGATTACTGAGAGTAATCTTATTTAAACTAGGCTTGGTCTCTTTAAATCCAGTTTATATGTAGCCTTTCCTTTGCTGGAGTGAAGTAAAGTAAGGCTATGAGATCATACTGAGGCTTCCACATGCAGATGTAAACACATGGACTCTGCTGTTTACTGTTCTAACATGCAGTCATGTCATAGTCGATAATCCCAGTTGACTGAAGTCTAACTCTCTTAATCTGGTTATATTTACACCCTTAAACTACAACTTAAACCTTATTAAATGTTAATGGTTCTTGGATCAGATTATGGCTGGATGTGGTGAATAATGAGATTATGACACAGTCAGGCACATTGTCATTGTCACTGTCTCCTCTGGCGAGTACGTTCAGATGAGCTGGCCCGTCTATACAAAGCTGTTTGTCCACACCTCCAGCTCGAGTTCATTTATCATAAAGGTGTGACATACTGTTGCTAAATTGGTTATAGATGCCTGCACTTGAGCACTTGAACACTAAAGGAGAAGCTGACTTGTTATTACACTCTGCCCTTTTCACTGCTCACTGCAAAACTCACATTTTTAGAGAACATATAACTAATCGAGGGTCTATAACACAGACCGGTCTTCAGCCTAGAATCTGGGGCTTTACCTCTTCAGTGTTCCAGTTTATCAGCACCGTGCACCTGGTTCTGTTATTCTGACTTCACTAGCTTGTAAAGACATCTGCTCTTGTAGTTAGAAGAGGACTGCGAGTGTATAATGTCACGTAAGACTGTTTACCTCTCAGACTAACTGAGGACATGTGATATTACTTTGAATCTAGTTTGTCTCTTTGAAACATGTTCTGTCTGCCTGGCGTCTGGGCAGAGTCATCTCACCGTCACTGCTCAGCTGTGAGGAGTTGTGTAATGTTGACGGGGTGTAAAGTGCTGAAGTGGGCGCTTCTATCATTAGTGATGTCCGGGTCACTGTCACAGTAGAAGGGGGAATGTGGAAGGGGATCTTGTCCAGGCCACAGTTACCTAATAAATTCCAGGCCGCAGTCATTTCTGGACAACTTTGAATGCAGCCATACCTCAATTAGTGAAACGAAACGTACTGCAAAAACAATGATGACTTGCTTGCCTCATTTTATATGCAAATCAATGAATTATTGATTGCAGGGTAGGTACTTATCTATCAAGGGTAATGATGGTGTGGGAAGTGTGATGAAACGTCCCAATACACACACAGGTGATCTTCGCTACCTCAACTACATATGCGGAGTCTCACACACTTAGGATCCGTGTCATGTTGTAGTAACTGCATTATCTATACATGACCGCATTCACACGCAAACGCCATTGGAACACGTGTTCTGCCTGCTTGTTGGGACCAATTGCAATTTCAGACTATTGGTTACGGGTAAATGCTGGGTTGCTGCATTAGCCTGCCATAGTTTTACACACCTAAGTGATTAACCATGGAGTTAGTGGTGACTTTGTACCGTATCATTTCTGTATCTGCCTCACACAGAGTTGTGTTTCAGCACCGATAAAAGAGGTCACAGCCGCGTTGCCATAAACTGGAGATGCAACCTGACTGATGCAGACGTCCTGGAGCAACTCTGTACCGTTTCATTTTTAGACGTCTTATGCAACATTAGTACATCTAAACATGGTATTCTTGCGACCGAAACACTGTGTTACCTCAACTCCAGTTCTTCACCTTGCACCTTGATAACAAAACTGATAAGTGCTGGCCAGGGTCAAGGCCAGATTCAGGTTGAATCATGTGCAAAGCTGTTTACTTTAGTGATAAACAGGTCCTTCCTTAAGTATTAATGGGGAATGTAGGAACTGGAGGAAAGAATTCAACATTTTCTTCATATAGTAGAAGCTTTGGTATACATTATATATACATAACAAATATGATGTTGTAGCATTTCTTATTTTCTTATTAGGTTTATAAAGGCATACTAGACATATTGTAGCTTGTAACCTGGGAGATAAGAGGACTTGGTGTACACATAACTGCATGCTGAATCATCCTGAAAGTCAATCCTCTTAACATTCTGATGTTGTCCTTTCAGATCTGCTTCCTCCTGTTTGCTGTGCTCTACATCGTGTCCTACTTCATCATAACCAGATACAAGAGGAAGAGTGGTGAGCGTTTTGGTGAATTATTCATTGAACTCTGACACTGTGGGAACGTTACATCAAAGACGGAGACCCTGAAGCTTCTGTAACATGTAGTTTGACCGCAAACGTAGTGGAAATCAATCCGTCTGTCTCCTCGCGCCGTGCTCGCACACGCACACACACACACCTAGTGCTTCATTGTGTCAAGACTGAATGGATGTTAAGGCAAAGTAGGCTTTAGGGGTGTGTGTGTGTGTGAGACACCACACCCATGCCGGTAATGTGCACAAACAATCAGACACTGCCAGCCCTATATCTATGTAATCTGCATCCACCCCAGCTTGTTTCTCGGTGCGTCACAACACACACACAGTGTTTATGGCCAAATTGGCTGCTGCTGAGATAAGCCACCCTGCGGTCCCATAATCACAGATGAGAGCGAGGAAAGTCTGATATTCTGTGAGAATTCTTCTGCGATGTCTCACACAGCAGACAGACATAACTGCTCATCAAAAAAATGACTAAATTCCAAAGGGGAAACATAACAAAGAGGCCCTGGTGTGTATTGTGAACTGTAACCCATTTTCTTGGACGAATATAGTAAGTCCAGGTCACCTCGTCTTCCCGTGTCTCATTTTGAAAGTAGACCGTTTTGCACCAGAAGTTTCTCTCTGGAGTTTTGTCCTGTAGAAATATAGGCTGCTGGTTCTTACAGCCGGGTGGTTCAGTGACCCCAATGTCCTCACGTTACTGTAGAGCGGAGTTTAAAGGAGCACGGCGTGTTCTCGTTATTCTGTAGTCTGCACCCACAGTGAAACACGACACAAAGAGGAAAAGCTCTCATCTCATAAAACTGCTAAACATTACAGAGCCTCACTGACTAACAAAGAAAATAAAACTGCTAAACTGCGATTTGGTTTCTTTACAGACGACCACGAGGATGAAGACGCCGTCGTCAACAGAATATCGTAAGTGAAGCTCATCTCAGTAAACTCTTTGTCCTAAACTTCAACAGAATAGAAGAAATGGACGGTAACAAAGCAATATAAAATGTAGAAATCTAACAGTGGCGCCTTTAGCGGGACTCAAAGTGATGAAGTCCAAGGTAAATAAATGATTCATCAACACTACGGAACTTACTGTGTTACATTTGACACATTAGCCCCAACAGTGGTGGCAAATGTAAGATATTCCTGGGTTTAGTTTTACACAACACACACACACAGATGTAGCACCCTGAGTGTTTAGGGCCGCTGAGGGCACTTAAGGGCCCACGTAGCCATGCAAGGCGTTTCAGACTAATGAGTTTCTTTAGTCATACGGTGAAGTGGTGAATATGAGCAGATGGCACGAGCCTCCTCCGCTGTCTACAAATCTCCGCAAATGGCAGCGCCCCCATGTCCACGGCCGGGCTGTCCGTGTCTTTTGTTCCAGGTAAAGTGAGCGGTGGAAGGGATGGACAGTATAATGGCCATATGCTGCACTGCTCCTGTGTTTAAGGGCTCTGTGGCACCAAATAACTTCATTCCTCCTTTGCTTTGGCTCATTTATAAGCTTGCTAATGTAAACTGAGCTTTTTAAATCTTTTTTAATATGACATGTAATCCAAAAGTAATCCTTGAACAACTGAGGTGTTACAATATAATCTGATTTGAGAGAAAAAGCATACATATTGCTCTTGTATCCCCTTGTAGTGCTTCTGTGTGAATCTTTCTGTGTGTGTCCGTCCGTATGCAGATTGTACCTGTGCACCTTCACCCTGGCAGTGTCGGGCGGCGCCGTGTTCCTGCTGCCTTTCTCCATCATCAGTAGCGAGATCCTCCTCTCCTTCCCCAAAAACTATTACATCCAGTGGCTCAATGGTTCCCTCATTCACGGTCAGTAGCTCCTACAATTCACCTCTTATTAAATATCTCTCACCCATTCTCCCTGTTTATCATTTGTTTAAAAGAATGTGAATGTGTATTTGAATACCAAACAGGACAGGATGAGCTCCACATTCACCACAGGTTTAAGAGCACAAGTCTTCTACTAGAACAACAACCATATAATGTTGCAAACTTGACCAATATTTAAAGGCTGAGAATGAACAAAATATGTTGACTGAGGCTTAATTACCACCAGGGGGCAGCAGAGCCCATCGTTTAGACTTGCCAGAACACTGCCGACTTGATAGGAGCATATACTGGCCTGTATATCTATACTGGTTTGAAAGTGTTCATCATTGGATCTAAGAACTGGAATGATGGACCGATATTCCACATGTGTCTTTAACACAGTATGTGTGTTTGGCTTCTGCAGGTCTGTGGAACCTGGTGTCACTGTTCTCCAACTTATGCCTCTTTGTCCTGATGCCCTTTGCCTATTTCTTCTTGGAGTCTGAGGGATTTGCCGGATCAAAAAAGGTACATAATCTCACTGTTAAATGACTTTAGAATGCAATCCAATTGTGCTACCTTGAATGTTTTGACAGTATTTAGTCTGGGGTCAAGTTTCTGTTCTTCGACGCTGTGATGTTTGTTTGCAGGTATTTCAAATTCTGGAACAAACTCTTAAAATCACCGGTATGATAAATGTAGAAGTCTGGTTTACATTCTGACTTTATCTGGGTTAATTTGCGCGCGTGTCTCTCAGTGACCGAGGTTGTCTTTCAACAGCCGAAAGAAGCAGCAGGTGCCTCACTCTTGCCCTTTCCCTGACTCACGCCACTGACCGTAACTGCCACCGCAGAAAGCTCATTAACCATGAAAGTCTGAATCTGGTCTTCGCCCAGCGCCACATCCTGACAAACCCTTCCAATAAGGCCATAGGCTGCAAACGCTTCAACACTGCTGCATCGGCCCCACTGATTTAAGGCCTGATTCCCTGTCACCCTCCTTCCCAGCCCCCTAAAATAAAACTTCAAAAGGACAGGCTAATAATCGAGTTGTAAGGCTCAGCAAACTTCCTTGTTTAATTGATTGCCCCCAAAGAGAGGCTGGAGGCTCGTGTTCCGAAGGTCCATAAAGTTGCAACAACATGACAGCACAATAGAGCCCCGCAAAATGGAGGGGAAAGATTTACTTTTAATACACCTTTATCCTGTGTCACAGTTTGAAACCCCCTCTGGTTTATGTCCCTCCTGGCAAAAGCACATAAAAATTAGTCTGTACTGTAGTTTATAGCGGTTCTTTTTTTCCCCCCAACCCACTAATTTGTTTCGGTTGGATTTCTTCAGGCCCTGATGGGTAGGAAGCAGGACGAGGGCCTCTCTGTCACGTTTTGGCTTTTTGTTCTTTTTCATTTCAGCCAAGACTGTTTCTCACTACTTATCTTCCATAAATTTGGCCGGGGAGGAAGCACTGCTCAATGTTGCGCTGCACTTCCAGGTATATAGATTGTGTGTGTGTACTAAGGAAGGGGTGGAGGTGACGCTCCTGTTTCACCTAAAAAACCCAGCGGCCTGCAGAGTCAATTACGAGGCCGAATGTGAAACACTGATGCAGGTTTTTATAATGTGATATTATCCCTTTCCCAGTAACGGCATTAGACCACAATGTCATAAGATTTTATGTGGCATTTTAACCTCCTGGGCTCATGTTATGACACGGAGAGCTCAGTCTGACTGCGGAAATGAAGTGAATGATGAACTTCACTTCTAACTTTGTCCGTCAGCCTTTTCATGTGGCTGTGTTTACCTTTGACGATGTACTAAAAGACGCCACCAGAATAAAGATGGAAATGTGGATTTTTTCCCCCCCTCCCCCTCCTGAATGTTAACAGTTCAGCTCTTCAGAGGCTCTGTCACCTAAATGATTAACAGTTCCGCAAATTGTCCAAATGGTGGATGAATCGGAGCGACTTAAGGTCTTGACGTCAGATGTTATGATCTGGCTTTATTTGCTGCTGTAAAATGTCTCCTGCCTACTGCTGGGCTCTCAAAACTTTGTTATATAGTTTAGAATTTTAGGCTCTTGTGTATTTGAAACCTCTCTAATGTTATTAGTACCATTTAAAGTGCTCCTTGTTAGAGTTAAATCATTGTACCTATCCTGTATCTCTTATTGCTGTGGTGTTTCTTTGTAACTATGGTAATTCAGATGAAGTAGCTGCGAATGAATGTAGAACTATTACGCTGTCTAATATTACTTTTAGTAATAGATTGGCCTGTTTCGGTACGGAGGGAGCGCTCCATGCCACCAGTAGGTGGCATTAGAATGATGAGAGCCATCTGTGTCATGATTGTCGTCCTATGACAAAGACTGCAAAGACAGCAGCGCAGACCTTTGTTCAGCCTGCAGTTTGTCTCAAAGGAGTTAAAGCCATGTAATCATTTTGCCCCAGTAGTTTATCTTGAAGTTTTATATCTATTTGTGAACGTATTAATGTGATCCAAGCAAATTTTAAAAGTTTGAAGCGTATTTGATGGCCTGTTCTCTTGTCTATTAAGTTTATGTAGAATCATTTAGAAGGAAAAAAAGCTTGTGGTAATTATTTTCTGTTCTTACACACACATTTTGATTTGAGCAGATTTTAGTTTAATAAATATAAAATATAAAATCTTGCTAGTTTAATTAAAGTATGTTCTGTGTTGGCCTTGCCCACAATATTGAAAGGTGTTTGATCCTGAAAACGAGTTGGAACGAGTCTGACCCCCTGACTGACCCAGCAAAGGGCCAACAGGTTTCATCTGGTAGTTAAAGAAACTCCTCATCAATCTCATCCTAAGCCCCAAACCGCCGATGATGAGAAGTGTGTTTATTGTGGAGGGAGGGGGGTGAAAACGTCTCGCCGAGCAAACCCGCGCGGTGTTACTAAGATACTCTTCTTTGTTAGATCTCCACAATGGGGGCCTGGATATTTATTTCAAATCTCCTGCACATGCAGACATTTTTCCCAGGCCTTCTTTCGGCCAGGGCCAGCCAGAGAATATAAAGTAGTGTTTACATACCTTCCTTTAAGGTCACAATGTCTCCCTAAAGCTGCCTGTTACAACGTCCGTTACCATGGCAACATATTACTTCGCACTGGGAATTTAAAAAAGAACAAGCGAGTTGCTGAGGATTTTTTCCCTCTCGTGACTGATGTGTTCTTAAGCTTAAGTGATTCTGCGCCTCATTTTCCTAAATTCAAATCAAAGTATTTTGTATTTTGACTGGACTTCTACAGCTCCGACCCATTTACTCATCAGTTTACGCCGGACAGAGTATTTTGTTGATAGGTTACTAGGCATACTTGGCCATAGCCTCTTGCTTGACAAAACCCAGGATAGAGTCATTTGTCCTTTGAAGACTTATCAGTCTGACACCTCGCTGTAATCAGGACAAGCTGTTGTCACTGTAGGACAGCAAATAAAGCTTGGCAAACATCGGAAGTACCTAAGCTGCTTCCTTCATTTAAATTCTTCGCTTTTCTGACTCATCTGGCAAATCCGTCATGGGAATGGCAGAAAGGCCTGTTTCAAAGACTAACTCCACCAAAGCAATAATACGGCATGTATGACTTTTACTGCCGTGTTTTGTTTCAGTCTCAATGATACGACGTGATGCGGATAATTTCCCATGTTCTGTGTCCTTGGGGTTTTATTAAGAAGTCTTATTAAGAGTCTTTAGAAGTTTATTCTAGAGCTTTACAGGGGTGTGTCCCTCTCCTCTGCTTTCTGTCTTTGACACGGTCGTTGTGCTGTGGCCGACCGGTTGAAGGATACACTAATAAGGTCCCCGGGCATCTGGTGTGTCTTTAGAAAAGACTGCAGTGCTTTTTTCTGGGGGAGCCAAAAGGACCCTGCCCCCTCCCTCACTTACACTCTTGGCCCTTGTCCCACACGCCCCTGACAGTGAGCAGAAGGATGATCCGCGGGACGATCTCTGTCACTGCCCGCTGACCTGCTAACGATTGATGGCAGCTACGAGGAAGCTCCTGCGTCTCCTAAGTTTCTCCTTTTGTCCGTCTTTCTGTCACCGATCTGGTCTGTCTGCCTCACTTAGTCCCCCCCCCCCCCCGCCCCCCCAGTTTCGCCGTAGCCTGCACCTTCCCCGGTGCCCGCTCTCTCTCACACACTTGTCCGCTAATGCGCAGTGGCGTTCTGCTTCCAGAGGTGAACTCTGCTGGATTCATCAGTTGAAGCACTACATCAAAGACGGTGGCAGATTGTGCTTTTAGTTTTTTCTTCTGCAGCACAAGCAAGGCGAAAAGGCTTTTGAACTGTTTCCAGGCCCTCTGTGGCTTTGTGTAATTGGGCGGATTTGGAGGTTGATGTAGTTGGTTGCTCGTGTGTGTGTGTGTGTTGTGTGTATGAATTCATGCATGCTTGTTTGGTGCCGCATACGAAGCGGCGACTTCTCTCTCTGGCCACTGCACACATTTCTTGGAAGTCTCTCCAGTCTTGTTGGAGCAAAGCTGCAGTTAAGCAGCCCCTCACTCCACGCCGGTGTGAGGATCCGGGATGCTGAATATTTCAGAGCTGCTATATTTAGAGATAGTTACACATTTAGAATGGCAAGAATAGAAACTTTCAACGGGCGCTCTGGATGCCAAGGCACATGTCTTTTTTTCCTCCCTTCCTTCATCAGTAGACAGTTTGATCTATGATCAGTGGCGATGGCTTAGTTTTTGTCTATTTTTAAAGAATTATTATTTCAAAGGGTTCGACTGTTGCAGAGAACAAACACGTTATCCGTGCTCGCCTTTGTGATGAGGAACAAAAGGTTCCATAGTGTTTTCTTGCAAGAATAAGCAAGGGTGGACAGAATTTTCAATGTGCAATGTCATGCATGCAGATTAGTCGACGGAAGCCAATCGGAGCTCTCAGTTCGGAGTCTTGCTTCCTTTGCACAGAGCCAAATCATCTCTGACAGTGTGGATTGTTCCTCCAGCGAGGCAGGAACCAGGGATGATAGTAAGGGAGGTGACAAGCATTGCCTTTGCCCTAAATGATCTGAATGGGTAATGATTTGAGTCTTATAAATGATTGAGAGGCCTGGTCTGAAGGGAATACACCTTCAGCATGGCACGGACGACTTGTTAAGGTGGACCGGCGCGCTCGAGCGGACACGCGTCCCGCCTGCGGGTTCAGCTCGTCCTGACGCATCCTTAAGAGAGCGCGTGTGGGACGTGGCTGAAGTCCCTGAAAGCATTCCTCTCTCACCTCTCTTACCTCTGGGGAATGAGATGTGCTCAGACGCCGACTCCTCTCCTCCACCGGTCCCTCTCCATCTCTCTTTCTCTCTCTATCATTCCCCATCTCCACCTCGCTCCCTCTTCTTTATTCAGCAGTGCCGAGCGCCCTCCCCCCCCCCCCCCCTCTACCCCTCACCCACTGTCCAGTTGAGCTAAACTATGCTCGATGCTAGATTGCAGCATCCATCAAGTGCACTCATGCTAGATGAGTACACACTAACACAATGGTCTGGTGTGCTAATGTGCACAAGAAGAGTGAGGCAGTCAGCAAAATGAATGTCCGGTTATAGACTATATTTTGCTTGCTGTATTGATATTCAGACTAACGGCACATATACTTACATGCTCCTTCAAGTTCTATCATCGCTCTAATAACATGTGTTTCTCATACTGCTGTCCTAAGAGATTTTTCTTGTTAGATGAAATGCTGACTAATGAGTCCAACTTCTCCTCTTTACCATGACTCCTTGAGTGGCTGCAGTGTCCAAGGCGGCCACACTGGGGCACTCCAGACCCTGCTCCCTTCCTGTCCTCTCTTTGTGCTAGAAAATTCTACACTCACTGGCATCGCTGTGAAAGGAGGCGAGAGGCGGGCACAGAACGAGCGATCGCTCAGGGGTAGCGAAATGATGCGAAGGGAGAAGTAGAAGTTAGACCGCCTCAATGGCCGACGTGTGGGAATCGTGTGGGAATCGTACTGTGCGTTAAAATACTCCTATGGCCTGCAGAAGCTTAGTGAGAGATTATATTTCAGGTTGCAAATGTACAGGGGGAACAGGTGCTTTGGATGCAAGGGATATAAAACTTAACGCCGACCTTTTGCTGCACTGGCAAACTAACGCCTATTATAAATTTAAGAAACAGTGATTCTGTCTAATTTAATCTTCAATACTGAAACCATTTCCATCCAATAAAAGGAGTCCTGTGCATAACGGGGGAACTTTCAAAGAGAGAGACCCCCTTCATGTACCTGTTGGCAAATGCTGAGCAGTAACCGCACAGCCATTATGTTAGCTGGTAACAAATTGCTCATATGTACCCAATTTAAGCAGCGCTCCCAAAGCAGGGAGCGCTTGTTAGCTTGTGCCTTGTAACCTCCCTGACATGTGCATGAGAAGGCCTATCTATCTTAAAGCGCTAGACGGCCCGGCTCTCCAGCAGGGGGGGAAATCAAAACTGTGTGAACAGGTAGAGGGGGACTTTATTAACCACTCAGCAGTCTGTGACCCGGAAAACCCAAATTACCCCAAAACCTTCTCGTCTGCGCGGCCTGGGACGCGGCCCGCGTGAAGGGACCTCCTAATCGGCCCCAGATGGGAGGCCTGCTCTCGATCGCAGACAGTAGCTAACCCCGGCCGTGCTTCGTGCAGCCCCCCCTCCCACCCCCTTTTTAATATCACCTCTGCCACTGCTGGCCCCTGTTAGAGCCACTTTATAGACCGCAATATGTGTATAAAAGAGCTGTTTTACACTGGAGTCCGTGGGAGCGTTTATGTCATGTTTGTGTGCTGTGATGCCATTTAGTAGGAGTGAGGAAGGAGGAGGGGGTCGTGTTCGCTCATTTTGAGATATACATTATTATCTTATTCAGTAACCACAAGCAAATCCAGACCACTTTCATGCAATAAAGATAAATTTGTATAAGGTGTGATTTTTTAATGCATGAGCCAAAATATAATCCTAACGGTTTTGGTTTCTTTCTCCTGTTTTTAGGGCATTAGGGCGAGGATTCTGGAGACCTTTGTGATGCTCTTCCTCCTGGCTTTGCTCATCCTGGGCATAGTGTGGGTGGCATCGGCACTTATCGACAATGATGCAGCCAGCATGGAGTCGTTGTATGGTGAGTATTATTAAAAGGTAAATTGGTCAATCTTATAGTTTTAAGCCTGTTGTATGTTATTAATATTGTGCTTTGTTTTTGTTTCCCATAGATCTCTGGGAATTCTACTTACCGTACCTCTACTCGTGTATATCTCTGATGGGAGGACTGCTTTTGCTAAGTAAGGCCTTTAGTTTACCTCATCCACAGTGACTTTACTACCTTAGTTTGACTTACTGAAGTGAAACTGTGGTGCTGGATGCTGATCACACTATTTTCCCTCTTCCTGTCTAGTGTGTACTCCTGTGGGATTGTCTAGGATGTTCACCATCATGGGCCAGTTAATAGTGAAGCCAACAGTGAGTAATCATTTGTTTGTGTGCTCGGTTTATACGCGGTTTGATCGCTAGAGACCAAACCGTGTCGAGAAACATAGGACTACAAATACGTCACCAACTCATCCTCCCATCTGCCATCTCTCCAGTCCCACTTTGGGCCTAATTATAACCCATTTCATCTCTTCCTCCTCTCCCCCCTCCTCTCCAGATCCTGGAGGACCTGGATGAGCAGATTTACTGCATCCATTTGCAAGAGGAAACCCTTCAGAGGAGATTAAACGGTACGTCTGTGGGAGACGTGTTGGCACATTATAAGGGAGGGGAGGGGGTGTCTGCCCTATTGGGTGTGATGGAGTGCACCACACTGGAGTCAATTAGTATTGAAAATTCAGCCAGGCACACACACATACACACATGCACAGACACTAGCAAGTATCCACAATCTCAACACAAAGCTTTTCCCGCCGCTTTCTTCCACCTACTTTCTGCTAAAGGGCAAAGCGGCCATCATGGCAAGGAGCATATTTAATGTTAAGGAAGTTTTTAAGAGTTAATTTAAGATACTTCTGTGCCACTGTTAATGCTGGCGGAAGATTGCCTCGTTTGATCCCAGGCCTAGAACGGCAGCCGAGGTAATAGGTTTGAAATTAAATCTTTTACAAGAACATTTTGGCTCGGTGCTGTGGACGATAAAGATCAATGACTTTTCATCGACTTTTGAAAAGAGATCAGAAACTGTGGCTTTCTCTGGAAGCCAAAGGAAAAAAAGTCTACAGGAAGGTGAAGATGTTATTTTTTTAGCCTGCATTTCCTTTTCGTTAGCTGCCCTCTGTTTCCAAATTCCTTCTTTGACGTTGAATAATCTCAAAAAGCAGGAAGTATTTGGGCCGGGGGCCAAAACCTACTTTAATATTAACTCATGCACGCAACCAAGTGTACAGATGTGAGCAAATGAGGAGGATGAGTGTCCTTTCAAACCAGGGAGGTAAGAGAGATCCCTCCCTGATAAAGCATGTTTTCCAACGCTATGCCCACCACGTCCATAGACTGCCACCTAAGCGTGTGGTTTCCTAGGGCCCAAGCCAAACGCTTTGAACATTCTGATAGAATAATTGTAATCTGTTCCTTATCATCTGCAAGAGCGTTTGATCTTTACAAGTCACTGTGAGCTGGAAAACAAAAACAGCAGTCAGCATCATGTCAGTGCAGTGAGCCCAGACTGCCGTTCCCCCACGTTAGACAGGTGGGTAACAGGAGGATGCTCAAGAGTGGAAGTGTAAACCTCCGCTTATCAGACACGCTAAGAATGTCTTTATAGACTTTCTGTATGTACATGCACGCACGCACACACACCGGTGAGACCGAAGGATAGTGTGGCTTTCTCTGATCTACTGAGAGGCTTGAGTAGGTGGTTCAGGAACAGTTCACAGGACACACTCCACAGGTGAGCAATGTTGTCTTCTCGCTTCACCTGTGTCGGCTCTGCATCTAGCTCCCTTCAGCTGATTAGCTCCATTCTCTTACCTAACTCAGGTTTTGCAGACTTGGACTATTTAGCCACACCAGCTGATGCGTCCGTGTTTACTTACACCTCAGGCTCCTGTGTCGGTCTTTGTCGACATGCGATTTGTGTTTGTAATGGCACGGTGGATATTTTATAATGTTGCAGATCAGAAGGTTGGTATTTAAACAGGCTAAGTGGTCATGTGTGTTTATTGTGCCTCAAAGGTATAACAGAGAACACAATGCAGGGAAAAATGTCGAGTCACGCCCCGGCCATTACCAGATAAGCTGCTAACACCGACGTATGACAACCTTTGTTAGATGTAATAAATCAGAAATGACTTTTACTTTGTAAGCCTTTATGTTCGACTCTGTTTAGTAAAATTCTGCACAGCTGGCCCGGTCTCTCCTGTGTGAGTTTAATCTGTTTAACAGCGTGAATCTCTACACTTTAAAAGAGAAGGTAGCTTTAGGTAGGTAGGTCTTTAGGTAGACGTACTGTTTACTTTCTCAGAAGGTCAGACAATTGCGTCATCCAACAAGACAAAGTTTCTAATAGCTGAGAAGACAACTTGTCTTACAGGATGGATTATTAAGAAGAATGAACGGTTGCTTTAAGTGATCAATAAACAACAGGAACACCAGTGTCACTCACTTAATCACAGTGTACTCATCACCACACATATTTATGTACTAGAGCCAATTGTACAATTCCATAACCTAGGTCAGTCTCTTGAAAGAAGCATTTTGTCGATGATTGAGGATTTCAATCGACAATAATTTACTTTACAAAACATACATTTGTCTATTTAATATACAGTCAATGTTAGACCATGCATGAAAACATACTGACTGTTTTGTTGAGTATTAAGGGGAAACAGTGTGTGTAATGAGGCTCATATCTGTACTGTTATTGTAAACTTGACTTTGGTCGCCTCTCTGAAAACACCACAGATCAGATCCCACTTAAAGAGTCCAATCTGCTCGCTGCACGGGCAGTGTGAGACCTGTACGCACAGACACACTTGTTCACACTGCCCTCTCTTGGCTCTCCAGCCCCTCTGTTCTGACAAACAGAGCGTCTGTCCAGATGCTATGCGGCACAATGACCTTGCCGGTGCCTCTGTTGTCTCAGCATGGTGTTTAGCATATTTGTGGATGACGTAATTGTTTGACTGTGGTGAAGGTTGGAGAGGATACGCTGAATTACTGTAGGCCTTTCCGGCTGCCAGAAGCCTCGCTCAGCATCTCCACCTCACTGTAACTCAGTCTTACTTGATGCTGCCAGACAAAGTACTGTATATGCTTAACTCCTGATTGGAGTGATTTCAGTTCAGTTTCGACTCATATTTTTTTCTGCTACCGCTTTGAACAAGTGATGATATTGTTCTTTGTTTTAAGGTAGGCCCCTCCTTTTTTTTTCGTGACTACATTCATTTGATCAATGATTTATTTGTCCTACGTGACAGGTACGGCCATGTTTGGATATGTTCTGTAGATGGGTGATAGATTACTGCACATGCGGCTGAGCAGCATTGGCTCCCCCCAGGGCGAGTGTTCCAGTCATTTTTGGGAGAAAAAGAGCTGTTGAACTGCCCGTGACATTTCCTGTTGTGTTGTGACTGCATTTGCTCGGAGGGTTCAAACTTTCCCCTTGCTTAGATCCCGGGACAGGTATCTGCGAGGGTACAGACGAGGCTGTTAACTCTCTCGCTGCCTGTCTATCTCTCTCCTTTCGCCTACTTAAACCCATCCAGACAGGGTGTGTCATAATAACAGAGGGGAGAAGGAGGTTTGATCAAAGTGATTGGTCCTTCACTCCTGTAACAGAGATGAAAGATGGTATTTTTATTGCACGCTAGTAACGGTGTAACACTGAACTAATTGGGCTTGATCTGCCAATCACCCCAGGGGATGCAAATGGATACTCTTCCACTTTGGCTCCGCGGGGCCTCTATGCTAGTGCGTCAAGGCTGGAAGGAATACAGAGTAAAATAGATAAATTAGCCTTAAATGAGCTGGCCTTGTGGTTTTCCTGGAGAATCCCTTGCTGTCTTCTCCAACCCGCTCAACCAGTTGTGGCATGTGCGAGACAGCTCCTGACACAAGAGATTATTTTTACTTGTTTGAGATCACATTGTTATGTTCTGAGCAGGATTACTTGTTTTGATGGGCTTGCTTATTAAAGATAAATCAAATGCCATATGGCGAGGTAAGACAAACGCAGTGAGAGGTTAACATCTTTGTAATTGTAGCATTAGGACATCTTTCCCCCCCCATGTCCGTTTGAAGGTAATTGACATGAGAAATTAATGAAAATACTACAGTGGCGGCAGAGTGTGAAGACATACGTTTGATCATGATAGATTGATCAGAGTGATTCATTTTTCTTGCAGGATCCTCCACATACGCTTACTCCCGGGGAAGCTTTACTCACCAGCTCAACAAAGAACTGGACAATATTAGAAATCAGAAGAATAAATTGGGTAAGTATTTGTCCGCCGTGGCATGGCTCATATATTTTTTCTTTAGACCTTGAATTACTGTTGAAATATCTGCCAGGAAGTTTGCTTTTTAGATATTGCTGACAGGCAAGCGCTTTCTCCCCGTCTGCCTTAATTTCTTAATTTGGACTTGGACCAACGCTGCCTGATAATTTTCCATTCATTTTAGGATATTATAAATGAGGTCCAAGCCTTTTGGGGAGCAGGGTGGGGGGAGGAGAGCACAAAGGCACTTAGGATATTGGACAAGAGGCAAACTTTATATTGTAGCAAGCCTTTTAGTGATGTCATTAATTTAGAAGGATGGTGCATATAAAGTGCACTTGGCAAACTTCTCAGGCAGGCAGGGAGGGTGCACTTTGAAAATAAGGAGGACTAACAAGGTTGGGAATGGAGAAAGGAAGTCAAAATGGCAAAGATGAGAAGGCAGTGGCACACACTGTAAGGCCACTGAAGCTGTCCCAAAAGAATGTGCCGCTGAAATAAGAGATGAATAAAGATATGAACTTAAAATGTTTCATCTGCCCACCGCACGCACACAAATCACATTATTCCTTTTATCTACAGTTTTATCACGGTTTGCACTAATTAAGGCCCTGATAAGTATTGTTAATTAAAGACGGAGAGCACAATTGTTGAGGTTGTGCAATCCGAATCACCTGGAGGGTGACGGTTGCGATGAGAAGGGAGATTGTGCTCAGTACACACACTCAAGACCGAATCAAATTGTACAAACCCTTTGAAACACCCGAGGCCTTGAGGTTTCTGTTGTTGCCTTTGATCAATTTATTAAGTAACCAATGTTCAAAATGTATGTGTCAGATGGCGTTAAGCTCATCTTTTATTGCAGGGGCTTAACGTTTGGGCCGCACTTAGAGGAAAAAGGGTCTTGCGTAGTCGAGCGCATTTCCCCGTCGGTGTCATTCTCTCACGGTCTCTATCTCCCCCGTGTTTGATTCTAATAAAATTGATTCAATTTGAGGTGGGAGTCAGACAAATGCGTGTGTGTTTGTTTGCTGTCCTCGCTTGCGCTCTTGGCAAAACACGGCAGAAGAATCTGGAAGAGAAACATGCAGTGAGCATGTTTTTTTAGACAAACACTGTCAGACTCTGTTTTGCTCAAACTCGCTCTCCTGCCCCCTCAGAGAGAAGAAAAAAAGCGTCGGGCTGGGAGAAGAACTTGTTGTATCCCATAGTGATGCTGATACTTCTCTCAGGAACGGTGAGTAGAGGCTGACCTATCATTAAGCCCAAACTGTTTACTTATGGCGTACACTGCCTGGCTGTTGGCCATAGGCAACACAATGTACCTGGAATCCCCATCCTCTCAAGCTACTGGGTGGGGAACTACTTTTGTGTAATGGTTGTTTAAGAATCAACAATAATCACCTGCAACAACTGTGATTTTGGACAGATTATAGCGTGGGAAGCTTATTTGTGCCGTATGATATTGAGAGGCATGCCACATACATCAAACAACGACTGCATTGTTCAGATTTTGAGAGGGCTGATGTTGGAACACAGTGCTTTACCTACATACCCACATGACCCCACAATCGATTGTTCCCTAATTGTTGAATATTTGATCAATAATTTAATTTCTACCGTTTGTAAAAAATGATGTTTTCATTTACTGTTGTTACTCTCCATTTACAGACAATCTCAGTTCTCCTGGTGGTGTTTAATATCCTCTACCTTCTAGTGGATGAGACTGCCATGCCCAAGGGATCCACGGTAAGCCGATTGGACTCTAAACAAAGTACACCGCTACCCCTACACACACAAACGCACACCCAGAATGTAAACTGCAAATGAGCTTTCCTATCTGACCTGCCATGTTCCTGGCGGAGACATAAATCAAATTCCGGATATGCTCAGGTGCATGTGGGAAGAAAAGACCTGGCCAGATGTTAATCAGGCCCCGACCCTGGTTTTGTTTGGGAAGCTCATTGAAAGTCATTTCACAGCAGTGTGCAGATTCAAGGCGCGAGTTTCGTGCCTCGTGTCCACAGCGGGCAAATAATTCTCTCTCCCCTCTGCAGAGGCAGACAGGGCCAGGTGAAGGGCTCTCACTGCCCCAGTGCGGAAAAGCTCCAAGAGATTCTCATCTCTGCCTAACATGCAATGTGTTTTAAGCTCGCCTTATCTCATCTTCAGTGACAAGACCGAGTGTGTACGTGTGCACGCATGTGTGTGCACGCGCGTGTCTGTGTGTGTGCATTTGTGGTTGCATTCTTGTCTGAGAAAGGGGCAACATAATGTATCCTATTTCTGCCTCATTTCATTTTGCGTCTCGCGGGCAACTGACAGAGCTGCCCTCAACATTCCAATTATTTTATTGAGCAGAGATGTTTTCTTTGGCATGACGCGTCGCAGAAAATCCCCCAAATTACACTTGTCATGCAGCTTGAAGCTGTCCTCCCTGACAGTGTGGCCCCACTAAATGGTTTACGCGTTTGTTGAGCTGGATGGCTGCCACACCTCTGATCTCACAGCAGTGCGAGGAATGAGGCGGCAGGTGGTGGTGGGGTCTCGTCCTCTAAAACAATCAATACTGATATTATATCCCATCTTACTCGCCCCCGGCTATTAAACTCTCTATCCCTCTGGTACAGAAATTCCCTTACAGTCACTTGTGGCCGGAAGGGAGTGATATAAAGAAGCAGACAGAACAGAGGGGTTGGCTCAAGGTACTGCTGAAGGGAAGAGACTCAGACTGTGGGAAAGTCAAATGAGGCCCCGAAGTTCTGATTGTTGTGGGGGAGAGCACAATGGAAGTGCCGTGTCAATGTTTGTCTTCCCTCCCGAATAAGCATCCCAATGTAGCCCTCGGCATACTGAGCAGCGCCACGCTCGGCTTTACAGGGCAGAGGATGGAGGTGGAGAGGGATGATGATGATGGGAGCGAGGGGAGATTAAAAGAAAGAGCAAAGGGGAGAAACAGGTGGACTGAGACGAGGAGGATGCAGAGGAGGTCGGCAGGGGAGAGGAGGAGGAGGGGGAAGTGGAGCTGCCTCAATCAAAAGGACGCAGTGTTTTACAGCCTGATGAACAAGCACTAAGAGGGACCAATAAAACTGTTACTGCAGGCCCGCCGCTCTGTACTGCCCACTACACTTGACACGGTATTTTGTAAAATGGACTATTAGCTGCAACCAGAGTGCAATTTTCTCCTCACTAATATGCTCCTCTTAAAAAACACTACATACATAATATTTCTAACACACACACACACACGCCTTAGTCTTGGTAACCTTCTCTAACATGCTCGTTTGAAAGCGTAAAATGAAAAAATGATTGAGCTATTACCCAAACACTTCATTCTAATGATCGATCACATTTCAGAGCCATTTGCAGAGATGAGCTACCAGATTTACATTTGACAGTTTGAGGGTATATTTGGCTCATATAACAAGAAAAAAGCCCATCTAAACTATATTAACACAAGTCCAGACACATAATGGCGTAATAGATAATGGAGCTCACAGTCCTTTTCCTTTGCATTCAGTAAATCTACAGGAAAAGGTTAAGTTATGGAAGATGAAAGAATAATTTTAAACCAATTACAGAAAACGAATTACTTAAATAAGGAACCGCTTGACAAGGTGGCCTTCCCCGTCTTTCTCTTTGTGCGTAGATAAGACTTCTTTTTCGCCGTCTTTGCCAATTAATGTCCACAGCCCTACATTTTAAGTATTAGATAAAAGGATGGTGACATTTTTATGGCCTTAATTACTTGGATAAGGAAAGATACAGCTACAATATGGGTGGGATTGGAGCAAGCCGTTATGGAGTGTTCTCCTTTGGAGGCGCTCCCATTTCTGACTCAGACATCCTGGAAGGAACTCAAAATCATAAACCTAAGGACGGATGCGTCCATGGAAATACAGTCCAAAATGGGAGAAAGTGTCAAATCAGCCTTGACATCTCGTACTAGAAAATTGGGCAAGAAATGATGTCATCTACTGTTGACCCAGGATTCAATCGATAGATGTAGTAGACTAATTTGTCCATAAAAGTATTAAGGCACAAATACGACTAAGCCTTATGTCGATGGAATTAATAATAGGATTCTGCTTGAGATAGTTAAAAGTCAGCAGAGTTGACGTCAGCATCAGAGCTCTTGGGTCAGGTGTATTTGCTGTAATGTGGTCACCAGTGACACCGGCACTTTCAGATCTCCGTACCTGAAGTTAATGAGGCCACTTTTGGCTTCGGATTTAACTTTTATGTACGATTATAATTACTGTTTTTTATTACCGCTTCTTCACCCGGGGCCTTTAAGATACGTGATAGCTGGGGGAATTATCTGGTGGTGGAGTGGGTAAGGGTTTGGTGTGGGAAAGAGGGTAAGGATGATGACAGTGTTGCTGTTGGATGATGAACGAGTGGAAGTCTCTTTAGTTTTGATTTGTTACCTCGTTTGTGTATGTAGTGAATAAAAGCGCCCCCATTTTCCAGGCTCACCTGGAGTCAAACGGTCAAACCCTTAATCGTACTTCTTGCGTGTGTCTGTCAAGCATGTGTGTGTGTGTGTGTGTGTGTGCCACAGACGGCAATATCCATGCACAGGTGTTGCAAGGTGCTAATCCTAGAAGCAACAAATGCCAACGATGCGTCTGCTGACTGAGCCATTGCACGCTGCACAAAAATGAATCCCCTGCCCTGATCCACTAGCACACACACAGACACACATACACACACCAAAACACACTCCATCACCCTTCCTGCTCCCGGAATGAAAAGGAGCCAGAGTTGAAAGGAGGTGCACTGTGAAAGCCAGCCGTTGGGCGCGCACTGCGTACACGAGTGCACATACAATCTTAATGCGTGCCCCCTCCCTCCATTAATAAATGACATCAGATGCTGTCTGCTAATTCTCGGCGTTGGGAGAGAGAAAGAGCAGTGTAGCGTGGCGCTGCAGTAAGCTCCCACAGATGACAGTTGCATAAAAAGGCATGAAACGACCTGTCAGGCTTTCCTTTCCCCTTCGGGCTGTTTTGCTCCTTCTACCAACAACGTCTATACGTTGTAAAATAACAACCCCGCCGTACGCATTATGCCCCTGTGCTGTGTGGAAATGGTCAGTTCTTACGCGGTGATGTAATACGAAGCTTTACAATACTGGAGGTGCCCCACACACACACACCAACAAAACGCTGATTCTTTTGAGAACAGTGTGGCATTCATAGCGGCCTCCGGTGCCAAGTACGACAAAAGCAAATATTTATCATTTGACAACACAGATGCTTGGTATGCGCGGCGTATGTAGATGTATGTCTTATTCCTGCTCCAGTTTCCAAAGGGGCTGAGGGAGAGGGAGGAGGGGGGGCACCTAGTGTGTTTGCAGGAGTATTTGTTTTGTTGTTTTTATGTTATTGGCGTGCTTTCAGCCCGTACACTCTTCTTACCGTAAGCAATGTGCCGTTTTTGTTTGAACACCTGTTCACATATTGTATGATCGACAGTGATTTGAAAAGAGCCTCTTTCATCTTGTTCCATTCATTACTTAGCCAATTTGATTCTGTCTTTCTCAAGTGGGGAAATTCTTCATGCACTGAGCACTTACTTTGCAGGATTTCTGTAATTGCATGTGTATGCAGAACTGCCTGCAGTGCTGTCGTTTCCCATTTTCTCTTCTATTTGTGATGTGTTTATGTAAGATTGGTGTGTGATGACATTGAATAACCCAGTTTTCCCCCTCTGCGTCTCTCTTATCTTCCAGGATCGAGGCATCGGGAACACCTCTCTGTCCACATTCGGCGTGGCTCAGGCAGTACTGGAGATCATTCTCATGTTGTATCCTTTCAGTGACCCCCACCGAGCTTTGTCCGTGGCTGGAGTAGCATGGTCCACGGCCAAGAGCAACATTCTCAGGACAGCTTTGTTTACCCAGGGCATAGTTCTGTCGCACACCTTCCGGAAGACATGTTTTACTGTTTCGTCACCTTTTATAATAGCTGAAAAGGTGCAGACGACTCCACCGAGACCGATTTGCTAGCAGCAGAGAAGCGTTTTTGCTCCTTGATTGATTTGTTGAACAGCTACTTGATGGTGTCCTCTGTTGTGGGTTTCTACAGCCTGCGAGGCTTTAAGAGCCTCACTCCCAGGAAGGATGACACAACCATGACAACGGTAAAAATGGGATAGAGGGAAGGGGGGGTTGAAGAGATTGGTGGTCCTAGGGTGCAGATGTGTTTAGGACCCCCTGCGTTTCGTCTGTTTCCGCTTTCTTCCTGTCTCCTGTCTTCGCCAGCATTTTCCTTCAGGGCCTCTCAATGGCTTTAGTTGATCTGTCCAATATTTGTTTGTGGGTAGTGCAAACACTGGCACAGTGCAAGCTCCTTTCTTGAACATCAGAGGGAGAGTGGGGTTTTGGGGGATGGAGGATGTGTGCTCTGTTTGGCCCACGGTGGCACCCATTCAGTTGATAATGAGTTTGGGAGTGGTGAGGCTTGCTAACTAGCAATGACGCCCCCAGTGAAAGGACTTGAAAGGACAATGGGGAGAACCTGGTAATGAGCAACTTCAGAGGTACTAATTGTACAATATGCGGAACCAATTTAACCTCAAGTGGTTTGTGTATGTGTGGGCACACACACACTACACCACACATGTAAGCACATCACTGCTGACCACACCACCCCCCTGTCATAGTTTCTACCAATAAGCTTTGTATGTTAAATTTGCTTTACTACAATCGCTTATCAATCTGTTCTGATTCCTAGATCATTGGTTGCTGTGTGTCAATCTTGGTCCTGAGTTCAGCCCTGCCGGTTATGTCCAGAACGTTAGGTGAGTACAAGTGTGTGTGTGTATGTGTGCGAGACGGAGAGACGTGCAAGCTTTGCCGTGATATGTAGGATTTTTTTGAAGATTGTCATAGCGACCAAAATAAAAGTGACCAGAAACAATAATTGCCCCTCCCCCAACACAAAATCTAAACCACTGCTGCCATCACAGGGCCGTTAGGGCCGAGCAAATGGATTCTCCTATAGTTTCCCGCAGTGATTTTAGAAAAGAATGCAGGGAGAAAGGGTAAAAATGACAGGAGTAGCACCATCACAATGGCACTAATAAAAATGCAGAGAGCAGAGCACAGCTGTTCAAATAGCACTACTATGTATGTGTGTGTGTGTGTGTGTGTGTGTGCCTGTGTGTGTGTGTGTGTGAGTGAGAGAGAGAGACCAACAGAGTGGGAGAATGGGACAGAGCGAGCATACAGTGAGTCATTGGGAGCTTTACAAAATATCAACAGGTTCTGCTTTGTGACGCTGAATAGATGAAAAGGAATAAACGCTCAAGACAGCTGAAGAGAAATGGCCGCCCTGCCATAGAAAGAAAGACGTGTGGAGAGTTGAGTGTGACAAAGTGAGACGTTAAAGAGACAAGAAAGGGATTTGTGCGTTGATGTGAGATGTTTTTTTGCATCTGTGACGGTGTGTATCTCTGAGAAACAGGCACATATGTCATATTTGGCCTGTTTTACAATTTTACTTTTACATTTTTAACTATTTACATGTCATTTTAGCTGGCCGGTGCTTTTTCCACTGTACCACCTACGCGTGATAGTTTAATAATCGTCTCAAAGGTTATCTATGGTCGCCGGAAGTGCAATCACATGACGGCCGCAGCCTTCATATAAGGGGTTTTTCCCCACAGACTCTCTATGGTTTTGCCCTTGGACGTTGTCATACTTTCAGACTGACTCACTCTGTGCATGCATTGTCTACACCTGCTGGTCTCACCCCAAGATTGTCGACTGGAATGACACGGCACTCTTCCATTGTTTTGTCATTTACAAGGGCCCTGCCGTGAGTAATAAGTGCTTAACAACCTTAATGTGTTTGGAACATGTCCATCGAGTGTCATGTCTTCTCAAGGGGGAAAAATTCTTCTGGTTTTAAGCAAATATTACTCAGAAGTTGCCTAATCCAGTGGTTTTTAGTGAAAAGCACGTAAGAATGGCAGAATAAATTTTTATATGGTCATTTAAGTATAAAATAAAGTAAAGTTCAGATCTGATTTTTGATCTTTGCAAATGATGTGGTAAACTGGGAAATTATGCAGCATTGTGGAACATTCCGGCAAAAAGGAAAGAGGACTGGGAGGGACTGGACAATGCTGTATTATTCTAAAAATGTATTAATGTTGGTATCTGTTTCCAAGCAATAAAGCCACAAAGTCATGCCTTCCAAACTATTAATGGCCCCTAATTAAGGGAGATGACACAAAAACCAGAATCCTAACCTATGAGATTTGGCCCACATTCAACGACAATGATCTCACTTTGCCATAAAGATAATGATAAATGGAGACATGGTTCTTGGTTGCTAATGTCTGTCTTCCTCTGACATTTCAAATACCAAACATCTTCTTCTTTTTTTTTTTTTAAACCTCCGATTGGATTTTCCTCAAATTACCAAACCAAGATCAAAACCTTTCGCCATTGGAAATGAATTTAAGCCCGACCACAGTGGCGAGCTGCATTGACCGGGGTCTCCATCATCTCTCTCGCCGTCTTCTCGCAGGCAATTTTGTTAAAGGCCCTTGATGCTTGCAGACTGCTTACTGTGGCTGTAAATACATCTCTCCAGACACTGAATCGATTGCCCAATCTAATTGACGACAGAGGTTGTGAAGATGTTACAGGAGGAATAGAATGTCCAGAGACTAGGGATTTTCCACTCTGCCACATCTGAGCATTATTTGTATATTAAAATGACTAAAATAGAACATCGGTGTGGCGTTCAGGCGACAGATATTGATGCAGTCATTTCCTGGTTGCCGTTTTGTTTCTCGCATCACAAATAGCATGACGATGTTGACCTCAGATCATTTACATTCTAGTAATATTAACTCAAATCACTCAAATTGCTGGAATTTATGAATTATCGGAAAATTAGTTTTCATAGTAATTCATGTTGAGAGTGGATGGGATAATTAATTCATCTGGTAAAGCCAAAATGAATAAATAAGAAACCACGATTCAGGCAGCATGTGATCAGCTGTGGCAGATGGTTTGAAGATGGTCTTGCAGTGTCCCTAGCATGGAGCAAAGAGGATCCTGCAGGTGAAAACACTCCTTTGTCTTTGTCTCAAGGTCCTTGGAGAGAGACGTCCACCTGCATCCTGCCTCTGCTGCTATACTTAGTCACCCCTTTCCTTTCCTATTCCACAGGGACGAGTCCTCACAGCACTGCTACCAAGACAAGGACATTCTAAGTGCAATAGATTGGTGTTTCTGCATGCCAGCATCAATGTGATGGGCCCATTAACTTTGATTTGATTGCTTGTTTGGAGGATTAAAAGGATAGAAAGGACATAAAGAAAAGGTACAGTCCCTTTCTTGAAGAAATCCAGGTGCAGGCTGCTTCTCGGAGGAATCCCATCACTGCTAGGGTCAGAATCTGCCAGAAATTGCACAAGCCCTTGGCTCAGCGGAAACGCACAAGATTGTGCTTGTTTATTGTTTGAATTAGAGATGTTGTTAGCTCAGCGGCTGACTCAGGTGGATGTGTGTACAGGTGACTGCGGTTCTATTGAAGACTGCGGCGTCTTGGTTTAGGCGGGGCTTCTTTTTTCACATCACCGCATTTATCACGCTAGTAGAAACACGGGTTAGGAGACGGTAAACATTTCCTGTGGAAAGCGACGGGCACGATCCAAAGTGTCTTAACCTGCAATGTTTCGGCTAATGAACTATGCTTTAAAGTCAAACAAGTCTTAGATAAAAGGTCACGCTGCTCAGGGTTTGTTTTCACCTTCTGTTAGACAGCTGTATTTTGAGATTACGCTTGCAATGCACATCAAATGGTTTTTGGCATGTAAGCCCTTCTTTCAATTTGGCCTTTTTTGCCTGTTGAAAGAGACGGGCCATTGAAGAGAGACACTTTTCAAAGTGTCTCAACTGCAGACAGAGCAGACATTCCTAAATTGGCCCATTTGGTGCAGCCCCACGTCGTGCACAGGGAAGAATTTTGCTTATGAACACAATACTTGTCTTGTCAAGGGGAACTTGGTAAAATGAACTTGTTTTGTTTGAGTTTATTTATTTTCTGGTATTTGCAATAATTTGGACATGAAGGGGAAATAATTAAGCTTCTTAGCTTTTTTCACCTTTTCAGCAGTGATTGGACACTGGAGGCCAAACTGAGCTTGCGGTTCTGAATAAAAAATGTAACGTTTGATTGTTGACATCTGATTCGTCCCTCTGCTTTTCACAGGTATCACCAGGTTTGATCTCTTGGGTGACTTTGGGAGATTTAATTGGCTGGGAAACTTCTACATCGTCCTTTCATACAACCTGCTGTTTGCGGTGGTGACAACCCTGTGTCTTGTGAGAAAATTCACCTCGGCAGTACGAGAGGAGCTCCTCAAGGCTTTGGGTAACGTTATTCATTTATTTACGTGTTATTCATGTAGTCTGAGGTCTTCATTTTAGCAAGCTGAAGGTTCTAACCAGCAGCTGTAAAGATAAAGAACCTCTGCTCGTCTGTCTGTGGCCGTGACATCAATATCATGCAGTGTCTGGCAAACAATACTGCCTTTGAGACGTTGGATCCCGTGTAGAATGTAAAGCAATCCCAGATCTCGTAATAACACTTGGGCTAGCCGGTTACATCCTAATTTTGCTACCACAAAGGTTTAGTGTGAACACTGGCAGCACTATTCTACTCTGCGGCTTTGGAAGGCAGATAATGTTTTTGTCAGACAGCGGGACGTGGAGTGACAAAAAGGGGGGAAATTGCAGCGAGATCCAATGTGCTTGCCGCGGGACTGACATGTGACAGAGGATGGGGCTAGGCTCAAAGGCTTGTGGTGACAGGCCCTGGATGTTTGATACATCGGTGGGATACGGCTAGAAAATGACAGACAGAGGCACTGAGGGGAGAAAAGCACATCAATACCTGCGTCTAACTGAAAGTCTGAGGCTTTTTTAATGAGATTTCTCACCCTTATCTCCCCCTGCCCAGGTCTGGATAAATTACAACTGTCAAACAGCCCCACGGACCCTGAATCCGGGAAGCTCTCGGCCAACGGGCATCAGAAAACTCTGTGAAAGGGACGATAGATCACCACACAAACACACACTCACACCTTAGCTCAGCCAAAGGGAGATTTCCACAGTCCTGCCTGACTGCTGAAAGGTGAAAGTGATTGGAGGGAACTTAATAAAGCCAGGCAGCGTCTGACGGATGCCGCAAATGGAGGCCGAGAGCAATTTAGCTTCATGACATTCCATCCTCTGCGTCTCGGATGGAAGCTGGGACGGAGCCAGGGATAAGACCGAGGACAGAAATGGACTGGCATCACTGCAGTGACCTTGATGCTGACCTCAACCGTGACTGTGACTTTAAACCACCCATCTCTTGCTTCAGGGGTTCTCTTCCCCTGGCGTCTCAACCTGTTATTCCTCCACAACCTCCTCACCACTGCACTAGACAAAAATGCGACAAAGTATTTGGGCCACAGTTGAAAAAGATTTTTCATAAATAGAGTTCCACAATGAAGTCTTAATATTTCAAGCAAAAGTCCAAATGTTTTTTCTGGAAATATTTTTCATTTTGTCCTTAAAATCTCTTTCCAACAGTGGCCCCAACACTCCGTCGCACACAATCTTGAGGAAATAGCGGGTGAAAGAATGCACCTTCCACCGTGGCTGAAGAGCTCATCTATTTTTCTGTTCTTTTGTTGTAAAGTCTTACATCCTGCAACAACGCTACACATCACTCTCGACCGCCTGCTCCCTCTTTATAGTTACTAGACCCTCCCTCCACCCCCCTGCAACATTCAGTTAGTGGCAAAGGGTAATGTTTAATGTGGATGTGTCCATGGTAATTGGTGTCATGTATGGAGCACTTGCAGTGTGTGTGTGTGTGTGTAATTGTTGGTTGTGTGAAACTGATGCAGGCGTAGTAAGAAACTTTTTTTCTTCCAAGCTCAAAATGTGAAAATGATAAAAAGATGTGAAGTGTGCAGCATGAGAGAAGCCGTGTGTTCACTCATCATAGCCAGTACATATCAGAGCGGGATAGTGGGGATAGTCACATTGTACGCATTGCCATTGTTCCTGCGTGTAAGGCCCTTCATTTTAGTGTTCGTGCTGTCATTGGTCCTTTTATTCGGCTTTACTGAAGTGCGCTTTAACTTTATGATGTCATTATTTTGAAGATGGAGTAAGAGCTCTTTTTTAAGGTGGTCTTATGACGCTTCTGCTACTTTATAGATGGGAATCTACAGTTGATGTTCATATCGCTTTCAGTGAACAACTCACTGAGGCTTTGGTGCATTGGGAGCTGAGCCTGTTGTTAGACTTACTAAGACTTTTATTATGCACATTTTGGGAAAGTAGTGTCATACTTGGTCATTATAAAAATTGATTCACAATTTTAAATTCGCAGGGCTTAGACAACTTCTCAGATCTGAGCCTTCTTTTTGTAAATGTTGTATTTACGTGTACATAATGAATTACGTTTCATACCTCTTTTGCATTATTTCAATGTAAATGAGGGTCTGAATCACTAAGCTATTTGCACCTATTTTGTTGTACATTATATCTGTAACGCCCTAAATCCAATGCAAACCTGTAACAGTCTTCACAAACAGAATGGAGACACGTGCAGAAGAACATGCAACTTTGCAGTGGTACAAAGACTTGGTGACTCAGGCCCGCACACATTTTGTTGTAATCTTTCAGACTGTGACTTTCTGTCTCTAGAACCACCTTAAATGCCTTACAGGACATTTATGTCGCAGGCTTTTGTGGTAAGGTCGTTTCTTGTTTTTTTGAGTCTGCAGACGATTCCACTGTGATTCCCCTGTACTCCACAGTTTGCAGCCAAAGGCCAGCTGGATATAACATACACCAGACACATATTTCTCTTTGCTATGAATGTCATCACAGCTAGCGCTCATCTAGTGCGAGATTCCATTTTGAGACTCGGACGTTAACCCGTAAAACTTGAGCACTTGGTAGAATAGAGTTGATCGCTCTAATGACGTGTAGTTTTTTCAATCATGATGTAAGCGTTAAATGAGTTAATATAGTGAAGAAGAAAAAAAAGGAAGAGAGAACATGTTTGTTTTGCACAGGGAACGTTTTGCGTCTTCTTTTTCTCAGAGATGCCATTGCTTGATGCTACATTACAAAGACTGGGATGAAAGTAAAGTAATTGCTGGAGCCATGTGGAAATTGGCTCTGAGAGAATGTTGAGTGAAAGCAAACATCTATGTAATCCAGTTCTTACCAAAGCAGGAGTGTGGGTTCAGTTTGAGCTGTATTTGTTTTGGTGTATTTTGAGAGTTATCAATACCAAAACTGTTCATCTGGTTTTTCTGGAAGATTTCATTTCACACACTGCAGGTTTAGGTTAACTATTTGCTGACACTTTCTTTTTTTTTTTAACCCAGTACCCTTTGTTTCACTTCCTGCAGTTCAGTTGCTTGTATTCAAAATTCGTTCACATTACACAACACTGATCATTGGATGCTGTGAAGAGAACATCACAGTCGTGATTCCAAACTGACGTGAGAACTGACAGAGACGTTTTTCTCTTCGGAAAAGCTTTTCTATTCACCTTTGCAGTACATGTCCGACTTTTAAAAGCGAAGCAGCTCTTTTTTCTGTCCGTATGTCAGTCGTTGGTGTAATTTATGGCATATGTTTTGTGAATGTATTTTTTTACGATTTCTGAGTTTGCTAAATGTAGGTTCCGTTATTTTTTTATGTTTGTGTGTTTGCAAATAAAAGTTTTAAAAAAGCAGAGTGTACGTTTAGTTTTTCATTTATTAAATCATGTGTTTAACAGATTTAAGTGGTTTTTGATGTTGTAGCTGCATACAAGGTTACAAATAAAGCAAAGGGCTGTTGGAATCATGTGTACATCGCTTAAATTAGTTTTTTATAGTAGACAGACCTGCACAGGGGACAGGACGGTCTACTGTCCACATTAAATGCCTCGAAGGACTCTAGACACACCTGGTGGAAGAGGTGGGAGCAGGACAGGAGTACGGTTTGTCTCTGGGGTCCATGTTTGGATCTCTCAGCCTCTGGTCCGTGGCTAGAGCTGCAGAGTGGAGTCAGGCAGATGGGGCAGTCCCACACACCTCTCTGGACAACCTGAAAGAGTTAGAAACTAGTTAGGTCGGGCATTCAAAGACCTCCTGCCTTACAGAGGTTTGATTATAGGACCATCCCTAGACCAAATTCAACTCTGTGGGGTTGGTTGGAACTCAGGTAGTCTGGTTCAAGTGTGATGGGAAGGTTCGCTCAGGCACGAGGTGACAACGTGTTTGTCAGTCGCCCCCTTATAAAAAACAAAAGGAACACATGCACCGGTTCACTAATGATTAACCAGAGACGGCTTCCTTCTTCAGTTCCGGTCAACATGCCCGCTGTTAAACGTTTCCTAACGAGCCGCACGCACGCCACTTTATAGAGTTTGCACCCGTGGAGAAGGTGCACTGTGTGTGTGTTGAAAGCTCATTCACCGTTTGATACTCCTGTGTCAAGGCTGAGCCACTCCTGTCCTGTGCACAACCTTTTCACACCAGATAAAGAAAAAAAAACATCTCACACACACACACTCACACTCACACACACACACACACACACACACACACACACACACACACACACACACACACACACACACACACACACACACACACACACACACACACACACACACACACACACACACACACACACACACACACACACACACACACACCCTCTATGGAAAATGGTATTGGCTGCAATGAAAGCCTGGCGCACAACAATGGAGCCTTACGGAAGAGCAAATCTAGACTTTTCTTTTCAGTTCCTCCGCAGCGGTGGAGGCGATGAAAAGCCTGCCGTGCGTTATCAGACTGGGTGTTTTTTGTAAACACAGAGGATTAATGGCCTACTCGCTGCCATTCATTTGGTAAAGTGAATGATCACCTCTGCACAGATCTGCTGCTGTACTTTTCTATATGGCAGCTGTGATGCCGGCGTCCCCATGCAAGCGTTAACATGTCAAGGGAAAGGCACGGCCCGGAGGGAGGGGGATGAGACTAGGATTAGATGATATTTTTAACGGGGGGGCCTCTTGGATGTGGTTCAGCAGACGTCGTCTCGTTCCTGACCTGTCTCTGTATTCTGTCCCAGTCGTCCTCCTGAGGTTCGCCGACGCTCCCTCTCTCCAGTTGCCGGAGCGCTCGTCTGCTTGATGACAGCGAGCGGTCGATATCACTCAGAAAAGCCTCCACGTCGGTGTGACAGTATCGGACAAAGCTGTCATTCAACTCCTGCAACTAATTAGAAAGAGGGGGGGGGGGGGGAAGAAACATTTTAGTGGCACAAAGGAGGCATGTTTCATTCAGATACACAATGGAGTCGTGTTTTCTGCGACGGGTAATTGTGTGTGTGTGTATTGTAATGGCTGGAGCGCGCTGGCAGGGTGCAGTTGTTAAACAGCCGGATCAATACAGTCACGTCTCCCCACTAACATTGAGAATTAATGGAAACCAGTAAAAAAGAGAAAAGCCGGCGTTGGCAAACATGGAGGCACGCATGCACGCTCTCAGTCCTGCACACAGTCGATACGCTTCCATGGCTCAATACTCACATTATTTGGTATTATTAAGGTGTACACGTGAACGGAATTAATACGATTCTCTCCGAGGAAAATGTGGCCAAAAACAAGTGGCCGTGGCCGTGGCCGACATGGATGGATGCGGGTTTTCGATTAGTTGCAGCGCCATCATCAGGCCGACCTGAACCAAAATGTATAGAGTTCCGCCCCCAACCAAATTTCATTAAAACATTGGCTCATAGGTTTTTTCGTAATCCTGCAGACAACACAGACAGATTAACCAACAGGAATAAGAGAACAAATAAGGTGCTTGTCAGAGGATTGTGGAATAATTCAGGTAGAAATCTGTTTACAACACAAGTTAGATTGTGACTGGTGCAGTAACTGTCATGTGATGAAAATGTTACTGGAATAAAAACGACTTATATTACTGCTTGCATTAACACACACATCTGCTTTTCTCTCTCTCTCTCTCTCTCTCTCACACACACGCAGAAACCCCTCCCTCCACCTGTCACAGTGACATCAGAATTGCTTTACAGCCGGGCTTTTATCACTAATTAAACAACTGTTAAACATTGGGATGGAGGCTTTTATGAGCCTGGCTGACTTTTCGACAGTCAAGGCAAACAGCACAGCCTCTGCTGAACTTTGCCTTGCTTCACAGCAGATGCAGATGGGAGAGGACACAGGGGGGGTGGGGGGTTGGAGCGCAGAGGTGTTATCTCATGGCAATCCATCTAGATGTCGGTAGTGTCCCCTTAATGTGTTGACTCAAGGCTGGACCCCGAAACAAGTAAAAATTGAAAGCTGGTCATCGGGATCAGCCGATAAGATTCCTGTAACCGACCTGATATCTGGCAGGTTTTTCTGCGGGGGAACACCTGTGGCATGGTGGCACAACGGCGCTTTATAACCTCCTGCTATCTACAGCTGAAAGAGGAAACTGAGGGAACGGGCGTCTCCAACTGACACGGCTTCCAGCTCGGCTCTGACACGCCCGTTTACATTACAGTCAGCTAAGCAAATACGTCTTCCCCTTGAAAATCGCGTCAATCAGACCTGTCAGCACTGCGCCGCACAGCTTACAGCTCCTGGAGATCATCCTTAGTGTGACAAAAGATATGAGACAATCTCATGACCACCCACGACCGTTCCATCACACACCGTGGAACGCAGAGCGGCTGACACCGTGTGTGTAGCTGCAGCCTTAGCATGTGGACCCGGACATGGTCTAATGTGTTAGAACAGACTTAATTGGCTCAGTAAACGCTGTGTCTTTGTTTGCGTGACATGGTTTATAGACAGGATGATGGAGGCCGACAGGGGGGATGGGTAGGACACTCCGACCCGACAACACATTATGAGTGCGGCCCTCGTGCATTTGTCACTTTTGCTTAATCAGCCTCTGTGAGAGCAGGAGCACTCTGTGTGATTACGACCCTGCACGGAGGAATAAACACCGCCGGATTTTAACAAGGCGTGGATGTGCTGGAGGAGCCATGACCGGGGTTAAGGAGTGGGAATTATCTTTTTTATTTCTTTAAAGCTGTCGTTATTACTCTCTATACAAAATTTGGACCCACACTTCTATTTTATCCATGAAAAGCTAATGTTTTAGTTTGGTTCACAGTGGTGACCGGTGTCTTCTCTGGTCATTCTGAGGCAACAGTGAGTGACAAGGCATCAGCTGGGGGAGGTTCACTAGGTGGCAATGTTCCCTTTTCCTCAGAGGTTCCATGAAGGCAACACCAAACATCAAAGTGACCCCATCAGCATCCGGTCAGCCCAAAACATTCACTTCTAATCCAGTCACTGGAAGGGAGCGCCTGTCATGACAACCGGCGTTACATACCCAAACACCTTCTTCTCACCTCCTCATCCTCTCCTACCCACACAGTGAAGGTCTCGGCAAGTTTCCACAGCACAACACAAAAAACGTGACTGAACATCAGTGATACTCCTGACACCCTGATGTGGTACTATGCCAAGCTTTAACAGGGCAACACTCACACACACCCTACACACACACTTAGGTGAAGGAGGACCAGACTCAAACACTCAGAGGAGGACTGAGCCGTTGTGTTGACCCTGGAAGGTCCAGACTGTTTGACTAAAACACAAAACTCTCTCCACATTAGTGGACAAACAGTATGATTCACACAGCATCAAAAGGAGCTGGAGAGGGTGACAGCAGGTGAAGGTGTGTGTGTGTGAGTGTGTGTGGGTTCAGAGAGTCACACAGAGTTCAAACCCATGTCTCAACACTCACATGAGATGTCAAGGTTAAGCTGATTGTGACTTTATTGATGTTCCATGTGGTCCAAATATGCAAAACTATAAAACTATAAAAACACATCAATAAAATTCTTTACTAAATGAAATAGATGGTTGGTAAATTGAGGTCTGAACTCACTTTTTTTTCAAAGAATCTGCGTCTCAGCTTCTTGTCTTTGGGACACACAGTTTCCCTCACATGTGTGTACCACTTCCGTGCTATGTAGCCTCGCCAACATGCTTGAATTCTACAAATACAAAATAAATTTCTATCAAAAAAAATGAGGACATGGAACAATATGGTCAATTTACTAAAGAAAAAAGTGATATATTCAGTTTGCTTGTGCCCTTGAACACAGACTCTCAGACCTGCTGGCGTCTTATGTACCTGGTGGCACAGTGGTGTCTGAAGAGATGAGCCCCGTCGTGGATCACCCGGGTTTCATACGGCTCCCTTCTGCACATTGGGCAACACTTCCTCCCAGAAAACCTCTCAAAGGCGCACAGGCACGCTCTGTGGAAAACATGAGAGCAAGACAGCAACACCTGGAAGGGACACAAACAACAACAACAACTCACTTTATGTGGAATTAAAATGCTTTCATACGTGCTCGATTGCTGCTCATTAAAGGTTGACTGAAATTGTGAAGCACAATCTAATGTTTAAGAGGACGCATGAAAATATGCAGACACAAATAACATTTCCTCTTCCTTCAGGCTTAAATAATGCAATTCTCTATTTGTTCCCCTCTGTTTTTACTGCTTTGAAATGCCAAAATGGGGTTACAATTGACCCAAAACAACGCGGAAGGGTTAAATCTGTGTGTTCATGCAGGTATGTGAATGTGTGTATGCGTCTTTATGCGTTATTTGCTGAGAGGATAGAGGGTGTCAGCATGACCCCCAGTGGGCGGGCTGGGACCTGGCCTGCCGTCTCCTCTACCTGTGAGAGTCTCTTTTATCGTCTGAAAGGACGCGGCCGGGGCGACGGGGCTCGGCACACAAACCAGTTTACTCAGATCTCCAGACGGCGGGGGGGCGTATTGATTTTCCCATTGTTTTTGGCCTGACCAACACACTCCATCACCAGTGAAAGGGCCCCCTGCAGTGGACAATTTCCAGGAGCTTGACAAGCCATTAGACCAGAGAGAAATTTCACTTCTCACAAAGCCTCCAGGTTACAAGCTGCACTTCATCCTCAGAGGTGCAAGACAGAAATGAATCAGGAAGCACCCAAAATGTACAGAAATGTATATTTTAACATTAAATTGTTGTACACAGAGGCTGTTATAGGACACATGAGGTACAATTATTATTACTGGAACCTAATTATTGCTATGAATGATGCTGTTTTGAGGTCAGCGTTGATTGTTTATGTAATATGAACCCATAATGTATTCCCTCTCCGAATCACTAAGAGTTTAGCACTGTTTATGTATCACGAGTGGAATCTTTATAGATATAAAATACATTGGTGGATCAAAATTTGCTGTAGAAGACAAAGTATGAGGATCTAAATATGACCTGGTCACCAGAATGAGTACTTAAGGGTTAAAATGGATGAAGTAACACAAACTTTCATCCGCACATTGTTTCAGCCCAACTGCTGCTGTAAGCAATTTAATTGTCCGTTTAATAATTGAATGCAGCACAAACGCATTGTTACAACATGAGCCACAGGCCAGTAAGAGAATACCAAATCAACAAAGATTCCCTCTTGTCACTTTCCCTTGTTAGCAGGCACTAATTAACATTTTTTTCCCTGAGTCAAACTAATATTTACACGTGCATCTATGGCAACTGTGCTTTGTGAGGCCGCCTATTCTAGCCCTGCATTCTTGAGGAGATTGGCATCTTAAAAGGGGATCGGAAAGGTGTAAAAGCCTGAATGACCCTCACAGTAACACACTGATTGCTACATCATGGCGTCACAGTTGAGTTCCAAGGCAGTATGGGTAAATTTGTACAGTTGTCTACACAGATTAGAACATACAGGAACTGGAGGGGGAAGGGGCTTTGTGTGTGAGTGTGTGTGTGTGTGTGTGTATCCCATGTGTGTATATGGAAACAGGTTTCCCTGACAGACAAAGAAGCCTGAAAAACATACAAAAAGCGCTTTCTCGCACAATATTAAGAGAAGCCCTTGTATTGGGAGGGGGAGAGGAGGGCTACCTGAGGCTGGAGACGAAACTCCTCCCTGCATATGGCGCAGGGCTGAGTCGAGTCCCCCTGCTGAACAGATCGAGCCTTGACCCGAGTCCATTCATCCTCCGTCAGCCTCCTTTCCGGAGGGGCCAGCAAACCCATCTTCTGGGCTATAAGAAACACCCAATAAACAGGCCAGACATTAGAAAACAAATCACAGAGACAAACTCTTAAATTGCAACGCATCTTACCTAAAGTTAAAGGAGGTGGAGCCGGATCAAGCACATATTCTCTCTCCTCTTCCTCTCTCCGCAGACCCTCCTCTTTCCTCCTTCCTCCACGTCGGGGGTCTCTGGTGCTTGAGGGAGCATTTCTGCTGCACCTGGGCCCCCAGGGGTCCCGCAGAGAGAAACCTGGCAGCAGTACGCTGCGGGTGATGTGGTCCTGGAAGGCAACTGAGGTGAAGACCAACTTGCTGCTGGCTTTCAATGTCAAATCCTGTAAAAGATGCTGGAATTCATCACCAGATCTACATAATATGACTCGCGAGCTGCAGCCAAGTGGCAAATACGGACTTTTTATTTATAACCAGGACAAGTAAAAAGGAAAGTACAATACAAAAAGCATAAATACAACTAAATGAATTGTGCAGTCTTATGTCTAGACCACATAATGGCAATGTGAAGAGATAAAATACTTTTGCTAAATGGAGGAAGGATAATTTACTAATGCAGGGGCAAATGAATTACTTTTTAAATGGACACAAAGGAGCACAGAAACAATTTACAAAGAAAAACGTCGAATATTGCCAAAGAGATGCAAGCGTGACCTCATTTTACAAAGTGAAGGACACGCAGGTTATTTTCAATTAATGGCGCTCAGACGTCGAATATGAACAAAACAAACAAACAACGGGGCAAATACTTACACTTGACTTCATCATACTGACGTTCAAAAGCATTAAAGCTACAATAAACTCTTGTAAGCATATTAAACAACGTCTACACGCTTCATACGCATGTTAAATTAACAAAGAGTTTTGATAAATGCGCCATATTTTCATTGATTAGCAAACAGCAGCGTCGTATCTTCCGCATCACCAGCCTATCAGCGCATAGTTTGGGGGTAACCAGGTAACTAGCCCCGCCTTTCTTCACGCGCCCCACTGCTGGGCTTCACCGCTGCCTCTGATTGGCTGAGCGACAGAGAGGCTGAAAGACGAGCCGATGCGTTTGTTTGTGTTGCCAAACATTTGTGACTATCTGGATTAAAATAACATGAATGAATTCTGTTGATCTTCTGGACTGATCAGTTATTGATTTGGTCTTTTTTTCTTATTTTTTTAACTGTGGCCTATTGAGGGATTGCAATTTCGTGCGCATATGCGATTATATACACGATTTTATACTTCATAAATATCAACATATCTCCTATAAAGAGCAGAAATCACGAATATCAAATAAAAGAATTATCAGAAATCTACTAAAAGGAGTCAAATTTGCGTTTGACTGCTGATATACTGATGCCGAAAACAAAACATTCATACTATAAAGTTGATGGCGAAGTCTCAGGCATTTTGAATGTCTAAATTTGAACCAATAGATATTTTTTGATTTTATTAATTTTCTAATTGCAATTACACAGCATCATTCAAATCTGAATCCAAGTTTTTGCAGTCTAATTGCTGTCCCTGGGAATTCCGTGATGTCTTCATCTCACTAATGATTATTTTATTGTCAGGGAGATGTCAGTGAATTGCTGGAACCTGACCAAAGCAGGTTGGTCTGTGTGTCTAGGTGAGTCACCGAGCTGTCGTCAGAGTGGGTGCTGAACAAAGCTAAGCTGCTCATACCTGTGCCGTGAGCTCAGGGATCCCTCCCAGGTCAGCCTTACATGGAAAACCATACACACAAACACGTAGGAGTCCCAACTGTCTCTTTTTTGTGCACTTGTTGAAAAGTTTGCTTTATTTCTCACACACGAAGAGGGGGTGTATGACTTTTAAAATGCTTTGCTGTCTTGATTGACTTTGATGTGCTCAGTCAGAATCAGTGAAAACAGATGGCCGAGGAGAGGGCTAACGGTGAGGTCTGTCAATCCGGGGAGTCCTCTAAGAAAACAAAGTGAAGACCTGGCTCTGGGAGAGGAGGAAACCCCTGGGCTTCTCAAGAGGCTGCTGCATTCTTGAGATTAGGGCAAGAAAAACGCAGACCACTGCTGGTAATGCCCCAGACAAAGGCGTGGAACAATTTATTAGTTAAGAATTCAAGCTCAGAGCTCAATCAAAGGGCTGTCGTCCACAATGCCAGACTCGGGGCTTTGGTTTGTTTTTTTAAGTAAATAATCACGCTTAAAAGATACGGCAAAGATGGGGCTCAAGTCCCTCATAAAGCCTGCATTCTTCCAACTGTCATCAGAATGGATTTCAGCGTGCACTTTTATTTTCAACAGGGACACTGTTTGTCTTTTTCTTTATGAATACCATTTTAAAGAGCTTTTTATTTAACTTTCTTCCCCCCGGACCTCTTTACCTGCTCTGTGGTATTTTTGAAAAGACAACTCACATTGACGTGCAAAGAGCTGATGACTTAAGCGAAGGGTAAAAAAAAAAAAAAAGGAAAGAAGAAAAAGAAAGGCAATGCGATGGAACTTTGCAACAAAACCTTTTGCTGAACTGAATTTGCACCCAAAACAGATTGGAAAAGAGGAATAATCCCACAATTCCATAGTGCATATTGACATAAGAGGATAAAACATCCGGGAGGATCAGAAATGTGATTTTATGTAACGTAAACATGGTGAATGAGATCATACTTCCAATACTTTCATCACTATGATTCATCTTAATGCACCTGCAGATCATATGAGGCAAATGCTGCACGATCATAATCCTATTTGATACAACAGAGCATCTAGACATGTGAGTAAACACGTAACATGTTCACAATACTGAGTCAGTTGGTACTCATGAACCTGGTCCGTGTTCATACATCATACACAGTGAAATATTGCGTTGTTGTCAAATGAGTAATTGCCCCGAGATATGGATGAGAGAGGGCAGCTCATAACGGTTAATTAACAATTATGTCAGCCGGTGAGATGACCAGGAGACCAATCACTTTGATAGGAGACAGTGGAGGGGACAGAAATCTAATTATTTTATGACTTGACCCATAATGCATTGCTAACAAGACTTTAATCGCTCCGTGGTGAATAGTCCCCCCCCCAATGGCTCTCTGGGATTGGACCTGTCAGGGGCAGAGGACAGTGAGGCCAGACTGTTTGCTGTTAGATCCTGCATCAATGCTGAGTAAGTAAACTATAAGAGAACACAGGCGTCATTACAGCCGTTTGGTTGCTTTTCAGAGAGATGGAGCTCCTAATGATTAGACATGTCCTTTGTAAATGAAATACAAATCACCCCAGGCTTTTGGTTTTACTTCATTTACTAAGTGCTACATTACCTCATACTTTGGACCTAACAATGGATTTCCTATAAATCTCCGGTAGTCGAAATGATGAAGGGGCTCACATATCACGAAATGTGCCAGTGCTTATTAGCACTTGAGAAGTTATTGATCGGGCATTTTGATTAATGTCCGCCGGGGGCTCCGGTGGTATTCAGAGGCCTGTGGAGGCCCCCCAGTGCAACTGGCTGGGACTTCTAAATTACCTCGACTTTGTGCTGACTGCCAGCCTGAACTCTGGCGACGCGGCAGCCACTGCAGTGTCCCCATGCCAGGAATGAGAAGAACTCTCCCCCCCGTTTCTCCATTTTTCCCATTATTCATGCATAAACATATTCAAAGGAAGAGGATATGGAGAGGGCTTGCTTATTAGATAAAGTGTACGGGTCAGCACCTGTGTGGGAAAACCACATTTAGCAATTTTATGAAGACAGTTTATGGCCAAAAAACAAATACAGAGCAGTGCTGGCCCTACATATTAAGTGACATAAGCAGCTGCCTGGGGGCCACATGGTAGTTCAGCCATATGAAACACCTCTAAAGCATTTAGAAACATTCAAATTCTCAAATATAATTTTTGTACAAAAGGTATGAATCGTTTTGGTAAACAATTTAAAATGTATTGCAAGATTTTCTGTGGTTTCACAATAATCATCATTGATTGAGGCTGATAACAAGCTTATGACACTCTGTAAACAATGTAAACAACATGCATGACTCACTACAAAACACTTCATGTATATTTTGTGTTCCGATTAGTAGGATTGTGATCATTTTCTCAATTTTCTGGTTTGAATTTATTTCAAAATATCTTATTATTGAGGTACATATTTTTTGATGTGTTCAGTTATATGTGATATGTTTAGAACATTTCACTTGCACTAAATGTCTGATAAATTCATATCAAAGTACAATGTTGCTGGCAATAATTTGGTTGTGACTGGGTTTTGACAAAGTAAGAGGATCAATAATGGCTGTAGCTTATTCAACTGTCAGTGTGAACATCTTTATAACTGCAACTTTGAAGAGTTTGTAAGAAGATCTACAAAATATTCACTCCAAAACTGAGATACAAGGTTTACCATGCTGTCTGGTGCGATGACCTCATATCTACAGTTTTGGCGATATTCATTTAGTAAGTAGTCGAGTGGAGTGAAAGTATTTAAATTAAATTAAAAAACCCTCAAAACTATACATAAGTAAAGTAAATGTACTAAGTTACATACCATCCCTGAAGATGGAATTTTAAATAAGATAATAGTCACACTAATCACAATTACTACAGCAGCAGCATCCAGGCGGACAATTAACCTCGCAGCAAGACACGAGTGGCACTCAGTGATTTCCACAGTATGCTAATGAGATAAACCACTTGCCAAACTCGATCAATCAGCAAATATAACAGGATGGAGAGTCCATAGAAGTGTCTGAGATGATATTTTCAACACTTATCAGAAAGATGGAGAGCTCAGGCAATCACTCAAAATCACAACCGTAGAGGGAATTAGCCACGTCTCAGTCTTCTGCGGAGGTAGAGGGCCAGAGATATGGAGGAAAATCGATTCTACTTTATTCTACCTCAGCTTTTACCTACCCTGTGACTACCCTTGCATCTACCGCACCACCATCACAAATTGCCCCCCTAAATATGTGAATGAATGCGTGTCAGCTGTTGGTGAACGCACAGCAAGGATTTCAATGTCACTGCAGCAAGAGCCGATCATTTCTGGTGTGGTTGCGCGGCCATCTTTCTCCATAATGGACAATAATTGAGCTGAATCCATCACTATGGCTAGAAATAGACCTTCATAATGGCCATAAATTGTGCCCTGTGAAGGCACGAGCACTGAAAACCCAACCGCCCCCGCTGTGTCTGAGAGGCAATGCAACTTCCACATCCTTACATTCTGACTCCATGCTGATTACATACAATGCACACCCAGTAGAGTCAAATCACAGCTTTTATTCACAGAGTGGGTTGACCTTTGGAGGATGTTACAGTGGCAACTCCACCAGGGCCGGATGTAGGGATTTGAGGGGGCTCAAGTCAAACCCAGGTATCAGGCCCTTTTCTCTCAGCCTTTATCTGAATCTAAGGTGTAGACGTGAATAGAAAGAGCTTCACCACAACCAAAATTAAAAGGATCAGAACCTGCTATCCCAAACTGATTTACGAGTCTTAAATGATACTATTATAAGGACTAACAGTGCATCTGGACGATATTGCTGAGACGAACACAATAAACGCCTTGTTGTCACGTCTGAGGAGAGTTACAGATGCATTCATGAACCTTGTCAAAGAAAGGTAAAAGTAATTAAATGATTTCAGTTTGCTTTATATAAAGGAGCACCTGAATTAAATACGCAGGGCAGGAGACTTCCTTCCAAACGCCGCCATAAATCAGCTGCAGCTATTTCATCTGATTGAAGAAGAGCGAGAGCCTGAAGTTTGCCTGTGCTGTGGGGAATGTGTTTGTGGTGAGTCTCATAAATGCCAAGTTCTTTGGGCAATAAGAATAAATATCACAACCACTCTCTAGAATTACCACATAATTGGGGACTTTCCGCTGTCTCCTCCCACCGTGCGGATGAATCCACGCTCAGGTGCTGAGGGGGTGGGGACCTGGTGGGCCCAGATCACATTTAGCATCAGAGAGCTAAAGCGGCCGTCTGGAAGGTTGAAGGGGACTCCACAACTCCTCCCACTCCACAATGTTAGACATGATTGACAACCAAGGTAGCGATCCCCCTTGTGGTAAATGTTGGTATTTTTTGGGCTCAAAGAATCAGAATTCCGAAGCACTAGCAATAGGTAGCGCTGCAGAGATTTTCCACTCAATTGATAATGGATTCGTACGAGGTTGTAATGAGGACTTGAACATATCCTACAAAAAATGTTTCCACGTAAGTTTCATAATTTACATGACGTGGCATTAAAACAGCTGACAAAGGTTCAGGCCCATTACAATGCTGGGCCCTGATTGGCTGAGTAAAGTCCAGGTTGGGGGATGGAGGGTGACAGTGGATGGTGTCAATCAAGACAACAACCAGAATGGATGGTTCACTTTTACAAGATTTCATGATTTACAGGTTATTTATGGTGATGACTCTGGAGATGTTTAGTGTTCTGTTGGCCTTTGATTGGACCCTTATGGATTCTGACAAAAAAGAATGTCCTAGTTTGGACGTAAATCTCCTGCAAGTCAAACATACCTATGCAACGTATAGCTTCTGTAACACCTTACACAACATCCTACTTGGCACGGGTCACGTCTCACTGTCGGCCCCGGCGTTCCACATTAAGCTCTCAAACATTTCTCCTATGAAAACAACCCCAAATGATTTGATTGTCAAAAGCCGAGCCAATCTTTAAAACAACACGCGGCCCCTCCAGCCTGAACGACACGTTGCTTCACCAGTCAGAGGGCGAGTCATTCGCCGTGGCTCGCACACTTCAAAGCGCATTGTGATGGTGCCAAACAAGAAGTCGTCTCTCGGTTTCTTGTTGTAATTTTAGCGCGCGATGAAAGCTAAAGTAGCAACACTTATTTACCTGTTACTCCGTGTGCCAAAGGTGCAGCCGCAGATGTTTTCCTTTCCACTATGCGCCTCAGCAAATCTGTTCCTCCGATCATATGGTGGATGCACATACCTAAAATAACTAACAGTACAATGACTTATAAGCAAGATGTTTTTCTGTTAATGAGAGATTATGGTTAATTTGAGGGTTTTTCCTGCGGCACAGAATCAATTTGTAACTCAGAACGCTGTTGTGATATTTGAGTGTCATCGAGTAATTGAATTTCCCATGATGCATGCAGAGCACAGGCCTTAGAAAGATGGAGAAAGGAAGAAAACAATGATGGAATGTTGTGCGTCAGGAACACAATCTGAGCCATAGCAATATCTACTGGTCTTTCATTGATCAGTCAGAATTGAAGTTTGATCAGCTGATGTCAGTAATCAATATACTATTTCATTTACATAACCAGGTGGGACCGACCCCGTGATGTTCCCTCCCTCCCCCGGTAACATTTCTTCATGAGTTCCATTGATTTACTCACATGTGAGGGGACATTACGGCAGGATGCAGCGGGAGACGTGACAGGCTACTGGCTGTTTGCCTGCTCAGTCTGCGGTGCCAAAGTAAACAGGTGAGCTTCTCATCTTTTCACACCTCTGCCTACTCCTGCTCCTCTGACAGCCTGCTGGAGAATCACATGGAACGAGACCAAGACCAAGCACATCAGACGCTTTCTGCATATCCCGGACGGACAATAGTTTGGCCTACTTACAGGATTGGAAGCTGTTGTGATTGCATGCATTATCAAGCTGGATCTGTTAGATTAATATGTCGCTTTCATGTTGATTTTGAAGGAAAAAGGGCCGGAGAGCAAATTTACTCATTTACTTGAATACCACTGAAGTTTCTTACTTGCATTTTTTAAGTACTTGCATTGCCACTTTGCACTTTACGACATCCGATGAGTGGATTTGTCATCATAGAGGCGTTGCAGACTAAAGACTTTAAATTCAACATGCCTCAAATTCTCAAGATGTTACTGTCGTTCCATGAAACTCTCCTATCTGAACTTTGTTTTGGCTTAATGACAAAAACGACTTTCAACCCGCAGAAGTTCATGAATTCCTTTAAGTGATCGCATGAAAACAAAAACAGGTTTACAGTTTTTTCAGAAACCTTGTATCTCCAATTTCGTCAATTTCAGTGATTCAGAATGAACAGAAAGTACTTCTTCTTGATATAAAGTTTGATATTTTTATATTGTTGTTATTGCTTTTACTCTGGTAAGGGATTTGATTACTTCATCGAGTAATCGGAGTAAAAGAATCCCGAAGTTGCAGCTTGCTGGTTGCATTTCTCCTTTGTTGCTGTAAATGTAAGGATGTGTCCCTCTGCAGAAGAGCTGAAATGGAAGATCAAGGCGGGCGCGGCACGGCAGCGGCTTGTTTACATTCCTACCTGATGCCCCACTCAACATATCTCATTTGACACCACAAATCAATATTAAGGAGAGATGAAGTGGGGAGGAACTCGTGAAATTCAAACACTTCTCTGATGCATATTCCAAATCGCTTGACCTTTTGATAGGGTCAATAGTGCCATGTCAGTCAGGACGAGGCGGCTTTGTGTTTATTTTCCCCCCCGTTTGTCACGTACTTGTGCTGAAAACAGGCCCACCACAGCTGGCTGCTGGGAACCCAAGATGTCTGACAAGCCGCACAATACCAGGACTGACAACCTTTGAACTGTCACTCCACCAAACGACCGAATCTGCTGAGGCTAAACAAGACGAGTCAGCCCAAACAAGCTGGCGTGTAAGCAGACATCCTCAAGGTCATGCAACATGGGAACTACAGGCTTAGACGCTCTGTGACCACATACAACCACACTCACATGCACACACACACACACACACTCACACCTTCCCCGTGCAGCAGCGACTTCAAAAGGAACATGGAGATAAAACAAAATGAATTGCAGACACATCAAGCCTCCCGTGCCCTTTAAAGCTTAATTATACCTGTTGGGGCGATGAGAGACACATCACAGAACCTAGTGATTAATAAACAAACGGCGCATCCCATAAAGCGTCCGACAAGTCCCTGCTCATCGCCCTTCACACTCACAGTCTGGGCTCAGGTGGAGTGTACATATCAAAGTGTATCAAACAGGCATGAAGATGGCCCAACCCTGGCCGAGGCTTAACCCCCCTTCCTGCCTCTCTCCCTCCCTGCCTGCCCTCGTCTCTCGGCCCGGTCGCCGCGCCCGCTTCCTTCCACCTGTCCCATTGAAGGCCGATGAGAGCATCACCCAGACACGTGCTGCGGAGCGCGAGTCCCGGTCTGAGCTTTCATCTGTCATTGCCAGGCCCGGATCACTCGACCGAAGGGGCTTTGTACCCGCCGACTTGGTTAAGTGTCGCGTTCGCCCGGGGTTTTGTAAACAAGACACACCTTTTGTGAAAGACGGCATGTGAACGAGATGAAGTTACTCGCTGCTGGAGCTGAGGGAAGAGGCTGACCCCGGGGCTGAGGGCGTATTAGATTGCCCCTTTGAAAGGGGCCGAGTGTCGAGTGAGATTCAAAATTAGAGCGACCGGCGAGCACTTCAAGGAACGGCCAGAAAGTGTGCAACATGGCCGCTGTCATCCTTCATTCCTCCACTGTCAACATGCACTTTGAAAAACTTTGATTATAAGGCGACTAAGGCAAGAAATCAGCATTTTCAAACATCAGGTAGAAAGAAATTGGTAGATATCAAAGTATGCTTATGTCCATGATGTGAGATTAAGTACTCGGAATGCTTGGAATACTCGGAATCTGCTGACGTTTACGTTTAGCGTGGAGAGTCGAAGAAGAAGAAGAGAGCAATTTTCAACTGGGGAAATTCTCACGTCTGCCTACGAATGGAACGCAGCACAAGACTTCCGTTAGTGCAGCAGTTTTTAGCCACACTCCATTTTCAAAACAGAGCGCTAATTATCACTGTAAAATGTCTGGGAGCCCTCCAGCTTCATTACAGTTTGGAAAATGTCATCTCAAATGTCACTCAAGCTAAATCGGGAAACAAATTGCTCGTAATATTATAGAACGTAGCTTCCAAACTGCCTGGAAGAGGAAGATCTGCTCTGTGCATAAACACACAAACACACATCTCACTTGAACTCGCTGGTTCTACTGAAGCCGTCACAGAGAGAATAAAGCAGCTGCAGCTTTGTTTTTGCTGTTTTGTCAGACTTTTGGCATTTCTTAAGCCCCTTTCCACTCACTGTTGCTTTTAAGCCGCTTTAGCCTAACAAATGTGATTCAGCCTAATCATTTCGCTCAAACAAGTCGGTATTGTTTGAGGTGTTTTTCCACTCGACGCCCCCCCGCCCCCCAATTTGCGTGACACACCGTTGATACCCACCTCATTAAAGTAGAGACGGGTCGACCTTGAGACCGGAACAGGAACGTGTGATACAGATATGATGGTTGGAGCGTGACAGCAGAGTTCTGACTCTGCAGGTGTTTAACACTTTCTCTCATTGATGAGGCTGAATGTGGGCGGAGCTATCGGGGAATATTTGGTGCATTCAAGTTGCAGGTCAGAGGTCGGTTGTTGCAAGTTAGTGTGTCCCACCTAAGGGACTGTTGTGTTGCACTTTTCCATGTAGAAGTTGGATTTTCTTGAGTTCTTACTGCAATTGAAGGCAGCGTTTGTCCCACTCTGACAGGTGCAGCAGCAGGCCAGTCGGGGAGCTGTCAGACAAACAAACACACACAATAAAGTGACAATAAAGGACATTATATTCTTCTGGATGTATATTTTGAAGAAATATGTATCTTAGACGTGCATTCGTCCTGGTTGACCCCTGTGCAGATACTTTAATCTATGAAATCCAGATCAATATCTAATCACCTGTTGATTGTCTATCATAAAATACAGTTGAGGAAATGCTGTACAGGACGAAATGATGGTTACAAATGTACTGCGGTGCATTAATTTGCATTCTCCATACATTCTCTGATACGCAGCACGTGCTTCAGTCTACGAGGCGTTGGGTGACAGCTGATGTTATAACTGAACCTATTAGGAGAGTGTGTGTGTACCTGCTGATAGACCGAGGCCAAATGAAAGGGCTGACAGAGACACTGGAAGTGTGGTGGAGTATAAATGATCCTTACCTTACTATTGATTTAACTAATGATGAGTGCTCCCAGTGCAACAATAGTAATTTTGCCATAAAACTGTCAGCAGTTAATCAATCTGTTTAAGGGTTTTCCTCCTTCAATGTAAGATTTATTAAATGTCGGTGCAGGCCTGTCCGGGCTTGCTCCGCTCTGTCTGCGTCAAAAGCTTTGATGTTCATATTTGTCACAGTCTCCATCATTATTTCATACTACTACTTATATCACAGAATTAAGGTGACATAATTGTGCAGTCTTTACATGCCTCATGGGCTGACAAGACAATTTATGTATCCTCTGTAACCGTGAGTGAGTGATGACTTATTTTGTATCTGCGTTCCGTATGTTTTGTCTGAGCTCCTGAGGCTCTGTCTCGCGTAGCCAGGACTTGCACGTTAAGATGCCTAAAGGACTTTGTAGGCCTGCTGGTACATCTGCCAACAATAGGAATTTCCCCAGTTTACACAACTGCAGCACAAAGTGAGTGAGTGAGGTTATCTCCCCAAAGGTTTAACCTCATTGTTTCCTCTTTGAAGGGTTCATGCCACTGAAGTGTTTGGCTGCCGTTGCTCAGTATCCATTAACCGAGCCAAACTTAATCCTGACTGATTAATGTAATGAAGATAATTCACAGGGCTGCTTTGTAATTACCTCCCCTCCCATATATATATAAAAAACAAAACAGCGTAAATCTCTCTCAGGTTTAAAAATAACCGACAGGGGTAAAAACACAGAAAAGGTTAACGTGTTTGTTCTCGACCTATTTTGTCTGATCAAAAGGAAAAATACCGTCTGGTTGTTACATCTACTGAAAGAAATGTGTATAATTTGCAGATAATATGACTCAAAAAATTGCAAGTCTCAGATGGAATGCCTCGTCTGAATCTGGATAAGGGCGAGACCCGGCGTGCTGGGGTCACATCCTTTCCTCTACTGCCTTGTATATGATCATCAGTCACTCTGCTGAAGTCGCATCTCCCACTCAAATAACTGTGTCTGTGAGTAAAAGCCTCTGATTTGATGATTGAATGCCTCCCTGATGCCTCATTGCATTCACACATGCTACCTTTAACAGAGATCCAGATGGATTTGGATCGATACCCTCACATACTACATTTCCTAAGTCAAGGTGTGAATAGGTCAGAATGTTATGATTCTTTTTGCAGCTTTGAGCTTATTTCTACTTGGCACAAATCCGCCAACTCAACCACATGAACCGATACGACAATTAACAAACTCTCCAATCTGAACTGAATATCAATCCCCCTTCTCTCCCCCCACATCCATCACCTGAACCTCTTATAACACACAGTAAACATAATAAAAACCCACTTAAAAGCAGATTTGAATTTTAACTAATATTTATCATGATGTGTTAAATTATTGTTTTTGCTGGCTGTCTCTGCCTCTTTGAAGTCAAATATTAAAGTGCTGTTTAATGTGGTCGTGGGCTGCTCATGTTGCCCTGTGACTGCGTTCAGCTTCACTTAAATACACAGTCAGGGCTGTAATTTTTACAAGTTAAGGCAAAATGCACTCTAAGTACAGTATCGTTGTTTCAAATGGCTGAGATAAGCGTCTCATTTCGTATATATCACCACTTGATATTCGGTGAGGAGCTGGAGGAGCAGCCATCCTTTCTCCGCTGCAGTGGCACAGTATCATTAAAACCTCTAATCATAGATTTTGTGAATGAAACGACTCGCTGTGGAGTCAAAATGGCAGGTATGGAGGCTCACTTATGGCAGGCCGGCGAGCCTCCAGGTATGTATGCGTCGTTTTATAGGCACGGGGTCGTTTGGCTTCTGTTCCGACTCGGGTACACGACACACACACACACACACACACACACACACACACACACGCACAGGTCTGATTCTACCAGCAGCACTGATACTCTGCAGGGTTAATCCTCCTCTGGTACTGATGTTTGTCTGTATGCAGTACCTTTGCAGAGTACACACACACACACACACACACACACACACACACACACACACACACACACACACACACACACACACACACACACACACACACACACACACGCTCTAGCTCTGTTTACTGGGATTAGTGTTGAAGTTTTCTTGTGTTGCTTCGTGTTTTACATTACATTACATTACGATCATTTGGCAGACGCTTTTATCCAAAGCGACTTACAATACATTACATTACCACCCTTCGCAGAGGGGGGAGCAATTGAGGGTTCGGTGCCTTGCTCAGGGGCACCTCGGCAGGGGCTCAAACCGGCGACCCTCCGGTTCCCAAGCGGAAGCACTACCAACTGAGCTACTGCCTCCATGTTTACAGTTCTCCTGCTTGTACTTTCCATTTTGTGAGACCAGTTTACTCCACACTGTATATTTGATGAGTGAAGTTACTATACAGATTAATATTCTATACTTTTATTTACACCTTTTTCCCTTCCTTTCCTCAAATTATTACTTTCCTGTTATTCATCAACTTTTTTCCGACTGAAACTTTACCTGTGATACTCTCCTCTATTACCTTGTTTACGTTTGCGTTGCGTCTGTTATGATATTGCAGTATTGATTTTGTGACGTCACTTCATTCACTCCTGGTTGCTTTTATTTCATTCTTTCAGTTAAATGTTTGTAGTATGTAAATTGATGCGAACACTTGATTTGACTTGAAATACTTTCAGCTTCAGGTCTTCAAATTCCTTGTAAAGTATTTCAGGCCTGCGTCTGGAGTATCTGGCTGCACTGGGACCTCCAAAATAAAGTCCCTCTTGAGTCGCGAGGCCTTTCTGTCTCCTCTGAGGTTTTGTCTGGGGGTCTTGTTGTCCGAGCGGACGCTGAATAGGACGCCGTCTCTCCTCCTGCAGCATGAAGTGCCGTGGTGTTGTGAGAACAGGATCTCCGCTCTCCAGCCGCTCGCCTTTCACTCCCGAGATGGTGCGTAAACAGAACGGGGGGCCGACAGATGGGCCTCCGCAAACTGGTCCCGTTGACCTCTCAACCCCACTGTCCAGCACTCCCTCGTCCCCTCTATAAGAAGACGCAGTGGAATTCCAGGGAGATTATCATCCTTTATCCTTTATGTCCCTTGGTTTCCTACTCACTGCGAGCGGTAAACACGGGAAACTCGGCTCCCATTCCCAGGATCCAAACACTGGGAACACTGTGTTCTAAGTTGAGGCGCAGGGTAACATAAGGTAACAAAGTGTAAATCCAAAATAATGCAATCTAATGTATAGATAAGTGCTTCACTTATTATTCTTAAACTGAAAATGCACATTTTGCTCTGTCTGAGTGCTGGTTTTAAGTGATGTTTTACACACACACACACACACACACACACACACACACACACACACGCCCAGTCATACACTGGCCCGGCCTCATCCGCCGCTTTTGTTATATTACACACAGCCGCTCACTTTTTGACGTTCACATACAGTCTCACTGCTGCACCGCTACTGTTTACCTGTTCACACCACACGCACAAACACTCACACACACACACACACACACACACACACACACACACACACACACACACACACAGAGGTAATAAGAGAGCTCGTCTGTCTGAGCGAGGGATTTCAACTCGTACGCTGAGACAGAAGAAAGAGGAGACTAGCAATTTGGAAAATTATCGCCTGAGATGGCCTGGAGCTATACTTTTGTATATTCTTGTTCTTATTCTCAACTGATTTCCTGGTATAAGCAGGACCTGCCCACGATTTAAGATGGAGGAAGAAGCTTCATTCATCACTTCCTCTGCGCTTCTTCTTCTTCTTCTTCTTCTTTATGGAGATGCATCCACTTCGTTATGTCTTCTCTACATGTCATCTACAGGACACACACCATAACAAACACCACTAATTCCCTGAGTTGAACAGGAGAGAAGGCTGGTGGCTAAACCTCTTACTGCATACCTGACATAGATTTGGGGTTTTACTGTGTGTGCTCTGTATTTCTGATGCGGTAACGTGGCCTTAAATCAGCGATTACTGTGTTTTAATAACTTTTCCTGGTACATGTTGAGTCTGGTGTTTGGTGTTTTGTTTCAATGATTGATCGGTTTGTTGTGATTCATTGTGCGTCAATACACCTGAATCATCGTTCTCTCTATCTCTCCATATTTTAGGTAAGAAGATGCCAGATGAGGAAGACTGCGGCCGCATTCCAACTCTGATTGCTGCCTGCGACGATATTAAATCGACGCAAACACTCAAGAACAACTCAGGAACACAAAAGTCCATATTTGTGATTTCTTAGCTCAGGTTTTGTGGTTTTGGCTTTGGATTGTGAGTTTGGAACAGATCTGTGCACCTGTAACTTTGGCTTTTACTACTTGGCATCTCGGGATTGACGTCAGTCATTTGTCTTTGGACACACACACACACACACACACACACACACACACACACACAACCACACACACACACACACACACACACACATATACACACACATATTAACTGACACATTTGGCGTTCAAATCAAACGCACTTGTCAAATAAAGTCTCCACTCTCTCCCTCAGTGTGTCTGCCCTCTGTGTGTGTGTGTTGTGTTGTGAAACAAACACACAACGTTTAGACTGTAGCTGATCCTCGCAAAGTAGCATTTTTTACATTCCTCCTCCAATTTTAATCTGCTTTGCATTTGTTAGAGGTAGAGGGAAACAATTTAGTATAAGCTGGTCAGCTCAGTGCCGCGGTTTGTTTTCCATGCCAACTGCAGGGAATTAAACTGCCGTCTGAAACGACTAATTGATCCAGTTACACACACACACACACACGGTGAGTGACAGAAACGGGCAGACGGATGAAGAAATGTCATATTTGCCCCCGCGAGTTCACACACGTTCCCTTTCCCAACCTAGATTACTTCCAATATTCCCTCCTTCAGCATCAATATTTTCCATCCGGCTCCGTGTGAGGATCCTTCAATCAGGCGGAGTTTTGAAGGAAAGCACACTTACTTAAACAACAATGCTGATTAACAGAACATTTCCCTTTTGTGGACGGCCACAAAGAGCAACTCTTAGCGTCTCCGCGGCTGAGTCACCGCGCTGTTGGGACCCATTCATGTTTTTCCCATGTTGCAATTTACTCACTGAATTAGGCCCGGACCAGGAAAAAAAGTGTTTCAGTCCCAATTACCATCGGGCGAGGAGGAGAGGCGGCCTGACGGGGGCGGGGGGGGGGTTGGGGGTGAGATACTTAAGCCTTTTCACTGGTGCTGCCTTGTTTCCCCTGTTCCTCTCCTTGAGCGAGTAATGTGTTTCCTCACACAAAAGGAGGATCTTCAGAGATATGCCAAGAGTCTGGAGAGTGTGTTTGCCGGACCTGTGAAGAGACCTCTTTAGGAGGCTTTGGGGACAATGGAGCATGGGCACCGGCCATGGTTTACTTTGTCCACGCCAAGCATTTCACACGCACCCGGGGCAACAGCCGGTCTGAGCAAAGGGACAACATTAGTCTGAGTTATTGAAAAGGCCTTTTTCATCTTTGTCACCCAATCAGGGCAATGATCGCACCCAGGGAGTTACGTATGTTTGGCCAACAACTTTCTCTCCGCTTCTTCACACTCCCTGAATTCCTCACACAAGAGCTGTTTATTGTGATTTCCCGCCTCGGTTGCATTCAGAAGTGAACGTCATATTTATGTTTTCAGCTTCTGTAGCCGCTCGGTCCGTTTACGAGATCCAGGCAGTAAATCGATTTGTACAAATGTCACATTAATAGAAGCATCAGTTTTATATCGCATTTCTTTCTACAACCGATGAATCAATCAATCATGTGCAGTAAACACAGCAGACATCTACATGCATGTCTGCCTTAATCTTGTTCTGCCTGTGTTCATCTGGATATCAAAAGTAATAAACTAATACACATTCAATCAAACCTGACTGCAAATATCTACGAGTGATTGATGTGACGATCAATCAAATCGTTCCCTTTGCAGTTTGGTGAACATTTGAAGGATCTGCTGCAGAACGGAGAGGGAAACACAATACATCTTCATTACAGCTGAAGTTTCCTCTCTCTCCTCTGTCTCTGCCTGTCACATTGTTCATATCTCAATGGCTGGCGGTTGCTATAGCGATACGTGCATCAGACGAGGGCCCGCGGTCGCTCTGAGGTACCTGGCGAGTAGATTTTCTGCCTTTTGTGTCTGCAGATTTCATCACATTGTGGTCCATCTACTGAATTATGACGTAAACATAAGGATATAAGTTGAATCTGTCTTTCCGTTCTCTCCTTATTGTTTGTGTGAGCAGGATCTATTACTGTACATCTAGTTAAGACTCGTGACTGAACAGTTACAGCTTTGTTTTTTTTTATTGTGGTTATTTTGCTGAACATACTAAACATAAAAGAATTGACAGAGCTCTCATAAAGCTCAGTATCTGCCTGTGCCCAGACATATATGAGCACACTGGGAAACCGTGGCTGTGTTTGTTTTACCTGTCTGAGGAACAACACACCCACCTGTGCATCAATCATTGGAGCCAACCCATAAATACTTTGTTATGAACATGACCCTGATAACAGCAGCAGCAGAGCTCTTAAGAAAACACCACCATACAAATCGCAGACCGCGTGCAGCATTTCCAACCAATATCGTGTTAAATATTAATCTCACACACTTTGAGAGCAGCATTCCTGTGAGATCACAGTCGAGGCAACTGGTGGAATGCAACGCTAAGCCCTGAAACTGTACTTCCTGGCTGCGAACTGAGGCATGCTGGGTAGGCCACAGATACCTTTTAACCTGTATCTCTCAACAAGCGGCTCTCCCGGCTGATCCCTAAATTACGGCTCTTCGGCGAGACCCTCCATAAGGGATGGATCTGACAAATATGATGGTTGTTGTGTTCTCCCCCTTTCATTCAGCGCAACAAAGGCGTCGTGACAGCTCGCTCTGACATTTGGACTTTAGCTTTTGAAGACCATTAAGTTCACAGGGTGAAGGTGTGACTGTATCCCCAAACAAATAATATCCTGAGCAGTCACATGGTCTGAGTCCTGACTGAGCATGTGCAGGCAGATCTGTGGTAGTCCTTGTGAAATATCTTGATATAAGCCGCACTTGCCAGACCACATAATTAGCTTTTGACCTACATTTCTGCTTAAGCTTTCTGTGCACAAGCTACAGGTCAGTTTCCCTGGGAGGGCAAGGACACCATTAGTGTCTGGACGGCTGCTGATGGATTATAATTCAGCTGTATATGAAATGTAATGATTATTTTTGCTTTAACTGTTTTAACAACTTACAGGTTTAAGGACAAACAGAGCCGCTGTCAGATCAGTGTGACAATGGGACATAATAATATATGAGATCACATAAATGCGATAACGTGATAGACAGTTGAGCAGCGATGCCCCTTGTGATGAATGGTGGTATAGCTTGTGCTTGAAGGATTTTCCCAAACATCATAATTGTCACAGATATTTAAGAATTCCTGCAGAAAAGTGCACATATTGTACCTTTGATGCTCAGACAACAGCTTCACACAGCTATACACACCTTTTCACCCCGTGTTTTCTTATTGTGTAAAGTCAGAATCTAAATCTAAATGATTCATCTGGTCGTGTTTCTAAGACATGAGACAGAGGAACATGTGTAAATTTCATTTAGACGATAACAATGATGTCACTGGAGTTCATTTAAATCACCAGGCTCCACTTAAATTGAATTAATTGCACACTAACTCTTGTCTAAACCATTTTAATATTCAAAATGACTGACGCAGCTTTTCTCGTGTTAAATTTGATACGAAACGACGACAAAACTTCGACCTTTGAACCGCCCGGTTGATGCAAAATTCAATATTACCTCAACCCCGCTTGGAGAACAGGATTGGCTGGCTGCGTTTCTGTGATTGATTTATAAATTCATGATGACACCGGAGTATCCGCGCTCAGAGTTCATGCAGTAATCTATTCACGCAAACCAACGCTGATCGTGTGTGTAATCCCTGCCCGAAATTCTTCCCGCTGAAAGAGGCTGCGGGGCCTTACAGCAGATTAACGCCACGACAATGTGTTCCGCTGGCGATGAGAGAGAGAGAGAGAGAAGGGGGGGTGTGTGTTGGGGTTCCCTGCTCGGGCAGAACGAAGGAGAGGGGCGGTAGAGAGGAAGGTTGGACATGCACTGCAGAATTTATAGTGTTTCTTAATGTTCTCACCACAGAAAGTAAAGGATTTGAAAAAGAAAAGACAAAGTAATTGAAGCTTCTTTTTTTCCTGTGTGTATAAAATCCTCCCGAGAGCTCCTCAGACCGTGATTTCATTATCAGGCCGCCTTACGCTAATCCTCCCAGAGTGGAGTTGGCCCTTGTTAGGTCTGATACTCGGGCATCAGAAAACCCCGGGTGTGGATGAGTAAGAGGGAGGGAGGGAGGGAAGGAGGGAGGGAGGGAGGGAGAGAAGGAGAGAGAGAGGGAGTGTCCAGCGTGCCCGAGCTCTTACATGTGCGTGCATGACATGGTGTGTTTGAGCGCAGGTGTGTGATTCCGTGTGGGTGTGGGTTTGGGTGTGTAAGTGCGTGCGCGCCTGTGTGTGTACGTGTGCGTGTGAGGGGAACACGGAATGCTTGAGATCATCCCGGCTGTTTTGGTTTCCCACTTCACGGAGAACGTGAGGGTAATCCCCTCAGGATTCCCCCTCTAGAGGTCTTTAGCTGCCATAAGCCACCATTCAACAGGCAAAACCCCAACATGGGCTCTATACAGCCTGATGGTATTACCGCATGATTTGGGGAGGGGAGAAGGTTTAATCTGCCCCGGTGGCTAACCTCTGCCTGAAAGGAAACCTGCAGGGAAGCCAGACTGGGATTGGTGATCTGACAAAGTGTGTTTTCAATCCTCCGTCTGCAGCCAATGAAACGCTGTACCACACCGCAGCTCACCAAGGAAGGATTTGTAAATTGGGTATTGAGCTATAAATGACGTAATTAATTATAAATTGAGCTTTTTTTTATCACCCGGAACAAAGAAATGTGCAACTACCACGGGAGTCTTTGTGTGTGTAATCGTATTTCAAATCTCATATTCAAAATTCAAACTGTGTCCAATCAAGTCTGTTAAATGACCCAGAGTGAACATGATTACATTAAAAATACATTTGGACACTGGCAATGAGGATAAAGGCTCAATCCTGTGTAATTTAAACTCCATTATCTGGGGGAGTCGTCCATCTTGAACGCAGTCCAGTCAAAGTTGTGGGCCTGTTGGACACAATCCAGGGAAGGACCTGGTCAAAAACTTCAAAAGCTTCCTTGGGTGATCATGGTCTAATCAATAACCTGATACATGGACAGAAGCCTCTTACTCCCTCCACTAAGCCTCAAAGAGTACCTGAAGGACCTGGTTGCTGTAGGATCTCCATATTCAGGTGTGATTGTAGGCATTTCTCCACATTCTGGCCTGACACCTGCACCCTAAACACAGAAATTCAGCTTGGATTGAGGAAGATTATTGGCTAAAGAACAACCAGTGAACCAGGGTGTGATACATTAACACCAACACCTGGTGATCTCACTACAGAGATTAGGGAAACTGTGGATTGACTGACTGACATTTCTGTTCATATCAAACGGGGGGAATTAGTCAGGAGAGAGAAAGGCCAATGATTCACACTCTGCTCCTCTCTAAAGGTGCTAGGAGGAGAATATGATGCAATCGGCGGCAAAACTAAATAAAAATGTCGCTGTCAAAATATTTTCAGAGTTCTTTCTGGCAATGTGCACGTTGATATATTTGCCAAATTCTTCTGCCATTCAAGTAAATCCAGATGATACACACACTCTCCCTTTCAAGTGGCTGATCTGAAAGCCAGTATTGTTGGGAATAATAACATGGATGTGGGATGGATAACGCTGACAAGGAATTAGGTGACCTGAATGCGATGCACGCCCTTCTTTCCATCCAAAAGATTCATGTCACACCGCACATATTGGTGGATTACTGGCGAGTTTAAAGAGCTTAAGACGAGTTCCTCCGCTGTGCAATCAAGTCTGAGCAGTGTGCGTTATGGGAAGAAAAGGCCCTGTCACACTGGCTCTCCTTCCGTCTGCTCTCAAGGTCTCTCGTCATTCGACCGCCTGAATGGCTTTGTACCACAGCCGCAGCTACGCCGCACTGATTGCAGACAAGCCAAATGGCGTTACCATGGAAATGGCACTCAGGTTACTTCTTTTGTACAACGCTTTGAGGCTGAATCTATAGCAGCCATACCTGAAATAAATAATTCATATCTGTCGGTTCCAACACAGTAACACAGCCGGGGTGTGAAGATATGAAGGAGCGCTGCTTTCTGATAACACACTTTGTAGATTTACTCATTTATAAATCGTATAGATAAGTAATGAGCCCTAAGGAATAACTTTCGGGTTGCCAGGTTGTGATTAAGCTTTATTAATATACTTGATCTACATTTCATTATAGCAGAGGAACCTTTTTTCTTTTTTTTTATAACTGCTGATTATTATAATTGGATCCATTACAGATGGATTTTTCACAACCTGGCAACCCAAAAGGTGTTTTACAATGATTTTTACTGAATACTTGCATGTCATTAAGTCCTGACTGTGTGCTGTAGGTTTATTGTGATGAACATTTTCTCAGGCAAAATGATTAGTTAGAACACATGACGGCGTCTGCAGGTCTTAAGTTCACACGTTTGTGTGTGTAATCCCCATATTAATCATTTGCATTCCAGACAGTGTGAATATTTGCCTTTGGTCTGAGCGATGCGTCACCCAGGCGGCCACTCACAAACACAACAAGGTGTCATCGTTCAGAGCCTCGTAAGTCGTCGCGAAACACAACATCGAATTTGCCGCGTTTGAAGTTGCCTGTGTGCGAGACGAAACGCTGAGGGACAATTATCTTGTATGTCCTCGAGAGGTCTGGAACGGCAGAGGAAAGGCTGAGTAAAGGAGATCAGAGGACGGTACACACAGAATTACATCTGAGGGCGCCGTAGATCCCAGGTATTACCAACTGTCTGAATTAACAGGATACACATACTTGACTAAACAGTCAACATGTCACGTCTTAACAGCGTTTGGCTTCACCTATGAGCCAAAATTCTTACATGAAGCCCCATGAGCCCCTTGCTGTTTCGCAAGCTTAGACGAGGTCTTAAGCTTCAACAGAAGATGAATGCCGAGTGCTAAATTAATTTGAGGCATTTTCTTTTGTGCGCTGACAAAAGCGACCGGGTTGGTGCTGGTTTCCATAGCTGATGACAGATCATTGGGCTGCAGTGTTTGCCCAGGTGTCAGGCCTCCCCGCTGCAGACAGCAGAGGGTTTGTCCAGGTCTTCCAACTCCACGCTTTGCGAAGCTTCCCCCGTGCACTAATTGTACAGATCGCTTCATTCAATATCCTCCACCCCCCCTTCACCCCCCCTCCCTGTGAAAGACCTCGAAAAAATAAAGGTGACCGTGCGCGTGTGACAAAAAAACAGCCGAACGTTGGAACACGCCCTCTATTCAAGAGGTTTCAAGCTGCAGGAAATAGGAAGAAGTCTGTTCAAGGTGTCGTCTTAAGCAAATGCGGCAACACTGAACTCTCACAAACTGAAACGTGTTGAGATTCCACTTTCTGTGTCGTATCTGTGCTACTTTTATTTACATATCACATTACATTACATATCTATAAACAACATTAATAAAAGGACACCAGCGTTGTTAATCTGGACTTTAATTGCTCAGTGTTTAAAGAGCGACGGATGCCCTCAGGTCTTTGGCAGATCGCTGGAGTGTTTGGTGCGGTCAGGAATTTCTTAATATATAAATATACCTGGAGAGGCATATTAGTGATTATACGTTTTGATCTGCGAGTCATTGAAGTAGCGAGTGTTTGGTTAAGGTTAAGCTCGGTGTGTCAGGAATACAGAGGCCGGTCCAAAACCTGTATCCCATCACTCAGGAAGCTTGTTATGTCTGCATTTGGAGGATTGGGGCGGAGTGATCGCTGCACAGCTGGCAGGTTCAGCACGTCTGGATCTATAAATTACCGCCGGCTGCCACGCATGGAACACAGCCGCGGACGTCCCCTCGGCTCACTGTTGGGATTTTTCATGCCGGGATTTTCAATGTTTTGCTACGAAAGGGTCAAAATTGGAGATACGGGGTTTGTGGAAAACCTTGTATCCCCAATTTTGTGGATTTTGTATTTGAAAATCTTTGGCTATACAGCAATTAAGGCAGTAAATCGACTCAATAGATAAATTAAAGTGCTTTTGACCAGATTTATGGATCTCACAACAAAATCAATTGTTGCCCCACCACTACTTCTTCTTAAATGAAGGATTTGAGTTCTTGTGGTACAGTGTGAGTGATCGCTGATGGCCTTTGAAAGCCTTGCTGAGCTCCTCTGTAGTGGAATCACAGGTGCTCTAAATCAGACTCAGCTCCTGGTTTGAGGGAGTGTCACTGCTCCCACAGTCGGTCTCTCCTATGAAGTGTTCAACCTTTTGAAAAACACTCACCCTGGACCCGATCATGTGCTCACACGCTGCGGCTGCAAGTTTATATTTGTCCCTCGTTTCCCTCTCAGAAGTTGATATAAGAGGTGGGGGGAAGAAAAAGAAGAAGAAATTGACAAAGTTGAGAAAGAGCAATAGTTTCTCCACATTGACGCGGCTTTACCGGACAAAAGAGAAAGGGGGGGGATTCCTTTTTTCCACGGGGCGAGCGGCGAAGAATTAGAAGCCTCCGCCACTTAATTTGGCTGCCGAGACTTAGCCTGCAAAGTTTTGTTTTTCTAAGCCTCCAACATAACAGAGTGTGCCCTGCCGTCAGCACCTTAAGCAAGTAAAAGCGCTTCCTTTATGAGCTAAACCCGCCAGATATTTGCTTTGCGAAGCCCAGCGAGAAGAAAAGAGAAGAGGGCTCGCAGTGAATAACTTTTAAAACACTATGTGTTCGAAGGGGAAAGCAGCAGGAGACATGAAAGAGCAGGAGAAATGAATTGAATGTTGTTTTTTTCCCCACTCTATGAAAAAGAGGGAGATGGGATCTGAAGGCTTCTTTTCCAAAGGCCTTAGCCAGGTGATTCATCACAGCGCTCTGTCAAAGGAGCTTTCCACAACATGAGGCGAACAATGACACTGTGATTGCAAGGACGGGAGAGCTCTTGATTGAAAGATATCGGCTATACGTTTGGGCTTCCCGGGGAGGAGGAAGAGTGCACGAGGTGGGGCGAAGAGGGGGGAGGGAGGGGGTGTGAGGGTGAGGCAGAGCTCGCAGAGGAACACGGAGGATCTTAACCCCTCGACATGGGTGTCAAGAGAGATTCTGCGTAAACGACAGCTTCCAGATCGAAATTACCCCAAACAATTTAACAGCTGCTTAAACGCGAACAGAGGAGCTGCCAGGCAGATTGATTGGCGATGTAGCAAAGTGAGGCGATGTTCAGATGGGGTTGCGCTCCTCCGTGACGCCGTGGAGCCGAGCTGAACCGATGGTGGAGCTCTGCCAGAGCGACTGATCGCTTGGTCAGATTCACAAGCAAACTGCAGAAAACTACTGAAACAAACAAACAAACAAACTATCCAGGAATTTACCTTTAAAAACATAAAAAATTATGAAGACAACACATTTACATGCATGTTAGCACTTAGATTCTAATCTGATTAAGTCAACCAACCACCATAATCAGATTGAAATCAACAACAGATTGTAACATGAATAATTCAATCAGGTGAACGCTCCATCGTCTTATAATCACGCACAACAAACCAACACAATCCTTTTAATTAATTTATACGCACTTCTGCATTAATCAACTAGAGACAAGAACTGAAGAATAGTACAAAGTTAAACATAATAGGAGAAAATAAGACCTAAAACTAGGATTCAAACAAAATATGAGCTGATTTTTCCTGTTTAGTTAAATACTGAATAAGAACAAAAACAATAACAAGGCTCAAACTAGCATCTTAGAAACTCAAGATTAAGATGTAATATGTGTTTTCTCTCTTAATCACATTTTAATCTTGTATTTTCAGAGTAACAAACCTTGATGATGCCGCTGTAAATCAATTTATTCCGGCATGTCGACGTCTCAATCAGAGTAAATCTCCTCAGGCTGTGATTACGCAACACCTTCATATTCAGGAAACCACGGAATTCTGTCCTAACGTGGATTTTTGCCTTAAAGAAATAAAACAAATAATGAAAATACTGAGTTTGTTTGGTTCATAAATGCCTAAAAATATATGATAACTGTGTACATTTAGTTCTTTGTACTATAATATAACCTCATCTTTGTATACGTTACATACTGAAGGTTTGGACAGACAAGAGTCCCACATGGTCTCAAATATTCCAGTCTCTTTCCCAAGCCACTTGCCTCCCCAGGTTCTTTCCCCTTCGCAAGATAAACGAGTAATCACCTTAGATACTATTTACACTCGGGGCCGAGAACTACCATTACCCTTCCATCAATATCAGCACTTAAAGTTCATAAAACTGGGAAGCAGACCTCCAGCCTGTAATTTTCATAGTCCTTAATTCATGGTGAGAAGAAATAATATTACAGGGTGCTCAGCTAAACAGTGATGACACCCGCACGTAATTGTGAGAATTCCCAAAGCGCAAATACATTAACGCCAATCAGGAAGTCTATGCGTCATGGCGATGTAGATATGAAATTCATTCTGTGGGTGGAGACACACACAAACAAACGCCGCAAACAAACTTTTCCCCACTTTTGTATTTACACTGTGGCTGCGATTAGGCGCATCTTCCTGTTGACACACTGGCGTTAATCCTCCAGACATCCAGTCAGCACTCGCAGCAAACGCAGACAAGTTTGAGAGGTTTAGTTAGTATTGTTTTTAAATGTTACAAACACCAGGGGGGAAAGTTGTCATTTGGGCAACTTGGGACACGACTGCTGATGCCAGACGCGTCCATTTCCAGCCAGTGAGCGGCGGCGGTGGCTGCGGCGGGGGTTTTCTGAGGCTACGCTGCCCAGAGATGGTACGTCCAATCCCAGGGGTCATCTTAGGACACAGAGCTGGGAAAGAGAACTCACGCCGGCTGGAGACACACTCAGGTGAGAAATGAGCTCCAACACCACCGATCCATACAACCAATCAACAGTGCGGGCCATGCAAGTGGATGAACGGCGTGAAAACGTATTAGAACCAATTGAGAAGCATTTACCTCCGTGACCTTCACATCGATGCTGACTGCATTCATCCCTCACGGCTGCAGGCAAACTGTTTTCTAATCGATATTCACCGAATTAACACGGTTCTGTTTCTAGGCAATTTGCTCACAGTGGAATTCAGGCTCAATATGCTGACGCCACACACACACTACAACCCATATATACCATAAACACAACACACACACACTTTTATAAGGGACACACCAGAAACTTGAAACTTCAAACTACCAACAACAACGATGACAACAACTAAAATCTTCATCCATTCATCCAAACTGCAAAGGAACACGAAAGTGGTCCAATCATTTAGAAAGCACAGTTTCATCCCAGGGACAAACTCCATCTCCTCTCACAAAAATGACTTTTGTTCTTTCCTCCTGCACTGAATAAGAAATGATGTTCCGCCTTCAGTCAAAGAGGAAAGGAGTAGAAAGGTGTTGTTGTTATTTATGTGTGTATGAAAGTCCTTCCTGGCTGTAATGCATCAGAGTGGTCAAATCAATGAGGGAGCAACAACGACTTTGTACGACAGGTGAAAGCAAAACAATAACATCTTCATCCTCGACCTTGTGTGTTAATGATTATTACTCAGTGGAAGCGCCGATAAACTCCAGGCGGCCCTAATGAATGCGTATCAGTGTGTGTCTGTGTGTGTGAAGCTACTCCAGACGGACGCAGGCGAGTGTGTCTGGGCTCCGAGTGTGTGAGCCGCGGATATGAAACTATGCTGCAGGCTCGGACAAAGATCCCAGGAATGTCTTATTGATCCCAAATCCTAACCTTCTCGATTGATAACATCTTAAATTACACAGTAGGAATTTAGATTGTGATTTAGGTGTTTGACTGTCTGTGTTTCTTTTCCAAGGATGTAACTTTAACGGACTCCAGTGTGTGTGCGTGTGTGTGAGTGTGTGTGTGACCCTAAGGCGACTCACCGTGTCAGGAAATACTATTTACTGATTGAGCCAAATGAGTCTGACAGCCAACTGAACGCCACAACAGCCCCTGAAACATTCAAGCAATAAAAAAAAGCGATATATAATACTCAGGCTATGACATGAACTCAACAAGCACATCACAGCTTCGGTTACAGCCCGAGACAAATGGTGCAGATATATGACTGTAGACTTTCATGAGAGGTCGAACTTTAAGGACCTTAAGAGAAACAGCAGAGGAGAGAATCGCTATCAGTTTTACCTCTGAAGTCTTTTAATTAAATGAGTTACTGACTGAACTAAGTGTAATAATGCTAAAAGAGTGAGATCACAAACAAATATAGTGAGGAAGCAGCATTACGTCATAAGACTCATCAGTCAATATTTGCTGTTCCTGTCTCCTATGTGGAAAATTCTCCTTATCCCTGTGTAACCCTACGTTCATGTCCTCCTTCAGAGTCTGGAAAGATACATAAAACAAGACGCTTCATTTTAAATTTGAGCAAAGAAATCAGCTGACAGTGTTTAAAATAAACTACAGATGCCATTAATTACATTTATTTGTGCCTAAATCTTATTTTAAATTGATGAAAACTCCCTCCCCTACTGCCACAACTCCTCCCGACCGTGATTGACAGCTGAGCTAATGAGCCCCCTTGTGGTAAGTTGTGGTATTTTTATGTGCACGCTCAAAGGTTTTCCCAGGAGGTTATTACTTCACACTTGGAATCCTGGATCACAGAAACAAGAATCCCAGCTTATCCCAAGTTACGTAATGCAGCTTTAAACGTTTCACCCAAAGTCGTATTAAAAACAATGAAACAACGACAACATTTCCATCCACGATATTCCCCGATTTCCAAAGCATAACATCAATTAGTGAGATACGTTTCAGAGGAACTAATGGCTCTCTTTTCCCTCAGACAGATGTCGATATGCAGGATAGAGAAACTAGACGTTGCACTATAAAACAGTCAAACAACTCTTCAGGGGATGTAATTGCTCCTTCCTGCACCCTGGTCTTGTCATTCCCACCCTGAGTGGAGACACATTGAAAGCTTCCCTCATTTCCCCCCAAAATCCACCAACTTACCAAACTCCTCTAGACTATCCTGAGACTCTCATTTTCCTCGCAGCGTTACACATGATTGAAAAGCATCTGCGACATGATAAAAGGCGCCGGCGTTGCCAAATTAGCACCACATTCAAAAGTTCTGAAAGGCTGCTGAATGTCAACAATGGAGGCTGAGCAGCAAAAGCTTAATTATCCGAAATATGTGTGTGGGTGCGTGTGCGTGTGCGTGTGTGTGTGTGTGTGTGTGTGTGTGTGTGTGTGCGCGCGCCCTACCCAGGTTGAGTAGCGATGATGTAATATCGTATATCTGCGTTTGTCCCTGGATGAGCATTACATCACCGGTACCTCTGGCTGGAGGCAGACGGAGGCAGAGGCGAGACGCTCAGGCTGCATCAGCAGGCAGACAGAGAATCCATTTGCTCTGTAAATCTGCCACTTACACACACCCGCCGGTTACCAAAGTGGGGATCGGGGGCCGTTACAGGGTCTTGAGAGGATTCATGGGGGTCCGACAAGAAAAATGAGGATTTGTTGAAGGAAAATGAAAAAAATGTTATTTATAAAGATTGAGTTGTTTGGATGTTATATATGTTTCCTCGGATCATCATTACTTCCAGAGAAGAAGAAGAAGACGATACTCCTATACTTGCAAAATATAGGAACCCACTGATTTGAGCAGAAACCCATCGGACACACTGAGGGAAAACAAACCGAATGAAATGAACCCTAAACTATATTGAAATCATAACTTGATCTATTATGTCGTATTTTGTGATGGCAGCTAGTGGATCATTCCTGTAACCGGGGGAACATTGTGAGCTCACACAGGCGTCGCTATGACTTCATCTGTCAGGATGTTATAAACGACACTGACAGGCGAGTCGCTGCTGCAGACAGTGACTAAGTTGGAAATACGCGGATGTCAAATCTCTCACATCTCTATTTCTGTGATTTAACATCGGTGTATCTGGAAAGCAGACTGACAGTTTTATGACATTGTTGGTTATCTTGTGTGCTCATCATACAAACACACACACACGTACAAATCCTGAGTCACTTTGGTGGTAGATTGCAGCTGTCACTCGCTTTTATAACCAAACTGCAGCGTAAACGTCAAAATGCCAACGAGAGAGAGAGAGAGAGAGAGAGATGCCGAAAAAGAGAGGAAACACGACCCCTGTGACATATTACACAACACACACACACACACACGCTCTCTGCAAACGTCTGCATCACACCCTCAGTGCAAAATCAAACAAAAAAGAGATGCGACAAGTTCAGATCTCACCGCATCGCTACAAGGCAGATGCTTGATAACTACATAAATACACAACTAAAGATCAGACACACACACACAAACACACACACACACAGAGAGACACACACCCAGACTAAACTGAGCCGCGCACAAACTTTTGCTTTGTCATTTATTATTTCGGCAATTTATTATCCTTAATATACTTTCCTCTTTGGGAAATACAGAGCGATGGGGTTTAACGGAGGCGTGGCTGAATTATGAGCCGAGGCAGAAGCGGCATCAGAACTTGGCTCGGGTCGAGTTCACTTCGATGACCTCATTACGCAATTTAAGTAATCACTGCAACCGAGCACATTCGCAATAATGCAGGAGGGGGGGGCTGTATCGATCGTTTCCGTGCGTTTTCATCCTTTTGCAACTTTGCTCAGACAGACACTCAGGAGGAGGAAGAGGAGGAGGAGGAGGAGGAAGAGGAGGAGGGGGAGGAGGCCGATGAAAACGTCCGTGGCTCGGGTTTTAATTGCGCCGCTTGGAAACACATCCTGTGTTCAAAGGTTGCAGCAAAAGGACATAAAAAAAATCAGGCATGATCATGTATGTAAAACTTCACAGGGGCCCTTCATCTCCGACAGCAGCCAGCTCTACTTAGTCAGCCACAAGAAAGTGTGGCTGACAGTGTGCAGCAGCCCTCCTGTAATTCCTCCTGATACCTGTGCATTAAGCTCCCCTCTGCTGCGTGGAGGAAGACATCAAAAGAAGATTAAAATTAAAACTAACAACAAGGCCATCCAGCGTCTGGTTAAGTCTGGGCAGATGAGAAGCTCTCACCCGGAAACTCAAAACACACAACTGAAGACTTGAGACACGGCTCCATTACCACAATGGAAACGAGGCCCGAAACTCTTTGTGATCTGCGGCGTTGGCGTTCTGTGCCGTGCAGGTGCTGGGGCGGTGATGTCATGCGGGACGACCACGAAATATCAAGTCGCCTTATTATCGCCGGGGCGGATAATAATAGCGGCGATACGGGATTTAGAGATGATGCCTCGTTGTTGTGTAATGTCAGGAGATCAGAGAGAGGGTGAGGAGAGAGAGGGGGGGAGGAGGGGGGAGGAGGGGGGGTCAGCAACAACATGTTTGTCTGCTGTGGTAAATTGATCACGGTGTGGATGTCAGAAAGCGGGCGTCACACCACAGAGGGGGTCATTGTTACACGCCGCATACATGAATACAGATGTAAAAGCTTCTTCCTCAGACCCTCTGTGCAGCCTTGGCGACGTGCGACGTGCCCGGTCCTGCTGCAGCGCCGCAGCTCAGACAAGCGGAGAGTTATGAACGGGGGCAAAAGTTAAGATGTGCCTGCCACGCTGATACCCCAGACGCAGCGCGACCGCACCGCCATAATGAATACGCTACTCCTCAGCTGGGGAGAGAGAGGGAGGGAGAGAGAGAGAGAGAGAAGATGACCTGAGATCGGGGGAAACCACATGTGAGGAAGCAGCATGGAGGCACCATATCGTGTTTACTGTCATAAATATGGCAATCTCCCCCCCCTCCACCTCCACACACACACACACACACACACACACACACCCTCCACACCCACTCCCCACCTAGCAATTACACCCTGTTACAGATTCCGTGAGTCCCGGTCTTCACAGGATACTCAACCTCCAGCCATGGACCGATAATAACTATGGTCTGCAAGCGTTTCAGCCATTCATTTCATAAAGTCAGTTTCACCTTGTAGCTTTCATTATGTTTGTGTGTGTGTGTGTGTGTGTGTGTGTGTGTGTGTGTGTGTGTCGTCTGCACGCTCTCACCTCACACGTTTCATGTTTTCAGTTCTTCAATTATGATTTTGACTCAACGTTGAACTCGGAGCGGCACAGAGGGTGAGCAGGAGGAGAGAGAGAGCAGGAGGAGAGAGAGAGAGAGGGAGAGAGAGAGAGGGAGAGGGAGAGAGGTTTGTCTCTGCGTTTCATGGCTCCTGTTGACTGAGATGACCTTGGTTCATAACCCGCCGTGTCTGCTAGCAACAGCTTAGCTGCTCGGCTGAGGCGTCCGTCCACACGTCTTTTGGGAGATCTTTAAAGGAGGTGACTAAAGCAGAAAGAAGGAGGGGAAAAATGTTTATTGTGATGACCTGGCTTGACACGGCGCGGCTGCTTGGATGGCAGGAAAACACGCTACTCTGCGGCTAAACTTCCAGGTGACCTGCGACCTCTGAAACGCCACAGGAAGCAGAACCGCCGGCTCCTCCGTTTGAAACTTATCGATCTGAGCTCACGGGCGGGAAGCAGAGCTGAAAAGAGTCGAGCTGAGTCTGAACAAAACAAGCTGCTACCTTTCATTCATGATCACAGAAAACCTTTGACTCACTGAAAGAACCAAATCTAAAAATAAGACTCTATTATAAAACTACACACACACACACACACAAAACTTCAAATTTTAAGAGATTTTTCCTGTACACGTAACATGCACACACACACACACACACACACGCACACACACAATAACACGGTTCAGTGACTTGGTAGTGACCTTTTCCTAACCAGCTATCACTATGGCAACCAAATTGATTTATAGGTCAAACATATCAACATTTGCGGAAATTCAAGGATGGTTAGTTTTTGGACTCACACACACTAAAGTAAAGTAAGAAATCAACATTTTGTGTGACATCGTCTCAATCATTTGGGACAGATTATTGGGTTAGAGCCCAAAATTTGAAAGAGCTGTAAAGGGTCAAGCACATATTAGCAAATAACCTGTAATATTGTCACTATTAACGCTAATAGGCCCCACACATACACACACACACACACACACACACAAGCTGCTCATACATATTCACCTCACACATTCCCTTCACACACACACACACACACACACAGAGGACGTATTTCTCCCGAGACATATTGCACACTGTACAGGCATGAGTTAGCAAATAATTGCCAGTCAGGGGAGGAGGCAGCTTATAATATGCATAGGGAATTTTAATCTTGACTTTTAATAAGCTTTTGACCTTCTTGCGTCTGCGGCCTATAATTAGAAATTGTGGCTGGTCTAGATTGACAGACTGCTGCGTCTTAAGGGAGGTAAAACCCTGCGCCACTGTGGTCAGCAGACCTCACGGGTCACGTGACCGCATGAGAAATGTTTAATCTAACAAATTGGTTTCTGTTTCCGTCTCCTTTTCTTCCGTTCGTTCCGTGCAGTCGGTATTCTGAATGTGGAGGTGATGTCATCGTCTCATCCTTGTAAGAGTGACTGTGCACCGTATATTGTGAGGGGAGGCAGAGAGACTCAGGACCTTAATGCTCTGTCCTCCTCCAGCCAAATCTAATTGTGCCCTTATCTCTCTCCAAGTTTAACTGCCACAGTGAGGAGGAGAGAGTGCTCAGTATGTGTGTGTGTGTGTGTGTGTGTGTGTGTGTGTGTATGTGTGTATGTGTGTGACCTTTTCTGTTGGGATACGCAGGGGCTGAATGGAGAGGAGACACATCTGCTGCAGGAACACCTCCAACTACCTGCAGCAGCAGCACACAAACTGCCTCGCTAACAGCTATATGTAAGCATCAAACATACAGTGTGTGTGTGTGTGTGTGTGTGTGTGTGTGTGTGTGTGTGTGTGTGTGTGTGTGTGTGTATGTTTGTGACCTTTTCAGGTGGTAAATGTTGGTTTATGCAGGGTCTGCATATAAAGACCAGCAGGTAAAATGCAGGAGTCAGCTCTGCGTAAACACAGGTTTGCTATCAAGGAGCAGCAGAGAGAGAGAGAGAGAGAGAGAGAGAGAGAGAGAGAGAGAGAGAGAGAGAGAGAGAGAGAGAGAGAGAGAGATAGAGAGAGAGAGAGAGGGGTCTTGCGTAGTCAAAGAATGCATGTCCCTATGCCTGTGTCTTCCTGTCCTTATCTTTCCAGTTGGAGTCATGTGCCGCACACAAACAGCCTCACTGAACATCGCACATCTTGAACTGTCACAAAACATTACACATATGTCGACCTGATGGTGGCGCTCTGACAACTACTGTCATAAGTGTAGGACTACTCTGACTTGGAGGAGGTGTGTGCTCTCTGCGACCTCCACCTCCACCAAACATGTGCCTATATGTGCGTGTGTGATCATATTGCTGCTATAGAAACAACGTAGGCAACCTGGTTTGAACCTCCAGAGAGCCGCAGCAGCAGCAGGGTGATGTCTTGTGGTATCTGAGCTGAGGCGGTGGACTCTCTCTCTCTCTCTCTCTCTCTCTCTCTCTCTCTCTCTCTCTCTCTCTCTCTCTCTCTCTCTCTCTCTCTCTCTCTCTCTCTCTCTCTCTCTCTCTCTCTCTCTCTCTCTCTCTCTCTCTCTCTCTCTCTCTCTCTCTCTCTCTCCCTCCCTCTCCTCCTCGCCCAGCAGTCGGCCGCTGCATCTGTCAGGCAGCACTAAATTTAGCGGCCGGCGTTTATTTACTTTATGTCCTTGCTCGTGTGTCCTTGCTAAATGAAGGCGAACGGGACTGTCACCATCCAGAGGACAGCGCTGCCCGGCCCCTCGGGAGTTGATGGATAACGTGGGGATGCGTACACGTGTGTGTGTGAGTGTGTGTGTGTGTGTGCCAGCGCGCGTGCTCACATACTAACAGAAACAAGAATATACATGCGCCTATGTCTGCAAATAAGTTATGCATGCATGCACACATAAACACGTCTCTTTGCACAATTGCTGGTTGCAGTAATCCGCTCGGATAACACGGCACAGACCCACAGAGGCAGACAGGAAGCTGCTGTGTGAGCCGCCATCGTAGATCTGCTTTGAACAACAGGCCCGTGTGTGTGTGTGTGTGTGTTTAAGTCTGCAGCCCGTGGAGGTATTTGGGGGTTCCTGTAGTGCATAGTGGTATTTGCACCTTAGCAGTTTCGGTGTGTGTGTGTGTGTGTGTGTGTTGAGTCGTATGGATCAGTGCCTCTGTATGCAGCCGCCTCTTGTTCCTTTAACATTCCAGGTACGTCCTCGCCAGCTCCTTCCTGTCGCTCCCCCTTTGCACGGCCGCTGACTGACAAGCGTCCGCTCCTCTCAGGCGCGTAATCAATCTGCTAATTGGTGTCGGAGGGTCGGCGGCTGCTGAGGCGTCCGAGCGCTCCGCCTGAGGATAATTCATCTCTGTCACGGCCGCACACTCGCCAGATACATTAGTGAGGAAAGTTCAGGCTTTGCAGTGCTCGCTCTCTCGCTCTCGCTCTCTCTCTCTCTCTCTCTCTCTCTCTCTCTCTCTCTCTCTCTTTCCCTTCACCCCTCACTCTGTCCCCCCTCCCTCTGCCCCATGTCTCCCTGTCTATCTCTCTTTCTCCCCCACTTTCTTGCTCTCTCTCTCACTCTCTCTCTCACACACACACACACACATTATGCTCCTGTGCTTTGTTCATTTCTCTTTTTTTTTCATCACATGTAAGAGTGAGGGAGGACAAACGATAGCCTTGCACCGTTTCCATTGGTAACCACTGCTCAGGAGGCAGAGAGGGAGAACGGGTCACACACAGCTTCTCTCCCAACCGGTGACGCCGACGTTCCTCCTCGTCATTCACCACGGCAACTTGGAATAAATCACCAAAAGCAGAGTGATTACGTTCAGCGGCGGGCTGTTAAAATGGAGCGTGGAGACATTAATGCAGATCTAATGCACAGATTTCCCTGCATGTGATTTCTGTGTGTATGTGTGCGTGTGTGTGTGTGTGTGTGTGTGTGCGTGTGTGTGCGCGTGTGTGTGTGACGGAGCCCTTGAAAGCAGCACTTCACCTCTGATTGATTCACAGGCCGCCTGCACCCCGGGGTGCCAATCACGCTCTGATTAGACAACAGTGACTCGCGTGTGGAATCTGACTCGTGCCATCAGACGGGGGCGCCGAAGATTGATTGCACTCGGGCCATTCTAACCCAGATTCCACTCTGCACATGACACACACACACACATACACACACACCGCGTCAAAAGTGTCTCATCTTCCGCGGTATAGACGTGTCGTCATATCAGAGGGAGAGTAATACGTGTGTGTGTGTGTGTGTGTGTGTGTGTGTGTGTGTGTGTGTCACTTTAACCACTGCTGCTCACTCCTAAACTTGTGGATTAGGCCCCCAGTGCCCCCTGTTGGCCCCCAAATCATCTGTTGATCCTCTCACACACTCTGTGCTCTGAACAAACCTCCACATTCAACCAGACTCAGTGAGAAAGTGAAAGTAAAGCCACTAAGAATCTGATTTCATCCTATTTAATGAACATCATATACATGTATTTGTACTAATAAGAAGCTTTTCATGCATTCCTGCCTCTCTTGTTCCTCTCTCTCTCTCCTCCTCTGATTTATGGAGGTGCAGACGTGTGCCTAGGTGTTCTGATGACAGGGAATTATGGAAACCAGCATGAGGAGAATAATCCATACTCCTCCTCTGCCTGCCTGCTCGCTCGCCCGCTTGCTCGCTCGCTTGCATTACAAGAACAGCCGCTCCACGCTGATCACACCCTCATTAAAGTTGTTCGCTCTCCCTTTTCTTGCTCTCATTCTTCCTCTGATGGAGTCGCCGCTCTGTAAGTGCTTTGCAGCGCGGCGGCGGTCGCCTGTGTGAAAGTCTAAAGAGCTTTTAACGGCCACCTTTTCAACAACGTCTATCAGAAAAAAACAATTTCACGCAGACGTCTTATTCTGCGTCAATTACTTCCACTTTGAGTCATTTGCTAGTTTTGCATTCGGGGGCCTGATGAGTCATTTCATGAAAAATGTGGCTCTTCACATAGTTTAGGGCTCTGAGTCGAGCTGAGGAACGCAACAGATCTTCAGTTTGAGGGATTTTGGAGTGTTCAGCTTTGAGTTTATCAGAGAATTGAAGTTAAAGTGTACAAACCATTCATTTCCATTCTTGAGCACAAATTTTGAGGTATTTTGGTTTGAAAGTCCATCATTTTATTCCATTTTTACTCGGGTAGATATTGAGTGTTTTGGTTTTTTTATAGCAAAAGCTAAAGGTGCAGAGTTCCATCAGATGGGATTGATAAAGGTGTATCTAATCTAATCTAATCTAATCTAATCTCATTTGATCTAATCTAAGGTCTCAGACATCGACCCGCGTGTGTGTGGCAGAGAGCCGGTGTCATTTTAATGAGAATGGATGTCAGAGGGAAGTCAAGGTGCTTCTTGTTCCACATCAAAGGGACGAGACACACACTCGCTCGCTCAGACCCCCGACAGGTCAGCGCCCACGTCACCGGGCCAGATCAGTGTGTGCGATCGGCCCGTGTGCAGCATCGCTTCCCGTATCGGCCTGCTGTGCGTCACGCCGCACGTTGTTTTAACCCTGACCCTCAACACACGCACAACCAGACACACACACACAAGCCATGTACAAGCTGGAAACAAATCAGGAAAATCACAGTTTTGCCTCCAGTATTTATATCACTGATTGTACTTTAAAGAGGTCTTGTAGTTTGTGTTTATGGTATATATGGGCTATAAAACATGTCCTGACTGTGCTATCCAGCTCCCAGAGAGTCTGAGCGGCCGTGGGGACAGCGAGTCGTCCCTCTGTGCCTCCCGCTTTTCTATATTTGAAGAAGAAAAGCATTCAGGGCAGTAAATTCAACACATTTCTGAGCGGCGAGTTCCAGTCTGCCCGGGCGCTTACTCGACAATGTAGCGGCTGGGTGAGTTTTTACACACTCCCGTGTCAGTTTTCGGGGAGCTACGCAAGCAGAGGATGTGGGGAAGTCTCACGCCGGCCCCCCCGACCTTCCCAAGCGGTGGGCGATGACCTCTGAGAGTTTGGTGAGAGCGCTGGAACAGAGATAGGTTGGAACTTTGAACGCCGATTGTATGAGGAGAGCGATGTTGACTTTGTAGGAGAAATTATAAACAATGGAGGATCTGAGACAAACACGTCTTCCAATCCAGAGATAATAAGTGTTAGAATTACAAAATAAGAGCCCTGAGTAGAGTGAGATCGTCTGTGTAACCGCTTCCTGCACTTTTTGATCTGCACGACGCCACATCGCCAACGCGTCGCACCTGCACGTCCTCCCCTGTGATCCCACTCACCTGTGTGATCTTCACCTTTTATAAGCCTCACCTCCGCCCTGCAGCAGCCCTCCACGCTCCAAACTCCTCCCTCCGTCTCGCCGGCCTCAGCTTTCCCCGTTTCCAGGCAGTAAACATAAAGGATGAGGTGTTTCCCACCTGCACACAGGAAGAGGGGAAGTTCACCACAGATGTCGTCTAGCGTCTAAAACAATGTCCAGCTCAACTTGAACTTTAAAGGGATTTTACTAAATGTCATGATTTTGATGGAATTTACCTCCAAACTTGGTCACTGACGTTGCTTTTTGGGATTTTAACACTGGAAATCATGAAGTTTGGTGAAATCGCCCCTGTAAGTTCAGCTGGTGCTCAGGCTGATACACTCTGACCCCCTGTGATCACAGCAGACATGTCCTGACACGTTGCCTCCTCTCCTCTAACAGGACCCAAAGCAAAGCCCCACCAGGTACTTTGACTCTAGTAGCATCATTGCAGGTCGGATTCAACGTGAGAGAACTTATTAAATACTATCAGTGTCAGATATCACGTTCTTTAAACAGGAATTTGGGGGATTTTGACTCACATATCCATCACTTTTGTTCACATTTTGAGAAATTAGATTGGACAGTGGAAGGTTTTCAGAGGACTTTAAGGACCTTAACCTATGATTGAGTATTATGCTTTTATACTTTTTACTCAAGTACTTCTTCTACCTACCTACCTATCAACCTACCTATCAACCTATCTATCTACCTACCTACCTACCTACCTACCTATCTACCTACCTACCTACCTATCAACCTACCTACCTACCTACCTATCTCTCTACCTACCTACCTATCTACCTACCTACTTACCTATCTTCCATCCATCCGTCTCTTTTGTGTGTCTGTCAGTTTAATCTGTCTGTCTCTGAGCCGACATCAAAGGAGTGTTTAATGCAGGTCAATGCTCCATATTTTCTCTGGGGGGACGTAAACAGAAGCCTCCTCACAGCCACGCCGGCTTAAACAAATAATAAAAACAGGGATGAGAGCCCAGCGGCTGATTGTTTGGCAGCTTTTTATGAAGAACCATAAAGGGATTCTTCTCTTTTTTCCCTCAGTCGAGCCGATGATTCATTTGAACTTTTCTGAGGGACTTTCTGTCTTCAGAGCTCGTTAAGGTGAGGTGAAGCTTTGCCCTGGGCTCCTCTGTGTTGTTTGCAGCGCTGCCGTGCGGTTATACGAGTGGCGGGGGGTCACCGGCGAGGTGCGAGCTCATATCAGACTCAGTCCTCCAGAGCGCAGTTTTGACATTTCCCATCATCGCCGGCTCTCCTCACCTGGGCTCTATACGCTCGACTCCCAGCCAGACTGTGTTCCATACGGTGTTGACACAGGCGAGCCGCTCCCGTCACTCACTCGCCTCATTAACTCCTGTTTAGCTGATATTCTTCGCTATAGTCACACTCTCACACTCTCTCACAGACACACACACACACACACACAAATACTCAAGTCTCAAGATCTTATTTGAAGCCACTTAGAACATTTGCAGTATTTCTTGTTCAACAAAGCTCATTCTGACAGTCAGCATCTCATATAATACATCTTTTTTGCTTAAGAAAGCCGCCGTAACAAATCACAGTGAAGATTGATTTAACAGGCGAAAACTGAGATTGAAAACTGAAATTAACTGAGTTTAGCATGGCTGAAATGGTAGGGAGGGTCGGGACATAGCTCTGGGTAAGGAGAGTAACTATCCCCCGTCCTATCCTTTCCATTTGCCTGATGCCAGAGCGCCTCGTTATGGACGGTTGGGGTTAGGATCTCCACGTAAAGGAACCTGGAAGTCCTGGGGAGTTTCATTGCTCATATGAAGCCAAACATCAAAGTATTGATTACCAATTGTAAGTAAATGTCAACATATTATGAAATGACTTGTTTCTCTAGCACGGTAAAACAATAACGGACCTCTGAAAGCTGCGAGGACAAAGTTTTATTAGCATCATTTGTTCTCATCTCTACTCAGGCTGCATAATCTTCACACATCACAATTTGGTCTGACGCTCAGATGCTCAGATTCATTCCTGACAAAGATCTGCGTCCATCCAAATCCATAATCCCTAATAAAATATGATGGCGTGTCACTTTTGTTCGAGCTTCCTTGTTCCTTTCAGGCAATGACTTCTGTGATCTGTGGCGGTAATTTCCTGGACTAATCAAGTACAAATGATCGCACAAAGCGGGAAGGATATTGGAACCGATCGCTATCAACACAAACTGTGACACCAGAACTTCCTGTTTGTCACATCTGCAGCAAATGAACTGAAAATATGGCCAAATGTGAAGGTTTCGGTTCAAAAGAATGAGTTGATAGAGGAGAGGTGGGTTGCGTTGTCGCCCCCTAATGGCGAGCGATGAAGCTTTCCCCGACGTTTGTGCGTTCCCAGGTCTGGTTTTGGTAGCCTGAGGTGAAATGGCTCCCACCTTTAACCACTCGGGGCTCATTAGAGCGATACAATCAGAGTCCTCCGTTTAATGAAAACATCCTTCAAACTTTTCACATCAAAGCAGCAACAACACAACTGAGAAGATCCCGTTTTTACGCCAATGTGTCAAATTGTGGCCGAAACAGTTTGTTGCTCTCCTCAACTTGATCAAACTTGAGACGCAACTTTCAAAATGCATTTTCCAACATCCCCAAAAAAAGAGAAATAATGAGCTAAGTAGGTCATTTGAATCACATTCAGACATCTAGACCACAAATAAAGGACCTGGGGTGAAACCTTGCACCTTTCTTGAGTCTCCCTCCTCCAAAAACATGCAGCTCAGATGAATGAAGAAACTCTAAACTTATGATAGAGCGCAGACAAAATAAATGTTTCACTTATTCATTCATTGCCTTCTTCCTGTCCCACCGCCTCATTCTGCTGATGGCTTTGCATGCCTCTGATTCACCTGGTGAAATCTCACACTCACTCACACTCACACACACACACACACACACACACACACACACACACACACACACACACACACACACACACACACACACACACCCCCTCCCTGTGCTCTCCACTCCACTCCGCACTCTCGCCTCCTCCTTCCCCTCCCGCCGAGTTCACCCCGCGCCACAGTTCAAAGGGGTTTTGCCTGTCTAGCCTCGGCGTTTAATGTTTAAGTATTGGGAGCGGCTGGAGAGTGCAAATAAAATGCCTTTACAGACTGCGGGGCACGCTGAGGGCTGCGACTCCTCCGCGTACTGTATTGTGAAACCTCCATTGTGCGTTCGCCGAGCGGCCCGGAGGCGTGTGAATCTGTTCAGCCCCGTCTTGCTCTTTGCCTCGTCGCTATGTTTGATGCGTGCGGCTTAGATAAACATTTAGACGGACATAACTCAAAAAGTTTACAACGCCGACAAAAGGGTGGGACATGCGTTCGCCCAGGATGCACGGCGGCCGCGTCTGCTGCTCCAAACAAAGTGTTTGTCAGGCGTTCAGAGGAGGATAAAGGTTTGAATGTGGACCCCACCTGCAAACAACACAATGTCTTGCGGTAGGGCCTGCGTTCCTATTGGCCGCCAGAGAGGAAACGGGGAAGGAAAACAACACAGAGCCTGACACCGCTTCTATGTTTGTGCGTGATTATTCTGTAGTCCTAATCCGTCCAACAATGTTACAAAACATTCAGACAGGAGGAGGCATTAAAGCCGTAATTGAGGGACTTAAACCTGGCAGAACTCCGCTCAGCCGCTTCTAGTCGCGTCTCGCTCGTGCTTGATCGAGGCCGCGGTGCGAGAAATCAAACATGGGCGTGGATTCTATAAGTGTATCTTTTAATTCCGCACGTCAGCACGAAGAGTGAACTCTTTAGACAAAAAAAATAAGGGGGGGGAAGGTGAAAACTGATGACTCACTGGCCGTTTTTCACGCCTCACGCCAGGATTAGCCGTCACATGCAACAGGCTTTCTGATTGTGTGTGTATGTGTGTGTGTTTGTGTGTGTGTTTGTGTGTGAATTGAGCAATGCCCTCAATCCCCTCGGAACGGTTTCCTAAAATCAGACGTGTGTGTTTTTCTGCTGCGTCATCGTCGAGGCCACGTGGGGCTGAAAGTACAGAATGGAACGGCGTTAGATTGGGATCTGGGGCAGGTGTTTAGAGTCGTAAAATGCCTGAAATAATCTACTTCCTGTTTGAAATTATGAACTTTAAAGGGTTATTACACCACAGAGGTTCATAACAAATGCAACTGTATCATGTTGCCAGGTGAGAACACACAGTTTTAAGGCTAAAACGGTGTGAAACATTGAACTCGGCGCTTTGTTTTGATCTGACAAACACACACTTCCTCGCATTCAAACGTAGCCTGCAGTTGATTTCTTGGCCCAGCTTGTATCAGATCTAGGTCCGTGTGTGTGTGTGTTGTGTTCCTCTGCTGGGTGGGGTGTTACCACATCAGGGCGATTCACACAAGTTTGAACCACAAATAGCTAACAGAAACGTGTCCCCGGGTGCTTTTATCAGTTGTATAAAACTGTCTGCTGCTTTAATTCGCCTTACGTGCAAAGCTCCGCCCCCTCTGGCACCCAAGCAGGCCAACAATGAAATGTAATATCTGCTGCAGGTCTGATAGAAGGCTGCAAGTTCAAATCCACTCCTATTTGTGTTATTGTTGTCGTGCCACAGATGAGGACTGAGGGCTCGGAGGTCCCTCACCTCCTCCTCCCCCCGCCCGCTCGCCGTGGTTTTGAGGCGTCCGTGTTGCATGCCAAGGTTTTATCTCAGAGCTGTGATAGCTGAACCTGAAGGTACCCGTGACCTCGGGGCCAAACCGGAGCCTCCCGGGGTCCCGCGGCCGCTGTCAAACCCCGTGTTTGAACAACACCTCTGCAGAGAACGACGGCGGCTGAGGGAAGACAGCTTGCGAACGGCCAAGACATTTAGCAAAGGGAGAAAGAATTCAAGTGCGACGGAGATGTCCGGCGAGCGTCTGAGCCCCGGCATCTTTGTTTGGCCCAGACTGGATGTTCGCAGTGTCAGCGAGCGGCGGGGGAGCCTCACCTGCCCGGTTGAGGTGCTAGAAGCTTGGCACGGAGCCAACGCCGGGCTGGAGGTCAGCCAGGATGAGCCCTGATGAACCCAAACACACAGGTCGGCCCCTCAGCTCAGAGCGGCTGAGCCTCACTGTCAGTCTGAGACGAGCTGGAAGGCTGGAATCATTCAAAGAGGCGATTTGTTATCGCATGGGACATTTGCTTATGGTTTTCCTGTTTCCTGGATCATTTTAGACTGCCTGTAACTGGTGTGTGTGTGTGTGTGTGTGTGTGTGTGTGTGTGTGTGTGTGTGTGTGTGTGTGTGTGTGTGTGTGTGTGTGTGTGTGTGTGTGTGGCGTTTATGTGAGTCATGTGTGATGGTTCTATCCGTTTGTAATCGACATCAAATCACTTCTGAACAAACTTTGATCACTTCAATATAAATGTGGGAATCAAAGGAGGCTAAAGGAGACAGACACACACACACACACACACACACACACACACACACACACACACACACACGCGCACACACACACACACACACACACACACACACACACACACACACAGGTTTACAGTGGTTACCATGGCTTAATCTGCTGAGTGGACTTTGGAAGGGTGGATGTGATCCTTGGCTCGTTACACACTCACACACACTTCGCTTGTTTACGCTAAACAGGCCGAGGCGCTGTGGGAAGATTCGGTGAAAGGGGACTGGAACACATCGCCACCTGAAAGAGGCGCAGCCTGCCGAGTCCTGTGAGCCAAACACTCCTACAGTTAAACTCATCGACTCGTACTGGGCTGCAAGTGTTCTTAGAATACAAAACGGGACGGAGCCGTGACGCACGAAACGCGCAACGAGGGCGCACAAACAAAGACAGATTCGAACGTTTGGCTTAAGCGACATACTGTGATTCACTCCAAATGAGGAATTCTGTTCAAACTATAACACTTTAATTCATTTTATAGACTTTTGCGTGCGTTTATGAGTCACGTGTTGGTTTTGTAGAAGAGTGAAGTGTCTTAGAGTGACGTGACGGGAATTCACCTCCACCAGTCTTGATATAAAGTTTAGATTCTCTGGTTGGGGACTTATTTTGCATGTTATACGGTCACTACCCGGCACAGCTTTGCGCACTGCGCGTCCTCCCTCCGCGTCTGTGTGCGGAAAAGTTCACACACATGTCCACACATACACACGTCCACACGTCCACACACAGACACACAGACACACAGACACACACAGACACACACACACGCAGGGGAAAATCACTTCACCTAACTAGCCGAGCTCCTCCGCACTCACTGCCGCTCTCGTGTGAGCTCTGGAAGCCGGGAGTGAGGGAGGGAAAGACGGCGTATAATTGATGTTTTCCCATGGAGCGGCCCCGCCTCCCCGCGACACAGGCGAACCCTCAGGTGGAAGAAATCTCTTAAGATTTGGTGTGTGTGTGTGAGTGTGTGTGCGTGCGCGCGCGTGTGTGCGTCAGAGAGTGTGTGTGTGTGTGTGTGCGTCAGAGAGAGAGTGTGTGTGTGTGTGTGTGTGTGTGTGTGTGTGTGTGTGTGGGATAACATCAGGAGGTTTGTCTAGGCGAGCCAATGAAGACCCACCCCTGCTATAGATCGCTGCTATAATACCAAAGCAGAATAAGCGGTCGGCTCACACAGGCGGCAGCAGCTTCGGTGCTCTTGAGACCCCGTGGCTCCTTTTTTTTTTTGAATCCCCCCGCTGTACTTTTGGTTTTCCCGGGGTAACCGCTCCTCCTTTTCGATGCGCCCCGCAACCGGCGTCTGTCCGAGGCGATCATTTCCGCACCTGCCGCGGTAGAGGGAGAAGAGCGAGAGAGAGAGAGAGGGGAGAGAGAGAGACCACAGGCAGCAGGGCGAAGCAGAGGAGGAGACAAGGACGTATAGAGAGAGAGAGAGAGGGAGAGAGAGAGAGAGTGAGCCGGGAGAGAGAGAGAGGCGCAGGCGGCGGAGATTACACACAGCAGCGACCGACTCGGCTCAGACACACACACACACATACACACACACACTCACACACACAGACACATATATATATATATATAAATATATATAAATTACAACAACAAACAACAACAATAACAAGAATGTCGCTGTGGACCCGAATCGCGTTGGTCAGCCTCGTCTGCTTGTCCTTGGCGTCCTCCGGGATGGGATGCGGGCCGGGCCGGGGCTACGGCCGGAGGAGGCACCCGAAGAAGCTGACACCTCTCGCGTACAAGCAGTTCATCCCCAACGTGGCGGAGAAGACCCTCGGGGCGAGCGGCCGCTACGAGGGCAAGATCACCCGCAACTCCGAGCGATTTAAAGAACTGACGCCCAATTATAACACTGACATCATCTTCAAGGATGAGGAGAACACCGGCGCGGACCGGCTCATGACTCAGGTAAGGAGGCGGAATCACCCCGCTTTCTCTTACGCCGCTCGTCTCCTTTAACGCACCATCACTGCGCACCGCAACAGCCTCCTCTCCGGGGCTGATTGCGCACCTTGTTTTATGAAGTAAAGTCTTGTTTTAAGCTGCTGTCAAACTCCCTTATACACTAAGAAACTTCCCTGGGTTATGTTTAAGGGTTTTGTTGCGTTCTAAGCGGATGTAGAGATCCTTGTGGAGACGCAGGACAGTCAGGACACTCGGCCTTCATGATTGTGACAGTCTGTGTGAAATATTAATGTGCTCCTCTGCTCATATCTATATTTGTATCCGCGTTGAGGCTGTTTGTTGTTCGACAGGCGCACATGCAGGAGGATCTCGTTGCGTTTGCGCTATTTCGCCTCTTTTAAGCGCGTTTTTCTTCATCCCAAAGCCGGGGGATGCGCACCGCTTCAACCCAGACCTTCAGATTTAAAACACTGACATTTATCTGAGAGTGTTTCCCCCCCCTTTTTCCGTTATTTTGTATTATTATTATTATTATTTACAAATGGCCGGGACTCGAGCCTGCATGGCGCACAGGACTGAGCGTAACACCTTTTGCATGAAAGATGGCATCGTCTTCTATACGCTCCATCCTCGCGTGGTCGCTGGGTTAGTGATGCCTATAGGATGATGCACACACTCCGGAGAGACGCCTCGATTCCTCTCGGTCTCCTTCCCCGGGCAGGCAGGCAGCGTGACTTTTAGCACCGAGGATGCTGGTGAATTATTAATGGCGCTTGGGTGATATTGGCTCAGGAAGACTAAAATGCCGCGGTGGTGGAGGTGATGGTGGAGGTGATGGAGGAGGTGATGGAGGTGGAGGCGCGCAACCCACCGGAGCCCCTGAACCCTCGGAGGCACCGTGCATGAGCTCGGATCAAATATTCACTGTGCGTGCGGGTCTCTGCGTCCCTCCAGCCCCGCTCCCCTCCTCCTCCTCCTCCTCTTCCTCCTCTGCTCCACCACACCGATGGGCTCCTCCGCCAGACACAAAACGAGTGGCTAGGGGCTGCGATCGAGCAAATCAGAGAGGGTTCACTCGAGGAGGCTCCAGTTTAGAGTCATTTCACTGTGAATTCTCTCCTTCCTCTCTGCACCAACACGCTGCTGGGGATCAAACCTGATCACAGAACCAAGATGGGAGTTAGAGTGGACGCGGGCGTCTGTGGCCTATTTATGGGCTCTAATAAAATATTTAGGAGTATTTCTATAATCTTTCTCTGCTTTTTGTTTGTCCGCGTTTATAAGAACTCGGATTGTTGTGGCTCATTGTGCACGATAGGCTTCTCATGCAGCGTAATGTACACGGAGGCGCTTTAAGGGAATCTCTCACTGCGAGCCATGGACCGCAGTTTGAACTTATGACCTTTAGCCAGCGGGAGTCGATGTTAAATTAAAACACGGCAGATTGCTTTGGACATATGTGAGGTTTGTCTTTTGGCGTTATTTTAAAGCTGAATTCGTGTTTGTATATGTGGGCAAACGTGAAGGCTGGAGCCGGTGTAAGTGTCGCCACATGGGGGGTTCACGCTGTGCCAAAAACGGCTTTACGCACACGCTTCCAACTGACTTTTACGCACGGATGTTGTGGGGTTTTACGCACGGATTTAACACGCCTCATTAGAAACCCTGCTGATCAAAATATACAAAACAAAACGACTTGATATGTGTCTAGTCTAGACTGAGCGGATTTGAACGAACGAGCGCGTAAAGCATTTGAACGAACGAGCGCGTAAAGCAGGGGGAAAGTTACCACACACCTGACGTGAAAATGTGACGGTTTGGAGGCGCAAACATGTCCAATATGACCCAAATTCATCCCTGAAACATATATGTTTTAAGCAGAAAGTTTTCGATGAAGTCTCACTTTGTTTCAGAGATGTATATCATGGCGTTTAAGGAGTTAAAAGGTGATGAATTATGTAGAATTGCACCTGGGATTCTTAGAAGTGGCAGTAAGAAAATACGACCGAGCCTCAGGACTCTTTAACTGGCTCGTCATAGTGTTGTGAGGATGTGTTTTGGGGGGAGAGCAGACGAGCTTTGGGGGTGCTTGTTTGTGCTGACAGGTAGCTGAGAAGTGGTTTCCTCCGACTCGCTCGTTTGTGTTGGAGATTAAGAGGGAGGCTGTCGAACAACTTCACCCCGTGAGCGCACTGATCTCCCGCTGGGCTTCACGGTGGCTGAGCAGAATTTGGCTTGATTTGCGGCACACGACCTAATGAATTAATAAATAGGTTCAAGCAGCTTTACGGCTCCCGGCTCCCACACAGTCGCACTCGGCAATGAGGGAGGTTTGTGTGTGGGTTTCTTCTTTTTTTTGGAAGGGGGTCGTTTTTATTCATCGCAAGTGTGAGATCTTTATTCTTATTAAATACGCGCTTATCCTGCGGGTTTTTACGCGCCAGAATGCGTAAAAACCTATGTTTGTGGCGTAGGAATAGAAGCTTTCTGTGTGTCCGTGGATGTTTCACAAGTCACTCAAGTCAGCGGGCAGATCACCTCCACTTAGGGAGGCGCGTCACGTCCCCGAGACTTTGAAGGGGGGGTGGGGGGAGAAGAATAATGAAAGTTTCCCTCCGCGGTCGCGCTGAAAAGACTCTTTGTGATGTTTTATTTGACATATTGGTGGAGTTGCTGAGAATAGTTGTCGTGGAGAAGGCCAAGCATCTTCCCCGGGAGCGCGCGGGAGGTTGTTGGTGCGAGGATTTATTCGCATGAGGACAAACTCCAGATTATCTTCCTATCATCTGCATATCAATTATATATTGAAAGAAAGCAGACTAAGTGCAAACACAAACTATACACCCCGTTAATTCAAACTCATTCATTGATTATGTATGTATTTAATGTGCGCAGCTTGTATAGTAAAGGACGCTGCAGGTCGCACCTTTCCAGGACCGAAGACTCCCATATGTTATAGACCAGTGAAGCGAATGCGGCCCCTTATCAATATTTCATTAGCAGCTCTCTGATCCGAGATGCGCTCTGACGCCGCTGCTTTCACACACACACACACACACACATACACAAACACACACACACATACAGCCCCATGCGAGCTCATATGCACCTCGCTCACCGTGCGTGTGCAGGGGGGGTCAGGTGCGTCAGGTGGGGATGGGAAGGTGCCCGGATGTGTATAAGGGTTCGGATGTGTTAGGTTTGATGAAAACACTCACATGTATGTCTTTGATGGCGCCATGTGGCTGATCGATTCCCCTCCCGCTTTGTTCCGTCCGCAGAGATGTAAGGACAAGCTGAACTCGCTCGCCATCTCGGTGATGAACCAGTGGCCCGGGGTGAAGCTGCGGGTCACGGAGGGCTGGGACGAGGACGGGCACCACTTCGAGGAGTCTCTGCACTACGAGGGCAGAGCCGTGGACATCACCACCTCGGACCGGGACAAGAGCAAGTACGGCACCCTGTCCAGGCTGGCGGTGGAGGCCGGGTTCGACTGGGTCTACTACGAGTCCAAAGCCCACATCCACTGCTCTGTCAAAGCAGGTAAGGAGAACCAGAGGGAGTCTAAAGGAAACTCAAAAGGGGCAACACAGTGTAGATTAAAAGTGAAGTAATTCCTGCATTGATCACAGAAACACTGGGAGCAAGTCAGGAGATCAAAGCGAAAATTACAAATTGCGTTTCTGACACATATGTGGGTCAATCATCTAATCATCACCAGTGAGGAGAGAATGAATCATCGACTAATCGCAGCGATTAATCGAGCGTCACCATCATCGGGGGACAGAATGTTTGGAGTGAGTTTGGAATCAATATGAAACCCCTGGCGTGTGTGTGTGTGTGTGTGTGTGTGTATGAATGATGTATGGGAGCATCCCTTCCTCCCTGTGAGCGTCTCCCTCCCTGCATGCAGCTCGTTTCCTGATCTTACATCGCCCCACACTGTCTCCTGGTGGGAACCACGACCGTCATCTATGAAGGCTCCTCCGCTTGTGACCTAGAAACACAAATGATCTCCTATAATGTGGCGGGAGTTGAACTAAACGGCACAGATGCTCCAGAAGACTCAGACTCCGTTTTTAAACCTAAAGAAACAACATTTAGTTTCTCTCATCAGACAGAATGAGGCAATGAATCAGAATCAGAATTTGAAATTATTCCTCCAATACTGATAAATTAACCATAGCAGATTTTTCCTTCTACTTCTTCATCTGGCCTTATTGATAAAATCCCTTATTTCAAATTCAACACACACTCCTTGAGATCACATGTAAGCCCGCGAGTCTGCGTGTCATTAGGGGTCACGCGCCTTTACCGAGAGGATTTGGCCGAACAATGTTGACTCTCTCGGGCTAAATCTGGTTCGCAGTTGTCACCTTATTTCATGCTCGGGAATCTTAAAAGAAGATTAAAGGGGGGGAAAAGCCTCAAATTCGGAGTAGGAGGAAGCCCCCCCACGATCCCCTCCCCTCCTCTTCCTCCCTCCTCCCCGCCTCCCTCCACCCCACCGGGACAGTGCCGAGCCTGGAGACCGGTATGTGAAGAGCTCCACACCAAGGCCAAAATTATTGTCATCCAGGCGGGCAACAAAGCAAGGGGAGAAGGTGGAGGAAAGAGGGGACATTGATGTTGCACAACACGGAGCATTTAAGAGTCCCGGGGCCCTCATTTAAATTCAAATCTACAACTTGGAGAGGCTTGGAAAAGTGGCTCCGCTGGGTAAATAGTAGTTGTGAGTCGCCTATTTGTGTGAATTGTCACATGGAGGTTTGTGCACCTGAGTAAATATGGAGAGAGGAGAGGAGCTGGGAAAAGGGGTAAGTGTTCTTTACCGAGAGGGACTCGATCCACAGGCTGATTTAGAATAACAATGCGAGCTCTTTATTGGGTTTTTTAATTAAGAATAGATGAGCCGAGGCTTTCAGACACGCAGGGCCGAGCCAATACGCATTTGGCACCGGGGAGGCAGGAGGCAGGAGACGGGCAGCATTATGTTAAATGCATATGGCCCCGCCGCGGTGCAGAGGCAGGGAGGAACACAAACACTGGGGGGAGAAAGAGTGTGTGTTTGTGTGTGAATGGGGCCTGAAAGGGGCCACACACACACATACCATCTGACATCAAGGGGGGAATAAATGTTGTTGTTGTTGTGGCGCTTTTTTGTGCGTTTTAACACATTTCTGTCTCTGTTCAGTTCACTAAGCATCTTCATCTTATTTCTACAGAAAACTCAGTGGCGGCTAAATCAGGCGGTTGCTTCCCGGGATCCTCCACTATCACTCTGCAGGGCGGGAGTAAGAAGCTCGTTAAAGACCTCCAGCCTGGAGATAAGGTCCTGGCCGCGGACCATGAGGGGAGACCAGTCTACACGGACTTCATGATGTTCATAGATCGAGACTCGGCGACCAGAAGGCTCTTCTACGTGATCGAGACCCTGGCGGGGGAGAAGATCACCCTGACGGCCGCGCACCTCCTCTTCGTCCGCCACAACTCCACGCTGGACCGGATGAGCGCGATCTTCGCCAGCCAGGCACGACCCGGACAGGAAGTGTTCGTGTTCGACCAGGACTCACGCCGCCTGCAGCCCGCGGGGGTCAAACGGATTTACACGCAAGAGCTCCAGGGCTCCTTTGCCCCCGTGACCGCGCAGGGGACCATCGTGGTGGACGAGGTCCTCGCGTCCTGTTACGCGGTGATCGAAGACCACGACCTGGCGCACTGGGCCCTGGCGCCGGTCAGGCTCGCCCACTGGGTGTCCTCGTTGTTTTTCCGCTCCCAGCGTGACGTCAGTGCGCAGCAGGACGGGGTGCACTGGTACTCCAAGATCCTTTACCAGTTAGGAACGTGGCTCTTGGACAGCCACTCGATCCATCCACTGGGGATGTCGGTATACCCGAGTTGAAAACTCAACTCCAGGAGACAGAATGAGACTAAATGTAGGACACACGAACAATCCAGTAGATTAAAAAAAGGTTAAATAATAATAATAATAAAAAAAATGAACGAACAAACACGACAAAGGCCCCCAGCGGAGTTGGGATATTTATTTCAGTGACTTTTCCATGATGTGTCCCCTTTCAAAGAATGAACGGAGCCTTAAAAAAAAAGTTTCTCTTTGAATAATTTATTCTCATGTGAACTCGCTGCTGCTGAGACGGTGCGCGCGGCAGAATTGTGCATAATCTATTTTTGTATATCTCAAATATAAAAAAGAAAAAAAAAGGAAAAGAGGAAAAAAATGTCAAGAGTGAGCGAAGACCGTGTAGAGGAGCTGAGTGACGTCATGTTCATATCCAGTATATGTGCAGCTGACTGGTCTATTTTGGGGGAGTTCAAGCTTCGTGGGGTTCCATAAATTATATTTTTATACACAGAATTGTAAATTAGATTTTGACAGATCGCTACCGAATCACATTTCGTTATTTGAAATAGTGTAAGATATGAGAATATATTTTAATTTAAATACAGTAGTTGGGAAAGTATTGGAAATCTTGTACTGCTTTTTGGTTTGATTCAGATTTTGTATTATTTCGGAGCCAGTCATGGTTCCAGTTGTCGGAGAGGGGCAGATATTCTGCCTCGTGTCTGCATTTCTCTGCTTTTTTCGTTGCGTTGTGTTTTCTATTTTGTGTGTTTTCTCCTGAGGAAATATCAAATGCAGATTCTGACAATTCAGTATAACAGTTAAAGAGTAGTACTGAAACCGTTTTTCGTTAAATAAATTAATAAGTAACTCCTGTAAATGTACTAAAAAATGTATTTTTCTTTTCATATTTTGTAATAGGGAAATAGTTTTATAGAGATGACTTGCGGCAGATGCACAGTTTGGATAGTAGGCCTATATAAATATGGATGTATATATACAGTATATACATGCATAGCCAGACCGTAACTTTCATAACAGGGCGATGTGTCAAAAATGTCTAGAGTTTATTATTTATATGTTTATTACAAAATGAGATAAAGAAACTCTTCAAACTTGCAGTTGTTACATGTCTTTGTCTCAGTTAGACCCACACGTGACCGAGAACACACAACACCAACAACACGCCAGCCAAATCTGCTGCTTAAGTGCATTTTAACGTCTTGTAATCTTATTTTATTTGTAGTATTTTAATGTTAGGACATATTCAGTGGGAGCAGATGACTTGGTTTGAGTAGAGCGGGAGATCTGAGGGATGTTTGGGCCTGTTTGGGGGAGAATATTGCGCTTTGAACTGCCTATTGCGTGCTTGCGAAATGTTGAGAGCTCATGTCAAATTTAACGAGGTTTGCCCACCGCAAATAACTTCCAAACCTGCAGACAAATTAAACAGAAGTGTGTTTGTTGGCCTCTAAATGTGCTTCCCGGTGTCTACTGCTGCCTCTGCCTCATGCTGCTGCTGCTGAGGTCACATTGCTCCGTCAGTCCTTTCACACGCCGCTACAAGAAAACGCACTTTTGATATTCTGCCCACACACACACACACACATTATATAATCCAGACATGTTAAATGTTCAAATACTTTCACCGAGACTCGACATCAACTATTTCTCACCTTGTGTGGTTTCATTTGGGACTGTTCTCCAAACGTGCCCTTTTCCCCACTTTAGTGATACAAGGGCGACATCTAGCGGTCAATAAGCGGTACCGCAGATCAAAACCTACAACGGCAGCTGTGCATGAGTGGATTACTACTGATCAAATCTATATTCATTGATACATTGGGAGGAGTAGGGGTTAGATTGAGAGATTGGGGGCTTTTATTTTGAAAGGTATTCAGCATTTGAAGTTCCATACTACACTGGTTGATACACTAATCAACTGCAGAGTGAGGAAGAAAAGAAGTTGCAGAGTGAAGAGTGTACTAACCTCTCCATGGTAGTCTCGGCGAAACGATAGAGCTGCCCGTCTCCCAGTTATCAAAGGCAGGACGAGGCGTTGAACGTGGCTTTCTGAAGTGTTGCAACACGAGCAGGAATTCCATTTCCTTCTCCCAGGTCACCCACATTGTGTTTAGCTGTTGATATTGCGAGGTGGAAACTAGGGAGGGACAAAGCGGCCCATCTCTCCCAGCGCTGTGACCTTGGGTCCCTGACAGATACAAAGGCGTCCGTGCGGGGCAGCATTCCTCAGAGCAGGTAAACAGAGCCTCCGCTAATCCCTCCAGGGGCCCTCAGTCTGCTGGAGCTCAACAACGGCTTTTACAAATGTTGACATTTGCAAACACGGCACAGTCTGGCATTCTGGAAAACAAAAAAACTCTGTTTCTATGCGAGCTCTGCAAATGGCAGCCGCCGGGGCCTTTCTGGGCTGTTCCACCATGAGAGCGCTCCAAGCTGAGAGTGGTGAGAACATGAAAACACACGAGGGGTCAGAAGACACAATGACGACACAATCACAACAACACATCCTCAGACTGGACGACAAAGACAAGACAAGATATTCAGATTTTACAAAGACTCACAATGGACAGAGACTAGACAGACATGAGAGAGACAGGTGGACAGACAGCAGACAGGTTTACTTCACACAAGCGTAATGCCAGAAAAATCCGAATGCAACATAAATGCAGATTGTAACACACACTATGGTATGAGAGATCCCACCAACCTTCCCATTTGTTGCTTTGGATGAGACTGTGACTGCATAAGTGTACATGGCCACAATGCGGAAGATCAATGATGGCCTCTTGTACTTATTCTTTTAAGCGGTTCTGTGTATCTGTCTCCACTTTTAAGTCGAGACATAAAACATAAATGTCTTTATAAACCTGTCAGCAGACTTCAGCTAACGGTCAAACTTCACCTTTACTCTAGAATCAAAGGATAATAAAGAGTCAAACATGTTTCAACACGACACACTAACAGTTTCTACCATTGACAATGAAAAAAATAACAACTCAATGTCATTGTGTAGATCAAAGTTTATTTCCAATTCACTTCTGGCATCACTTTAGGAAACATTCCATCTCTTTGAGACGTTACATCATAAACAGCATCAAAACAAATGAGGCACAATGCTTTCAGATTTTTCCAACACAACACAGATGACTTCATGTCACACAGCAAACTGGCAGCTACCGCACACAAAGATCCGTCAACAGTTTCAGTCAAAACTCAAGCGGTTGGATTTTCAGCGATCTGAGTCACTTTATGGCCGCAGCGTACTGGAAACCCCGCGGCTGCGTCTGTTTCAAAATCCAACCAAACAATGAAAAGTCAAGAAGCCGGAGTGACCTTTGGGCGGAGTGAAAGCCGTAAAAAAAGCGACTTTGGAGTTACACGTGTGTGCGCGTATGAGCTCAGTGAACCCGGCTGTCGTCACAGAGATGGAAACCTCCATCCACCGGGTTAACAAACAACGGCGGTCCAGGTAAGGCCACCCTGCTCGATACAGAAGCTTTCAGTTCATTCAACAACGGCAGCATCAAAGGGGGGAAAGATGAGGAGCCGTCAAACAATCAGCGACGGCAAGAAAAGCAGTAATGAAAAGGCAACATGGCCGCCGCTCTGCTCCCCTGCTGAAGCTAAGACATTAAAGGAAGCAAACACAGGTTAAAGCACGGCTGCACTCCGGGGTCACGCGTCTCTGAAAGAGGACCACAACTGTTACACCAATCACACCCAAATCTGAGGGACGACTCTCACAACACACACCAGCATGTGGAGGAAGAGTTCAACCAGAAGTTTGTCTATTTTAGTAGTTTGGAGGATCACAAGCACATTTTATTTACTATCAAACCCAAACGATTGAATCAACAAGACAACTCAATGAGCCCAGAGGTGAAGTGTTTTGGATTGAGAAACCAAAATCAAATCAAATCAAAACCCCAAAACCAAACCAGTGCTTCCAGTGAAGACAAACCAGCCTGTGACAAACACTGAACTGTGCACGTGTGTGTGCACGTTAATCTGGAATACTGAACGCTCCAAACAAAAATGGGAAAAGGGAAACAGAGAGGAAATCACAATAAATGCAGAGGGTAGAAAAATCAAGAAAACAAGATAAACAGTTTACACACATTTAGTACTTTCATCCTAAAGGACCATAACAGTGACTTTACATGTTTAACCTCAATGAACCAGCAACTGCAAACACAAAGCTCGCCAATCAATCAGTTTCAAACGTCAGGATGCCAGTAAACAGTTTGGAGTTTGATCCTAAGTGTAGTCAGCTGTGAGGTAAATGTGACATGTAGCTATCAGCCAATACATGCAAAATCTACGGTATGGTCCTTTAAAGGATAACAAGTATTAAGTTAGGCAGCTGGGTGAAGTCTGCAGTGAGACGCCGCTCTGGATTCAACCTAAGAGACGGAGAGAGGGACGTTATTCCTTCAGCCATCAAAGGGACCTGCTCAATAGAGAAGAAGGTGGCAGTTAGTGTGAAGGGGGGGTGGCGGGGGGGGGGCAATGATTAACCAAGGGCTGGAGTGACCACCGTCACATTAGGAAGGATGAAAGTCTCCACAGATCACTTTGAATCAAGTACACCAATAACCTCCTGAGGCTATGTCAAAGAGAGAACTTTAAAGTGCATTAGTGGTTTGTTACTCATAGAGAAGCTACTCCAAGACACAGAGCAGCATGTTGCAGATGTACAGTAAGTATGTACGTCTTAAAGTTAAGGTACAGAGAGATCCAATGTGGATCTGTTCAGGTATTATAAAACTTTTATGTCTTATAAGTCATTAAACTAGCATAGCAGATACTTTATCAAAATCCATAGGATTTACTTTAGAGCACTAAACTCCAATAGGAAGTGCAGCAGCAGTGGATACACACGGTCAGGCAACACACACCTCCACATTAGAGCTCAGTACTGAACAAAAAAAGTACAAAAACAAACAAAAAGTCAATAGAGAACAACTGTACAACATACAAAGACCCACACAACCTCAGAATGTACAAAGAGTTTAGAGGCACCAGGGAACATAGAGGGAACACTTTGACACATCTGTGCTCAAACCTTTGGTACAAACCCAGACTCTCCTCAAGAGCGAGTGCAGCTCTCAAACCCTTCTTTTACTTTGCTAATTTCAAGTAATTTTAAAAAGGAAATACCACTAAATTTCAAGTTTTTAGGTCAAATTAAAGCCAAATGTGACTATGGACAACTGTATCCCAAAGCTCCGAGCCAAGAGAACCAACAACCCAACCCATGATGTCATCCAGACGCACAGCCAGAGTCAGGACACATGGTCAACTCCTCCACGGTCACTATAAACATTATCCTGCATTATAGGGGGTGGGGTTAGCTGTTAAGGGTGCTGTTGCGATTAATATACACTATACTGTATATTGGAAGCGGTACATTGGTATGACATCACAGTTTCATGGACAGGACCAAACGTCTCTGCTTCCTGACTGTGGGAGACAGTTGTGAACGTTAACTCAATTTATACAAAACAAAACTTGAAGACAGAAACACCAAAATTCAGTGGCAGTCCTCTCAGAATCGTAACCGGGCAGCGAGAGAAACCCTTCAAGAGCTACGAGGTGTTAAGATCAAGTCAAGTCAATACCCAGGAACTTTAAAAATACTGGTATCAAAAGCATTAAAACCTGGCACAAATAAAAAAAGGACCCTTTGCCTTAAAAGCACCACACACACGGACATGACACACAACCACACACACATCTTTGGACTAGAAAGTTTAACCGGCTTCACATACCTGAGAGGTTCACGGTATATTCGCCATTTTTTATTTTTCTCATTTCCCCTTGGATTTTTCTCAAACGTCTTTATAAACAGAAAAAATGTGATCCGGACATTGGCTTCCATTTTGGTTCTATGTTACAAGTGATTCATGTCTGGACACGTCAACAGGTTCTTACACATTAAAATGTTGAATACAACACGAGTTAACTCAAAAAACATCTAACAAGGATAAATATAGAAGTGAAGGTTCTGTTGTTAGGTACACATTTGCTAGAGATAATGGTTGCCCCCTCGCCTCGCTACGCCTCCTACTGAGTGATAACGTACAGCAGCCGCAGCTCTGGATGGGAGTTAATAATAAACACGAATAAAACCAGAACTTTTCTCTTTTTAACAGATCTGAAAGCTGCTATGGATTAATATGTCATGTTTGAGGGAGAAAAACAAAAAACGTCACCCCTTGTCGGTCGTCTAAAGAGCTTGTTTGTTACGTCTCTCAATAACACAAAATACTATGAGGCGTCAAAGAAAAGGTGACTGTTCCTCCCTCGATGTTTAAACTTTGATGATGCTTCACCAAATCAAAACTGACACTCATGCACATCAAGTACTTTAGTAAGTCATAAAGTATTGGGCAGTGCGATAAGACTTCCCTAACGAGTGTGTGTGCAAGGAGAAAAAGAAACGGGAGTCATTAGACAGTAGTAACGACAAACAGCCCAAACACTGGACGTCTGAACCATCAGAAGGGGGCGACACGGGGGGACGAAGCATTTAGAGAACGTTTCCCTTTCTCATCGTAAAGCCGAACACCTACAACACCAGCTTATTGTTTGCAATTAAAAGTGCCATGTCAGCTGAAATCGACTGGGTGATAAAGGCACCGCTTCAACTTATAGTAACACAAACTCAGATGGATTATTAAGGATGGGACTACATACGACGTTTATAGCAACTCTGAAAATGTCACGGAAACGTGGGCGTGAACCCTGAGAGGAATTTGGGAGCCGATCTCACCGATCTATCGCTAACAGGAAACAGTTTGGTGTGTTCAATTCCCCCAACAACAATACATATCCTTGACGCGATTATAAAAAAAGCCACAAAACACACACACACACACACCAACATACACACACACACACACACACACCCTCAAAGCACACTCGGCACAGATTAGAAACCTAAACTACTTCTTAAATCAGATACAAACTAAAAAACATGCGTCAAAAACACCTGAAATATTTTAACCCAGAATTCACTTCAGGTGACAGTTAAAAGACCTAATGACCTTTAGGACACGGGGCTTTTTAAATGACTCTACGAACTACAACCAAAGATACTCTGACCAATTTGTCAGAAAAGCACCACTTTAACTGACAGCACTGTGAAACTCAGGGACGTTTACATTTCCAAACCCTTCTGGAAGTATAGAATAACCTTAAATGTGTCGCGGCCTGATCAGGCTCTCTCTGGAATGTGTCAGATGTTTAACCATCACACTGAGTTGACAGCGTGTAGCCAAGTTCTCCACGGGTTTGTGCCGTTCAACCCAAACTCCTGATCCGATGGACTGGGGCTCTATCTGAAAGTGGCCAGACGGAAACGATGTTAAGTGCCAAAAGTGAGGAAATGCTGCCATCTACAGGCCAAAGACGGGAAGAGCAGCGCCACGACCGCAAGCACAACCTGCATTCACACCATGCAGCCAAACACCAACACTAAAAAGAATGACTACACTACAAATGTGAACTTTCAATCTTTTTCATGGCATTGTATATCTGACTGTAGAGGGGAGCAACCATTATCCTACAATAACGGTGGCTTTAGTGTCCAGGTAAGATGCACAAAACATTCTTCACAAACTACACCAGGGTTAATTGTTCCATTAAGCCCCCCCGGTGCCATTTAACGCCACCGGTCAGTGGTACGGCGACTTCAACCACAGGCATGATTGCAGGTAAAAATCGATGTGTTCAGTGTTCCACGGTGATGGGCGATGAATGAAGATTGACGCTTCATGTGCAGAGACGGCGGCTGTCAGCGAACCCCAAAGAGACGAGGAGACGCTCCCGTGCGCAGGATGTGGGCGGTGCCTCCCGCATCACCAGAACGTGACGTCTTGTGAGAGGACTCTCCCTTTGTTTTGCGCACTCCTCATCCGTCGATCAGTGACACATCAATGTGGGACAAATCAATCATGTGCCTGTGTGGGGTTTGCAATGACAACGTTTGAGCTGCTGCATCGGTGGGGCCAAGGTACAAATTTGTCAAAGACTTTCAATTCAATGGCAAAATGCAGAGGGCTACCGCGGCCGTTTAAGTGAGATAAGAACCTAATGGATAGAAAGAGGTATTGATTACCTGTGGAAGCTCATTTGAAAACTTGCCGCATGCTGGGGAGTGGAAAATTTGGCAACAGCTTTCCTCTGCTGGGGCATCATTTTGAACATCTGCAATGAGAGACACATATAAAGATAAGACACAAATACAACCTCTACTCCTTCCACAAGAGGGAGAGGGGGTGGGGAAGATGATTCCATTTCAATCATGTTTGTCTACCTACACAATGCCTACAGTAGAGGGCGCTGTAGGATCACAGGAAAATGCTACTACTCAGTGCACAGAATTATCTAGTAATTTAGTATTATTACATATAAATAGATGTGGTAGTACATATACATGCTTACTGTTTAAACACTTGACAATGGGGTTATTGTTATTACAAAGTGAAATTTAAAAATAAGTGTTTAAAAGAGTTCTTCATGCAATAAGCTGAATCTCAATGTGACGTACCTCGATGGGGCCGATGGACTTGAGCAGGTTCTGCAGCTGAGCGTCGGTGGTCGATGTGGAGAGACCCTCGATGGACACGGTGCAGCGTTCCCTCTCGGCGCTTCGTGGGCTCTGTCTGGTGGCCATCGCACGACCTCTGCCCATCTGCCCACCCCCTGGCCCAGCAACCCCTCTGCCGCGGCCCCGGGCCGAAACGACAACCTGCACCAAAAGGCATGTGCGGGAAAAATGAACCCACATGCGGGGAAAATGGGGCGGGATGGGAAGAGAGATGAGAACGCAGATTGAGCCTTTTTCCTGCTTGAACAGGCGTGTTGATGTTTTAATCCTGCATTGAGCCGTGAGGAGGGGAGCCATTTTCTCAGCAAAAACAAAAATATACACAGACGTTTTTTAGTCTTTTACCTCTCATACACGGCATGCTTTGACTTGATTGACTTATCATATCGCTACATAGAACATCAATGTCAGTCCATGAAGCATACGTGGCATGTGCATAGGTTGCATCTTCATGTGAGCTTGCGACTGATGTTTCTACAGCTGCAGACGAAGTGGAGGGGGGAGAGGGAGCATGGAGGAAGCAGTGGGAGAGATTTTGTGTGTGTGTGTGTGTGTGTGTGTGTTGGGGGCGGGGGAGCATAAAGGGAGAGGAGCCAAGCAAGCGTTATGGTGGCTGCCTTACCCTGTCAGCGTCAGTGAATATGGTAACTGTGACAGCAGCCTGGTGGTGACAGGCGTGCAGAGAGGCCAAGGGACCCTGTGTAGCCTCCCGTGTTACACTGCTTTCAGCTTGTCAATACTCCTGCACCTGGCACACTGTCCTGTCTTATTACCACCACTGCTCGATTGGTATGTCTAGTGAATGCCAGGGCAGGACGACTCTACAGGAGGCGTTTCAGCTGCTTTTATTTCTGAACTGCCTTTACCGCATGGTGTTATTACACTCTTTAGGTGCAGGCATCTACTGCACCGACAAGTCGGCCTCAAATTTATTATGTACCCTGTTCTGCTGCGCGTTGCCCACGCCTCCTCGGCCAGCCTGGGGTGTCGCACCGAGGGCCTGTGGCTGCTGTCCGGTCAGGGTGTGCGGCATGGTGACCTTCCTCTGGATGCCGTGGTTGGCCTGGTTGGTTGGCCATGGACCCTGCTGCTGCTGCACTGGTTCACTGGTGGCCTCAGGCCCGATTCCACTCTGGACAGGGAAGATTGAGAAAAAAACATTTTAAACCTCAAACTACATTTCAGCTCTTAGCTCTGCTCACATGCATCACAAACCTCTATTCAAATGAAGCAATTAGGGAAAAAAAACCATCAAATTCATAGACATCAGGGAGACAAAGCAAAATGAAAACGTGCCAGCCTGGGAGCCGGATCCCCCTCCAGAGAGGCTGTGGGGAATAAAGAACAACCCAACAAGGTGATGGTCTCATTATCAAATAAAGTCACAGCTCAACTGTGTTGACGTGCGGGGAGGAATTGAAGGTCGTCTCTTCTCCCACTCTACAGAGAGATGTGACAGATCAATACAGGGGAAGAAAAGCAGCGCTATCTCCGACCTGTCCCCAGTCGAGAGTAAATGGATTAATCCCTGCTATAGAAATCACAGCTCCTGATTGCATCCCTCAAATGCTAAGCTGCATTACACTGGAACGACAGCTTCTCGATGTGTACCCAATCCCCCCTGCTCCCCCCACAAGCTTTTGTGTCTTGCGCTGCTTTGTATTATCCCTGATGAAAATATAATTTGCCTCTTATCTGTGTGCCTAAGCCATACAAATCCAAATCCTCAAAAGTGGTAACTTTCTTACACAGGTATTATTGTGCCCCTCCCGACCAAGAAAGATTAATTACAAGGGTCTTGGATTGGCATTCTTTTGTTGCCGCACACCTGAGAGATGGGTTGATGGAAAGACAGATGGGGGAGACAACACGCGGGGGAGAGAAGACAACACTGTCAAGCACCCGTTGATAAGAGAACAATGTGGAAGAGGGTACGACTAGATAATCTTCTTTTCAATGCATCTACAAGCCAAAGCCATTCCTCTCAGTTTCTATCTCTCTCTCTCTCTCTCTACCTCGCTGCCATTTTTTCCCTCTGACACATCAGGTAGGTCTGCACAGGTTTTCTAATAGTACACTGACACCTAGTTATCTTCATCTGCAGCTAGCCTGCAATTTTGGCTCTGTAGCACGATCCTCCGGGATGGAAAGCAGCTTATTTCAAATACTATTACATCTTACCAACTCGGCAAGTATGATTGTTTCAGCTGCACGTCTTTGTAATTTTTGTGGTTCATTTGAAATTAAGGCTGCAACAGTTACTTGTCAAATAAGACTAAAATTGCATGACAGTGTAAAAGAAAAATCCCGTCCAGACTTTGTTATGCAGCATGAAAACAATGTGTTTAGCTCCATCAATGCTACTAAATTAGTACTTTAATAATCTTTATAGGATTCTAACTATCACAAACCATCAAAATTAACCAAAATCGTACCACTTACAGCGAAATTAACTAATAACTTTTTCCTCTCGTCAAAACAGCTTAAATATACTGTAATGCTTAGGTTTTTCCAAAAAAGAAACAAACTATGTATCAATCCAATGCAGCCACAAGGGGGCACTAACCCATTACTGTCCATCATTCACCCTACATAGGAAGAATCATTCCAACTCTCTGCTCATCTGACATTACATGAAGTTGTGCACGTAGCATTTGTCACTCTTGTTCCACCCTCTTCAAGACCTCCATCTCTGAAGCAATTCTTTGTTGCTCTTAAATGAGGATGTCAACCTTTAAGAGCACTGATAAGGTATCCAACACTACAGATAAATGTCATACTGTCCCGCTCTAAAGGTAGATGTACCTGAAGGCATCGTGGCTTAAATACCAGTTCCCAAAGCTTAAGAGAGGCAAACTCTACACAGATCAATTTGCCAAAATGACACAGACATCAGCGTGTCATTCCCATAGGTTAGACATGTTTTAGATTACAAAACAGATACTCTGGGGGAAATCAGTGGCATTTAAAAAAGGTGCAAAAGAATCTCTAGTTTTAAGTCATTTCACTTGTGGGTGAATAAGCTGTGGAGTATCAAATGCATGCCGACACAAAAACAAAAGAAGAAACAGAAACACACTCACTGCTCCTGAAAGTTTGACGACTCTGACTTTTTGCGGCACCTGTGGACCCGCTTGGCCACTAGAACTTCTGGTCCGCTGCATCACAGTTCTTTTGACGCCGGGTTTGGGTGTTTGAGGATGGGTCTGGAAAGAGCCCACTGTGGGGATGTTTTTTTGGGGGACTGGCACGGACTGATTCTGAGGGCCGGGCCTGTTTTGGTTCTGCAAAGCAATGTTCCTTCGCTGTTGCAGGGGATTTTGTTGTTGTTGTGGTGGTGGTGGTAGTTGGTGCTGCTGCTGCTGCTGCTGCTGCTGCTGCTGCTGTTGCTGCTGCTGTTGCTGGTTTGGACCAGGCCCGAGCAGCTGTTGCTGCTGGCCACTTCCCCTGCCCATTTGCAGGCGTGTTTTGACATTGGGACGTAGCGTTGGGGTCTGTTCCATGCCGTTAGGAGGAATTTGCATTCCTTGATTAGGAGTCTTTAATATTTGGTGAGTTTTGGGAGTAAACTGTCTCTGCTGTTGCTGCTGTGGTGGTGGCTGCTGTGGTGGTGGTTGCTGTTTTTGTTCTTGTTGCTGTTGTTGTAGGGGTTGTGGCGTTAGCGGATGCTGCTGTGGAGGTGAAATGTTTGGTGGAGCCGGGCCTGGGCTCTGAGTGTTTGTCTGAGCATTCAGCCTATCGAGCAGCTCTTTCTTTCTGACGCCCGCCTGCATCTGCCGTCTCATCTCCTTCCTCTTCAGGATCTCCTCTCTCATACGCTTCTGCTCCTCGATCTTTTTACGGTACTGCCGCGTCTCCTCGTCCTCATCAGGGTCCTGTGCACAAAACACAAATTGATAAATCACTGTCTACACAGATTGGAAGGGGAGTTGTTAGCCACTGCTCCTTTGAACCACATTGGTTGGTATGACAGCTGTAATGAAAGTCAAAACCCTAGAGAAATAGGTGATGGAATTGATCTTTTCAATGGACTGCGACTGCTGTCATTACAACCCTATAACGGTGAGATTAATAAATGCGAGTCCTTTTCAGCACACTAATATGCTTGACTGAGCTCTACCATTTCTGCGTCACTGACTTTGACAAGGATAATGGGGGAAAAAAATAGAAAATGTAAAAGTAACATACACTCTGAAGTACGAATTTTGATTACGATAACAAAAAATAAAAAATACAGGCACATTTGCTCTGGTAACATGTCAGTACACAAAATACATTTTCATTGTTATTTTTAGTGTGAGGGCTAAGAGCGGACCTGTGGTACCGTGCTGGACTGTGGGGTTTCCTTGTGAACCACTGTCCTCCCTGCTCCTCCAGGCTGCGGCGCCGCCTTGGCAGCAACTTGGCCTCTTCCTCTGCCACCGCCAAGCACCGGCTGAATGTTCTGCCCGGGTCGCACCCCCTGCGTTGCCCTGGCAACAGGCCTGACATTGGAGGCAGGGGTGGCAGTGGGGCGGGGACTGTGCATGTTTGCATTGCCAGGTGCTACAGGGAGCTCCCGGAGGTTGCTGTTGCGCTGAGGAAGGATTTGCTTTGAGGCAGGTGAGTTCTAACAAACGGGCAAAACAGAAGCATTTGATGAAGTCACAATAATCAGGAGCATCTTAACAGGGATCAATGGATCAATTTGATAATATGCTTTAATTGATGAGCTCATTGAGCAACCTGTAGTAAATGAAGTCAGTCGAATGCAGCTTGTATATTACTACTAAATTAATCAGCGTGAGCAGAAAATAGATCCGTCTATCAGCTCACCATCCTCTGTCTGTTGCTAGCGTTCCGCAGTAGGGAATTCTGAGGGCGGGGAGTCATCTGCCTTGGGCTACCATGCGTCTGTTGATGGAAGGGATTCTGGCCATGGTGCATCATGGGGTGCGGCTCATTGAGATTTAAATGTTGCTGCTGATGATGTTGTGGCAAGTCCTGCCTATGATGTTGCTGATGTTGGTGCATGGGCTGATGAGGGGGCAGCGGTTCGTGGCGTGGCAGCTGGGAGACAGGAGGGCCGTGCATTAAACCCTATAATATTAGAAAATGACAAATTAACAATTTATTACCACAGATATGCCACACAGTGCAAAGTGTTCAAGACCTCAATATATTAGTCCTTATGTGCCCTTTCACAACACTGCATGGCACGTGTTTGATATTATTAACCTCTCATTGGTGTGCTTGTGTTTCCACGCAACACAATAATGACTCCATCACTAGGGGGAGCTCTTGTCTATGTCTCTTGACAAAATGTGGAGGTTCATCACAGTCTCTCTCCTTCAGGCTTCACTAGCAGAAAACGTGGGTTTTCATATGTATACAAGTCTAGTTATTACTGTAGTAAGAATCTAATCATCAAGAGGAAACCCAGGAAAATTGATACATTTGTGGTAGCACAAAAAAACGAGACCAATTTGACAAGAACTGTGTCAGGTATGAAATATGTTAAGTAAAAATATAAAATATTTATCAGGCAAATATGGGCATCCTTTGGGAGGAAACACACATTTGCACAGAACATACAGGCACAAAGGCAAACATCTATTAGTTGAAATTATCACTTACTCTAAGTCGTACCTGCATCCCAAACTGGACTTGAGAGGGAAAACCCTGCTGCTGGCCATAGGGCTGACGGGGGCCCATGAAGGGCCTGGGCTGGTTGGGGGGACCACCTTGCTGATTCAAGCCAAGCATTCCCTGGTGGCCTTGGTGGGGTGGGAGGTTTTGTCTTGGAGGTTCTCTCGGAAAAAGCCCCATCGGCCCCTGGCCGGGCTGGTTGAAGGCCGGCCCTGGTGGGCCAAAGCCCATGTGCCCCTGGCCGGGCATCTGCTGCTGCTGCTGCTGCTGCTGCTGCTGCTGCTGTTGGTGGTGCGGGGGGTGGTGGTGGTGGTGGTGGAGGTTGTTGTTGTTGTTCATCAGAGGACTGGGGCCCTGGTGGTCAAACATGTGCTGCCCAGAAAACCGTGCCGATTCCCCACGCTCTGTGCCCACAGGAGAAAAGAGCAAACAACAAGGAGTGAGATGTGAACTTCTTGTTTGTTGCCTTGAAGAAATATTCCACATGTGTAACAATCTGACAAGGGACAAGGAAGACACAAGTTTATATCTCTATCTGTGTAAGAGGATAAACTACCAACTGGATCGTATTTAATTCTGCATTAAATCAGTAAATGAAAAAAAAAAACTCAGGATATAAATCTTGAATGTAGTTTCCAAGGCTCATTCAGATGTATGTATGTACACATACATATAACATGAGTGTTGCTAATAGAGCAGCACCAGAACGCTGGCAGCATACCCTGTAGGTATACTGCCAGAGGTGATGCCGAGTCGGGTTAAGTATGCTAAGAGAGCTTTTTAACAATTGTAAAGGCTGTGTGTGACACTCACCTCCCATAAAGAGGGGCTCTCTGTCTTGAGGGCCTTGAGGTGGCTGGTTCCTAAAGGGCTCCATATGATGAGGGGGCCGCTGGGGCTGACCAAAATTACCCGGCATGTGCTGCTGGAAGTCTCCTGGACCCTGGAGACAGACAAAAAATAAAATAAACAACAAAACAAAAACACACAACTCATGAATTATTAGACATACTGGGAACTCAATAATCACAAACTAACTAATAAATTGGGAATTTGAGGTTGGGTATTGTATCAGATGCAAAGTGCGAGCAACATACAGGCTAGGATGACTAAAAAGAATCTTTACCTGTAATATATGAAAGCTATTATTTAAGAAAGCCTTCAGCATGAATTTCAGAGAATACCTGTATTAACCATCGTGGAGGCATTGTTGATAAATCGTCTAAAAGCCTAAGTCTCTAACAAGGAAAGGGCATTTCAGAGGGGAATGAAGTGCCCTCATCTTTGTTTCACCCATTTTGCATGTTCGACAGCTTTCAACTCATTGCATTCGCGCCACCTGCTCATCTACCTTCCAAGGAAAACTAGATAACCCCATAATCCCTTTGTGGAATTCAAACCCGCCCTCATAACCGTCTCCTTTATTCTTTTAAACATCCATCTCTGTTGAAAAATTAACCTGCTATTCAACACATGGCACTTACACAAATAGGCTGCTTGCCTCCTCCGAGCCTATTGTAAATTACTTAAGATGCTATCAAGGTTTAATCCATCTTTATTCCACCGCTGCGTGGTGGTATTTAGAGAGGAGAGCTGTTTGAAAGCTAGAGGGCCAGAGTCTCGAAAAGTTGCTTAACAGAAAGTTAATCAAAGGGGCTTGCAAAGACAGGGGATCACATTGTTATTGGGGGTGCCATCATGCTGCTCTAAAGGTCAGGCCGACAGGTTTGCACAATGAGGATTCTGGTGTCCATATAATACCTCTCAAATCACAGAGCTCATCCTCTCGCCGTTAATCCTTGATTACCAAGCTGCGGCTTCCCAAGATGTAACAGATGTTCAGATAGTTCTCAGCACAGTGAATAACACAGACAATTGTCATTTAATGGCGAGGAGCTAAATGCCAAACTATTAAATAAAGAATAGAATTGTGGGTTTAATGAGATGTTTTTGTTTCTGAGTTTCAACAGCTTTTTTTTTTTACAGGCTGTATCAATACAGACTTGTAGTTTATACATATCCTGTCTTTTGAGGTCAAAGCACAATGAACCGCTTGAGATCTGCCATTATGGCTGGTGGCATCTTCATCTATTTTGCGGTGAAGACAGAATGTCATTATCAAATCTGATCAAATATTCTGAACTTTAATTGGCAGCCAGATTAATATTTCAAAACCAGTCCCCACCAAAATGCAGTAATGAAATGCAGTGATACTAGAGGCTATGACCCCCATTCACCCGGTCTTTTTAACAATTAAATTTGATGGGATGATAATGTATGATAATCACGAGTAATCAGGTGCCCAATGGTAAATGGAATGTTGCCGGCTGGTATGTCACCTGCATTTCAAATTGTGTCCTTGGCAACAGTAGCCTAAATGTGAGTGACAGCGGGAGAATCCAACACTATGCTGTTGAGCAGCCGCTTGTCTGGATACCTTTCCAACCCCACCGCCCACTTTCAGATAAGAGCTGAACCAGCTCTCTGCAACCGTGCTATCAATATCTACCACAATGACAGACTTCAGGGAACAGGAATTGCATGACACAGACATTGATTGGACAGGTTGAACGAGATATGAATAAAAATGTTCTTTTTTTTTTATTGAGATGGACTCAAATATAAATGCTGTATCTCATTTGTCAACAGGGTTTGTAAATCCATATGAATGCAATTGGATGCAGCTATTTTTCAACAGCTGATTTGCATAAATCCATATAAAACACACTTGACAGGAACATGCCAGTGAGCATCAGCAACACCTGATGCCTCGGCATCCTCAATTAGGAGGATGAAGTTACTTAATGCATCTGGCTGAATGGCTATCAAGTAATTATGAACCATTTATTAATTACCTTAAAGGAACTTGTCAACTATTGGTTCTCTGTGACTGAAATGAAGGACCTTCTTTCTTACACGGATTAGAGATCTTTTTTCTCTGATGAGCAATTCAGCCTTCAGAATACACCATGCAAAAAAGGAGAAACCAGCCCCATCCAACCACCGTGTTCCATCCACTTATTCAAAATGTGTATAAAAAAGGTTTCCATGCCTTTGGGACATAAACTTGTGGAAAGTGAATTTTAACTCTCAGTGTATCCTGGTTTCACAATTCCATTATGTGCCAAGCTGGCTGGTCTGAGCTTCAGCCCATCCATGAAGAGTTGCTAACTAAGTCCCGCTACTGCAGCCCCTTCCTCCAAACGTCTATTGCCTAAAGCCCCTATCTAGCATTTCCAGTTGTGCAGCCAGACTCGTATCAGTGTTTACAGATTTGCTCGAAAAGTATTTGACCAGGGCAGGCAGTCTAATTGCCGTAATAATATTGCCCTTGCATAAGGGACGCCAACCGTGCGGAGAGAGGGAGAGAGATTGAGGGGAAGGGGAGGGAGAGAGGAGCAGCTGCTACTCACAGGGAACCTCTGAGGACCCACAGCAGGTCTGGCCTGGCTCTGAGCAGGAGGCATCAAGGGCACTGCAATGAGAGAGAGAGAGAAAAGGAGGTGGAGGAAGGTGGAGAAAGATTAAAATAAGAGGTAGTAGGCAGAAAGGGTGGTAAGTAGAATGGGAGGAGACCATTAGTCACCTCAGCGCTTAAAGCCGTTACTCAGGCATTAAGTAAAATTTTACACTACATGGGAACAGGACAGAAGCGTAATAGAATATAAAATGTATGGGGATCATTTCTCAAATTCTAGCAATGAAATTAAAAAAAAACATTTGTTGTGTGATGTCATTTGGCACTGTATGTTTCAGTTACAAGGACTTTCAGGCATGCTACCACAGAATTGGTTAAATACACCTCTGTGTCGACGCCTATACCTGGAAAACCTTCAACTGAAACAGCCACTAAAATAAACAAAGAACAGGAGACACATGCACACATTTAATCATAACCACAGGCAATCCCTGATCCTTCAGTACACATCTTCCTCTCAAAACCCAAACCCCCACCACTGGCAGTGCAATCCCATAACACACTTACACACGCGTGCGCACACGCCTCGCTAACAAAATTTCAATCTCAGCCTGGACAGACAGGCCAGATAAACCCATCTCAGGGAATGAAATGGTGATGCCACCAGAAAAAATATGGAAGATAAACCCATTACTGGCTGAGAGGGCTATTCACTTGTCATTCAAGCAAACAACAAAATGACATTCTAATCCAGACACCTTTCAGGAGAGTGTAAGGATACCCGCCAAAACATTGATCATTTACATCTTCATAAATTCTACTGATGGTGAAAATTCTGGACGATAGGGGAAATGCTTCTAGAGACATAAAGATGTATTCTGTGTTAAATGATTAAGTCAATCTGAGCGTACCTTGTACTGAGGACGATGCCGGGCCTCTAAAGTGGGGGTTGATGTGGATATTTTTGGACTGTGGCGGCTGCTGCTGGTGATGCTGAGGGAAGTTGGGCGGTGGGGGGCTCATCATGCGCGGTGGCGGCTCCATCTGGGGCCGCAACGGTGGCGAACGGTGAGCCATGTGAGGGGGGATCAGGGGCTGAAGAGGCTGCTGGGCCAGCGGGCTCCCGTGCTCTTGGAACGGAGGGGGTCCTCTTGGACGCGCCGAGTGGTGCTGCTGCTGGGACTGCAGGAGCTGCTGATGGGCCTGATGAGGAGGAGGCATTCGGGAGGATGGCTGCTAATTGGAGAGAGAAGAGGAAAGAGAGGAGGGAAAACCCAAACAACCTGTCAAGACACATTGCTTTCTGGGAGGAATCTGCCATCCTAGCTTGCAGCCATACACTGACAAACAAACATGTCAATTCATGGGAGGGATGATCGTGTCTTTAAGTAATTAAGTGAAGCCCTGGCTGAAGATTAAACACACAGATTCTTCACAGTTGTGACAAAAAAGCGGAGACCATTTTACATTTAATAAGTAATTCTGGTAGGATCACAATGTATCCCATTTAAGTAAGCAATAGCTACTATCAGCTATAGAATATTGCTATAATTTATAATTAATGAGGAAATAATTGAAAGAAATCAAGATGAACTGGGCCCAAAGAACGGCACAAAGCAGATCACCATTTTTGAAAAAAATCATCCAGCTTGAACAAGGAGCACAACCTTCGAGACAGTTAGGAGAAGCAGCAGCAGAATGTCGGTTTTGTTGGCACTTCATTGCCTATTATCAAAGATTAAAGCAAGTCCAAAATATCAATATTGTCTTTCCTCTCGATCTTCAGGCTCTGTATGAACTGATGAACTATGTAAGCTGAAGGATTACATGCTTGGAGCGACACTAATAAAAGTTAAATAAATCCAAGGCCAATAAACAAGTTTTGTCTAACACCGTTGAAAAGGACTCGTGCAAATGCTGAGCTATGATCCATTCATCAACACTGATAAGTAATAGCAGAATGTTGGCATGGATGGTAGTGAGAGACAGCAACTAAACAAGTACAATTACAAGAGGCCGGGTCATAAGTTATTTTAAATGATTTGATCCAGTGGCGATTTATGCTCCCTTCATGTCATCTTAAAGAGCTGCTCGTCTCTGTTAGCACATACCACATCTGGTGAATGCCTGTGTTGTTTACCTGCATGCCCATGTTTGTCATCATTGGTTGCCTGTGATCATTCATTCGTCCCCGGTTTCCTCCAACACCTCTGAAATCTCCCATTCCAAATGACTGAAAACCTCTTCCTCTACCACGCCCTCCTCCTCCTCCTCTCCCTCTGCCTCCATAACGGTTTTGTCTTTTCTGCCGTTCCTGTTCCTCGAACTCCATCAGGTCTGCCTTGGCCTGCTCGGAAAGTTCTGAAAGGTGAGCAGAAAAAAAAAATCTTAAAGTTTAAACTGGGAAACATACTCAAGTCCATGTTAAGTAGTGTGACCCTATTGTAGTTTGGAGAGCCTTTCTACTGGCCAGCTGCACTCCTGTTCCATCCTCCAGGAATGGGCCTGCAGAGCTCAGCCAGGTCGTTTAGCAAAACGATCTTCACCTGTGGTCTGATTGACTGAGCTTTCTAATACGGTGTCAGACTGTCTTTTAATCCGTTTTGTATTTTTGCAGTATGAGACAAACATTTAACCTAAACCATGACATAATGTACAGAGGGGCATAAGGCTCAGAACAATGTTTCATCAGCTTCATAGTATGAATGGCAGGAATAAATTGTACCTAGTGTTTCAGGGATGTTCCTCCTTTTAGTGCAGGCATCGGACAACCGCACGACGGCGCCGTCCTTTCTCTCCGATTTGAATCGCAAACGACCAGACTCTTCATCGTCATCATCCTCTTCATCAGATTCTTCCTTTGTTTCTTCATCACGCAGAGCATCATTCTCAACCTAAAGACAAGTGTTAAGGTTGAACACCGCACTCTACAACAGGCATTTCTCACAGCGACCAACACAAAAATTAAAATATGAACAGTTGAAGGAAAATATATGATCTATATATGATATGTGTGATATATGTAATGTATGATCAGCCGCCTACAGCACCTATATTAGTTTTCTACAGCTGCCCTTCGAAATGTATCCAATCAATGCATCACTGCAACAGAATGTGTCAATTAGGTGTCTGAGTCTGTGCTCACCTCGTCTTTGTCAAAGATCCGAGAGCCCCCGGCACCGTCCTCCTCCTCCTGCTGCTCTTCTCCCCCAACCTCCTCCTCCTCTGGGGCCTCCTCCTGTTCCCCTCCATGTTCATTCTGTGGCTCATCAGCATAGGTTGTTGAGTAGTCATCATCCTTCAAAGAACACATAGTTAATCCATATTGATTCATGGCACAACGTCGTAATAAAAAAAGAAATAGCTGACTCTATATAAATATCTTGACTGGATTATGCCGTTATGCATTCAAAACATTTTTTTTACACTGTCTTAGAAATCCTATTTGGTTAATAGCTACAACTGTGTCTAACCATAATAAACTTAATAGTATTTTGGATTGAGGCAGCAGGAAATTTAAGATTGTTTATGGGAAAAAAAGGAGAAATACAAAGAACAGAGACAAATATTAAAATATTACGAAGAGGATTTTGGGGCGGCACCATGGAACCTCCCAAATTAGCATAACAGTGGGAGCAAGGCTTCATTACTATTCCTGACAGCATTTGAAATTCAATGAGATGTAAATGTTTGACATGATATACAGAAATGCAGGCACAGATAAAAACACTCCTCCTCGGTTCACTGATGGTGAAAATATCATCGACTAACTCCTCACAAATCACTCCTTCATTGGCCTCGCCAGTGCCTTCATGACTCTGTTCCAAACGCACCATGGACTCCAACATTCTGGGAGACGGCGAATCAGTTTCTGCTACGCCATAACAACATTTCAAACTAACTCGTGATTAATTTGCTACCTCCAAATCTTGAATACAACTGCCTAGGTTTTCTTGCTTAAATTTGCTCTGGCGAACAAAACAAATGTGCCACATAAGTAGTGCAAGAGTTCCTGGTAAGTCAAACGTGCAGCTAGTGCATAACAAAACGCATCGCTAAATAAGGTCAGACTGGAGGTCAGGCAATGGTGTTTGGTGTAACGCTCCATTAACCTGCCAAACAACCACACATATTAATGCAGAAAAGAAAAAACTCGGCAAAGCAGATGGATGGACAGGGTGCCCCAAGGGAACACAACAGCTTAATCCTTTAAACTGTTCCACATAGAATACCATGGAAATCACAAATGTCAAGCCCAAGCAGTTTAGTGACCTTGTAAACAGTTAAACATAAGAATACAAATGCACACCAGCACCTGCAGACCGTTTTCCAAAATAGGCCTCTCACTACTGTTGTGCACCCTCAGTAAGAAGGTCAACATCTTATCTTGGTCTGGAAAAGGGAGGTTGGCTAATGCATCTCTGTCAGCTACCAAACACCATCACACCTTGGTAAATGGACCATAACGGACATTTGCACATGGATCTGGTCTTATCTTTGATCCTCTTAGTCCAGGGTAAGAGGGAAGGGAAACAAATGAAAGGGAAACTCACATCAATCATTAGAAAACTGTATGGGGTGTCCTCGGGAAGGTCAATAATCTTTTCACCTGCGTGAGACTTTATCAGATCCAGTCGAAAGCCCGAGATAAAAGCCCCCCCACATTAACCTCCCCCGATTGGCAGCACATCTCCCCGACACAAAGCAGCCTCTTACACCCCCAAAGATACAGGGCCCAAGGTCACAATGGCACGGGGCTTTGGAAGTGACAGCAGAGCATTACCTCGTGCCAAACAAGCTGTCAATACAAACTTTGTCAGCAAGATGGAGAAATTAACTGCAGGGAAGTGATAATGAATCTAATCCTCTCCTGTCTCACAACGTCAAGCTACATCTCCTTCTTGTGAATGGATTTTCAATCTTTGCCGCCCCTATACCATGACAAGAAAACTGACACTATCTCTTGGATACAAAAGAGTCAGACAGAAAGAGAGAGAGGGTGTGTGTGTGTGTGTGTGTATGTGTGTGTGTTTTGTACACATACTCGCGAGTAAGCAAATGTGAGCACTCACTTGAAATTCACCATCTAATGGCTCATTGATTTGGATATCTAACACTTCATCCTGGTAGACGTCCCCCTCATCGAGCTCTTTGCTGTAATCCATTTGGTCTTCAGGCATCTCTGTGTTGTCTCCCTGGTTGTATTCCTCTGTGTACTCCTCTTCATCCTGGTACCCCTCCTCTACTTCCCCTTGTTCATAGGCCTCTGTATCGAGGTTCACAACATCATCCGTGTACACTGCTCCCTCCAAGTCGTCCTGCTGCTCATAGGATGTGCCCAAGTTGTACGTGGCATTGAGGCTCAAATTCTGACCGCTGAAACCAAAAGAAGAAAATCATACCAAAAAAACTGTATTAGGTGCAAAAGTGAAAAATATTAAAAGGGACCGAAACTTTAACACTTAACACGGGCATACCTCATATCCTGCTCAAAATCATCATCACTTTGTAGAAGGTCATCATTCAGCTCTTCATCTGACGCCTCGGAGGGATTCTGACATGAAAACAAACACATCACATCAGCCTACAAAGGAACATTTTATTCAATTCATCTAAAATTGTATGTCACACTTTATCAGATGTGTGTGTGTGTGTGTTTGTATGCATATGTGTTAGGGATGGGGGCAGGGGACCTCCTCTAAACCCAGAGGAGGCTTTATTCCCATGTGGTGAAGGCAATCTGGGCAGGTCAAGACAGTTCTTTTTTGTCCACTGTACTTCCTCCTGGATCACATCAATAATTCCCCCTGTGGAGGAGCCACCTGCTACAAGTCGACTGTATCTAAATGTTCTACCATTGCAAACAGCCATGGTTTGGATTTTATTTAGTTTCCTAAACAATAAACCATACTCATAAGACAGATGCTGCTTTGATAACAAGTGAGAAATAAAGAGAAACTTAGGAATTATTTGTTCTTACCTTTTTACCTGCCAGCCAATCTTCCCCCAACAGATTCTCTTCCAAATCACTTTGTAAAGAAAGACACAACAAGGTAAGCACAGCTAGATAATCAGACAGTATTATAAACATGTACACACCAGATTACACAGGCCTTATGTGATAGTCATCTCCTTGTAACTAGGATTTTAGGAAAAATTATTACTTTAATTATTAATGTCTATTTCTGATGTATTGAGAGCAGGACGAAGAGGATGAATTAACAAGATTGGAGTGCAGCAGGGAAACATTTCAGCTCTTTTAGGCAATTTCTTTGGAGGAAGGCATTTACTGCAATGTCATCTTTCCAAGATTAATAACCACACCATTCTGAATAATGAAGGGCAGAAGTGCCAGTGTGTTTCCTGTTCAAATCACCAATCACAACCTTTGTGCAAAATGAGCTAATGTAGCCAAAACAAAACAAAGACTGAGCCTACAGGCATAAAAAAATGACAGTGTATCATTAAGAAAGAAATAGCAAAAAGGAATAAACAATCGATTGTGGCAACACTGTTTGAGTGACTTAAGAAATATAAACCGTACAGATTCCATGAAACATTAACCGTTGGCTTCATTCATCTGAATCACATGAATACCAGCAAAACAGAAATTTAGTGAACATTGACACTTTTCTGTATCTGCTGAGTTAAGACATAAAAACAATTAAAATTATACAAACAGTAGTGAATATACTTGTGATAATATACTGAATCCAGTAAATTCTCCTTATTTTTTTTAAGTGAGGCCACAGCACAGCAAAGACATTACACACTGAAATTGGTGATGAGAAAGTCAACGTGTACGGTCTCTACTCAGTGGTGAAAATGATTTTAGAATTGCTCCCTCTCCCACAGGACCTCCAGTGCATGTGCCTTTGAGCAAGCAAAACATTTTAACTCCTCAGTGGTGAACAGAACACTGGGTACAACTGGGCAAATCCCAGCATGGTGCTGCTCAAAGAGAGCATGCATGCGGCAAATGTTTAAAGGCAATGTTTTGGCTCAGTCCTGGCGGCTCACTATGAAATTCTCCTGAGCATAATAGTGACTTATTTATCACCGTTTGCCGAAAGTCATTCTGTCACTCAAACAACATTGCATTAGAGTGTCTTTTTTTTCTGTCCTGCTTCATTCAATTCCTGTGTGAAGCTAAAGTTAACGCATAAAGCACATTTGATACCAACTTAAACCTTTCTGTATGATTCACAATACATGTGTTAAATGTGAACATGCGGGTGACTTGACCTTAACAGTATGGTAGTGTTTTACCACAATATTATGACTTTTGACCTGATAGTGATTATTCAATAGCAAGATGCTCAACATGCATTTGTTTATGGCTTCCAGCAGGTTTTCTCTCCTGCCCTTAAATGAATGGCTTGCACCTCATATCCTAAGTGCCTGAGAGCACATCTGAGAACTTGAAATACAAGGTACAAGCCATCTATGTAACAGCAGAATAGAACACCTGCTGGATCGCTGTCTTTCTAGACCTGGGTTGGAGAGTACTGTTCTACTGGATACGTCTGTGAGAGATTGATGATGACACATTGACATACCTGTCCAGATCGTCGTCATCTTCACCCCTTCTTCTGCGCAACCTCTCAGCACCTGGTTTGTTATATTCAAGGCCATCATCTGCAACAGAAAGCAAGTTTGTTTTCACGTACCGTCTCTGATGAGCACAATGGCAGATGTTCATTAAGTATGCAACACTCGTGGTTCACTTCATCCTGCCTGTTAAGCAAGTTTAAAATGAGCAACCACAGGACAACATATGGATTGGACTGTAGATAAATGGGTTCATGCAGCCCCAAAGACCCTCTATGTCAAAAATACCCATAACAACACAGGAATAACAAGAACACACTTCATCATACAGTGTTCTAAATAAGTATTTACTGCTATTGTTGGAGACAAACTGAAATTTTTAAGACAGCTGCTTCATGACTGAGTACACATCCAGAGTCAGGTTACCAAGTTAAAAACTGGAAGTAGAAAATAAATAAAACCACTAACATAGCGATATGGGCCTTAGATAAATGAACCGACCAAAATTTGTGTAATTGTCTTCAAAGGGAAATGAATGGAGGGAGATTTACATCGGTATTGTTGATGCTGCGTTGCCCTCATAACAGACATCTGTTGTTATGAGGGCTAAGTTCATTTTAACATCTCACTTCGGATTGTAACTGTTACTTTGGGGTATAATAGAGCAAATAGCCCGCCATTTTAAATACATTACTTATTCTATCGTTTAGGATTACAACCCTTATTACTCGCTCCAACTGCTACTCTCCAGTTCGGTCACCAGTAAACAGAGGCGCTGACGGATTTGGGCCTCAAAATAAAATATTTCTGTATCAGCGGAAGGTAGATTCGTTCAGAAAAGCACACCGCCCATAAAAGTAACACATATGACCCGACTCGTCGCAAAATATACAATTATATTATTATTTACGCGCTCGCGACAAACCGAGCTAAAGCTAACGTTAGCCATGGCTGCGGTGCGGTTTGTGGCCTGACGTCTATTATAGCCTGTTAGCATTAGCCATCCATTTCAAGCTAATAAACTTAGCATTATCGATAATTTCAGTAAACTCGACTTACCCTGGGTGTTGACCGACATCGTAAAAGGCGCTTTTCCGATAAGCTTGCGTACAAATTCTAAAAGTGCATTTCAATCAGTACTGTATCACCATTATCTGAACTTAGCGCTGCATCTAAGCTAGCTATCGACTTCTGTACGGCAGTAATATCAATCCGCGAGGCGAATCCCACAGAACTTGTTGGGAAGACCCGCCCCGCGTAGCGTTCGAGCGCTCTGATTGGTCAGATGTCACAGCTCGCGCGAGGCGATGCAAGGGTTGTTGAGCATGGGCGCGCGGCCAATCCTAACACGTGAAGGGCGGGGTTTGCCAACAAGTACGGTGGGATTTGCAAGAACGCGCCTGCAAGTAGGGCACAAACATGGCAGAGCTGCGTTTCAGTGATGGTGCATTGTGGGAGAAAAACACCAAGCTGAAGCTCTCCCGCTGGGATAAACACACTCCTGTCTCTCAGAGCGATGGGTACAAACTGTTTTCCCATTGTGGTGAGATTCATATCTGTAACACGTTAACACACACTTTTTGTGACCACTTAATCCTGTAAAGCTTTACATTAGAAACTGTAGGCCCCGCTCAAATTCTGTTTGTCCTGTGAGATGCTGTGTTGGATCCTTTACCAGTGCAATTAATAAATACATTAGTTTGTCTTTATTATAATGTATGTAAGGGTAATTTTGTCAGTACAAATCTTACTACACTTAAAAAACCAATTGCTTACCGCCACTATGATTATGTCACTCTACTACATTCAACAGGAGCCAAACAATTAACTAGATGTACTGTTGTACTGTACAGTACATGTATGACATCATTGTTGTAACTGTTAGTTTGGATGACATCCCTGAAACTTTGTTAGTTAAGTAGCTTTACAATCTGACGCTGTTGTAAGCAACATTTGAAGCAGCACAAACACAGTCTGCCTGACTCACCATTGAAAGTGTTTACATGCCATTTTAACAGTTGTTTAATCTTCTTGTTCAGCGTAACAATTTGCTGTTTTAACTATTTCATATGACTCGAAATCAAATCTGTCTCCTAACTGTTATTTAGATGTAACAACAACTGTCATTATTTTGGATTCTGTACATTAGTACAGATGTTTAATTAATGAGATGATTAATGAATGAGAGTAACAAATTGGCTGCAGCCCTAGCAGACCATTTGCAGACCAATATGCCATTATTGTAACATAGATGACCATGACCATGACCAAAGAGAATGTAATGTGAACTGTAATTGCTCTTAGAGGACTAACAGAGATTCAAATTAAACATTTGATGATGCATGCCATAACTTTGTCACATCAGAATAACAAATGTTTTACATTATCAACATTTCCTAACTGATATTGGTTGATTCTGTTCAAGATGGTTCAACTTTCTAAAATCTAAGCAAATGAAGCTAATCACCACCATATGCCGTTGCATACTGTAGGTTGATTAGCACGAGTTGGGGTTCCCTGTGGAGGCTGGATGGTGAGATTTATAGACCCCCTCCCTTTGTGTATTTGGAGGGAGCTATGAAATGATCACGGCTTACACCAGGGTTTAAACAGAGATGACAAGAGGGAATTTGTCTCATCATGGTTCAGTAATTCATCTCACAACTAAGCTTGCAGTAATATTAAATTATATGAAGGCATATAAAGTGGGCAGCATGATCCCCAGCTTGTGGTGTGATTCTTCTGAGACAATTCCATTTAACTTTGTGAACTTTTTGAGCTTTGAGAACTGCTAAGCTGACAGTGAAGTTTCTGAATGGTTGATCAGGTGGTTACAGGTCATTAGGGTGAACTACAACAATGGCCTATACTGTAGTGTTGTTAAAGTGTTTCACTTTCGTGCTTCTTTAAGATCTGTGGCAGGCACTGGGTTAACAGTGCAATGAATTGTTAGATCTATCCGATCCTAGATTTAAGTTAAAGCTTCAAAATGTGATCACTCTTGCTTTAAAATGTTGGTGCTCTAGCCAAGTTTCCATTTGTATAAATCCTTGCCTCTTGAAATCCTGGTTACTTTGGATGGTTGATCTGTATTCAAGTCACTCCTTTGATTTTCGTCCCTGTAAGGTCAGTGCCTTTTTATCTCTGACCAAAATTTTTCCACCTTTGTGCTTAAGTCTGAGAGTCAAAGTTGTTGTCTGACTCTACAGCCAGACTACAGCAGAATTCTAACCCCCAAATTCCTCTTGGGCTGACAAACGTCAACAAAGACCCCGAGAGACACCAAAGAGAGGTGGGCAGTGAACTGAAGCCTCATTGTACTGGCTCATTATGGGGTCCCGCAGTGAGGAAGAAGCTATTTTGTAGCACCACAAGGTCAATATCTGAAAGCCAGAGCGATGGAGGGGATCAGCCGTGAGATTTTTAATTTGAGAAAGCGTAAAGGGACTTTCCTAGTGAAAGACAGTCTGTGAATTCTAATGGACTGTGGGAATTGTACGGACAAGATGTCGAGTTGGCAAATGTTTCCCTGCTCTTGCTCTAAAGAAGCGATATGAAATACAATGTATTCACATTTAGACCATTTACATTTTAAGCAGACACTTGTATGCCAGATGCTGCTATGTTGTTTTTGCATACGTAATTGAAAACTGCATTCACTGTTGTTAGTCCAACATGGAATAGCCGGCAACAAATTACATATGCATCATCTTTGAAATCCAACCCATACTGTAAATCTAATGAATATTTCAGTTTTATGTAATGCATTTGCTTCTTCCTACACAATCTGTATAAACTATTGATGGGAATTATAAATCTTTAGGGGTTTGAAAAAATTAGTGCTCTGTATCCTTATAGCCTTTCAAATATTGTAAGTTGTCATAAAAAATGTAAATAAATGAATGTTATAGAATCTTTTGGAAATATTTGCTGTATTTTATACTCAATACTTTTTCTCCAAGATAGTCTAATAACATCTCTGAATTGTGATATTTCATTAAAAACAAACACAAACATACACAGTCATTTGTTATGTTGCAATTTGTGACATGCACAAACTGTATAATTCCTATATAATCCATACATATCTGTATACCTTTAATAATATTGGCTATGAACGGCTATTGTCAATTCTGTACTGGATATTTCTATGCTCATGGATTCACTTTCCCAAGAATTTTGATTTTACTTCCAAACAGAAGTGAAAAGGGAAGCTGTCACATTATATTATGGTGACCTCAATGATTGTGTGCCCTATTCCAAATCCAGCAGTTTTCCATAACAATGCAAATTAAAGGGTGCAAAGCTGAAGGAGACAAGACTTGTTTTTTTCTTCCAGTTAAAGGACAAGAGACCCTTTACAACAAACTTGTCTGTATGCCTTGTGTAGACAGAATTTAGATGGCAAATTGGTAGTTGTTTTGTAGGAAACAATCAGTTTCTGCTTCAAGAAGGATCAGTAACTGTCCTGAGAAAGTGATACTGGAGCCGTGAAGTGAAAGTAGGTTTGTCTGTAAAATGAAATATTCAATAATTCATTCAACATGTATTATGTTTAGGTGCAGACTAGCACTGTCTGGGATCCTCAAAATATGCTGTTTCGTCTGGGGTTTTTCAATGAGGACAGTTTAGGGAATCTGTAACCATGTTCTCATCCGTGACCTTAGCTTTATATACCCCAGCTGCAAGGTTTGTGGCAGATTTGGAGATGTTTGCCTCAGTCCCACAGGAGAGACTGGAGTTTGATTCAAATATATTTCAATGGTCAATACTGTATTAGTTTTTATGTGACTGTATTATTGCATTATACTGGTAAGTGAAATTAAATGAGGTCAAAAGGTGACCTGACTCATTACTTTTCAAGGCTGCATGTATGGTGTGTAAGCAGGTTATTGATGCTGATAATTTTGCATTCATTATACCATTAACCCTTACATATCTCTACTGTTCATATTCTCCGCATTGACATAATTATTCTTAGACCCCCACAATGAGTCTCCACTATGTATTTTGCATGCTTCAGCAGTCAGTCAAAAGCAAATGATTAGTGCCCAGCAGTTCTTAATGAATGTGTCAGAGAGTTGGGAGGGTGTATCTTTAGGTTTTGTATTTGTACTATTTAGTATTTCCACTGTTGTCCTCATTTGGCAAAGCATGTTAGGGACAAATGTAAAGAAATCAAATCAAATGTAGTAGTATAGCTCAATACCACATGCAATGACTTATGGATTTATACAACATAAATCATCAACACTGACCTCATTTCTATATTATAAGGCAACATAATTTCAATAAACACAGGCCAGCACAACCCGTACAGTCAAATATTTAAAGCTGTCGCTGTACAACAATCTAAGATTTGAAACTGTTTCCATATGTGTATATCTTTGGTTAGTGCGGGTAAAGATTCTGGCTCAAACAATGTAATATAGGCTAGTTTTGCAGCTCTCAAGTGTCCAAATGAGTCGAATAAATCAGAGATCATGATATTCGATTTAATCCCTCTAACACTGTGCATCTCTGGCAGAGTGAATAGGCTGCAGTCAGTGACCCACATCTGTGAGTGCAAAGAGCTGCTTGACTCAGACTGTTGTTTTATTCAGAGAGCTGTCAACAGACTGAGGACGAGGGGGGCGGGCCGACAACTTATCGACTGTTTCTGATTGGATACCAGACTCATCCTCGCTCTCCTATTGGCCGCCAGAGCTGTCAATCGCGTGGGGACACGGTTCTCACCGCTTCCCGCGCCATTCGCCGTGCACGCGCAGGACGAGCAGGCACGTAACCGCTCGGCGACTGTCTGGAGTCTGTCTGAAATTGATAAAATTCTAGATGGAGTTTTTTAATCTCTCCTTGCGTCCACAAGGGAAGCCGCGGGTAGAAGTGGCGGATTTATCCCCCACACCGCGTCCTCCTCAGACGCCCTCGCCAATGACTCACCGAGCTCAGCCTATATTTTGATATAAGATAAACGCCATGAAAGTTTCTTCCTCGTCCTACAGTCTGTCAGCACTCACTTCTTTACGGACAGGTAGGTGAGACAGGCGCCAGAGTGCAAGAAGGGACAAATACAGCGGATACTGCAGTACTACACGACTGCCAGCTAAGGTATTTATTACTCCACAATACCGCTGTGTTTTGGGTTAAAACTGTTAAAAATTTACCATATTCTACTATAACAACCCGTGTGCGGCGTTATATGTATTTTGTTGCTAAAATAAAGCGTGTAGTGTGTTATTATACCGTGTTGAGTAGCATACGTTAGCTATTATTGTGTTTTGTAGACTTGACCCCATTCGCATAGTTCAGGAGGCTGCGCAGGTGACGCACCTTTGCTGACGTGACGTCGTTTATTAATTCCACGCAAAGCTGCTCGTAACAAAGCTGAGGGGGGGAAACTGCGTCACCACTTTTCATTTGGTAGCATTGTGACTTGTATGTTGTGATATACAACACTAACCATAACTTGGTGAGGTCTGACTCTGTATGAATCAAATTTTGTTAATTAATTGGACGTATTTTTGCTGTTTCTTTTCTTATTTAGGCTCTGTAGGAGGACCCAGCACCCAGAAGGCACTGCTGCAGGACAACGACCATCTTAGAAAGGTTGGTTTCTGTCTACATTTGTGACTTACGCTGCGTTTGAGTTGGGGAAATACCAAATTTGACTGAGTTGGCAAAGTTAGTTAAGGTAAAGTTGTATTTACAAGTCATACACTCTGGATACTTGATGCTACACTAGTTTACCAGTTGTGATGTACAACGCGACCTTTTCACCTCTTCGGTCGGAGAAAATGACATCCACAGTCATAAATGGTAAATTAATGTGAAAACACCCCAACCTAACCTGCACTGATATTTTCGTCATCATGAAAGAGACAATGCTTGAAGCAATCCTACGAATTTCTCTACATTAAGGAACAAAAGCAGTTGTCTAATAGTCTGCACCTCCTTTGTTTTGGTAGTTTCCTCCTCTGTGCCACTTTACCTTGAATATGGTTTATACCACCTCCCAATGAGCACCCAAATGCATCAAACAATGTTTGTTAACGGCTACACGGGCCTTGAACACAACAGCAAAGTTAAAAACGTGTTAAAACTCAACGAAAGTGGGGATGTGCGGATCCAATGGAGGGGTTTTACCGAACAATGCTGTCTGGGGTTTGTGGTCCTTTCTGACTGCAGACACAGGGTGATGTCTGCTGCATAAAGGCTATGGAGTAGATCAGATCATGTGTCCCAAGAACTTCATTTTTGTTATTTACCTTCATTTCCCTCTTATGGACCACTGCGATTGCTCCATTTCACATCTATAGCTACCACAGATGCACTGTGTCATCAAACGGAAAATTGAGAATGACTTTGTTTCCATACGATGCCCTATAATTTGGCTGAGGTGTGTTGTATCTTGGTGAGCAGGAGTTTGCCCACACAGTTGGATGAGGTGGATACCTTTTATGATTTTGCCTTCGTAAGCAACTTGGAAGTGCACCTGCGTGTGTCAGCCCGACCTGCTGCTGCCTCAGACTCATCCAGTCTAGACGCCTCTGCTCTGTCACTGCAGACAGTGCAGTCATATGACTAAGCTGGGACGCCTTCCTCCCTCCTCCCTGTGTCTGTCTGCTCTTTTGGGGCAAGATGTCTGCTGGTAGCATTGTTGTTGTTACCCATGACTTATTGTTATGGGATTAATGGAATGGAGGAGGAAAAAAAAAGGGAAGGATGGTGATACATTGTACTGAAATGGAACAGATCATAGCTGCCCAGCCTCATGTTGTAGCACACAGAAGGGTAAATGCTAACTCTAAACATGTTCTTCTTCTTCTTTTCTTGTTAATTTGTGCTTTTACGTCGAATAGATGATCCACGTTTTCTTGTCACGGCTTCTCATTTTAGTAGTTTGGATATTTGATGTAATTCTCGGCTTCTTTGGAACTGTTGTCCATAGTTGTTTCTCAGGAGCGGCGGCTGTTATTTGGTGATACTTTTTCAGCCATTTTGTCTGATCATTGCTGCCAAAGCCCTCCACTGTATCTGACTGTGCCATGAACAACCAAAATGTCACCTCGTGGTATAAAATGCAAGCAGCGACTTCTGTTTTCAAACTATTTCACAGTTTTTATTGTTACGCTTGAACCGACCCGGACGTAAACCAGATTTAGGTTTGTCCACATCCAAGATTAGACCGTAAATTAATTCTTGGAGACACTGTGAAAAGCACATGCTGATGACCACAGTACCCACACGAATATATTTTAATGTCCATTAATACCACAATGTTTATTTGCGGTTGAAAATTATTATAACATTATTGTGTAATAGTTCATCGTCTATTATATAATTTATCTTAACGATCAGATTCGGTGGATTACGCACAACAGAAAGTCTCTGAATATAAGCCGATCCCTCGCCTAAATACCATAAATTCATTGTGTTCTATTACTCATCATTTAGGAGGAGAAAGTAATCTGACACAGATGAGTATTAATACCATTTATTCTAGCTGTCTGGCTGTTGTAAAGTCACTGAATCTTAGTGTAATACCCTTATTTCCAATATAAAGTGTAGTACGAGATGATAGCAGACGAAATCTCTGTTTTTACCGAACGGGATCGTATCACACACAGCAACCTGCCAGTCCCAGCGTTGGGTGAATCAGCGAAACTTTGCCTATTTATTGATTTCCCCCCAAGGTTTCTCTGTAAAATATCACACTTATAAATAAGGTGTGTGTAAACCTGTCAAACAGCTGCTTAATCCTTCCCACAGAGGGCAGAGGCCATATTGTTTGGTCTTAAAACCGCTGCGAGCTTCAGTGCAGTTACTTTCAGTCAGTGAGTCTGTGATGTTTATCTGTTTGTCCTATCAGTGACCAGCCTGGACAGATCACTTCATTATCACCGACTTAGTGCATACTTGTCTCCTGTCAGACAGCTCCTTTAGCCCCGTCCTGTCATATTCCTTAATGGTTTCTGAGTGCTGGTTGATTATGTTTTCACTGGGTGGTGGTAGACGCCCACTTAAACACGCAAATTCTTTTGTCTTTGTAGGCCTGCAAACACGAGACAGGGTGTGATTAAAAAATGAATGGTATAGATAGGAGAAAGGTGAGAACGATGCAGGAAGGACAGTTTCAGCGTCGTAAATGTCTCTTATTTACTTATTTTACGATCGTACTGCAAAACAGACAATTTTGTATATTATTGGAATGTGAAAGTAAAAAATGGAAATGATTGTGCATGATAAGAGCGTTCAGGTGTGTATTTATTGTGTCGGTTGACTTTTTGGTTGTGATTGCTTGTTTTTTGCTGTGTTTTTGAAGTGTTTGGAAATAAGTAACGCTGATGCAATACTTATTTCTTCTTCTACTCAGAATTCACTTGAGCCACATTGCAGCACTTACTGCATTGTAGACATTTTTACAGAGTAGAAAGTACTTGACGACAGTACTCGGGACCTTTGCAATATTTTATTTATTGCAGCACTTTATTTACTATGCAAATGTCAGCAGGAAGCCCAGTATTTTAAAGCAGAATATGTACTTTATTACAGAACGATATGAAATCTGTACTTCGATGTCTACGTCTATGTGTTTATGACAAGATCAGGTCTGTTTACGATGACAAAGCTGCATGTTGGTTCAACTCTGCCTGTCCTCGTCTTTCACAGGACATCCGTGGTTCCTTGCAGGCCTTGGCGTCGTCGTCACATCTTTGGCGTTGGGAGTGTGTCCGCCCCGAATGGTAAGATCTGTGTTAACCTGTTTCGTTAAAGCGCATATGGGCACGCTTCAAGTTGAGAAAAGCAATTTTAGGAATGCTTTAAGGCTAACTGCAGTTAAGTGAGTGTTGTTGCCTGGGGGAAAGATGAGTCGGCTGCACAGGCCAGTGTTTACAGAGAATGAGCTCCGGCTCCTAGCGCTAATTCTGGATGATATGATGCTGAGAAATGGTGCATCATTCACACTTTGGCAGTCGTTCTTTATTATGAGTGATTTTTGATCTCTTCATAAGATAATCATGGATATGGATAACTTTCACTAGAGGCTTGGCGAGAAAATGCTGATGCAAGAAGGGCTCCGAATATTGATGCTGTAATTCTATTGGCTGGTTGTCTCCAGCCAGAGTGCAGTCACGAGGTCTAGCATCATAATGATGTCTGGAGAAAACAGGCTTTCATCTTGGCTCTAATGCCGCTGGAGCTCTAATGAAAAGATTTGCTGGTTATTTCTGTGCACATACAGGATAAATATGAGCGCGTTTCAAAGCATTTCTCTGTAAACCAGCAGCACCTGCTCTTGTCTGTTGTTTAAAGTGGCAGCCTCCGTGTGACGCAGCTTCCTTCGACGCTGCGCTGCCATATTTTTAATCAAGGCCCGCTCTGGATTTTAAGGGGTCTCCTGGCGGCCTGCCAAAGCGTGGACCCATTTTCCGGCTCGCTCGCAAGATCACAACTGCACAGCTGTGACCCTTAGCTGCTTGTAGCCTTTGCTAACACAAAACCCAGCAGCGTCCATTTTAGGTTTCAGCCAGGAAGACGAAAACCTGTAATGTAGCTCGTAGAAAGCAAAATCTGAATCCTCAGCACAGCGCCTGTGAGGAAGGTCGAGAGAAGCTAGTGGAGGAAATGAAGTTTACGGCGCAATATTTATTAAGATTATATTGAACGGGTAACATGCTGCTTTTTTGTGAGATTGCGATTTTAATAATTTTCTTTGCGATTCATTTCTTACACGGTGCTTCAGATTTTACGATGTTTCGTATTTTTTGATATTTTAAAATTATATTACAAATATTTCGGAGGAAATATTTTTTATGATTTATGTAAAATGTACGTCATTAAATAAAAAAAAAATCAGTAACAATTCAATCACACATAACAAAGTAAATGATGCGCTTAATGCAACATTTAGTTCATATGAACATTACAATCTGAAATACAGTCAAATGCACAGCTATGAATGTTGTGCGTTATCGAGTGTTTGTGCTGTTGTGGTTGTGTTTTGGATCGTAGGATTCACCTTAACTAGAAGTTGAATAGAAATAGGAGCCTAAGAAAAAATTTGAAAAAAAATTAAAATACAATGAAACGTATCATATGTTATAAATTACACTTTGTATTATGCGAATATAAGAATTATTCATTGTAATTGTAATTCTTATGAAAACATTGTTAAATGTTAAATAAACAAGTAGTACCGATGTGCTTATTAAATAAAATAAAGATAGGATCACAGATCGTGAATATTATCAAACACAAAAATATTACTTCTTTTGTGTTTCACCCTGACAATAAAGTTAAGTGTGAAATAAAAATACACCAAGGTTTTAATTGGATAGATATTCTGTTTTGTGTGCTCATAATAAGGAATTGAATTTGGAAATATAACACTTGGCTTATGAAGCTGAATTATGTGGGATAGTAATGACGCTAAGTTTGTTCCTTAAGGTTTACATTTTAGAAACTACTCGACACTTTCCTCCTCCACAAGCTTCCAAATGACTTTGACTTGATTGTTAAGCTGAATTAACCCTTTATTTAATCAACTTGCTTACTTAACATCAGAGGTGTAGTAATTTTTTTTATTTTTTTTTACGAATTTTGTACTTATTGAGAAATCAAATTTTCATAGCGATAAAATGTTGCATTTAAAAATATATAACATTAAAGGGAAAATACAGTAAGAAAAGTGACTTATACATCTTTATAATGAAGTTGAATTTTGATTCAGCCCATTGCAAGCCTCAGCTCAGAGTACTGTACATTGTGATGCTTAACTGCAAACTTTGCCTACATACCAGCGAAAGCTTTAACTGACCTTTAACCCTTTAATACTGGTTTTTGTCCACTGCTGGAAGCTCATAAGAAAGCCAGACTGTGTCCTGATGCCATAAACACAACAGTGGCTGTCAGTAAGATATTAAGCCGGGCCACTACTCTCTCTCCTCCCAAAACAGAGAGAGAAAAGACACTCTGGGTTCATGCATGTGGTCGGATTTGCCAAACCTGTAGATTAACGTCAGGTCGCCTGCACTCCAGTTTTGTGAGTTCCCCCCCCGCATGTAAACTTGTTGACCTTTGCAGATGGGACAAGTACAAAGTATGCTCTCATCACTGCACTACAACTTTCACTTATACCTTTCCCAATGTTACGTTTACTGTAATTGTACACATCTGGACGCCTCTGTCATGACGACACCAGTGAGTTGTTTATCGATTGGATTTTTGTTGCAGCAAACTATCTCGTCTATAGCAGAGAGAGGATTTCAGAGATATGAAATAGATACTGGATGAGTGGCGAGGAAGCTCTCAGCGCCCGGAGATAGCAGACCTTTGTGTTTATCCACCACACCACTTAACTGCAGATTTAGCACTTAGCAGGGATTTGGAGTTCCAGGGGCAGCCAGCAACCTCAGTGTCAACATCAAAATGAACATTGCGTACATCCTCATTAGACAGACGGCGGCGGCGTCTTGAAATTGTGCCGCGTCTATAGTGTAAATGTCAAGCACGCCACTGTTGCGACATCATTATTTTGCGCTCCATGAAAGGTAAGTAAATAACCTGCTTTCAGCCTGAACGTTGTTGTTTGCCTGTGCTGTTTCTGATCCAGCCGGTAAGATGCACACGCAGCATGTCCGTTCCCACTCAGCTGCGTTGCGTTGACAGCTACAGCGATTCCCCCCTGTTTTTTCATTTGACTGCAAATCCGTCAACCACTGCCTTTTAAATGGGGTGTGCTCATCTATAACACCCTCATAAGCGCTACAAAGGGGGCTGTAGGCCCGGGTGACCACTGTTTGACTGCAGTGCAGCGCCGCACGCCTGCTTAAACCAAACCAAACCTGAGCCTGAGCGAGTCGCTCACTTTCTGCCAGGAAAGTTTGGCCCGAGTTGAACTTTTTACTCTTTTTTTAACCCTCTAACTTCCGCCACTATTTTAGCTCAGGCAAGTGAGCGCAGTGCTGGTTTGATGAATTGTTAATAAAAACTAGAGTAGTTTGACACAGAAGGCTTTGGATGGAGATATTTTATATTAGAATCATGTATGATAACAGATCCAAGTTCATGTGTGTGGCTCAGTATTGCATACAATGTCTCAAAGGGCTAAACGGGCCCACACAACCAGGGGCACCGACCCGGCCCAAAGCTCTCTACTGTAGGAAGACAAGGAAAAACTCCCAACTCCATTTTGAAGTAGATTATTTGAAGATTTTCTCATTTTATTAACTTTTACACAAAAGCAGCAGCCTAGCAGACGGGATCGACACAGCACGACTTTGTTACAAAAGACTGAACATCACTATAGCAACCCTCTTGATTTTATATTGATAAACTCTGATAAATGCAGTATATCACAGAATAAGGGAGCAAAAACGGTAAAGATAAATGATCAATATTTGTGTTAGCTCATATTTTTGTTGAGGATTTAGTGGCGACTCTTCATTAACACACACTCCACTCCACATAAGTTACTCCTCTATTCACATATTACAAAGAACAGAATGTAATTGCGATTTGCCAATATCTGCTGATTCCTTTCTATTGATCAAGCTGGTAACATATAATGTTGTATCAGAATATACTTGAACCCACAGAGTGAAGATACTATTGCAGCACCCATGTTTAATTATGCAACAACCCAGTTTAGCAGCAGCACGTGCAGAACTGCAGCCTTGGATTCTGTGTTGTGTGTGTGTGTGTGTGAACAGTGATGGCTCAGTATTTAGCCGTGCCCAATTGTAAGGTATAAAAATCCTGAGTCATACAAACTAATTCTGTGTAATCCTGTCATTCTGGTCTCTACCCAGCTGTATGTCAAAAACTGACAAATTAAACTCAAATCCCCCACATTCAGGAGCTTTCCTGAAGTGGGATATGTGAGACTTTAGGGTGTGTTTGCATTTTTCCCTAATTGGGGCTTACTTAAACACACCTGGAGTACCTGCTTTCAATTTGCCATTTGACCTTTAGTGAATGAAGATGGCGAGGCAGCGTTAGATCCTCTCCACCCTGCGGTACAGCAGAGCGAAGGGAGGCTGCGCCATGACTAATTAGCAAATCTCACCTCTCCTGAAGGTAGAAAAAAAAGATCCTTGTGCAGCAGTCGTGGGTGTTTGATGAGTAAATACTCACCTGCACCAAGTTGCAGTAACCTAATAAGTCTCCCTGGATTTTGAAAGTGAATATTTCATATTTCACTGATCTCTAACAGCTTCTCTGCTTGCCTCATACTTGACTCTCCATAAGTCATCTCAGATGGGTAGAGAGGAAATTCAGACTGCAGGGTCTCTTTCCTGTCACACAATGGTGTGGAAAGGTCAGGCCTAATGAAGTCGGGGGTGTGACCTGTAGTATTCAGTGACTTTGCATGGGCCCCCATCCCACTGCTGCAACCATGCCGCTTAATCCCCTTTTGATCCTAATTGATAGGCATTAACATGATCCTTATCCAGGAGCTGTGTTTTGTCTTCCACAGCCCTTCTCTCTGGGTGTCAGTGACACAAAGTGTGAAAGCGTTAAACCAAATGTGAAATTGATATTTTTCATGTTTGTGTGCTTAAAACCGGCCGGTGTTCTAAACACTCACACAAAAGTGCTGCGTGTTCAGCGTTTGCCCTCTGCGGCTCTTAACAGGACTTAGCACATGACCCCTAGAATCCCACTGTGATGTGAATGGTACCAGCCCATTTCAAGTTTGTTTTCCTACCCCTGCTTTTATCTTAATCACTAGGCGATTACTGACTTTAACTGTTGACTAATTACGCACTTTAAAATGTCTTTAATGAGGTCAACTAAGTGCCTGTGTCACTTTTATGTAAGTGCAGAGAGAGTTACTAAAGTGCAGGTGGTGTTCAAGGTCCCAAGGGTTTTTTTTCCTCACAGCTACTTTGGCCTTTTCCTGAAAAATATTGAAGAAATTGGAAAATACTTGAGGCTTAAGTTGTATAATAATTATCACAGCCTTTTTGCTATACCATTACTGACATCAATCATCACCGTCTGTTGATAATACAAACTGAAATAGTGGATTTGTAATGATAGCGGTTTCTTTAGGTAGCGTTTGTGTGAGAAGTTAAGGGTGAATTTGAATGAATACTGGTTTCTATAATAAAATGTGCTTCTTTTAGGATCGACATGAAATCCTTAAGGTTTAATCCCAGAACCTTTTCCCCTCATATACATGGGAAATCCCTATCAGTTCCTCGAGAACCTGCAGGACTTTGATCAACAGATGGTTGCAATTTGTGACACCCAAACACTTTATACTAAGCTTTTTCTAAACATGTCTATGGTAAGAATACGATTAAAAGACAAACCTGATTACGGCTTAGAGAGGAAAGAGAAAGGCGGAGGATAAAGTTAGGAGTTACATTGTATGTCGCAAAAAGTACGAATTTAGTTTTCGTTTTAAGAACAAATATCATTTTGCGACAACTTGCGACTGTTTAGTTTTGTATGATCGATAAATTTCCTATCTTCATAAACATTTACCTCCCCTCTTCATGCTGTGTGTGATATTCAAGCCAAATCTTTGAATCATTACCTCATTTTGGTTATTACCTACTCCATTATTTAGAAATATTGAATGCCATTGAATCCCGAGTAATTAGCATGCTAAGCCACAGTTTTTGGTAAATTTAGTCCGTTCATTCAATGATGAAGATGTATTTTTATCGGAAAGAAGCTGCAGGTTGTCATGCTCTTCAAGGATAACCGCTTTCATTTGTTTTCTCTCAATACACTGAGACCTGCACAGCTAAGAATCGACGTCTCTGCATCGTGCTCAGCAGTGTGCAACAGCCCACTTTAGCTGGGAAATGCCAGGTGTCGTGTTGGTTCTTGTTGGTTTCACACGGTGACTCGCGTCCCTCAACGGAACGCAGTCCTCGGGTCTCCATAGGATTGATTGTTATTTCCAGCTTGTTTGTTTGCTGTAAATAATGAGACTTCTGTAAGGCCTGATGACATAATTTGGAGATTGTGGGGGGAAAAACGGCTAATTACGGAGCTGAAAACCTACAGAGTGGGACTGCGCTTGTGTACTTCACATGAGTGGCGCCACCTGCCCTCTATATGTCACAGTCACTTCACTTATCCCACAGTTAAAACACCGAGCTGCCTGCCAGTTATCAAACCCCAACAGACCCCATCGCATTGAATCAGCGGTGGGTTCAACTCTGTAATTTTTTTTGTTTGTTATTTAGATTTGTTTAGCGCGGAAACAAGTAAATAAACACGATATACCATATCCAGAGTGGATGTGGGTAGGATTGAGTGATACCCCTCTCCCTCCCACCCCCCTCCCTTTGTGCTCTTTTCATCATTGTAGACAGTAGAAGAGTTGAGAGGGTCACAGCGTTGGAGAGAAAGTTGTAGAAATAATGCCAAGGCCAACGGTGGTATGCATTGTTCCAGGAGCGGGACATCATCCCTGGGTAGACATTTTGAGTTTTACCTGCAGGCGGTGAAGCTTTTGCATCTTTGCCTTTGTGCGGCTGGACGAACATTTAGGAGGAGGTCAAGAAGCGTCACGGTTGATGGTTGAACAGATACTCTATGTGGTTTTGGCTTCCTCCTCTTTTGTTTGTTTTTTTTGTAGTTTTGTTTTACGGATTGAGAAATTGCCAAAGTAGTTCAAATGCGTAAAGTAGCATTCAGTCTGTTAGAGTTCAGTTTGTGTACGATAGCCTTGTAAGTAAATGGTAAAGGAAAGTTTTAACATTTAAACCGCGCATGGATTCAGATGCGTGGCTGGCTTTAACCCATACTGCGCCAACACCGACACCGCACCTTTGAAAAGCAACACCTTGGCACCGTTCACCATCTCGTACACGATATATATTTTTATCTCCCGACCCGACTCACTGCAACTTAACTCCACAGACAGTTTGGTTGGAGCTGCACTGGAACATTCCGATCATTTTTTTTTCTTTCCAAACAAAAGCTCTAAAGGCCAAAAACTTCTTCTTGAAACAGAAAGGAGGACAAAGGAACAAATCAGCCACCTCATCAGTTCGTGCATAAGTTTAGACTTCCATTCTGACAAACTGGGACGATGAACTTGGTTGACAATTAACTCTCCAAGCGACGTTTAAAGTCGGTGTTTGGATCCAAGGGATACAGCAGTGATTTGTGCAAATGCTCCATCTTTGAACTTTGGTTCAGAGAATTAAAATTGATTCCTGTAATACATATTTAGATTATATTGCCGCTTAGGTGAGTGAGGTGCCATGTGTGAAGTCGTTTTAAAGCTCCAAGGGTTATTGGACTTTTTCTTCATTTTATTTCCCCTCTATTTTGAAGGTATTTAAATATTTGGCTTATTTATCGGTGCCATCTTGGCCTTTGTGGCAGCAGAAATGTTGGTTGGGCTCCTTCCATTTTTATATCTTAATACAGAATGTTCCCTGCTTAAATCCGTGCGAGATGAAAAGTAATGAAAAAAACCCCCAGAAACAGTGAGTGAAGTTGGAAAAAGCAAGAAACAGCAGGGAAGACAAAAGTTAGAGGGCGCCGTGAAGCTACAGTCTGCATGTATAAGCCAACTTTAAGCCATGAGATAAATGTGGTCTAGTTTTCAATTTAGTTCAGTAGCCAGTAGGTTCAAGTGCATAGGGAAAGAAGCTGATGAACTTACACTTTTGCTGTTGATATTTAAGTTTCTTGGCACCGGATTGGCCGGAAGATTTTTCAGCCGTCTCTCAGGAATAATGTGTAGGCTGGAGCCTTTGCTGGAAAAACTGTTTTGGATTGGAAAGATGTCTTGAAGGCTGGAGAGGCAGAGTGCTTATCAAAGATGAATGAGTCTGATGTTGTAGCAGTCAGTGATGAGCCCAGGGGGAGAGCTTAGTGTAGAAACACAAACTTCATTGTTAACAGCAATATTCTAATGTGTCCTGGTGTACTTAAACACCCATAACCTTAACGCTTTAACGCTATACATTTGCTACAAAAGTGTTGGACAATACTGTGTGTTTGTGCCACCACACTTTACTCACATGTCTGAGGATTTACGTCAGTGTGTGGAGGTTTACTGATGACACACCGACATCCTGCTGAGTGGAAGAAAATAGATGATGTGAAGTCGTATAGCAGAGTTTAAATACTTAAATGGAGATAATTTACTTAATTCCCCTCGACAAGAAGACAAACGACTAACTAGAATATCAATTATTCCTTCTCATTTCCTAATTTTACTAACAAACCCTCCTCTCGAGTGGTTCATTCAAATCTTAGTGCCTTTTTGTTCAATCAGTCCCATCTCAAATTACTTTCTTTGGAGTAAGAATAACTATTACATCATTAAACTCCATATATGGACATGTGCTATAGGTGCTGACGAATATTAGAGACGGCTGTGAATTCGGACAGTTCTTTACTACTAAAACTAAAGTCCTATTTTTGCAGTTGAAGCAGTGTGTGTGTGTGTACCATACTGTGTTTAAGTTGTGGAGTTGTGTGTTTAAATACAGTTCTTCCCGCGGAACTTTCTCGGCGTCGCACACATTCACCTTTTTCTCCTGACAAAAGCGTTTAAAGATCAAGGGCAGCTTCACCTTTGCCAGTAATGAGGCTGTTTATTTACCGAATTTCCTGGTGGACTTAACGCGGGAGGAGAAACGAGCCATGCATAGCCGAGCTCATAATCTGCATTAGCAAAACAGAACTCGCAAACGCCCCCAAGTTATGCTTCCTGTGACATTATAGCGTGGTGTAGTCGACTCCCATTTTGTTCACACCTGAACAAAGTCAAATCTGATTTAATCATCATCTTTAAATGAGAGCAATGAGGAAGACGACGAATAGAGAAGCGGCACTGAATTGACTTTAACTCTGAAATAAGTCAATAAATATAAAAAAGAATCTTCCAAACATTTGTCAAATTAGGTTTAAATAGATGAGAAGCATTTTCGCGATCATATAATTTTCCCCGGTCTAAAAAGAACTCGTCTGCCTAAATGCTTGTTAAAAGCTTCAAAATTCACAATTTAAACACACCCACTGAGACGGAGACATATATGCAGTATACGTTCTAATGCTCGTGTGTGTCCACGTGTTCCTTTGTGATATACCATGGATTAGTTTGAAGCGACAAAGAGCCCCTTGGCACAGATATTTTGCAGTAATAATGATGTATGTGGCAGAGTTGAGGGTGTGTTCTCCATTTGGTGCAGAGCAGAATTGCTTAAATCCATCCAACGCTTCTGCAGCCTTGCTCATCAGCGCCCGTGTACACTTGCTTTATTTGCTAATGCAGATTGGTTTCCAATCTCTGCGTAAATGTGCGAGGCTTTACTGTATGTTTGCTTATCTGTCCAGCCGTCCCATCTATTCAAACAGCATTCCTTTCATTTAAGTGCTGTGTGCTGGCTGGGCTTATTCTTTTCCTGGGACCTTTTCTGTTATTTCGGGACCAGATGGCGAGGGGCACGGAAGCGCCTCTTTTGTCTGGGTGCCCCTGTGAAAAGAGGCTGTCCTCCTTAATGTAATCAGTGGCACCGGAAGGGTCCATTTTGGGCTGTGAAAGGAGACAATCGGGCCTGGACACGTTTAGGTTACAGAAACGCAGAGTTCATCTCCCGACCCTGCCCCCTTTGACCAGGGCCCTGGCATGGAAGATGCTCATCTTTGATCAGTGGAGGGTGGAGGCGCTGATCCGACCTCACGGGGGCCAAAGGCCAGCCCCCCCGCTCTGTTTACCCTGCACTTGGCTGCTGCTGACACCTCCTTCCGGAAAGAGCCCGGGGGGGCGGTGGGTTGGCGTGGGCATTGGGCAGGCGGGGGTTGATACCATGACCTGTCTAGACACCGTTGCTTGTTGCTCTGGTGTTGCCAAGGGGACATAATGAACTTTGACCTGAAATGTAGTTGGTTAGGAGCCACTCTGGTCATCCAAGGAAGATTTTTTTTTTTTTGTAATTTTGGAGGTTGGGGGTGGGGAAAGAAGACGGTGGTTTGGTTCTAACCTACAGAATGCGCAATCGGCCGGACGGGACCACGAGCATGAATATTTTGCCCAAACTTCCAATTTTGATTGTTTGATATTTTCATCTGTTAGGAAACCAAACCAAAGTTGGATATTGCAGAATATTGCTGACTAATGACTTCCAACTGTTACTTAATGGATTTATTTTATATCACTTTGCTTTATACAGATTCTATTCTCATGTAGAGACTCTTGGAAACCAAAGCTTTCATTATATTTTTGTTGATTATTGTTGATTTTTTTTAACTTGACACACTTTGGGACATTTTAATTGGCATAGTAAGTATTTTATAATCTTTTTATCTTTAAAATTTGTAGACAAAATGTTGTGACTTTGACTTTATTGTTTTCCCTCTGACTTTGATGTGTTTCTGTGCTGATCCCACATTTTCCACCATGTGTTCACTTCTTTTCTGGTTTATTTTTGGCAAAGTACATGATTCTATATTATGATGGATAAGAAGTAGATGCAGCACACTGATCATTTAACTTTGTCTTATACAGAACATACACAGTACATTCAGTGTGCAGGTATTTCAGATTTAAAATGAAGTAGAACCTTTAGTAAGCGTGACATGATAATGTGAAGGGCCTGTTTGTCTGCTGAGTCTCACACAGATGCAGAGACTCAAACACTGCACCAAAATGATTCATGTTAGTCTAGGATTACTGCCTGATTCTGTGGGATTTGCTTGTAATGAGTCTACAAATCCTTGAAGGTCATGAACAGAATGTGCTTTTTTAAAATAAAGTAATTTAAATGAATACGTTGATGCTGTTGTGTTTGTATGAAATGTTTCCTACTGAGTCGTCCTGTTCTGTCCTCAACCAACACACAGCCTAATGTGTGCGTTGGCTTTGATGTTGTGGCTGTTCCTGTAGAAAGGGTGTAGCGATTCCATCATGGCCGCCGCTACCGCTGCCGCCAACCCCGCCCTCTTGCCTGCCACTCAGGAACAGTTAAAATGGCAGCATGCAGCAAAATGAGCGAGCGAGACACAGAATGAGACGCCCACCACTGCCAGCTAAAGCACGAGCGACAGATTTATAGGACGGGACAGGTAGATGAGGCTGAAATCGGCCAGAGTTTGGTCTCTGTTACCACCATTTTATCTATATTTCAACAAAACCCGTAGCTGATGGTTGTTCTCTTCCGCTACAGCCCGTCTCTTACTGTATCTTGGTTATAAAACTGAATATTCTCTCCCATGAATTAAAAAAGGAAATCTGTGAAATTCATGAAGCCATCATCGGCGAAACATCGAATCCAATAGTTTCCAAACACAAATGCAGAGAAATTGAAGGCATCCATGCTAAAACATGCTTTCAGGGATTGAACGTGACCCTTATCACGCTGAAGCGGAGAGCGTTAACATTTCACCAACTCTTCACGCGGGTCTTTGGCCGGCTGCCATTTTGTTTTCCAAATTATTGCTTGGAGCGTCCATGGAGATGAACACTTATCTTTATTATTGTAAAAGAATTAACTCCTACGCTGTGATTATATATATGTATGTGTCGAAGATGTAATATGTTCTGCATCATTTAAAGTATTGTATTTCGGTGGCTGTATTCTTTATTTACTGTATGCAAACAGAGGGAAATCTTCATTGATCAACCTTATATGCAGTTTGTCAAAGAATCTCTTATGAGCCTGTTTTTTGCTCTAATACCCATTAAAGGCTGAGCCCGTCCGCTGCTCTTTGTAAAGAGCTAAACACACACTTTGGCCTATGAAGCGTTCCTGTGTGAATCCGCTCTCATTAAAACATCTAAAATTAGGCATCGCAACCAATCACTTTCCACCTTCGCAGGGTCTGACTGCCACCTCACAACAACTCAATCCCACCGCCTACCCAAGCTGCAAGTGTGAGGGAATTGTAAGGTAAATGTCCAAATCTTCTATTTTTAGGCTTTTCCTTTCTCTCTGGATGACATTTTGTTATTGGCTCTTCTTGTGAATGTGTTTCTTTTTTTATTATTCCTCCACAGAGTACGAGATCTGCTGCTGCTGCTGCTTCTGCCGCTGCTGCCGGACCAGGAGGAAGATGTCACGCTAAGGATGAATTTTGGCGATGATGTTGCCGCTGTTGGCGCAGTGTCGAGCGCTCTCACTTTGTGCCTCTGTCAGCTATGATGCGTAACCGCCGAGTGAGTGACAGGCCGGTCCCCCGAGAGAGCAAGGGGGCCTGAGGTGAGTCAGATGTACCCTTGACCCTGTCTAGCTGTGTGTCAGCAAGCAACACAACACTCAGTGAAAAAAGGGCCAGAAGCAGCATGACTGTACAATGTACGTCTTCATTTAGCGGTTTAGAAATAGCAGCTTTAAAAAACCTCCGCAGAGAGTCTCTCCCTTCAAGAGATCTGAAACCTGAGTGAGTGAAGGATGTTATTAAGTTCAAATGTAACCTATAACTGGTTTCCGTATCTCTAATAGAGTGAGATCTTCCTCTTAGGGGTGTGAAGCTGTGGACGAGCCAGAAAAGGGAATCTTGGTACGGAGTAAATGTTTGCTCAGGTGCAACACACACGGTTTCATGTTTGGACTTTAAATGATGTTTGTTTTGCAGCTTGTTTTTGAGAAAAGTGTGTAAGTAGTGGTCAAACTGGCTGAAGAATTAACAAAGGGTTATAAATGAGTCAAACTTAAAAGTATGTTAAAGTCTTATGCATGCCCAAGCATTGTTTGTATGCATTCATTAAGACTGAAATACATATAAATTAAAATTCTGAAGTTAAGTCATTGAACATAAGTTGGCAAAATAACAAAATTTCCAAAGACAAAATGTCACCTTTTTTCTTTGACCTGTACGTTACGCTATGAAGTTAAAATTTACAAAATGTGTGAAGTTTTGTAGCTAAATCGAGTTTGGGTGAAAGAAAAGTTGCTTCCTCTCGTCAAAAAATAATTCCAGTGTTTGTAGCTGGCAGCCATTTTCAACACAAAACCAGAAACTTGTAGTTTCAGAGTTCCGTGTGTCAGAAACGGCACAGACACACTGCAATGTAACAAACCTGTAATCAGTGCTACATGGGAATCACAAAGTGGAGTAAAGAGTGCGACTGAAACACGGTGCAACACGTGTGAAGCTTTGTTGTGGATGTAACCAAATTCTTTAAGACTTTAAGATTTCACATTACATGGAACCGGTTTTGTCATTTTTTGTGATGCCTCCGTCATTCCACCGACATAGAGCGGCAGTAACGCCACTCAAAACTCCTTTATACACAAATTTGATGCAATTTGATGCAATGTCACATTTTAATTCATTCCAACCCGGAGAGAAGTGGGGGAAAGAGAGAAGGCAGACGTGATGGAGAAAAGGAATATGGGAGCTTTTTCTCCTCCAAGTCAACCAAAAGAATCTTTAGTTTGGTGTGTGGTTTTTTTTTCTTCTTCTTCTTCTTCTTCTCTCCTTCCAAGGGTCACTCAAACACGGTGTGTGAAATGAGAGTTGCCTGGGTGTGACTTTTCCAGAAAGCATCCGCTCGCCATTGTCTGGCCAGTCAACTTCTGCAGGCCCCAGCGCCCCGACTTCCATACATGAGAGATCAAGGGTTACCAAGGTGCTTTAGAGGAGAGGGGCTCAGTGTGAGAGGAGACAAACCAGTCCACAAAATACTCATTTCCTCTGCGTGTTAGGTGCCTTGCTGGGGTTTTGGGACGGGGGTCGCTGACACCGACACACTGGGGTTCGGGCCCTTTTTATTTTTCCACCTCTCCTCTTTATGAAAACTGTTGCTTTCCCTCTTTTCCAACCCCGGCTTGTGTCTGGTTTCTGCTCCGTCATACCGAGCGAGAGGCGAGTTGGGCCCCTGGAGGGAAGTTGAGTTGGACTCCGGCTCTGTGCGCTCGGTGCCAGACGGGGGAACACCTCGTGTAGAAAAAAGGTAATAGTGGGTTCTGTCCACCTCGCTTTTCTCGCCAAAAAAAGTTCAGTCACTGAGCCACGGCATTAACTTGTATTCTAACAAGATTAAAATATATTCGTCCTGGGGATTAGCATAGTTAGGTGTCCTTTTGCTCCTTTTTTGCCTGCGCTGGTGCAGTGACAGTGGGCTTTGATCTGTGTTGCGAGGCAAAGGTCCTGGCTTGGGCCGAGCCATTCGAGTGCCAAGTGTGAAATTGGCCTGATGTCATCCCCATTCTTCACCTTTTACATCTTTCACCACTTTAATTATGTTTCCGCCACAAAAGCCCGGGCACCTCCGAGCAGATTCCACTCCGGCTGTAGGAAGCATTTAGGAGCCGAGGGTAAATGACACAGTAGGGGAGGGGGAGGATGGTAGGAGAGGTCATGGCAGGATGGGGCCCTTTTGTGTGTCGGAGGTAGACATCGATACTCTCCTGATGTGTCCGACCGCTCGCTTCCACTCCCATTTTTTACAGCAAGGATGAAAAAACAAATGGCGGCTTCTCATTCAAAGCTTCTTTCCCCAGGTTTCTGCTTCCTGTTCCACCTCACACCGCTCCATGTTTTGCTCGTGAAATCTATGCAAATGAGCGATTAGGCACGTAGATTCTGCTGTATTACTGCAGCAGAGCATCAAGAAAGTATAAGAACTGGAGCCTGTTTGAGTTTACGTTTAGCTGCGTCTGCTTTCAGGTTTCTAATGGTATTCAAGCGCGTATTTACAGTAAAGCTTTCCAGGAAGAAAACCTGAATTAGAACGCATTTCTACCTGCAGTGTACAAGAAAATAATCCTCTGGCAACTTTGAAAATACGATAGACGAGGATTACAATCGCGTTGTCGAAGGTAATGACATTACATCCTTTATTTTACAGCTCAACTCCACTTTTCTGCCTCTAACGCTGCCTCACTCTTCTGTTTACTCCTTAAAATAGTCCTCAGCTTGTCGTGCCCTTTCCTCAACGTCTCAGCCTTTAGTTCCCGGCAAATGAAGCCATCCTGCTGCTGTTTACCGTCCAATATTACAGTTACGTTCCCGAGCAAAAGTTTGGATTGTGTCTTCAGGTGGTTGATGCCTTTTTTATACCTTTTTTGCGTCGCAGCTACGCCTGATGGTTGGAAACAACTGGGACACGACGCCAGCGCACAAACTTTTTCTTACCGAGCCTTAATTTGTTATTTGTCGTTTCCATCAAGCATTTTTCTCTTTTCCCACATGTCAAAATTCCCGTAACAGTCATTGGCTGTAAACGTGGCTAGTGACCAACTAAATCAATCTCAAGGAATGGAGATGTTTGTAGATAAACCCAGGAGAATGTGTCCATGCAGCCATTGTTCCTCCTGGTGTCCCAAACTTCAGGGAGCTCCTCTGCCTGTGAATATTTTGATGAAGCTTCCTATTGATGCACTGAATGAAGGAACAAAACAACAGGGGTGTGTGTGTGTGTGTGTGTGTGCGTGTGTGAGGGTGTGTGTTTGTGTGTGTGTGTGTGTGTGTGGGTTTGTGAAGAAGAGGAGTGAAAATTAATGAAGTGTGTAGGTGTGGATGTGTGCATGCCAGGAAAAAATAAAACCGAGTGATAGTGAGGGAGCGTGTGTGGATGTCTCTCTCTCTCTCCCTCTGTGTTTGTTTGTGTGTGTGTGTGTGTGCGCGTGTGTGTGTCTAAGGGAGCGAGCATGAGTTTGTGAGGGAGAAAGCTCTGTGTGGAGAATGGGTTACCGAGGGGCGGGAGGGGGAAAGCAGCCACCTGCAGCCATGACAGGCTTTGACCTTCATTGCTCTCTCTCTCTCTCTCCCTCTCCCTCTCTCTCTTTCCCTCTCCCCCCTTCTCTCTCCCTCTCTCTGCCTTTGCGATAGAGGCTCAGGCTCCTTTCAGAATCGGTGAGGAAGACCGGCCGCCGTGAAGGACGCCGCCTCAAGACGGTGCGATCTGCTGTAATTCTGGTCACTGGCCGTCACATTGGGGGCTCGTGGCCTAGTGGTGCAAGTATGGAAATGCACACGGGGCCTGGGAATTGTCCAAGGTTTTCCCGTGAATAATCTTTGGATGCTTTTTGCAAATGATTTCCTCTCAAACGTATAAGTGTGACTCTCAATGGGCCGGCTCCTTAGCTTGAGTGTGTGTTTGCATGGGCAGGATTGTCACGCTTTGCAGATTTCTGCTTCAAACCAATGAATTTACATGAAACCCCAGTTATGTATTTCTCTCTTCTATACATTGTGATTCTTATTTTCTCTTTTACAAGCAGCTCTGTGTTCAGGTTCATCACAGGAAACAGCCATGGACCTCCTTGTGTATAATCTTCAAGGTTTATTTACTTTTCTTTTGCAGTTTTTTCAGGTGGCAGTTAATTACACAATTAATACATGATACAAATTATGTACATTTATACCAAAGAATACTTCCAACATAAAATAAAAAATAGCATTGTATTCTACAACTCTGTGTTGTAATTTCATTTAAACATGTTCATATATAGATAGATATACGCTGATGAGTAAATTCATAATGTCGTACCAGCAGTTTCCATAAAGGCAATAAACTTGAATAGTCTGCATTTGAAGTAATACTGCTTCTCTGATTCGGCACAGTTCTGTTTCATCAAAAGTTCACACTTGAACTTTAAGGCAAAGTGTGTTTCTGTTTGGTGGATTTTAATTCACACACACTTTTTGTTCAGATACACAACAAAACACTTTGAAAGGCAAAAAAGTCCACATTTTGGTATGGATACAGTCTGAAACTTAGCTCGGTCACACTTTGAGTCGATAAGGACCAAAAGTTTAAAAACACAGTTATTTGCCCAAGTACAACAAATTGCAGCTTTCATGCAAAGGCCCCATAAACTATTTTCATTCACAAAAAAAGAAAACAAAAGAAGTTATTGCAAGATAAACAAGCAGTGTAAACACCTCAGATATCTACTCTAAAGCAACACTGGTCATTGGATAGATTTTTTTCTCAATATAATCTATATAAATACACATATGAAGTCCTTTCAACAACAATAAGAGATTTCCAACATTTGCAATACAGTCACTGATGGATTTGCCTTCTTTTATGATAAATGGATATGTAATAAAAATGTATATAGAGAAAGATTTAACAAGAACATCCAATAACCTGCATTTAAAGTCTCTACTCAGTGCGCAAGATGGTGTCATCAATCAATCATTGTCTTAATGCTACAGAGTTGTTTCTGTCACTTCACAGGCAGCATCATAGCCTTCATTCATTTAGCTACAAAAAGGATTTATATTGCTATTTTAAAAACTATAATAGCTGCACTGATGCATTGGTATAAAGAAGGAAATCCGCACATTGTATTTGTTTCAAGGCTAAGAGACGACCACATACATATAAGCAAAGGCCTAAACTTAGCTTTTTATTTAAGTGGCGTGTTAGGAAAGAAAAAGCACTATAGTCCTCTCAATCACTCCGGCCTGTACATTAAAAGGAACCCTGTGAGTTTTACAGGAACACATCAGGATTCCGCCCCAAATTAGGTCTGAAACTGACACATCCAACAACAACAACAAAAAAGCACCTTGCTCCGTCCATTTTACACCAAACACAACCAAGGGAAGCCAACGAGCGCGTGGAAAAAACAATACAAATCCTCTTCTGGCGTTTTATTTAAATTCACAGTTGCCTGGATGCAGCAGAAAATATTCTTTGGACTTAAGCAAGTTTGTTTGTTTACCTCACTGACAGATGGAAAAATGTCAAGTGCCAGTTCAGTGTAAAAATGGGAATCATGGGAGAGCAAGAGGAGGCCTAAGAAAATGAAAGGTGTAAGCATTTGTACTTCCCAGGGAGGGAGGAGGGGTGGAGGGAGGGGAGGAAGGGGAGAGGGGCGAGAAAATACATACATACAATGAAAACAAACCTTTATACAACATCTTTTATAGACATGATATTGCAGAAATATCTCTATTTATTTTTTAAACAATTTATGCTGGTATACTCTATACACTGGCCCTTGATTTGATGAAATTATTGCATTGTAGGCTTGATTAAACCTCCCCTATAACGAAAAAATCACTATAATACTCCTATAGGGTCTAGACCTATTCCTGTAGGGACACCAGTGACCTTTACTCTGAGCCTATCATGTTATGTTCTGTGGTTGGACTATAATATGAAGTATATCTGCAGTAGGTCAGTATTGTGTGGTGGCTGATAATAATAATAGTACTTTGTGGTATTTGTATCTGTTATAGTATCATTAAATAGAGTTTTGCTGTGGAATCTCTGCAGTGCCCTTCATAAACATCTATCATAGGATTACTATAGGATCTCTGTTCGTCAGGAGGATGCTGGGGATCTCGCTTGAAAATCAATCGCTGTCTGATTTCTCGTCCTTGGACGTGACGGTGGCGTGATTGTACAGTCCCTGGGCCATCAGGTGCAAGGCCAAGCCGTTTTTAGGGCCGGTGGCCTTCTTGATTTTGGCCCTCTTGTTCTGAAACCAGATCTTGATCTGGGACTCGTTGAGGCCCAGCTCCTGCGCCAGGTTCTGCCGCCTCTGCTCGGTCAGATACCGGTTTGTCTGAAACTCCGATTTGAGTCTTTGCAGCTGCTCTGCGGTGAAGGCCGTCCGTGGTCGCTTGTCCTCTTTGCTGGTCGTTTTCTTCTTTGGTTTGCGGGATCTGGGCCCTGCAGTGGAGGTCACACATACACACACACACACACATACGGGTCGTCAGTATCAGAAGCGTGGTTGTGGATTTAGGTTTTAAACGGTGCGTAAAAAGATGCGTAAACACAGGCGATCACTATACGGGAATATCAAGGAGTGTGTGTGTGTTTCCTCCTTAAAATACAGGCCACGTGTGTGTATGTGTAGGTTGTTTGTTTTCTTTAAATGATACAGGACGCGAGAGAGCGATCTATGAGTGTGTTGTATAAGTAAACCTGCTCTGCTGCCTCATGCACACACTAATCATTCCTTCGCGTTATTGGCTTTGCTTTCATTCCCAAAAATCGGAGTAAAAAACGGGAGAAATGAAGAAGGAATCACTGAAAAATATTGACACATCCACTGAAAAAAACACAATCCTCCCCTCCCTCCCTGCGTCTCCCTTCTCTCGCTCTCTCTCTCTCTCTCTCCCAGCTCTCCCTCTCTCTCACACACACACACGCATGCACATGCACACACACACACACTCTGGCACTGCGAATAAGGAATTATTATCCTGTAGGGCAACGGTGGAAAAACATCTCTGGCACATCTCGACCGGTGTTTTTGCAAAAACACAACACATTTGGACGCTTAGTTAGTTAGTTTGCATTTTTTGTTCGTGTGTGTGTGTGAGAGAGAGTGTGTGTGTGTGTGTTTTCCTCAATGGGGCGGACGTGAGCGGAATTGGAGCAGCGCACATTGGGCACACACACACACACACACACACACACACACATTAATGTTCATTCTGGATCGAGGCCTGCTCCTGGAGCTCTGCTGAGGCGTTTGGTTGAGTGCAAAAACAAACACACACACACACTCATATGGCTCCTCATCATAAACATGACGAATCGGTGTGTTCTCCTCCACCAAGCAAGCACGCAGCTCGTATCCAACCTGCACGTATAGCTCCACAACTCGTAGTAGTACTCGCTTTACGCTCTCCATACTACTAACGTTACATAATGCATGAGAACAAGCTGTACTCACACAGACATTTCTAATGCAGCCAAACGGAAGCATCCTACACATTATCCTGCATCTATGGAAGCTTTTGTTGTCTTTATTAGAAATGAAGATGCAGTCCAGCAGCTACAGGAGCCTCCATTGTCAAAACATGAATATTTAATTCCTCCCAAACTAAACTCGCCTCCCACCTATCGAGCAAAACAACTCGTAGAAGTCAGAGGGAATATTATTTTACGCACAAGTTTGCAGAGTAATATGAAGATAAACGCGGAGTAATTTGACTTTTCTTTGCTTTTTCATAACAAAGAGGGAAACTGAAGCAAAGGGAAAAACTTGGGGTGGAAAAAGTAGAATCGATATATCTCCGTTTTCGATAGTTTTATTTTTTTTAAACGAAGCCAAATAAAAATACAAATATTATAGTCACGTTTTATTGTTAATTTATTCTTTCTAATTAGTTTCAGAGCTTTATTCTGTATTTTTGCCTCACTTTACACTCTCATCTGCGTCGAATCTGCCTATGTTTCCCTACCTGGCTTCTTGTTTTCTATATTATAATAACAACGGAAAAATAATTTGAAAATTCCTATTTCAAAGCACGAATATGTGATTTAATTTTTAAATTTTCTAATTCGCACTTTGCTCCGCGCAGCCCCGCTTCACTCCGCCGCTGCTCGCAGAGGAGAGAGAAGTCGGTCATGGCATCCCGGGTCAGTGTTACGGGGTATTTCAGGTTACAGACAAATACTACGACGTAGTAAAAAAAAAAAAAAAAGGAAAGAATACACACAAACCAACCTGAAGAAGGCCTGTCCGAGTATCTGGTGCAGTAGACCCAGGCGGGCCACAACATGGGCTGGGACGAGCCTGAGTTCGAGTTGGCTTGGGAACTGTCTGAGTCTGAGCTTAGGCACTGGTCTCCGCTCTCCCCGCGGGGTTTCAGGGGCTCCTCGGCGGATATCGGGGGCTTCTTCGCCTCGGTGACCGCGTGCGGAGTGGACGTCCCCTCCGCCGGCACCGTGCTCTCCGCCGGCTCGGTCTGAGGAGCGGCGGGGCTGCTGCGGTTCTCCCGCGACGCGTGCAGGCTGCTGTTCTGCTCATCCCGGTTGGCGCTCCCGTCCTTTTTACGCCCGAAATCCGGCCGCAGGATGTTGTCGATGAAGAAATTGGTGACCCGGTGAGGGATCTGCGGGTTCCCGGGCGGCTGTAAGAGGGGTAGGATGCCTCTGTTGGATTCATCCGCCGACTCCTGCCGCTCCGCGTCTCTGTTGCCGTGATCATTTTCTTCCATACTGATTCACTTTCCCCGCTTTACGCTCTTTTAACCCCTTTGTCGCTCTCTCCCCTCTGCAATAAAAATTCGCAAAGAACTTCGGCGGGGACGGAGGGGTGGGGTAGGGGGGGGAATTGTACAAAACTGCACTAGAAAAATAAATAAATAAAAAAAACTCAAATACTACTGAGAGCGTCGGACACCATGCAAAGCCTTGCGATAGTGTCCTCTGAGAAAAGCATACTTTTGCACATATATTCCCCCCAATCTCGGTTTATAACTGACACCGCAGACCTACACCGCTTGCCATGTGCGCGCCATCCGATTTTTTAGCGTTATTATCCGTTTTTCTGCGTGCTCGGCAAAGCCTAAACCTAAACTAAACTAAGGGTAAATAAAGAGGCTCCTAAACTGATGCTCTAATACTCTCACTCTGGAGTTTTGTTCTTATTTTCAATACGAGCCCCCCGAGTGACGTTTTCCCACCGTCCTCCCAGACACGTGCCTTGGACCAATCAGATGGCAGAAACTAGGCCACGTGACTCAGACTCCGGAGCTGTCCACAAACGCCCAGCCTCGCCTTAGTAAAGGGGAAGAGTCCTGGACCAACGGAGGAGAGGAGGAGGAGGAGAAGGAAGGGAGGAGGGGAGGAAGAGGAGGAGGAGGGAGGGAGGGAGGGGGGGGGGGGAAACCTATTTTAAATCCACAACATGCATTCTCCAAATTCACCAGGGTTTACATACCTGAAACCGCATTTATTTACGTTTGCCGTTGTGCCAAATCACCTGCTGTGCGTTTAGAATAAAACAATAGCGCACTGGAGCGTCCGGGTTGCCAACGTGGGTCCGCGTGGAACCCCGTGGATCCATACAGCAGGGAGGGAACCCCAATAAAATCAGAAGATTTCACTTTTTAATTCATATATTGCACGATACTATCACCCGGAGTAGATGATGATAAATTACACCTCCACTTTTATCTTTACAATTGGTGTTTTTACAGTTTATACAAAAACACCAACAAACTCAATCTGCCCACGTTGAGACAAAATCCTAAATGAAAAATCCTAAAATATCCTGCTGCGAGTTTTTTTCCTCACAGATCCGTGACGCGGAAGGGGTTAAAACAGCTAAAATGGAGAAAATATTCCATATAAAGGAAATATTTGTTGGAAATATCTGCACTGAAGGTTATAAGAACACCTGTGAGGTCAAATTGACTTATAGGCTATAAGTTAAAACTACTTTGTACCGGATAAGGTTACGTGCGTAAAGAGTGTCCATATGCGCGCGTTATATTGATAAAGATGACGTTATTTCTCCTCCTACATCATATAGTAACACTTTCCTTGGATATATCTTAAAACCTCACCCGCCTGTTTTGTATTTCAGACTATCTTAACGTGCGCGATGCGTTCAAATGCCTCAAAATGGCACCAAAACGCGTCAAAACAAAGATACACGAAGCAAGAAAAAGTGATTCCTGTCTGATTTCAAACGCGTAAACGGGTTTGTGGTTTGTTGGCTGTTCGGACTGACGGTGACTCCGGTGCGTCCTCGTCGTGACGCTGCGGGTCGACCGACAAACTGGGTCCGTATCCCTTTAACAGAAGTCAGTGATGCAAACAAACTGTTTTGTGCTCGCTGCTCACCACACCGAGTCGCGCCAAAGACAAAACTTTGACTAAACTTTGCTGACCGGCCGCTATAAGTTGCAGTTTCCTCCTCCGGGGTTCCGCCGCCATGCAGCAGCTGCGGCTCTGGCCCGCCTCTCCGCGCTGCTGTGGACCGGTGGCCGTGTGCGTGAAGCCGGCGTGGGCAGCGAGGAGAACCAGGAGGAGCAGCGAGACCTGAGTGAGTCGCTTGTTTATCACTATAGAGGCAAGTTTGCAGCACTTTTCACTCTTAAAACTATCACTTATTCACCTAATTTGCCAATTTCTTGACTGTTTAGATTCATTTTTGCATGACGGGCCTTCTTATCTCTGTGCCATCAGTAGATTCATCTGCTTTCTGTGACTTTTATCCATATTTGCGATGAGAATTTGAGCATTTTGTGGACATTTAAAAAGCTTAATTTGCTGTAATTAACCCCTTAACGTGCAGAAAACAACATATCTTTGACTTTTCACTGGACAAACACGCGCTTTTATGCAAAACAGCAGCATACAAATGAAGTCTTACGCCCTAAATTACTAATTTAGCGTTAATCGTAGGTGTGTACAGGGATACATTCCAATTCAACCTGATTTCTCCTCCTAATCTGCTTCATATTTGGAAAATCCTTCCCAGCCAAAACTCCCAGCATCACATCCATGGATCTGTCCGTCACAAAGCGTCAGTCTGGGCGCTCATATGTGCGTTTAGGAGTGAAAGGTGTAATTAGACAGGCCACTCTCACGCTGGGATTGTTTCTCTGCTTGTGAGAGGAAGCTCAGATTAATGTTGAGCGCTAAATAAGAGCCAGACAATAGCAGCGCAGACAGGCCGCTGCCGCCTGGGTTTGGCCTCTAACCTCCCAGCAAAACAGGGCCGTCTGGAGGAAATGACACCGATTCACATTCACCATCACAATAAGGGAGCAGAAACACACACAGCAGCGTGCAAACAAGCGCCATTTCCCCTCTAAATTCACATTATTGCAGCAGTTTCCACTCAAATTCAGCTCCAATAAATCGTATTTTTGTCAAGAAATCGGTCCAGAATGCATTTTTAAAGGCGAACTCTGACTCTGATGGCCCTTAAGTAGAACATTAGACCTTAAAAACCGTCATTGGTCATAATTGTGGGTGTATATTCTTTATTTCCGGTTCAGTTTTCTTGATTTCTGTGTTTTGGCGTGTAGGAGACACACATGCAGAGATTCAAGTTGTTAATTATAATATCAGTTTGTTGTGGTCACGTAAGGGTTAAAAGATTCATAAATCCAATATGTCGATTTGCATATTACTATAATATTTATATATATAACTTATGTTTTCCCTTACGTTGAGTAGATGAGCTCAAACTGTTGCTTATTATATTTGTGTCTCGTTGTGTCTCGTGTTGTCTGAATGCTCGCTGTTGTATATTGTTGCGATATTTATTACTCATTTCAGGTCGATTTCTTCAGTATTTAACACATAAATTCAGCCTTAGATTATTGTTTTATACAGGGGAAATGAAAATAGTTAGTTTATAATAGCAGCTCTAATGCTTCTGTGGCCTATTTGGAGACCAGAAGCGGTGGGATTTGTAAATATCTCACTGCAGTATCATATAATATCCACATATATGAGCGTGTTTGTGTTTTCCTGGCAGCCCTTGAATCATCCTGTAGGCGTGTATGGTCTTTAAGTTGCCTCTTGTGAGCTTTAAAGCCTCCAAATCTGTATTTTCCCCTACATTTTGACTATAAACGTTTACGTGAAAGTCCAACAGAAATCCACGCAAAGAGGAACATTTTCTACTCATTTCTGGCGACTCAGGTGTGTGTGTGTGTGTGTGTGTGTGTGTGTGTGTGTGTGTGTGTGTGTGTGTGTGTTACACAAGAGGGACTGAAACGAACACTTTTCATATTCAGGACTTATTAACTGTGATTTGCTCAATTTGGCTCTGACACACAACCTCCAACTACAGCTCACACACACTCACACACTCACACACACACTTACGGCCCACGTCAAACTAACCACTCTGTCATATTAGCTGAGAATATTCTTGTACCCATTTTCCAGCACACACTGTCACCAATCAGCCATTTAACAAGGATTTAGTATTATAAAGTGATCTGTGTGCATAAATGGGTTTGGGATTGTTTTCTATATTTAAGGGAGCAGGAATGATTGATTACTTATAAATGGCGGGTGTAGTATCATGTGTGGTTGTGTGTCTCTAACGCACAGATTCCACGTCACGTCACTGTTACGTTTACGTCGAGGGGTTAATCATCAGATTTTGCATCATGCAGCCTGCAAATTGAAGAGCACAGTCGATTTGTAGCCCCCCCCCCTCTCACTCACACACACTCACACACACACACACACACACACGCACACACACGTAAACACACGCAAACACACATCCTATTATCATAAATGTATTGCATGTAAAGTGTGCACGTGCTCTGTCCTCGAGCACCTATATAACATATTTTTCAATTTTTATTTTATTTTTTTTATTTTATTGCATCTCTTCAGCCTATACATGTACAGTGGTTTCTCTATTCACTTATAGCTCGATACCCCTCTCTCTCTCCAATTCACTCTCTCTCTCTCTCACACACACATAAATACATATACGCATACTACACACACACACACACACACACACACAGATCTCCTGCTACTACGCTCCCCGGCGCGTCCGTCAGTGCGCATGTGCCCTGTCCTTGAGTTCCTGTAACCCGTCCTCCCCTCTCTGTCTCCTCCTTGGTAGGATTGTCTCACACGTCACCGGCGCTCGGCACCGCGGAGCTACTACAAAAGGTGACGCGCAGGAGGAGGATTTTGTGAATGGAGGCCGTGATGTGTGCCAGCTCACAGATCAGAGGGCGGTGGGACCTCTGCAGATGCACCCTGAGACCCCCCCCCCTCCCCCCCCTGCAGATGAATGGGGGTCTCCAGATATCAGCCCTGTCACCGTGCAGGGTCCAGCTTCCTGTGCTTTTCACTGCCTGAAAGACGCGTCTCTCCTGTTTGATGATCCTGTATGATTTTCCCCTTTTTTGTGTCCCGCCTTTGTGGGACATGGAAGCTCTCTGCCCCCCCTCCCCTTCCCCTCCCACCTCCTGTTTTCATCCCGGGTCAGCCGGGAGCACGGCGGACGTGTTTGAGGACAGATTATAGGAGCGAGGCCTAATTACGCACACTGCACTAAAAAGACACAAAGTCACATTAGAGTTTAAAACTTAACCTTTACACGAGGGGAGAGAATTCCACGTGTTGTTGTTTTCCAAGGAATATTCCAGAACTGGGAATGATCCACTGCAAGGAATTCTCTATAAAAATGGGACGCAGCAAGAGGAAACTGACACTTTATTTGTTACGTTTTGCTTCGTCAGCTCTCTTTTATATCCAATTAGACTCAAAAAGTGGGAACCAGTACAAAGCAGCAAACCAGTGAACCGTTATACGCGCCATTCAAACTGGGAAAACTGGGATGCAAATGGAAAAACTGTGATTTAAATGGGAACATTAGGGTCATATGTCTAATTATCTTTATTTTTTTAATTAGTTAATCGCCCTTTAGAGATCTTAACCTCCCAATATATTCGATCGATCACGCATCATCACGCATCCATGACGTCTTTGCTTGTGTTAAATGTTTGCGGACGTGTTTGCAGAGATCCTCTGCTGTTGCCATGCAGACTTTGAAAACATCCCACTCGCCCTTTTTCGCCCTTTTTAAAATAAATCTTAATCCGTCTGATCGCTCTTGCGTGGATAAATCTCGCGTGGAAGCGGTTTGTTCTCAGGGTTTTGTTCGCTTTCCTCCGCGGAGTCTCCAACACTAAACAGGGGCCTGAGCGGAATGAGACGGAGGGTAATTGAACGCAGCAGAGCTCAGACTTGTTTCATGTTAATCAACGAGAAAACGTTTCAATTTATAAACCAGACTCAGGATTTAAAAGAGTTTTAGGATTTGTTTTAGTAATTTCCCATTAAATATAAACTCTCTCAAACACAAAGCAGCTGTTTATTATTTTAAATGTAAAGTTAAATGTAGTCTCCAAACCTTTTTATTGCACTTATCCAATGCAAACTAAGGAGGAAGTGTTGAATATTGATCTGTTTTCCTCTAAAATGGAGAGAATTTACAGTTATATTTCAAAATCTATAAACTGCAGCTATTTATGATAATTTAATTTGGCTTAGTGTAATTTAGGGGGTGGAAAATACACTTACATACAGTGAAAGGCTGATCAATCCCATGGATGATTTGCATTATAAGTACAGGAGGATTTGGGTTTAATTCTCAGTGCCTAAATAAGTTGTAAAATTGTTATTTAAAAAAAAAAAATCAATCAGTTATCGCTTTGAAATTCACACAGACCAGAATTTTAATATCAAAAGACGTTAAAAAACAACAATCTAAACTTAAATTAATAGAGTTTTGGAAGTTTTTGTCAGTTTGATTCCACAGGCTCTTAAACAGTCTTTAGGTTGAGGTGAAGCTGAATCACGTTTCCACCCTAAAGTTCCTTCTTCTACCTGACAAAACGCGTTTAATTGCAGCTTTAAACTCTTTACTGTGGCCGTCACTCAACCCCAAAGTTTCTAAAGCCTCTAAGTTTCCTCTATAAATCTTCTAGAACCTTCTTCTTCGTTGACCCGCTGACAGACACGCACGGTGGCTATTTCCGGAAGGTTCACGGCTTTACATTCTCAGCCCGATACGACAAATAACTACGGTGAGCGGCGGGTTAAGAAGAAGAGGAGGGTAGGCAGGGTGGGGACGAAGATGAAGGTGCGGGGGTCACTTATAATGAATCAAAGCTTCTCATCTCGGTGCGTAAAAGCGCAGCTGCGGCGCGGCACCTGCGTGTACCTGCGCCACGCAACACGGACCCCCGCGCGCTGCAGCGTGACCCCCCTCCCTCTCTCTCTCCCTCCTTTGCTCACCCTGTGCGGGGTTACCCAGGGTGCTTTTCGGGTCTTTGGGGTCACGCGCCCGCATGCCTCGCGCACCTGTCCGCGAGCTCCATGCGTGTTTATGGGGAGGGAAGGAACAAGTGTGTGTGTGAGAGAGAAACAGGTGGATCGCACTTGCTGCAACGTAAACACGGCGCTGCAGGTTCCATCTGCTCTGCGGTGAACTTGTATCGCGTCTCGTTTCCATTTTAAAACGCCGTGTTTCAGATGTTGAAACACATTCGCTTCAAAGAGGTAACAGGGTTTGTAATCGTCACGTTGCTGCACGGCGCATTTAAACTCGCGATAACAGAGGGCGAGATTACGATTCAGATTTAACTTCTTTATCTCCATCTATCTCGTCAGTTTGAAGCTCATTCTGATGGATTATCAGAAAAACGAGAAGCTTTTAAAGTGACTCAGTTACTCCAGGGCTGCCTGATTGTTATGTTTTATTATTATTATTATGATTATGTGTTGGTCTATCTCCTTCTAAATGGAACAAACCATTAGGTGCAGCCTGCTACTTTAATCACAGGTCACGGGGGTCATCAGTCATAGGCGGTCATCTGAGCTCTTCTCCCTGTGTGGCATCGTTGCTTACCTCGCCAAAATAGTGCCGGACTCCCTGAAAGCACCATGTGCTCCGGAGTACCTTTCACCCCTGCGCACCTGAGTTGTTTTTACCCTCAGCAGAGGATATGTAGTGAATTTGTCACTTATCCGCGAGGCTCACGTGCCATTTTAGGAGCAATAACTTTCCCAGATGGATTTAGCTGCCAACTTTACTGGTGCAGCCTCTGTGGGTTACTGATGGAAACTAATTAAAACATGACTAAACGTCCACAAGCACAAGAGGAGATAAGGTCTGCCTCAATATCTGACAGTGTGATAAACATTTGTAAACCAGTTTTTATTCATATTATTGCTGCTTTGATTCAATTTGAACCCTTAGGCTTTGTTCACATGCTATTCTTTCATGGGCTAGACCGTTTCTATGCCAATAGTGTGTGTGTGTGTGTGTGTGTGTGTGTGTGTGTGTGTGTGTGTGAGAGAGAGAGACTGTTTTAATAAGCTGTGTATTTTGTGCATGTTGTTAACTTGCTAATCTTCATACTTTGCCGCCTATTTTGTAATATTTTAATAATTTTGTGTATTTAACTCTCACACTCTTTGGTATCTGTTCATTAGACATGTGGAGACACACACATTATCTGTTAAATTGTCTGTTTAGCTGTAGTTTCTGCTCTGGCGCAGCACAACAGGTGTCAGGATTTTGCGTTTTTTTTGGGAGACTTAACTCAATTTTCTTCAGATTTCATCGCCTGCATGTAGGATTTTGACAAACGGATGTAATTACAGCTTTAGTGCTCCTTGTTTGCATCTTTTAATGCGATCACATGGACGTGCAGTGATGTTCCACACACTATAAAATACATTTCCACACACATATAACATGTTGTTGTCCTGCGCCCTGATTTATTCCCTCGGTTTGGTTTGTTACAGCCCTGGTCGGTTTACAGATTCTGATCTGAGCTTTATGACGTGTTGGCTGTGTTTAATTTACACAGGGAAGGATTTGTTTGGATGGGCTGCATAATGTGCCATCGCCTGAGGTTGGGGCTGTCATTGTGTGATTGCCCTGCCGCTGGAAAACAAGGAATCAACACGAAACGGCACACAAGGCTGAGCACGACGACGGAACTGCTCAGTGTGAGACGTGAACATGTGTTTGTGTATGTTGTTATGCAGATAGTCTGATTTTATACACAGGTGTTTCTCAAAGTGAGGTTCAGGGCCTCTTAGAGGGTCACACAAACCCATCTGAATGTAACCTTGGCATTATTTTTAAGCCAAAATCTCATCATGTTTTGATTCTCCTCTCTCACACTCACACACACACACACACACATAGTTATTTAACCCTACAGGAGCATCATATGCACATATCGGTGACCAATAAGCCCTAACTGCCACTGAATGAGCAAATGAAGAAGGGCTCAGCTCACACACTGACAGGGATACACACAGGGAGGCTGGAGAGCCGCCCGCACTGCCATTTGAATGGGGATCTGAGAGGTAATTTGAGCTAAAATGGAGTCCATTTCTGAGCCACTCACCCTCAGCCCCCCCATGGCACCCAGTGTAATTCATTATTCCTGGCCGGGAACTGGGAGCGGCAATGAGCGAGGGCAGAGGACAGGACTGGACCCAGCTCTGGTGTAATGAAGACTCAGTAGACCTAATCGAGACACACACGCACGCCCGCACACACACACATGCTAAGACTCTCCCTCAAACACACACACACACACACAATCTTTCATTATATATCAGGGGGAGCAGGACATTAATGCCACTGAAGGACCTTTTGGCAGAGAAATAAGAGTGCGCACTGATTTTCTCGGCGCTCAATTCATTTGGTTGACCTTTTCTATCATGCATGCAACTCCGCTGCTCCCTGAAATGTGAGATAAATATTCCACGAATCGTATTTTTCTCACTGTTGAATACATTATTCCTTTAAAAAGAAGTTTTTATGTGGCTATAAGAGACATTATGAAGGAGCTTAAGCAGGAATGAGGCTTTGTTTTCCATCGCGTTTATACAATCTTTGCATACATGAACAAACAAATCAAGTAAACACACTTAGTATTGTTATTATGTGGTGTTTTATTATCTCATTCGATCTAATCTCCTTATTTTCTTCTCATTAAGCATCTGCATGGTCAAATCAGGCCCTGTGAGGCGGTGTAGTTTCCTGTCCCGCCACTAGGGGTCCACAGATGTCACAGTTATAATGTCCACACAGGCTGAGAGGATAAACACTGTCATCTGCTGGTAACAGAAACCATCACCGCCGAGCAGACAGCACCACCTCTGCAATCTGCTGCTAATGCTGCCTGATTCACTCTCCACTCTTCCCATCTTCATCTTCTTCACTCCTCCGCCACTTTCAGTCCCGGAGCACAAATGTGAAGCTGCGTAGGCCCGCATTTCACTTTGCAACATCAAAACAAGTAGTTTAGATTCAAGTCGATCCCCGGCCGGAAGGACCGAATGATCAGTTTAGAGTGGGAGGAAGAATCAAAGCGAACATTTGTGGAGATGTGAGTGTGTGTGTGTGTGTGTGTGTGTGTATAACATCGCCTGAGAGACTTCGTGGCGACGCAGCAGAAGACATAATCTGTCAAATCCAGACAATTCTTCTGCTAAATGGATCAACAATGAATCAATTATTTCTAGAGCTTTCCACATGCTTGATTTGTCAAAATGTCAGATTGAAGTGTGAGATAAAAACGCAGCGACCACTTTATTAGGTACACCTGTATTCCAATATAACAGCTTTGAATTGTGTTGTATTGTGTTGTAAAGGTGTTTCTAATATTCTGGCCGCCTCGTGTGTGTGTCAAAATATTAGAAACACCTTTCAACACATAAAGGAAAGCTGATTGGATCGGATGTCTGGGTGAATCTAATTAAGTGGACACTGTGTGAATATTCACTAAATTAAGCACGTTTGTGTATTGTCTATTGATAAGTGATTGATTGACTGATGTGTGCTTAACTCAAGTTTCGGCGTTTCGATTTGAGGCACAATAAGAGAAATTTCAAAGGAATAATCAAAGCTCTATAGAGGGCAGAAGTCAATAGAGCTGATTTGGCCAGACTCGCCCAGAGGAGGGAGGGAGAGAGAGAGAGAGAGAGAGAGAGAGAGAGAGAGAGAGAGAGAGAGAGAGAGAGAGAGAGAGAGAGAGAGAGAGAGAGAGAGAGAGAGAGAGAGAGAGAGAGAGAGAGAGAGAGAGAGAGAGAGAGAGAGAGAGAGAGAGAGAGAGAGAGAGAGAGAGAGAGAGAGAGAGAGATCTCTGGCAACAGGGAGGCGCTCTAATGGAGTCTTTCAGTTTGCCATGGCTGGAAATGAAAGGAGGTTGAAGTCTGGCCAATTATTCTGCAGGAGGAGCGAGGGGGAGACGCAAAGACAGGGAGCGGAGTGGCGTGTGGCGCTGGATCACTGCCCTGTCACGGAGACGAAGGGGATGGAAAACCATACATAGATAGATGGATGGATAGATGGATAGAAGAGGGGGGGATACACAGACATTGGCCCCTCTCCCAGAAATGTCCCCCAGTGCAAAAGGTTAACTGTCAGTCCCCCGCTAGGTATAAATAGAAGTCTGCTCCAGAAAGACGTGTAAGCAGAGGGGAAGAGAGACGGAGCAGGGACGGGCAGGGGAGGGGGGGCGGGGGGGCAGTTCCTCATGATCCCTATGAAACACAGGGGATGAGAGGGGAGTGTGTGTGTGTGCGTGCTGAGGTTTAGGGGGAGGGACACCCGCAGACCTGGAGTAAGGGGAAGAAGCAGCCAAAGACATTATAATGGCCCCCCGAGACTGACAGGGACGGCGAGACAAAAGGAGCGTCCTCGCCTATTCAGAGCAGCCGTGACAAGCAGACACAACAAACGCCGTCGTCATCGGCAGCAGCACCCCGGAAAGCCCCAGGAACCTCGGGGATTGAGCCGCCCGTGCATTTGACATCCAAATAAATAGCAAGGGCCCTTTTGTTTTCACTCAATCTGCTCAAGTCGAGCAATTAGGCATCTGCTTTGTAAGCGTAATTAAGAGACGAATAAAGGGATCTAACAGAGGTTTGTGTCTCTGCGAGGGAAGATAAGGAGGTGCAGGACCTGATATCAGCCCTTTGCAGCATCCGTATGTCCCTTCTCCCCCCCCTTGTCCTTCTCCTCTCAGGCCATATGAGGTTAACGATCACTCCCTCGTGTTCTGGGTCCGGCACCATCCCAGCAGGACCAGTCATCCTGATTCGATGACCCGAACCACCTCAGCTGACCAAGATCTTCCCTTCCTCTCCGAGCTCCATCCAGTCACCAACCACATCTCACGAACGTCCTGGAGATCCACCTGCAAATCAGGAGCTTCACCTTCACATAAAGGTGAGACAATCAAGAGACACACGTGCGTCCTTATCAGGTCTTTTTTTTTTTATTTCTCACTTAAATCCAAAGTAGCAAAATTGATACATAGCTGAAATATCAGAGACACAAACTCTAAACATTGAAACAAAAAGGTGCTTCACCACCTCAAAAATAAAGCTTCCTCTTCAGTTTTGCACACCTGAATGTAAGCAGATTCACCAGCAGGCGGCGCTCCGGCCCCAGTGTGATCCGTCGGAAAGAAAGAGCATTAAAAAAATAAATCAGGTTTCCTTCTATAATGCTACTAAATGAGATCTTACAACAGTTTGACACAAAGTGTTTCTCATGATGTCATTGGTATCGAGTCCACGCCGACTCTGACTCGCTCGCAAAAAAACAAAGATGTTATTGCTTTGTTTTAAAGTATCCACACTGCATAAACTTACAAGTTATACTGTATATATTTAAGCCATCGTCAGAAATAATAAATAAGAAAAGAATCGGCTCATGTTTATGCTGATTGCACTTAAATCCTCTAGACCCCCACACGCTAACTAACACACTGTAGGTCTAGCAGGGTAATACCTGTCTGATTACATAGGCAAGCCATTATACATACAAGCAAGAATGTCATTATGTTTGTACAAATGGTCAAACTAAACTGTTATAGTGACAAAAGCACTACATTCTATAATACAACAGGCAATCACAGATTGCAAATCTTCAAAGTGAAGTAATAATGTCCCCTCCCTCCCCCTCCCCCTCCCCCTCCTTCAGCCCGCTGCACGCTCCCACGCCAGCGTTACCAGTTTACAGACAAAAGTCAAAGTGGGAAATCATTAGACATGGGAATCTAATGGGAATCACGGGGGCCGCAGTGGAACTCAATCTTTGGTTGAACGCTCGGTACGTTGACATGCACGCAATACTGCTGCTAAAGATACAGTACGGGATTTTGTTTGCAGTTTTTTTTGGACGATCCATAAATTGAGGTGCTGTGTGAGAAAAACATCACATCTCTGTCCTGCTTCCAACTGAGACAATATGAAATGGGAAAACCAGGAAGGGAATGGATTTGAGGTGCATGTAAACGTAGCGAGGAACCACAGACGCTTGGCCGAGTCCTATTATATTTCTGGTACATTCTGTCAAAACCTTGGTGTCTTTCTTTAAAGTCTAAACACACTGAGCAGCTGGCTGGTGGTGATGTGGTGATACAATCATCAGATGCAGACTAAACACACTGCAGGGGAGGAGCACGTCTCATACTCTCCCTGTGTATCCATACTACATATTGGTACTTGGCACTCCTCTGGCCATTTCCTGTCTCCATTCTATTCTTCAGAAAACTAAATATATCCTCCAGGATGTTCAGTATACTTTTTTTTAAATCATACACATATTTGGTTTGGGGGGTAATTCAAAATAAATACTCGATTTGGTTTACCTGGGAACATACAGTACGTTTCTCTGAGGGAGTGAACATGTGTGTGAACATGTGTGTGAACACTCCTGCAACATTTCCCTTTATCATCATAGAATATTCAGGTTAAAAACAAACCAAAACACACACACATCCTAAATCCACCTACGCGCTCTTCAGATATAAAAATTTGTGAAATAAAAATAGAAGAGAAGGAGAACACACACACACACGCTGTCCTTGTGCGAGGGAGTTCTTCCTGCTAATGGAGCACGACAGAGTTGGGAGGGATGAGTCGTTTGGCCGTGAGGAGGTGAAGACAATGTGTGGCACGTTAAATTGAGTCTTTTTTCTCTCGCCTTGCCTTCTTCTCGTTCTGTGAACTTCTGTGTCCGCGTTTCCTCTCCGCAGCAGCAGCAGCAGTCAGTCGTTGTGGGGTTTCTCCACGCCGCCCTGAGGGAAGATGGAACAAACCAACGTCAGAGTCTGTCATCACAAAGCTCATCTGTCCTGCTAGTATAGAGAGATTGTCTGATAGAGTGCTGAGTCCCTGTACACTTAGTGACTGATATCTACATCAGTGCTGACACCTTCACACAGACCAGTCAATAGATTATTTAGATCCTTTTCCAATTCAAAACCGGAGCTAATAAGTATAAATAAAACGCTAATCTGTGAGGCTGGAGCTGCCAAACTGTTTTTTTTTGGCTTGAACCCAAAACAGAATACAAAAAGCCACTCAGTCTTCTGCTCCTGATCCCTCACACACACACACACTGCAGTGAAAAGGGCGCGAGAGAGTGAGCGAGAGAGAGCGCGGAGAAGGACGACACAAGTAGCGACTCGTGCCAACATTCCAGTCCTCGTCGCAAACAAAAACAACGAGGAGGCAAATGACCCTCCGGTCAGCCGAGTCCTGACTGGCTTGGCGTCGGGGGGGCCGCGACTGAGAGAAACAACCGACGCTTAATCTGCTTTCACGCTTTCGCTGAGTCAAACTGAGGGAGTGACGGGATTCTTACTTTACAGACAGAATGAGGTGAAGCTTCTGGGCAGAGGCTTAATGAAGACATTAAAGCCGCGACGTGATGGGATAATTATGGCGGGGGGGAGGAGCTTCAAAGTGCTTTGCAGCAATCGGAGAGCTTTGAATGCCTTTTGGACGCAGTTCAGCAGATGCCGGTATACCTGCAGTGATACTTTGAGCTGATATTAAGCGCCAAACTTCTCCGAATACAAGCGACACATTAGATAATGGGAGTGTGCGGAGCTGACTGAGTATTTGGCCGTTTACATGAGAAATGTTGAGCTAAATATTAGACTTTAGTCCTAAACTCAAATATCTGGGCTTCAGAATATTCGGCTACATTGCATAAGATTTTCAGATTTATTTTGTCAGTTTTCTTTGTCACATTTAAACCTGCAGACTGAGCTTCCTGTCAGAGCAGAGTGACCCACTTATCGCTTTCTCATCCACAGTTACGAGGAAGAGTGAAGGCGACATCGTCAACTCCACTAAGGCCGACTGAGGACTGATTTTCACCCTAAAGAAAATATCCCTGACAGTAAGTTAGATGGGTTGAAATCAGACGTTACCATGGCGAGCTGGCGTCCGATGTTTCCCACGGTCACCCCGCCTGAGAAGAATATGCACGGCAGCCAGGAGCGGACGTACAGGAAGTCTGGAGACGTGTACCTGAAGAACGACAACAAAAACAGACATGATGTTACCTTACGATCATTAATCTGGGCAAAGCATGAGATAATCACAAGCCTCAAAGTTGGAGCCTTTTTAAGCGTTCCAACTTTGCTGGAGGGCATCAACTGAAAACCAGGTTCACCTCATTGTTATGCAATAATGATCACAATATCAATCACTTAACAGCCTTAAACTAACCCGATCCTACACAGAGATAAAGCAGCTTGAAGAAGAAAAGGCAGCACTGGTGGTTCAGTACTAACTAAAATACAATCTGTCAGGCTGGAAAATGTAATTATCTCAGTTCGATCTTCCCGCTTCTTTCCCTCCTTTCAAAGTCGGCATCCACTGCTTACCGGCCTTTGAACCTGAGCTCATAACGCGAGCGGCTGTCCCTCCTCTCAGCTGTGTGTTTTTGATGATCTACCATTAAGGCTAGTGGGAGGGCAGAGTAATTGGCCTCCCAGAGATCCGAGGCTCCCAACTAGGGGGGAAAATGTAAGCGCCTACTTCAAGTGTTATCTGCCATGTCGGGTTTTGTTTTATGGAATCGGAATCATTCCAGATATTCACCCACAAAGGGGAGGCGGTTTTGATCTCACAGCTGCATAACAACAAACAAAGTCTTCATTCAGAGCACGAGTGTAATTTGAAACCAGAATGTAAACGACGACAAACCGGCAATCAGTGTTACAACACGCTCAGTCACCGAGTTTTGTTTCCTCAAATGTCAAAACCTGGACACTCCCTGTTCCGCATTGACTCTGTTATTACAGATTGCTGCAGACTTACTGGTAGACGCCGTTGTAGACTAGCAGCTGAGTGATCACCGTGGCCAAGAAGGCTGTAGTGATGCCCAGGCCGAAGCCACTTCTGGACCGGTCGAAGGTCCACCACAAACCCAGAGACAAGGCGGCCAGCGTGAGAGAGAGCTGCACGTTGTTGTCAAAGTCGAGTTTCTGTCGCGGAGGAGTTAAGGGAAAAGTCAAACAGAACAAGACGGGTTCTTAATCAAATATTTGAGAGACCTGTAACTGTGAATCAGCCTGTGCCAGGTTAAATTAAAAGCACATCACTATTCCTAAGTCCACTACGGAGTTTGTGAAAGGATACAGCGCTGGCGTGGTTGATGCCGACGAAAACGGCGATGCATCTCATGACGCTGGCCCACTCCCTCTTGAACTTGTGCGGCTCGCCCAGGTGGCTGTCGATGCAGGGATACAGCAGACCCACCACGGCTGCACAAGGGGGGAAAAGAAGGACATGATTATACTCCGGATCAGCAGAAACTCTGGAAAAATGCCAGGTTGCACATCCTGCTGTGGAGTGGCAGCGTGGGATTAAAAGCACATGAACACCAGTTTCCATATTTAGTGTCTAATTTGCATTGGATGAAAAAAAGAAAGAAATATGGACTTGAAAGTAAAAATTATGTAATCCAACTTCAGTTTCGGACTTGTTTTTACTGAGTCAGGTTGAAGGAACAAATGAAAGGAATGAGCAAAGAACACAGGGAAGGATGAAGTCAAAACCTGAGAGAGCAAGGGGCCTGAAGTTATGCAACGAATGAAGGAAAGGAACATTAATGAGGAAGGAGGCGAGGAGCAGGGAGGAAGTAGGAAGAAGGATGTGTTGAGAAGACGAGAAGTGATCACTTTGTTTCATCCTGAATGTAGAATCAAAGCCTGTAAAGTAACTTCAAACTACAGCCTCTAGATATTTGAAGTAAACTGTGTATTGTTGTTACACTTCTCAGTGAAGGAACAAAGGAGGATCTAAACTACTGTATCTAAGCACAATACTCGAGTTAATTAGTCACTTAACGCACATAAACGGAGTGTTTTGTGAGTTATTACGTGACAAGGTGATTATTGTTAAGACTTTAAGTACCACGAGACACTTCAAAGTACCACGAGGAACTACAAAGGAAGAAAACGAGCAGCCGTTCCTTCACTTTCGTTTACTTGCTAAGGAGGAGCCGACATGGGCGCGTTTCTTTCTTCCTCCCACTTCCTGGTTGCTGACCACAAAGCCCCGCCCCCTCAGCTCACCCGTTATGAAATAAACCAATGGGCGAGCGGCTCCTTTTCCGTGTCGTGTGTCGCAACCAATGAGCAGCCGCGAATCATTACCATATGTCTTAATGTGTTTTCTTTTCCTCAGAATGTGATGCCAGCGTTATTAAAGCCTGGAATAATCTTACATAATCATAACATAAACACACCTGACATATGATTTATGACACATGACTGATAGATGTGTGACTCACTCAGAATGAAACATTTACAGAATAACATCCGGCTGCTCAAACTTACACAACAACACTAAATTAATGGTCCATATTTCAATACAATCAACTATTACGTTTTGCTAGGTTTACTTTCAACTATGTCTATATATAAAACACACAGACAGCACTAACCCCTCCCCTCCCTGCATTCTTTGTCCCAAACTTAGCAGCAAACTCCGGATAACCCCGGGTCAAGCTGCTCCCGGAACCGAAGCTCGTCTATCTGCGGCATTCTAACCCGTATCCCCGTCCACTCACCGGCTCCGGTTCCGCAGCACGGCGGGATCCACCAGGCAGAGGAGAACAAAGTTGCCATCACCTCCTCGGGGAACAAGGTGACGTTCCTTTGTATCTGCAGCAAGTTGAGCACCAAGGCGAGGAAGACTCCGACCGTGAAGAGGACCAGACCCCGGCGGATCAGGTTGGCGGCCCGGCCGCGGTGCATGGAGCAGTACGCGTTGCTGATCACCGATGTGATGATGGTCATCATTTCTTCGGCTTTAGATGCCACCCAGTTCGCCCCAGATGGTGAATGTTCAGTCGGTGCGCAGGAGCAGGTCCAGCAGTGGTCCTCTAGTCTGGGCATTTGGCACTTCAGAGCTAAAGGACACACACAAACGATGCATTAAACACACACATACATGCAGCTTTAGAGAGAGCAGGAGATAGAGAGAGATACAGCTCTGCACGACGAACAGATAAACCCAGAAACGTGTGTGCTGGGATCTTTACCTCGCTCTCCAGACGCGTTCGGTGTCTGGTCCACAGAGAATCCTTCACTCCTGCTGAAGAAACCCGGGGACGCTGCTGTTGTCTTTCCTTGTTGTTATCACGTTTGTCTCGCTCACATCATCACACACACGGAGAGGGGGAGAGATAGAGAGAGAGAGAGAGAGAGAGAGACACTAACTCGAGCCTGGCTGTCCACACCAGAGACGAGAGGTTCCCAATGCAGAAAACAATCACAGCTGTGTCGGGTGAGACGCGGCAGCCAATCAGAACGCGGCGGATGATATGACGTAGTAGCGCCACCCCAGCCACCCCTCCGGTCCGGCAGACTCACACGCACAACACGCCACGCTGAGCTGGACTGGAAGTGGGGTAGGTGTGGGGGAGAGAAGGAGAAGGAGAACAAAGTGGGTGTCAAGTGACAGAAAAACACGCGAAGTGGGGAAGAGCTGCGGTCATTCTGGCAAGGATTTCATAACAAGGTCTCAGCGGGATAGAAGAAGAAGCTGGAAAATAGGGATAGCATGGTGAAAATGACTTCAAACACACTCGAATCACTACTGAGACCCACATATTAGAGCCAGGAGAGACTATTATAAGCTTATATTCATGTTGAAGTGAAAATATTTAGCAAAATAATGATTTTTCAGGTCATTTTTGTTTGATTTACACGTTAAAAAAGCCTCATAAATCACAAATTTGGTCACATACAGTAAATCAGAATGTTTTGCCTATGACACGTCACCCTCAGATGCCTGCATTGTTACCACGAACCAGCTGAGAGGATGTGGAAGAGATAAACATGCATACATACAGAGACCTGCGTGCAAATGTAGGATTGCGGCTATGCAAGCTGTAATAAAATGTAAACAAATCGTCTGCTTCTCCAAACAGAGCTGTGTTAGGCAGTAACACCCTGTGAACTCTATTTACTTTGGGTACTATCTTTGTATTTGTATCTAAACTAAACTTTTAACTTGCATGCAGAGGAGCTTTTCTGTGTGTAAAGATCCACGCAAGGGCCTCAGTGACCATAAAAGCAAAACACCTTAACTATTGAAGAAGTTTATCTAATGTTGCAAGGCGATCTTACAGTGTAAACACCATAAACTAGTCAAATAGAGTGAGATCAGCACTATAATCCACACATGTGACATTCTGTGGCTCCCTGCTGGAATAGTACAGGCTTTTACATGTTTTTATGCTAAAACACTTACGCTCAAATTCTGCAGGATAAGCGCTGCAACTTCCTCCAAAAGTTGCAAAGTTGCAGGCCAGCACAGCAGAGCTACACTCCTCACACTCCTAAATTCCAATCCCCTGAACCGGTTCCTTTATATACTCAGGCATGTTGGGGGAAAATGGGGTTAGTGGCACAACATGTTGTGTTTTTTTGCACATTGGCTGAACTGTAGCTCAGGTTAGGGGAGGTGTGTCTTGCAGGGGAGGAGTGTGTAGGGTGCAAGTAGGGCCCCTGCATGTCAGTCAGAGATAAAGCAAATGGAAAGGTTCAGTGCCCGGATGACAGACAGTTTCAAGGACTAACAACAACGTGGAAATGTGTTTTGCAAGAAGCTGTGTGACCCTAGCTGCCTGTTCACCCCCGCCGTATGATAAGAGAGCTGCACCTACTGTATAGCTGACATGTAAAAACACACGTAAGCGCGTGTTGTGACTGTGGACATACGCTTGCATAACACACTCCAGACTGAATCGAAGATCAGATTGAAGCCGAGCACAAAGCACTTTGCGTTTTAGCAAGGTGAAAGTGAGATGAACACAAATGTACAACTGAGATTGACCCAAAAAGTTCAGAATAAGATGGATTTACTTGCTATACTGCCACTTTGTTAGGAAAGTAACACAGTGGGTAAATCGTCCTTTAGTCCCCATGCAAATTGGTTCACGAAATCAAACGATGTTCATGACCCGGAGCGAATCTGGCACACAAAAACAAGAGAGATCAGATATCATTGCTTTTCAATTAACTTTAATTAAAATCACTTTTTTTGGAGTAATTAATGTGTCATGGGCGTCTCAGGGTATTGTATTCATTGTGTTGTTTTATTGAGGTGGTTTGGATATGCAGAGGAGGAACTGAAGGCGCCATGTGGGGATTGATTTTTGGTCGTCATCCAGTGTTCAGCTTCAAAGCTTTAAAACAGACCGGGGTTTATCTCCTTTGTACGGCTGATTTGTCGTGCCACGCCGAGACAAACAATACCCCAATTACCGAGGGCGATATTAATTAACACAAAGTCAATAACTGTATTTATGAAAGTAGATGTGGCAACACACCAGTGACTTTTCTGTGTGTTCAAACGCTGAGCCGAAGCTGCTCTGCTATTCACAGGAGATCAGTCACTTACCAGTCATTTGAAAGTTAATGTGTGCCCTATCAAAACTGCTTTAGAATGCATCTCCTGCATGTTAGTGACACATAAGTCACTGTATAAATGTTTTTAAACTGGCACCATTCCTCAATCCTGCCATGAAAACTGAATGGTAAATATAAATGTCATCGCTGTACTTCTTCGGAGCTCTTTTCCTATTTCTTTTCGCCAAATATGTCGGGCGTGAAAGCATATTGAGGGTTGAAAATGTCACATTTGTCCCCTCATTCCATCTGTGAATGTCTGCCGTTGTGCCAATGTTGTGTGTGTGTGTCTTACAGGATAAGAAGTGTGTCAAAAGCAAGGTTCCTCTGCTTCTTCCTCCTCCATTCTGGTCCCCGCGGCTCATTCGTGACCCTTTCATAAACGCGCTGTCGTGGCTCTCAAACCAACAATTCAGACGCATTCACGGCGCGGCGACCAGCACAAAACACCATTAGATTTGCTCAATCCTGACTTTCAGCTCGGCCATGTGTTTAACCCTGATAAATCGCCAGAGCCTCACAGTTTGACAAAAGCGAAAGGAGGTCAAAGAGGGAAGGGTGCACCTACAGGGAGCTCCCAGAGGCCCCCAACTACTACTCCATTCCAGTAATCCAACAATAATATTCTTTTCTGCCTCAGGACAAAATGAATATGTTGAAGGCTCGACTCTCCAAGTGTGTGTATGTTCCCCAAATGAATAAGTTTCTCTCTATGTAATTCTTGCCAATCCATGTGCCTGAGGATAAAAGCCTACAGCAGAGAGAGAGAGAGTGAGTGTGTGTGTGTGTCTGTGTGTGTCTGAGGGGGTGAATGTGTGTCAGTGTCTTTCTGTTTGAGGGTGTACGTGTGTGTTAATCTATGAATGGCCACACATTGCGAAACATTGTGTATGGTTGAGTATGGGTGAGCTGAGACGCTTCACACACAAGCTATCACTATTGAAACAATCAGAATATATGAGAAATCAATATTATAAATGTTTAAAACCTGTTCAGGCAGCAATGTTAAATCCTGCCTGTATATTCTTTGCTTGTTTCTCATGCTTGTAACTCTTTATAAACACATCACAGAAACAGAAAGTAAGACACCCTCACCATGAGATTCCATGGGTTGAATCACAAAAACTATCATTATAAATGAATGCAGGTAAAAACCCACACGGTTTTTCAATGAACAATGACATTGGTGTCCTTTTACATCAATAACCTTCCGCAGGAGTCACATTTCACCATAGAAACAATGTATTTGTCCTCGAATGCTCCTGTCTGACTCTGTACCAAATGTGAGCCATGTAAGGCCATGGGGAAGCTACACAAGCACTTGGCACTTTTCTTTGTGGTGAATGCTGTTCAAGAAGGCTAAAATTAGTTTTATAAGTCATTAAATTACCGAAACAAAGCTCTAAACCTTCTATTATAACTTCCTTTTTACGGCAGAACTGTCTCTGCTCTGTGACCTACTTTACTCAGGCTGCACAGGCCGACTGAAACGCTGCCTGATGTCATATCACCTGGAAACAAGGTCCAATTGGACAACCAAGATGTCAATCGAGAGCTTAGAAGCTCTACTATTGGATGAAACCACCGTCGATCAATGTAGGCGGGACAGAGTAATGTTAACTCAAGGTGATTGGTTGGTTTTTCGGCTGTTAGAAGCCATTGCTATTGGCGGCCATTACATGGTGGAACCTCCAGCCTGCTGTGGGTCTTCACAGGACATTACAAGCTTCAAAATGACGGTTAGTTTGCAAATGTATTCCATATTTTGGCAGTGTTATGGTTATAATGTTTAAATGCTGCTGTTGGCTGTTGTTGTTGTTGTTGTTGTTGTGCCTGGGCAGCTACTGTGTCATTGTCTGATGCTAAACGCTATGTAGCCTGCTTGGCTAACTATGTTGCTGCTTGGAAATATAATGTTCAAAAACTTTCTTTATAGGTTCTTTTCAACAGAACCACACAGGTAGAAGCTTGTTGTGTGTGTTTGTAGCATTGTTCTGCTCGTTCTGAGAGAAACCCCTGTAAGGAGGCAGTAGCCCAGTGGGAAGAGCTTCCGCTTGGGAACTGGAGGGTGGTTGGTTCGAGCCCCTGCCGAGGTGCCCCTGAGCAAGACACCGAACCCTCAATTGCTCCCCCCTCTGCGAAGGGTGGTAATGTAATGTAAGTCGCTTTGGATAAAAGCGTCTGCCAAAATAACCGTAATGTAATGTAATTGTTTCCATGTGGATAATTTAGCATTATTGATCCGATTGTGGGGATTGACACTGATTTGGGGGCAGGACTGACTAAAAAGGGGCGGGGCCTATATTAAGAGAGTTACAATAATTTTTCTTTCAATGCATGGAATCTCATGGTGACTGTATTGTAACAATTTGCTGTGTTTCTGTGATGTGTTTGAGTTATAAACATGAAAACAAGCCAGAAACACAAGCGAGACTTAACATTTCCCCCTCAACAAGCTAAACCATTAATATTACATTACATCATGTTAACGAGGGAGGTTTATGGTAGAAATGGAGATTATGTGTGATAGAGAGCGAGAGGGGAATTAGACTCCTTCTTTGGCTCTGACAGTTACATGTGCATTAATGCGCCGGCTGAAATCAAAAGTTGTATGTTGGCTAATGCGGCGGCATAACAAGCATGAAAATGATTCGGCATATAGCAAATAGCTCCTAGCAACCGGCGGGTTGCTGGCTCCTGCTCCTGCTCCTGTTCCTGCGTTGAGGAGGTCTCAGCCTACATCAGAAGATAAAGCAGGATGCTGCGACACTTCAAATGAATAGCAGATCAAGCGTGTCGTATATTACGCTGTTAGACGGGGAGGGATTGAATTATAGCTAAAGGAGAAGAGAAGCTTGGCGCATCAGAAGCTAAATTGATCTATCAAACTCCAAAGCTTGACAATCCCCCCCTCCTCCCCTCAGCCCGATCCCGTGCGAGGGAAACGTTCTAATCTGTCCTCTCTGATTGATTTGATTGAGATGGAAACAGATTTTGCTTATTCGCCTCCAATTCAGGTGCGTTTCTTCCTCTACTGTGTATTTAGAGAAGCTCTTCTCGCAGCGTCGCTCCCTTTTCATACGTCCTTACTCATTCTGCTCTAATCCACCACCGCCTCTGTGTGTGCTGGCCGCTCTGGATACGCTACCAGTGGCTCTATCTCTCTTCTCTGGTGCGGTGAGAGATGAAAGGGGCTTTCTCGGGTACGGAGCGTATCAAGCTGCTTAACAAAGGCTGCCGTAAAGGCCCCGGGTCTCCAGCCTGAGGGCGTGGCACCACAATCCACTCGCCGGGGCCCCTTTGTTCTTCAGCGTTTGGGCTGTCGGCCGCTCACCTTGATTCATTCCTTCATGTGACGCCCGAAAGGGATGAAGGATTGTACACACACACACACAAACAGAATCACTTTCCCTTTCCTGTTCTGCAGCCGCTCGATTGTTTACTTGGCGACGCCGCATTCCGACATGGCTGATATTTATATAACCTTCATCATAACCGCTCATGATAAGCTCCCTCCTTCTCCTTATCAGCGCTGAGCTTCTGAGAGCTTGGGCTTGGCCTTTTGCACGCTCAAACCTTTTACCAGAGATTCTGTTTGGACGGCGTGCTTTTGTATGCAGAAGTGTCCATGTGTGTGTTTGTTTTGTTCCATTTTACATTATCCAGCCTGGTCTTTATACATGACACGCTCTTCCACACAAAAGCTCTATTCATGTCTGCAGTTACAGCACAAGTGCCTGTGAAACAGCGCGGCCTCAGCAGCCAATCCACGTCCTGTGTTATCCCCCGGCTGTCCGCTCAGGTGTCGCTCCTGACCAATCAGGGCCGCTCCCTCAGTGGGTCCAGTTCAGTCATGTGTGTATGTATGCGTGAGTGTGTGAGGGAGAGAGAGAGATTTTACAGGAATATGGGGACATTCTCAAAAATAGCAATGTGATGATGTCATTAAGTCATAATGGTCTAATGCTCACTCTAAGGAGACTATTGATTATTGATTTTGCGCCTCAGGGTGGATTTTTGAAGGAAATCATAAACAGTTTCCATTTCCAGCCTCTGTGCGATGTGACATGATTTCTTACCTGAGGCGACCTCTCGCTGATCCTTACTCAGCTTAATGTTTAACACAGCAGCCTCATGGGTGTGTGTGTATGTGTGTGTGTGCTGAACAGTGTGTTGCCAAAGCGGATTAGTGAGGGAAGAAGCACGTAAAAGTTAAAAAGTAAACGTGGCGTGTTTGCTGCTCTCAGACTTTTTCCACTCTACTCATCAGATGGATTGCGACACAAATTTTTCCACCAGAGAAGGAGAGAGAAAATAGCTCCAATCATACAATCGTAGAAGAAAAACATCAATTTAAATGAGAATCACAGAGGGAAATCAAGTATAGGGGCTTAAATGTCTCTCCTGCTGTTTCAGGGCTCAAAGCCTGGAGGGTCAGGGTTTGTTTGCCGCCCAGCTGACGTCCAGAGACCTCATGTGATGCTGGAGTGTGTGTGTGTGTGTGTGGTGGGAGGGGGGGTGTCTTCAGAGCTGGACAGTGTGTACTGACTCACAGCTCTTCCTTTGTCCTCGCTGGTCAGACAGGAAGCCAACATTTCTCCTTTTTATATTTGATGGCTTCTGTAATTTTTGCATCACAGCTCTGCTTTCATACGAGCTCAGGCTGAGGATCAGGAGTTTAACTGTTAACTAGCAACCGAGTAAGGATTGAATAATGAATTTACGCCTGTGTTTGTTTTATTTCATGTTTTATATTATCTCTTTATTAAGATTTGCCAGAGTGAAATGAAAACGTCCGTCTCTAAAAGCCTTCCATGTAATCAGACGCTGCATCATGACGTCTGCAATCATTATAAACTGAACATCTTTACTTTAAGGAGTTAGATCATTAATTACAGAGGGCATGTGAAGTCCTAATCACTGGTTTATGTTTGCTTATGTGTTATATTGTTTTATATCCAGGACCTTGTAGGCTTTATTATGCAGAAACCGTTCAGAGGAGCTTTTGTTATCACTTTCTCCAGCTTCTTCAGTTGTTTGTGTTTTTTTTATTGCTGCTCAAGGGGCGTGGGGCAGTGCAAAGTCACCATTGGACCAGAGTGCCCCGATTATCATCTGAGATAAGACCGAGCAGAGCAGCCACTTTTATCTGTGAGGTCAAAAGAGACAAAACATCCTGTGAGAAGGTTAGAAACTCTGTATGGTCTGAAGCTTCATGCTGGACTTCACTTCCAGACATGCAAAGTGTCTGTCTGTCTCCATTAGACACAGCAGTGCGGCGGCCCCCTAGTGGTAGAAGCCGGTATGGCGCGGAGAGCTGTTGTTTAGCCCAGGAATGAACAGCAGGTGGCAGCAACATAACAGGAAATAAAGACGGAGATGAACTCTAACGCTTCTACTATTCCTCCCTTCCTTCCGTCCTTTCTCCTTCCATCCTTTCCTTCCATGGTGTGTGTGAGTTCATGTAGCTGCAGGGCGTCTCAGGACACTTTCCCGACTGAGCCGGTGGTCTCATTGGAGAAACAAGTCACACGACGTTCTCCCACCTCATTATCTCCACCACAGACCCTCAGAGTGTGTTGCTATGGTACCGGGACAAAGACACCCTCTGCCTTCTGTTTTAGTTTGTGTGTAACCTTTTGTTAATAAAAGGAAGAACTTCCCAGAGTAATAAATGTGTTTGTTGTGCCCACAGATGAACCCTGAACTTGAATTTGACCCCTTAACAAACTTTCTGGTACTCGCAGACGCCCGAGACATAAGATATGCAGATGAGATGAGCTCGCTGCTGTTGCATAAATTGTAAATGATGTCGCAGGCTGTCGGCGTGTTCAACAAGCCCGGGCGCCTCGGTTCATTATCAGAAAGTGTTTTCATGTAAGGTCAAGCACAACTCTGCAGTCAGGAGTGAATTCCTACTTTCACCGTATTTGAAAAGTGAAAAGATTCCCTCAAGGAGGTTTAATACTTCAAGGACTCATTGGAGGAAACTTAAGAGCTCAGTTTGACAGTAATTTATAGCTTTTTTTTTTATTGTTTACCTCTTCGCCATTTCAGCATTTCCAGCGCTTGTACTCTCTGGATGTCACACCCCTTCTGTAAAGCTAGAATGGAAGTTAAATATGGAGGAAATATTGGATTTCCTCTCTGTTCTTCCTCATTTACACAGGTTGCTTATGCTCTTGGGCTTGTTTTTTGTCGTGTGCTCTTTGGTAACACTGGAAAAACAAGGCGTTTGTCCTCTTTTCCTCCCACACGCTCAATAACAACAACAACAACAACCGCCGGCCTTTTTGTCCCAAGCAGCAGGTAAATTGTTTCCTAGTTAGTCCGTCATTATCCTCCCTTTAAAGGTAATTGTTCATCATTGATCTGATACAGTTTAGCGCTTTACAGGGCACTTTTAAAATCATGAAACGCACCCAAATGCTAATGAATGCGCGGGGCCGGCTCAATAATGGGTCGGGCAATTACAGCTAAAGTTCTCGTGTGATCTAATTTGCAGATGATGAGACGGTGATAAACAAAGGTGATAATTTCAGCCCATATCCATATCAAAAACAGCGCTTTGACTGCTTTGACGTCAGCGGGACTGTGAGGAGGGAAACAACATCCACGTCTCGCCCACCAGGATTTCATTATTCTATCGCTTCTGCACTTAAATGCCTTCTTTGCATTTTATAGTTCCCTGGAAAAGAGAGGGAAGTTTCACGATTGGAAGCTTTGGCGTCATCGATAATTCAATTCAGCCACACTTCCACGCTCTCAAAGGGGCCGCTGCTCGCATCGATAGCTCAGCGCCTGTTTACTTGAGGACAAACGCTTTGGTTAGTAAAGCCAGGAGGAGGAATTAAATCCAGCAGTCACAGAACAGAATCTATAGTGAGAAATATTTGCAATATGCAGGGGAGACTCTTAATGTGTGTGTGTGTGTGTGTGTGTGTGTGTGTCTGGAACAGCGGCATGTGTGAGAGACAGATTTGACTGAAGTGCTTGAGATGAATTATACTGATTAAAGCACTTTAATCAGCTGAGAAGAACAGATCTGAGAGATTAGACGTGTTAATGAACTGTTAGGCTGAAGTCGAAACTCAAAACGTTCGAGACGGAAGGATCCTCGTGCGTCGTCTCTCAGAATCCTATGAGCTTCTAGATGACAATAAAACCAATCTGCTGTTATTTATGATGAAGACGAGAGATGATGGCCAGGCTGTTTGTTGAGGGAACACACACACACACACACACACACACACACACACACACACACACACACACACGCACTTAAAGATCTGCTGCACACACACACACACACACACCAGTTATGCACCCGCGTCATTCTTTTTCAGACGTCACGCTGACCTTTTGCTCATGAAGCAGTCAGGTCTTGTAGCTCCGCCCCTGCCACACCAAATGGAACAATAATGAATACAAATCATGGAATCTTTATATTGATTGCTTTGAGGATAAACTGAATCGGCTTCCTGCTTGGTTGAGCTGGAAAATGAAGAAACTCCTCTTCTTCATCTTCTCTTTCCTTTACTTGTATCAATTCAGTGAAAAGTGATTTTTTGATTACATCGTGTCTAACCTGAAGCAAATGTGAGTCTAAAAAATCTGTATGATGATGATGATGATGATGATGCTGCAGGTTATCTGCCCATTTAAAGCACTCTAAAGCTCATTGTCTTCCCGCTCGCCCTCCTCATTTCTTTTGTCTCCTTTTTTCTGTCATTTGCCAGCAGATTACAGCCACCAATCGCACGTCGCCCGACTCCACAATGGGACGCGATCCTTCTTCTCCTTCTCGGCCTCGAACAATCAGTCAGCGGTCCATGCAGGTGGAAGATGATGAAAGAGAGAAGACGGGGTAAGCGGGAAGTAGTACAGAAAAATGCACAGATGTGTGTGTGTGTGTGTGTGGAGCACGGGGGATGTGTGTGTCAATACATCACTTTACCCAAACAAGACATTGATCCTGGTATCTGCAGAGATCACGTGACTTAAAGCAAATGCGGCCCTCTGATTTGGCGTTTAGGATGTAAGGTGTTGCTCTGGCAGGATGGAACACGTCCACGCATCACCACGGAAAATAATATTGCACGTTTCCCCCGCGTCATTTCCCCTCTGCGGCTCGATCCCACCGTAAACCTCGTGAGTTAGACAGAGTGAGCGTCAGAGTGTCATCGGTCACGCCGCGTTGGCTCATGGCCCCTTTAGAATGAGATGGTGCAGCCGGCGTGCTGCAGGTGCACAGACGCTCTACTTTTGATCTCTCCTCAGAGTGCCTCCCCGTGATTCTCTCCGGTTCGCTGGCTTTGATTCGTTTGTGGCCACGGCGGGTTGTGGAATCCATTTCTCTCAGCTTCTTCTGGTGTTTCGCAGGCCAGGCCGCCTTAGGACAGAGCAATGAGGAACATGAGGAGCTTACAAGCCGAAATACAAATGTTTCAGGGGTTAAATGTCTAAAAGGAAAACACTGTCTATGGGAACGCTTGTCCATATGGCAAAGTGCAACGTTTTGGCAGAATATGATGAAATCCAGATTCCATAAATTGATTAACATCTGGACACGTCTCTGTGGAACCTAAGCTAACTTAATGTTGATGTTTTAGTAAAGTACAAAATGCAAATTAGTTTGGTGTGTGTGTGCAGATAAAACCCTCCTGTGGCCTTAGGTGAAACTTACCACACACACACACACACACACACACACACACACACACACACACACACACACACACACACAGGCATGTACTGTAACTTTCTAACTTTCTTGCACCATCCTGGCACTCTGCAAACTTCAATCAAGCTCTTAACTTGAATTTGCGAACCGTCAGGGACGTCGCCACGCTTTTCCTCTCAAGTGTCTAATGAATGGAAACGACAAAATGTGACCTTTGCGCTGCTTGTGGGGGGCAGAAGGCAGTAAAAAGAGCAGACTGCCTGTGACTCGGGCGTGAAGCAAATAAACATTTGGTCGTCAACTTTGGTCGAGCGTGGTGATGTGATGGAGCAGATGCAGCCAAACAAACCTGACTCATCCGTAGACGAGGCACCGTGTGTGTGTGTGTGTGTGTGTGTGTGTGTGTGTGTGTGTGTGTGTGTGTGTGTGTGTGTGTGTGTGTGTGTGTGTGTGTGTGTGTGTGTGTGTGTGTGTGTGTGTGTGTGTGTGTGTGTGTGTGTGTGTGTGTGTGCGCGCACGTTAAGCCCCTGAATCACAACCCACAGAAGTCGTACTGTCACACAGATGGGATTTCCAGTCTCAGAGCCGTCAGAATGAGCACAAAGAGCCACAGAACAAACCAATCTGTTTACCGACCCCTCATCTCTTGACGCTGAATAACAATCGCAAACACACGCTGACAAGAATAGATTTCCCCGGCAAAGCTGCGATCACGATTCGATGTTTTCTGCAACAAGCAAACAAATCTGAATCTGAATGGAGCCCAGCTGGAAAGCGTTTGAACCACAAACGCAGCAGTGTTACGTTTTACGTGCATCGTCAGGTTCTTTGCTTCTCGGATGTCTGAATTGTTGAAAGTAATTACATCACAAAGATACACTGAATGGATTAGATTTATGGCTGACAAATATGTTAGACTGACAGTCGGGAGCCAAAGATGAGCTGTATTTAGTAACGTATTATGCCAGCACTGTTGTATTTCATTAGTTCTGATGACACCAACGTTGTAAAGCAGTCAGTTCGGATGACATCACTTGTAATTTGTTCACTCGGATGATATCACGTTGTAGTAATGTCAGTTCAAATGACATCACTTTTGTAATATTGATCATTTGGGTGACGTCAATGTTGTAAATTTGCTAGTTTGGATGACGTCACTGTTGTTTATTTAAGTAGCTTTAGAGTTTCTGAGAGAGAAACACTGTTGTAAGTAACATTGGGAGCAGCACAGGTTTTGTCTGAATTTGTATTTTTCTAATTAAACAAAGTGACACATCTTTGCTGAAGAGAGAGCAAGACGAGCCACTAGCATAAGAAGATACGGACAGTCCCTTGAGGTATTCTCCGATACGAGCTACGGGAAATCTTCCTCCCATAGACAAGATGGTGGATGAAAAGGAAGATGATTGCACGGGAGATTTTGATAAGGGAAGATCACACAAACCGCCAATGAAAGCAGAAGAATTGAAATTGCAAAAATACCTTACGTTGAGGCAACTTAAATTAGCAGCTCTAAAAGGTAAAATGGTTGAAGTAGAGACGTTGATGAGTGACAGTCCAAATATCCAAATTGTGAGAAATATGATGGAGAATGATTTTGCACCTGCTCGAAACAAGTTTATTCATCTCAACAATGAAGTGGCAAGACTTCTGTCTGAAGAAGGAGAAATATCTGAGCAAGAGAACTGGTTTGCACATGAAATGGCCTCCATCAGGGGCTTTATGAAAACAACTAAGGACTGGATTGCAGCTGTGCGAGAATCGGCAACAGCAGAAGTGGAGGCGTTACCAGAGGAGTGCGACCTGCAAGATATAGTTAGACCAGGTGACAGTATGTCGCAGGTTGGATCCAGCTGCAGTGGACACACCCTATACGGATGTCAAAAGAGTTTTGCATTGCAAGCCTTGGTAGAGCGTGCTAAACTAGAGGCGGAACGCGCGGCCCTGCTTGAACGTGCCGCAGCAATGCAGGCAAAGCAGAGGCTGGAGCTGCAAGAATCTGTATTTAGGCAAGAGTGGAGTCGTGAAGAAGCCAGAATCAAGGCCAAGAAAGAAGAACTGGAGTTGATGACTGCATTAGCTGAAAGCATCGCAAGATTAAAAGTGTTTCAAAAATACGAGAAATCTGAAGATGAAGAAATTCAGAAGCTACTGGTCAAACAGTACAACACTGATTTTTCAGAGCGCATCTATGACGACAAAGTGGAGATGTCTCAAGAAGACAAACAGTTCATGATGTTTGTGCAGAAAACAACGATTCTTAAGAATGGACAATACAGAATTGGATTACCGCTCAGGAATGAGAAGCTCCAAATGCCTAATAACCGTTTTGTGGCAGAACAGCGCATAGCCAGTTTGCATAGAAAGCTCAAGAAGAATCACAAGTTCTTTGAAGATTACAAGGCCTTCATGGACACTATCATTAGCAGAGGCTATGCTGTCCAGGTTCCAGCAGAACAGCTGAACCGGGATGACAACAGGGTGTCTTACATACCGCACCAAGGGGTGTATGACCCGAAGAACAAAAAGACACAGGTGGTCTTTGACTGTACAGCCTCGTTTCGAGAACAGTCCCTGAACAGAGAGTTACTACAAGGTCCCGACTTGACTAACACGCTAGTTGGCGTCCTCTCAAGATTTCGTGAGGAGCCAGTAGCCATGATGGCAGACATCGAGTCAATGTTTTATCAAGTGAAAGTGCCAGAGCAAGACGCAGATCTCCAGCGTTTTCTTTGGTGGCCGAACGGCAAGCTGAACGAGCCTGTAGAAGAATATAGAATGACAGTCCACCTCTTCGGGGCTTCCTCATCCCCAAGCGTTGCCTCATATGCGCTGAGAAGAACCGCTGAGGATCACCAAGACATGGCATCCCCTGAGGCTGTCCAAGCTGTCCTGCGCAACTTCAATGTAGATTACTTCCTGAAGAGCGTAGCGACAGAGGACGATGCAGTGACCCTAGCCAGTGAGCTGCGGATCCTGTGTGCCAGAGGAGGTTTCAATTTAACAAAATGGACTACTCAGAGCAGAAAGGTGTTAGAGTCCATCCCTGAAGTACACAGAGCCTGTGAAGTAAAAGACCTGGATCTGAACCTTGAGGCTCTACCAGTGGAGAGGGCTCTCAGTGTGCAGTGGGATACAGAAACAGATACTTTCACCTACAGCGTAAAACTGCCAGACAAGCCAATGACCAGAAGAGGCATTCTGTCGGTAGTCAACTCAATGAATGACCCGCTTGGCTTCGTGGCACCGGTGGTCTTGACCGCTAAACTCCTGCTGAAAGATCTCTGTACAGAGCAACATGGTTGGGATGACTGCATTGATGAAAGGCATGCTGATGGTTGGAAAAGTTGGGTGGATGATGTTCAGCACCTCTCCAACTTCCATGTGAACAGGTGTTTAAGACCTTCAGACTTTGGATGCATCGCCACAGCACGGTTACATCATTTTTCCGATGCCTCAGAGTACGCGTATGGAACCGTGTCCTATCTACTGCTTGAAAACAAACGAGGCAGGAAACATTGTGCTTTTCTGATGGGGAAGTCAAGAGTTGCCCCACTCAACCAAATCACAATCCCCAGACTGGAGTTGACAGCAGCATCCGTCGCAGTGAAGGTGGACAAGATGTTACGTCAAGAACTTCAACTTCCACTGCAAAAGTCTATCTTCTGGACAGACAGCACCACAGTACTCGGGTACATTGATAGTAAAACTGCTCGTTTCAGAACTTTTGTTGCAAACAGAATCACACAGATCCGTGAGGCCACCAAGCCATCTCAATGGAAGTATGTAAGAACATCAGAAAATCCTGCAGATCGTTCCAGCAGGGGCCTGAATGCCAAGGATTTGGTGGAAGGGGGAACATGGATTGATGGACCGAATTTCTTATTGGACAATGAATGTTATTGGCCAAAACAACCTCTTCGAGGAGTGAAAGAAAGTCTTCAAGACGATCCAGAGGTCAAGAACATAGCTACAGTCTCCATTATGGGTAAGGACTCAAAGACACAGAAAGCTCCATCAGGGAAAAAAAGTGAAGTCTACAGAAAACAAAGTGGAGTCTCCAGAGAAAGTCATGGAAGCACCTTCACTACCGTTTCTGCTGGAAATAAAAAGCCTCAAGAAACAGAGCCAAGCGAAGCAGAGTGCCCGAGTGCCTTTGAGCAGCCGTGTTTGTACTGCCAGCAAGATCACAGCCTGGTCTCATGCAGCACCATCAAGACTCAGACACTCAAACAACGTGTGGGGTTCTTGAGGTTGAAAGGTTTATGTTATGGATGCTTAACTTATGGACACCGCAACAGGTTCTGTGAAAGAAGAACTGTATGTATACAATGTGGGTTAAAGCATCCAGACATTCTACACATTGTGAAAGAGGAAGTTTCTGTCTCATCTGAGAGGAATGATGGTGCTCACGGGGGTCGTGTGCTGAGGTTTCTCTCCCACAGGAGTCCTGCCGCCTCAAGCGGCCTGGAGGATTTGAAACTGCTTCAATAGAAGAAGCAACATCACAGCTGGAGATGTTGTGCGACTAGTGGAGAGTTATTCTCCTCACAATTCCTTGCTCATGGGAAGAGTAAACACATTACTGGGCTTCCTGTAGAAGCGAGCTAGGATTATAACCAAGACCAGCGTTCTGGATCGAAGAACCAAAGAAGTAGATTTAGAAATGTATAAGTATGACATCATTGTTGTGACTTTAAGTTTAGACACTGGTGTCAGCAACATAGTTTGTTGATCGTGACTTGACTTTGTAATTTAGTGATTTCTAATAAAATATTCAGAGGAAAGTTGGAGTCTTGTGGCAAACAGTCTTCCGTGTGAAGTGACACATCTACGCTGATGATGTCGCCGTATTCTCAACCGTACTCCTGCAGAGTTTTTGTTACTAATCGATCGCCGCAAATTGTTGCATCTTTTCATTTTCATTTTTGACATTTTATCCTTTTAAGTTGCTTCTCTTTCCGTGCTGGGGCCATTTCAAGCTGCAGAGAGGCGCTTGATTCTCTTTTGTTTTTAGAGCTTTTCTTATTCATTTTTAATACAACATATTCTGTTTTCATTCCTGATGAGATGCGAGTCGGAGCACAACGATTGTGTTATCAAATATTCATCGATTTGTTTTTTTTGACAAGAAGGTGAAATTGATTTTCTTTGCACCGAAAATGTGACGGTTCTTCTACTTTATGCCGCAAGCCCTCTTCTCCATCTTCAAATATAATATAATGACCTTAAACAGTGCTTCTCAAAGTTTGTGAACAGAAACACCACAATGAAATTTAATTCTATTCCAATACTTTAGACTTTTTACAGCCCATATAAATCATCTCTTGTTCTTTCCTGAGTAATTGCGAACACTTCCAGAATAGCATTAAAGCTTAATAATAATAAAGATCAGTTTCAGTAATGCTTCTCATTTCCTCCACGGTGCCATTTTCACCGTGAGCCTGTACATCTTCATTACCGGAGCTCACTGCGTACGCCGCATCGCTGTAATTGTATGCTGAACCTTTGAATCCAGACTGCAGCGAACACGCCACCGTCTCATTTTGGCTCCCAACACCTGACGTGACTTTTATAGGATGCGGTCCGCAGGTTGCCAAACAAATTACGAGTCTGAGCGCGAGTTATTACAAGTATAAAGCCCATTTTAATAGAGGAGTTGGAGCGCCGGATGCAGCGTTTATTGGGTACAGTGCAGTGCAGTGGGATGCTAATTGAGACGGCAGCCTGCAGAGGAGCTGGAAATGCGGGGAAACCGTAAAGAGTAACGTGAGATGGAACAAGAAATGGTGCCAAGACATATCTATCTATCCATCCATCCATCCATCCATCCGCTCTCCCACAGAGCACTGCAGCAAATCGAATTTGATCGCTCTTGGCCAGATGTGCTCCCAGGACCTGCTGAGTGCCGTGATATACAAGGTTACGAGCATCTCAAGTCATTACTCAAACTTAATAAGTGATTGAGGACCTCCAAGGGCCTGGGTTCACATAAATAAGTTTACAACTCGCCTACACGAGGTCATTCGGAAGCGAACCGTGAAGGAAAACTTAGAATTAATCTTGAATCTCACTTGTTATGGCTTCCTCTGCTGTTCTGAGAGTCTGACATTGAGATTTATGAATCATTTACATCCCTGACTGCTGACTGAGATATTCATCAGGGGGTCAGCTGAGGTGAAAGAGCCACAGACTACAGACACACAGGATAAGTTTACTTTGGAGGGTCGGAGGGAGAGAGAACTCTGGGAGCTCGGCTGTATCGTCACGGGGCAGACGTGAGATGTTTTGCGATGGAAACAAATGAGACACCTGCAGCAAAAGTGTGGATCCGGAGGTCGCTGAGGTGTGTGATGTGCGAGTGTGTGAGTGTGTGGATGTTCCAGAGGGAGAGAAGTGCACACCTGAAGTGAGGCTTTCAGACGGTCCACCTGCTGACAAGCTTGTTAACAGAGAGGAAGACACAGAGGATGGCGCGCCTCTGATTGTGTTGTTTTTAAACGTTGTCAGCGGGAAAGACCGCCGTCGGTTTCGGAAGTGAAAAGGCACAGCGGGGTGACAGGATGTGTGAGGGATTAATGGTCATTAGGCCCCAGTCACTCCCATCACACACAAGAACTCATCAGAGAAACGTTGGTGTGTTGCATCAGCAGGATCGATCCAGGCAACAGAGAACGGAATTTACGTGGGTGAGGCCTGAACTGGGATTCACACATTGTCACACACACACACACACACACACACAAAGCAGCTGATCTAAGACCCCCCCCCCACACACACCCCAGCTTTGAAGATGATTATATTCTTGTGTGTCCTCCTGCATACATTTCCTGTGAATCATGGAGCCGCAGTGACGCTTTGATTGGCTCCTTCCTGTCTTAATGAGCAAACCACACACATGTGAGCACACTTGCACACACATTCACACACACACACACACACACACAGTTGAAGAGGTTGGTTTGGTTATTTACATCTCAGTTTCCTACTGAATCAACGTCTTTAATGTTTACGTTCCCTTTGATGAACGCTGTGTTTCCATGCGTGCAGGTAGAAACGTATAGAGGTGAGTCAACGTTCGTCTCTCGTCTTTAACGTTCGCCAACGCGTTTTTCAGAGGCTCATCTGGAAATAGGGAAACGCATTAATCTGGCTCGCGCCTATGTGAAATGTCAGGCTCGGCATCATCAAACACACACACACACACACACACACACACACACACACACACACACACACACACACACTCCAGTGTCATTAACCTGCAGTCCCTCCTTAAGGCTTCAACACCGACGAACAAAGTGAAAATCATACATAAACAAATACTAATTAAAGCGACTGGATGTTTCTATTTATAACTGTTGAATTATATCAACCCTAAACCTTTAACGAGGAACGTATCAATGTCCTTGCTGGATTGATGATCCTGCGTTGATTTGAGACAATGCGTTGCCAAGCGCCGAGTCGCCAGAGGATGTTTGAAGTGTGAAGTGGGCTGAGTGGAGTGGAGCTGGCGCCGACCGACTGTGGCTAAATCAGAATCCAAAGCAGGCAGACAATTGGTGCTAAATATTGCGGTGATATAAATACTTCCAGTGTGTGTGTGTGTGTGTGTTCAGGCAACGGGATGCAGATTACACAAGGATAATTAGATTCCAAGGTTTGTCAATGGTGATGTCCAACTTGTCCAACTTGGAAATCTGCCCAGCATCCGGTGTGTGTGTGTGTGTCGCCTCCATGGGTGAACGGCAGCCAATCAGGTTGTCCGTTTGTTGACAAGAATCAACTCTCGGGTGATTCCAGGCTGCCGAGTTTCAGTCTTGTAGTGAACGCTCGTCCTTAGAGCCGCTCACCTTAGCAAACCTTTCCTTGTCATCCATTATGCATACTGTACGTGTGTGTGTGTGTGTGTGTCTACAAACTGCTTCCTTGCAAACCCACGGCGCTCACAGCAGCTACAGCAGAACTCTCTTATAGCTTTTAAATCAAAGGCAGCATTGTATTGGATGATGCTTTATTTTTGTCTGATGTTTACTCAAACGGTGGTGTACAGATGTGTTCCCACTCTGAAATACCATAGCAACCGGCTCGGCTAAACTTTGCTCTATTCCAGCAGCGCTCATCGCGGGAAAACGCCACAAATTCATGATTTTACCGTCTGAAAATGAGACTGCGGAACGAAACCAGCGGCGCTTTGTGAAAACGAAGCAGGAATGGAAAGGAAAACAAAGCTCAGTATCTCCGGGGATGTGTTGCAGTGTGTGTGTGTGTGTGTGTGTGTGAGAGGTGTAATGCAGATTCCTCCAGCTGCAGAGCTCTGGGTCAGTGTGTTCTGACGGAGCCCTGAACCCTCGCTAGGTTACATAACTACCAAGCCCGCCGGTTACCTCTGAAGCTCGCCGTCTCTGTTCACCGTCCTTTTGATGCGGCCCAACAGATCTGGGTTCATTCATATTCTAATGCACGGGAATCTGAAGGTACGCGCTGTTAAATCATCAAACATCAAACGTGACGCGTTCAAACATCCGGCGCGGCTGATTGAGGTTGAGGTAGAACGGTTTGGATTCAATCAGATGGAAAAACGAGCATCAGCGAAGGCGGCGTCCTTTTTTCATAGCGTCACTCTTCTCCAAGCACTGCCTTGTCTCAATCACGTCGCCACGCCAACGAGCCCGACGACAGAAGTGTTTCTGAGAGCTTTTCACAACTCCTTTGACAATTTTGCATCTAAAATAACTGTTACTAATTTGCTGATCGATGTCTCAAATGAAATTCCAAACAGTAGGAGGCGCCAGAGAGTCCTGATCCTGATTTTACACCGATAATCCAAAGTCAAACACGTGTGAAAGCCTCTGCAGAACTACATTTTAACATACTACATACATCAACTGCTACATTTCCTGTCTTTGCATTTTTAATTCCACATATTCCTAAAGAGCGCCGAGGCCCAGACGTCACGTCGAGCTGCACGGCTGAACGCCCCAATGTCTACTAACCTGGACGACAGAGAGTCTTCATATTCATGGAGAGGAGACATTTCTTTCACTGCCTTGGTGCCATAGCAACAGAGCGTGAGGCGGTGTGTTGGTTTATCTTTACTATTATGTGTAAATGTTGAGGAGGGGAATCACATTCAGACACCAGAGAAGAGCTGAATACACAGAAAACAAACACTAATCTGCCTGTTTGTGTCGTGTGTATGTGTGTGTGTGTGTATATGTGCATTGAGCATCCTCTTCCCTGCGTTCCCCTCGCTTGTGTGTCCTCATATCTACCTGTTTGTCTTGATGATCGTGCGACTCCCCGCTGGGCGCCTCTCGCCCACTCTCGGCAATCGCTTCCTGAAATAGTTTCGATCCTGATTTGGAGCAATCTGACGTTGCAGCGCCACCTGCGTTATCCCACCGGGCGCCGGGCCTCCGCTAACGACGCTCAGCCTCATCAGCCCGAGCCCAAAGTCTCTCTCCCATCTCACCCCCCCTGGTTTTTTTTACACCAAACCGACTCGGGTGTAAAATTGGAATGCAGACAGCCGGATAACGACACTTCTTCCTCTTCTTCTTCTTCTTCTCCTTTTTTTTTTTTTTACCTTTCACTCTACCTCAACTAAATAAGAAATGAACTTCTTTGTGGCGCTGAATCTAGACGCCTGCTTCAGCATGTTAACAGTTTCAGGAAGGCTTCAGACTGATAGACGCTTTCATTCATCCTCTTCCTCACAGGGGCGTATACAGTAACAACGCCAAGGCTTCTTAACATTCCTCCCACATACTGTACATGGCATTAACTATTCATGGCCTGGGAGAGAGGTGGTAGCCAGGATGGAGGTCCAGGAGTGGAGACGAACACAACATGAAAGAAGGAAGCTCACACAGGAACGTCGCTAATTTCTCCGCGTCGCTACGTTCATTAGAATCTTAATGAAACCTCACAAACAAGGCAAATTAGTTGTTATACAGGTAAATATGAGATGCTGGCTGTGTTTCCCTCCTTTCCCTCTGCTTCAGTCCCTTAAAGCTGAATGTTAATGTACAAGTAAGTTATGTCTTTAATATTTTCTGCAGCTAATTTGCCGCGGCCATGCGATTAAAGTAATATTTTCCACACACAAGCCTCCTCCACTATCTCTACCAGCCGAGTGTTAAGCTCTCCCTCTGACGCTCATGTGCTCAGGTTATCAAGCCCGTCCAGTCCACTTCAACCTCACCACACATACTTACTGCTTTATTCTGGATAAATGTTGTAGAAATCTCGTTTTTGTCCATAAAATCCAATTCTACAGGCTTTTTTGTTCGACTCATTCAAAGTGGAGCTGCCTTTGACTTTCTTCTCCTTTTTATATTTTCTGTTATTTATTCGCACGTGTGCCGCTTTCACGGACAAAGTTCCCGTTGGAGAACTCTGTTTTAAAAGTGAAATGATGCAGCAGCTTCACATTCCGCAGCGTCTGTCTTGCACAAACGTTGGTTTAGAGCCGAGAATTATGTATTTATATCTGACGGCACGACTTGGCAGAGACGTCTCGTATCAGATGTTTCTCAATGAATTTCCATTTGTTAGAGCGATCTGGCTGGATTTAAACTCACGGAGTGCACGAGTCAAACTGTATAAGGACAAGGAAAGGAAAAAAAGAAGGAAAGGAAAATATCCGGGAAGCATTTGACCATTCCACCGCCGTCCTGAGGGAAGCAGAGGTTTTTCTCACAGTGAATCCCCAGCGTATCTTCTCAAAATCCCCAATGTTCTCTTCCCAGAGAGTCGGCCTGTGTTTTGCCCGGAGAACATGGAGAGAGAGAGAGAGATAGGAGGAGAGAGAGAGAGAGAGAGCTTTAGATCACTCATACATATGCTCACTCTGATTCCCCTCTCCGCGGTCCTGCTGTGCAGTTTCTGTTTGGATGGAACTGAGCTGTCACAGAATGACAAGAGGAACAGAGAGCAGAGCCACTGAGGCCGGGTCCACTTTGATGTCAAGGATACCAGGGAGTTTGCAAAAAGGGCTGACTGTGTGTGTGTGTGTGTCTCTGTTCATTCTGCTGAACAAAGAGTACAAAGTCTAATTACACATGTTCTTATTTTAACACCAAGCCAATGTCTCCCACGTTCACATTTACTGTGAATTGAGCCGTTAGGATTTAATGAATCCTGCTGATCTTTAAACCGGAGGAGATCAGGGCCAGCCGCAGAAGAGACAAAAGCTCTGCTAGATAGTTTCTGATGGACTAAAAAAGTACTTCAAATACAACATAAAACAGGTTTAGACAAGTTTAGGTGGTTTTGGTTCTTGGTGGACCCGTAACGGTTTCATTTCTGGCTCTAGATCTTGGAGAGCGTTTCCTGTTTCAAGTCCTTCATTTAGGATTTTAATGGAGACAAACATGGAGGTTGAGTCTAGGGTCAGATTTGACTTCTCATGTCTTTGTCTTTCATTTGTTGATTGCTTTTCCCCTTTTTTTTTTTCTTTTCCAAATGAGATAAAGGAGTGTGTACAAACGCTGTGGCAGCCCTTGATGTGTGCCCTTGCATTTATTAAATCGAAGACAAACAGGAAGTGGGAGAAAGTCGGCAGCTCGTCAAGTTTCAAGTGGCGCCATTAGCCGCTCAAACCCAGGAGAAGTTTCTTTCATTAAGCTTTTCTAAAGAATCCTGTCAAAGTGCCAAGTGGGACGCCAGTTTATCACAAATTCATGTTTATTATCAGCTTCGTCATCCAAGGCTTCAGTGGAGAGAAACATGCACACACTGAGACGACACCGGCAGCATCCTGCCTGAACTCCAGCCGCTCCTGCCTCTCTGCTCATCTGGCAGATATAAAAACACAGTCATGCTCGTAACGGAGATAAACGTCCCCCTGCTTTAACTCGCCGAAGACACTGAAACCTGAAACACTGACGGGAGCAGAGCAACCCTCGATGTCCTCCTCTTCCTCCTTCCTCCTTCCTCTCCCTCCTCCTCCCCCTTACATTGCTTCACATTCTGGGTCAACACACAGAGGAGTTAAGAGGAGCGAGGGTGAATAATCAGCCGTCCTCTGGCAATGTCAAGAGCACTGAGAAGTGATTAAAACAAAGTGAATCCTGCACTCAGCCGCCGGCTCCTTCATTTACATCAGCAGCCAACCAGCAGTGATTAACACAGCGGAGAAGAATGGAACTTTGAAGATCAGCACGCGTTACATTGACGGGGTTACGCTCACGGCTCCAAATGTCTGTTCTGTCAGTATGATTCTGATTTCTGCCAATACTTAATCAATCAATAATGGCAGCTCGAATACTTCATTTGAGAAGGAAGTATGAGGCATTCTTAAGGTCTTCGTGCAAAAGAAACTCAATCTTATTATTATTGATGCATTCTGTCTGTAATGAGAGGGAGAGAGAGGAACAAGATGACTTTGGCTCATTCTTTATGAAACAGGTTGGAACGATCTCTGCCAAATATCTACAAATATGCTTCAGTGACCTACTTTGGGTGTCATTCCTGCGTGAATCATTCAGTTTTCGGTGTAAAAACAAGGAGCGGAGCAGGACTCAAATTTCAGCCCCTTTTGTGTCGCTTATGCTTCATATTTCTGCACAAAATCCCATCTGCTACAAATCTCATCAGGCCTCTGGAGTGACGCACTTCACCTATTTGCAGATGTGCAGACAGGTTGTGATGCTTGAGGAAGATAAATGTTTTAGGAGACGGTGAAAGCTTCTAAACGAAGCCCACAGAGTGTTTTGAACGAGTCCATTAAAATTGGTAAACACTGGTTAACTCTATTAGTCATACTTTAAAAAGTCTTATCGCAACACTTTCCTCCCGTAATTTCCTCCTTTCATCTTTCATCGTGGTAGTTAATGATGTTGTGAGCTGCTGGATCTGTTGCCACGGCGATGCTTTATACGGCACCATAGGTCCGCGCGTCATCGGCTGCGTCTGAAGAGTTAATTTGCAAAACTGAAAGAACCAATTTGATGACATTTTGAGGTTGTATTTTTAATCTGCATCCAAGGTGGAATCCATCAAACCTCATGTCGCTCCTGTTCGTTTTCATTTAGTTTCGTTATTTTGAGTCTGTTTTTGCAAATGAGCTTCATTTCTCTTCTTGCTGTTGTCAGGCAAAGTGTGTGTGTATGTGTGTGTGTGTGTGTTATCCTGCAGGACTCTCTGTATGAAGCTCTATTCTGGAGCTCCAAGTATGGGCAGTTTATCAAAGTGGTTTTAATGTCGCTTCAGTGTTTCATTCCATCACATGTCACAAAGTTTGTGGCGGGAAAAATCTCATTCCGTTCGACGATTCCCGAAGCTTCACGCTCGGTAATGAAACTGTTTACGAGGGAGTTCACATGCGTCTCTGTTTGCGACTCCAGGCAGGATTTACACCTTTAGTCGTCGCTCTATCTGCTCCTGCTACAGCGTGGCCCCGCCTCATCCCTCATTCTGTCCCTCACTCCCTCATGTTCTGAGAGGAAACTCATCTCGCCGCGTCTGTGAGGTTACAAAGAGCCTCAGGATCTGACGCCGCAGCTCCTTCCCCCTGGAGAGACGCAGACGGATCAGACGCAGACAGGTCAGACGTAGACGGGTCAGTCTCTGTCTGTCTGCAGGGTGAGGACGTTGTCTACTCAGCGCTGTCTGGAGAAGAGGTTCCTCAGGGCGTTGTTGTAGTTCTTGTTGAAGGCGGTGTAGATGAGCGGGTTAAAGAAGGAGTTGGAGTAGCCCAGCCAGAGGAAGATGCTCTTCCAGATGGGCGGGATGTCGCAGGAGCACAGCGGGATGACGAGCTCTGTGATGAAGAAGGGAATCCAGCAGAGGACAAACACGCCAATCAGGATCCCGACCATCAGCGCCGCCTTCTTCTCCTTCTGCTCGCGCCACGTGTCCCCGTCTGTCTGGAAGGTCACGGTGGCGTGACGCACGGTGAACACCATCTGCGGCTGCTGTGCGTCCTCCTTCACCTGCGAGACGGGCGGATCAGTGAAAGAAGGCAAGTCAGCACAAATCAGACGCTCCATCGATCAATCAGTTGCAGAGACTCAGAATTAGAATAATCGATGAACAATGAGCCGGCAATTAATGGGGTGAAAATGAGAGAAGAAGCAGGAATCAACAAGTGGAGGAGTGATGTCACCTAATGCACAAATATGAACACACGCTGACGCACACACACACACACACACACTGTATGGAAGATAAGCCAGCGCTGTGCCTTAATCTGCGTTCTCCACCTGCTCACGTGCCATTTAGCAAACATATCGTGAGGAAAACAGAAAATGTCATGGCGTTAATCTGCTGACGTTCTGCTTTCAGCTTTGTTGCTCGTCGACTTTTAACTTTTTTGGTTTTATGGTGTGTGAGCCCAGCGGGGGGTCAATCCAGAGACGAAAACCGCTACCGTCGCTTCTTTTTGAACGCAAAGTCTCGATTGATTGAAACCGGGGGTTGGATCCTCGGCCGCTCCGGAGTAAATTTAGTCGGGATCGATCCGGGTCAGCGGGGCCTTGAGCCGACGGGGATAAAAGCACAGCGGTTCAATGGACGTTTAACAAGCAGTAAACACACTCACACTGGATACCGACGCTGCTTAAATGTGCATTTAAAGCCGCCACAAGCCATTAGCCACTTTTGAGTTTGGGTGAAATCTAACATACAGAGACTCTGCGTTATTGTCACAGTGTTTGAACATCAGCCAAGAGTCACTTTTCATCAATTTTCACTGTTTGTGCGACTCCACCAGGAATCTGCCCATCTAATCTGTCAATTTACTCTATTTCTGGCCCCGGCGCGTGTTTGTGTTTGTGTGTCCTAATGTGTTTGAGTGGGTGCTGCTGATGGATGAGCGCTGGAGGTTTATTATCTTGGCGGCTGGAATCATAACTCGGCGCTGAGCTCGGCCGCCGCGGCCCTCCCGTGTCGGCGGTTAGAGGGAGGGAATAAATTCCATCTGGATAATGAGATTGGCATTACTGTATAATTTAGACATAACCCGCATGTGTGTGTGTGTGCGTCTTTGGAAAGCAAAGTGAGTATTCAACTGTATTTCTCCTCGTTTCCAAAGCTGCAGGAGTGATTGCGTATGAAATTAAAAGTGACATAAAACTCAGTGGAGCGTGGCAGGGGGAGGCAGGTCTGCTTTTAGCCCACGTGCCTCTAATTTTACGCCTATTAATGCCAAACTACACAATTAAAGGGTGCGTTGAGGATTTCAAAGAACATGGACTTAAGTATGCGTGTGTGTGTGTGCTTTGCTTTGCTCCGGGCGCCGCGTGAATGCGAGAGGGGAAAAAAAAACAGAAAAAATACGACAACTCAATCTTTTCTGCAAAATGTGTTTCGCTGCCGTGGATGTTTGCCAAGAACACAGAATGTTCAGGCGCCGAGTGGTTTTTCATATCCAGCTTTTCATGAAGGTGAAAGGGAGAAGAAAGGTGTTTGAAAACGTCTGGCAGAGATAGCTTTATCTTTATCGCAGAGCAGTTTGCCTCTCTCGCCTCAAGGGGGGGGCGGAGAGTACATAGGGTATTGACTCTATTTGTTATGGCGGGGGAAATACGACCTGATGAGGTTCTGCAGAGTTCTGAACAATAAAAGCTGATCAGCTCATCAGACGGATCCAGAATAAAGGCCACAACAGTCACATATCAGTGGATCAAGCAGAGGGGAAGGAGACGTCTGAGACTGAAGAATGAAGCATAATCATGTCTGACTCAGACCGACATGCAATCACTGGTACACTCTGCAGGATCATTACACCTCATTTGATCTATTTATGTATTTTTGGTGAAAAATGCTGGTATTTCTTTTCAATCTTCTGAGACCTGGACATTTATTTTGCAGGCATTTCTAATTTCCTTGCTATTTGGGATTAGTGGGACCGAATGAGTGTGAGTATTTCTAATGACCTAAGATTGTGTTTATACGACTAGGGGGCAGTGTAAAAAGGCCGTACATGAGGACAACATGTTTACGTTAAGCACAATGATGTATAAAGTGTAGGGATATCATGTCCCCATATGAGGACGTCGGGTCTCAGGGGGTTAATATACCCCAAGTATGTCCCTGCCCCAGTAAACCGTGTACGTCTGTGTGCCTGCACTCTGCAAATGACAAATCAGTGTGGTGACCAGCAGCCAATATCTCTAACTGTGGGTCTAAAAATGAGTTTCTTAGAAGAAGTAAAAAATAAATCTACCAGTGCAGTGAGATGAACTCAGCCCATTGCTACAAAAACCCTGAAACCAATAGTGAAAGTTATTGATTGTTTAGCATCGAGCTGCCTGAGTCTCTGCTGTCTCGACACAGAGCTGCTCCCAATACAGATCTATACACCCAATCGTTAAGAACTCAACATTTTGAATAAATAACTATATGGTAATAGTTATAAGAATGATAGTAAGAAAGCCTGCTTGAGTAAAAATAGCATGTGGCCACAAGTTGTTACTAAAGTGCAGGAAAGAGAATATCATTGGTCATGTTTGAACTATAACTCAAAGTATTCTAAGTCTCTCCAGCCTGAACGCACTGCGAAAACCCACAGTTTGTTTGACTCCAAGTGAAGTGGGCGTTTTCTTCCCAGACTTAGTGGATTTGGTGTGAATGTGTGTTTATTGTTGAGCAGAGAGTTGCGTGTGGGCTTTGTTGCCGGATCCAGCACACTACACAGCTGTTACACAGAGACAGAAGGCACTGGAGGACAAATATTAGCCACGCGGTTCGGCACATGCGGCGTGCGGAGGACGTCGGGGTGAAGGTTGCGGAGTTTAACGGCGCTACAGAGGAAACGCTTAATGGCAAAGCACTGAGAGGAGGGATTACAGGAATCGATACGTCAGATACGGGCAGTAAGTGTTATATGGAGACATAAAGATCGAACCGTGTCCTCTGCAGCCAACTAAAAGCTTGATAATCACCTCAGCCATTGGCGTGATTGTGTTGTTCTTACGAGAGCCGATCCGGAACTTGGCGGCCTTGTAGATCTTCCAGTAGACGAACAGCACCACGCAGAGGGGCAGGTAGAACGCCCCGAAGGTGGAGAAGATGGTGTAGGACGGATCCTGGCTCACCTGGCACTTCATCCCCTCCGAGTAAGTCTCCCCCCAGCCAAACAGAGGCGACAGGGAGATGATGGAGGACAGCACCCAGGTGAGCGCTATCATCACGTTGGAGATCTTTTTTCTCGTCTTGAGCGTGTACTCCAAGTGCCTGGTGATGGACCAGTAGCGATCCAGGGCGATGGCCGTCACGTTCCAGATGCTGGCCGTGCAGCAGAGCACGTCGAAGGAGATCCACACCTGGCACAGCACGCTGCCCAGCTTCCACAGCCGGCCGTTCAGCTCGTGCACCAGGCTGAGGGGCATGACCAGGGCGGCCACCATCACGTCCGAGATGGCCATGGACGCCACCAGGTTGTGGGGCACGCGGTGGAATGTCCTCACCCGCAGGATGGTTACCAGCACCAGCAGGTTCCACACGAAGGTGGCCGCCACCAGCATGGCGAGCAAGGTGAGAGTCAGCACGCTGAAAACAGAGAAGGGCCTGTAGATGTTGCCGCCTGAGTCGTGGCCATCAGGTGCGGCGGTGAAGTTGGCTGTCAGCGCAGTGGTGTTGGGGTGCGTCATGGTAACCACTCAGGGGCCCACGCCCGCGGCCCCCGCAACGCAGCGAGACGATTCTGAGATAGCTAGTGCAGAGAGGAGGCACATGCTGCAGCAGGGACACAGCAGAGAAGATTCCAAATTAGTACATTCAAACCTGCAGCATGAATAGATCTCAAAAATAGGGATCCTCTGATGGATTTGCATGGAGAGGTAGTTTAGTGATTTGCTCGCTGTAGTAAAAAGCACTCGAATTTCTCATTTCATCTGTCAAGCAACCTGCCTACAACTTTCAAGTGCAATTTCATCTGCTGTTAATAAGGCTCAACCGCACTCTGGGGCATCTCTGCGCCCAGGAAGAGCATAAATATTCATTTTCATCAGCCCACATCTGTCCTTTGATTTGCATCAAAGTCAGGCCTCTGTCACGGAACAAGTCTTTGTTGTAATCTTTTGTTTGGGTATAACTCCATGTGTGTGTGAGCGTTGTTAAGCGTTGTAGTTTGACACGCTTTCAGAGGCTTTAGAAAGCTGCTGAATGAACACAGAGCGGCCACTGTTTCCGTTTTAACAAAGGAAAGAGTTCACACCGTCTCCGTCAGGACACTCACAAGTGAAATCCAGCCACGCCGCTAAAGTTTAAGTTGTTCCCCAATAATAAAGCTGTTTTATTTCCATGGGTCTGATGGGAACGATCCCTCGGCCCTCTGAGGACAGATCGATGTATGTTAGAGCTGTCATGATTCATCGTATAAAATCACCTATTCCATTTAAAAATAATCAAATAAGAGTGCATTTTATTCATACATTTAAAACGTTTATTAGTTGGTATGGGGAATTTGCGATTGCATGATTTTTCTCGTCTGTCTTGCATTAACAAGCTGACTCTGGTGGACACACACTGAGATTACACACGCTCACAAAATAAGCAGTAGATTAATGGATTATGAAAAATAATCAATGGTGACAGCCCGGGTCTAAGTGGAAACAAAACATCATCAACACTTCCATTTGAACACAAAGTCTGAAAACATCAAACAGACATTATTGGTTATGTTTGATCAGAAGGGCTTGTGGAAAATACAAGGCTAGAAAGGACACGATTATGATGTAAGTGGCCTTCAGATTCCACCTTCAAAGGACACATCAGAGTCTCCCGTCACGAACCTCAGGACATTTTCCTCGTCCAGAATCCTTAACCTGATTAGAATTGTACCCATGATCCCGCATATTAAACAGGATTCATACATTTTACATGTCTCCTCCCGTGAGACCGTCACGGGAGGAACTAGACGACTCTCTCCCAAAGCTCCCGAGGTGTTGAGGCTCCCTAATGAGAGCAGCTGATGCATATAATTCACTTAAAATAATTGTCCTTAATTGAGTTTGATTTAAACTGCAGCATTTAATCGATAGGATCGCATTCATCCGATTCTTCTCCTTGCGTAACAGCAGCACGGCCCTCTGGGTAAACAAGCCAGCGACAATTCATCTGCAGGTTTCAAAATGTTCAAGGCCACGTTGGATCCGCTGGTCAGGAGGAAATGAAGGCTCGGCTCACGCTGAGGATGCTTCCACTCACGGCACGGTTGCGTATCTGTCAGATTGATCTCGCCTGTTATAACTCATTGCCTCATCAATAATCCTAGAGCCGTGTTCCCGTCAGCCAATGTATTTATGTGACGCATGAGCCTGAAATCAAAAGGTCCGAGCGGCCCTCTTGCTCTCTCCTCTCTCCCTCTCATCCGCTGCCATTAAGAAGCCTAATAGCCGTGAAATTGGACCACCGTTATGAAGGCGAACAGGCAATCGAACAGACGCCGTTCGACAAAGCAAGACTCAAGAGCCGCCTAATCACAAACGACAAGCCGGGCGATGTCACTCTGCTGACGTCACAGGCCGGGCGTCTCAATCAAGCTCGTGCCATCCGCTCACTGGAAGGGGAACGCAGAAACACTGGAGGTTTGGGTTTGTAGAAAGTCTGCATTTCTACTCTTTTCACAGATTTGGTTAAACTGATTGTTTCCATTTCTCACTTCCTATCATACAATCTGCTCCCACTTTAACTTTCCCCATCTTCACCCCGGGGACAGAGGTGACGGTGATGGATTCTGATGTTCCTCCGTCAGCTTATAGCGACACACAGCTGCAGCAAGTCACATACACACACACACACACACACACACACACACACACAAATCAAATTTCAATATTACTACACCAAACACACAACAAACAAGATGGAAGAAACGAAAACAGTCATTCACAAGCTGAGGTTGATAGCTTTGACCTCGGCCTCTCCCCTCTGCTGTGTGTTTGTGATCCACACCTTTGAGTTTGTTGCGGGCGTAATCAGCTGCGTTCTTTGGGATATAAAGGCGCTCCGACAATCTCAATTTCACTCCATCTTTGTGTCCAAACGAGGTAGTCATGACCTGGTTGAGCATGAATGGCAGCAGCAGTGTCTTTGTGTGTTTGAGCTCTCTCTCTCTCTCTCTCTCTCTCTCTCTCTCTCTCTCTCTCTCTCTCTCTCTCTCTCTCTCTCTCTCTCTCTCTCTCTCTCTCTGCACACATAAGATCACCACCAATTATTTCCCCTCGGGGCTGATGTGTGCAGAATGTAAGGGATGAAAGGTGATATTAAAAGCCACATGACCACACACACACACACACACACACCTCATTCAGCTCAGGCTGGAGTGATTTCTTGTTTCTTGCTCTCTGTCTGCAGTTTAAAAACCTCAAACCTCAAACCTGGAAACACCACGCACACGCACGCGCTTTATTTACCCGGAATCAACACTTTTCTTAAACATCAACAACGCAACTTTTCCCGTCCTGCCCCTTGATGCTTCTGTATTGTGATATGAATGTGAGCTGGTTTGAGGAGCTGTCCGTGGTGCTGACGGCTGCAGAGCGCGTGGTCGCACTTGTTACGCGCTGTCATCTCTAAACGCGATTTCATCTTCGTCTCTGCTACAATGAAAAGTCGCGTTTCGCTCCGTTTCCCGCCCCGATATAACTCACCTCGTTAGCCGCTCAGATTAACACACACGGGGAAGCTCTCCATCCAAATTCACTTTGTTGTTCGTGCATGTGTGTGTGTGTGTGTGTGTGAAAGAGAGAGAGCGCCGATGTGTGTGTGTGTGTGGGTGCGTGTGTGTGAGCGGAGTGGAGCGCCTGCATGGCTCAGTCAGTTTTTGAAGGCAGAACAAACGCACCTCGCACTGAAGGATACGGAGGCGCTGGAATGAACCAAAGCGCGTGGGAAAGGGGGAGTTAAGCCCGGCGCGCGGGATGTGAACCGCGCGGTTGCGTGCGCGCGTGCATGCGTGCGTGAGTGCGTGAGTTAGTCCGGCGTGTGTGTGCTTTCTCGGCGTGGATGTTAATGTTGCTGCGACCCTGATGTCCAACACAGAGACGGGATTTTGCAGATCTACGCTGCTTGTGTGTTTGTCTCTTTGTGTGTGTGTGTGTGTGTGTGTGTGTATGTGTGTTGCCGGGGGAATCACTCCCCCCTCCTTCTCTCTATTTGATTGTTGTGATTCTGCAGCGATCGCAGGTTACTCGAGGAGACACGGACCCTGCTGCTTTATGGTGGATGGACCCTCCTCCCCTCCTCCTCCCCTCCCCCTCCCTCCATCTCTTCTTTCTTCTGTGTCATTAATTCACATTTCTTTTCCTCCCATGCGATGAAATTTCAAATCTAATTTGTTAGGAGGCACAGACTTCCACATAAATTCTAATCAAGTTCCTCCAGACTGCAGCTCGTCCCGGACTCTCCGGTGGGACGGCTTCCTTTGTCCCCCGCAAACCGTCCTGGGAACATGTCCCCGGGTCGGCCTCTCTAATTAAATCATCACAAGCGTGCTTCATCAAAGAAGACTCTGATTTACAAGACGGAACACGTCCTCTTTTTTATCCACATATTAGTGTGAAATTGGGTCCCAAAGCTAAATTATGACACACAAGAAGAGCCGGACCCTCCTGGAAAACTAGTTCATCACGTTTGTAGTCGAGTAAAAACGTTTTGTCCTCTGCTAACTTATCACAGTTTGTCTTTTTATGGGGATGAAAAATGTAAACAGGCCTCATCTGTTGTATAAAACTTTCATCAAATAGCAGAGAATTAAAGGGGAGCTGAACTCTCTCAAGTCCCAGCACATAAATGAACGCCCCGAGCAGAAGGGAGTTGATTTCTAACACCATCAAAGTCTGTTTTTGGATCATTAACAGAAGCCGAGCAGCCCCCGTGTTGCTGAATATCACTGCCGGACCCCAGGAATGAACCTTCATCAACAACAGGCGCACAACAAAGGCCATTCACAGAAATGAGTCCATACAGGAAACCTGAGGGCTCGATACATAAAAGACAAATTTGTTGTTCTCCTGTTGGCTCCTTTCGATCCTTCATTTAGTTGAAATTGGATTATTACTCCGCTGCTGCCGTGCGCTTACTTGTCCACGCTTGAGTTCTTCCTCTCTCTTTTGTATGCACGTTGCTGTAAATCACACACTGGCCTCGGCCTGCCAGACTGGTCTCGTCCCAGTAAACAACTGCTCACGAATGCACCTGAACACCGTCGCCTGCCAAGGAAAAGGGACACAGCAGAGGAAGGTTAGGAGCTATTTTCTACCTAATCTAATGGAAATATTGTGTTTTAATACCCTACATGGATGTGACAGCTGTAGTTGCTCATGTTTCTGCCTTAGTTGCCCATGTTCTGCCTTAGTTGCTCATGTTTCTGCCTTAGTTGCTCATGTTTCTGCCTTGTTTGTGTCTTTGTATTCTCATTATTTTCTTCCAAACCCTCAGAAATGTTATTTCGGCGTAGTAGCTTCGTTTAGGTCTTCGATGCGACTCCACTATAGCTTTGTTTTGCTGTCAGACAGAGAGGAGCGTGAAGAAGAATGTGCAGCCAGGCTCGGATCTTTAATCCAACACCTGCCTCGTAGCTTTACCGCCTCTTAACTCAACCTGACTTGTGTTGTGCAGCTTCCAGATCAATCAAACTGTCTTTAAGTTACAGATCTGGGATGCTACGCCGAATGCCACCTGCACGCCATGTTGTTTTCACACCTTCTTGGCAATATAGCATAATGCCTTGCCACTATTTTCACACACACACACACAGACATGCAGAGTTTGAAAGCGATGCATGTGTAGAGGTTAGTAGAAGTACAATAGCAAGGTAGCAAACAGCTGTAACATCAATCCGAGACGCTCCTGTAGGCGAGGTAAACGACATGTCCCGCCGCTTCTCGCTAAAAGTTAATGATATCTGTCTGCAGCGTACCACCCACACCTAATGACAGCATTAGATTGTGTCAGTAGAGCTGGAGAGCCGGAGAGCAGGTTCACGCGGAGAAAAAGGTGTTAAGCTGCCATGTGCCGAGCAGTGTCCGTGGGTAAAGAGGCGACCGGGCGGCGGGGGGAATAAATTGCGGAGGTGGAGGAAGGTGTGACACTGGCAGAAGAGCACAGGCAGGATTCATGAGGGATGGTCAGAGTTTCAAGGTTGACACGCGTGGACGGCTGCAGCGTGAGGGGAGGAGCGGTCTGTCTCAATGTGCAGGAGGTGAAGAATAGCACATAAAACACACAACGCTACAAAGCAAACCGACACAAAAGGTGTTAGAGTTAGGTGTTAGGGTTTCATTACATTATGTAACATGCTCCCAGATGTTGTTGTTTATGTATTTATTCACTTATCTACTTGTGTATTCTGGTGTTTGATACACATTGTGCTTTTCTTCTCTGTAAATATGACAAATTCTTTACTTTTGTGCGTATTCCGTAACTGGCTGTGATGTTTACGATGTGGCTTGTAACGTACTGAGATCATTTTGTGGAACTGCTCCGGCCCCTGGGCTGCATGGTGACCTCGCCCCGTAAACAACGCCGCTGTAAAAGAACGAAAAAAGAAAAACGAGGGCTCGGATAGTTTTTCTAAGAGAACAACGTCCTTATTCTGATAGCGTGCGGCGGTGTGTGATGTGTTTCTGTCAACAGCGCTGTGAGCGGGCAAGCCCACTTATTTATGACTTCTCACACAAGCTCACACACTGCAGCCAGTGTGTGACTCAGATGTTTTTACAAAATAACCTCTCAGTGGATTAAGTACGTCTCCAAATTGCTATTTTGTGCCAACAGTTGCAGCTACTTTTTTTCTGTAGCATCTTTGGGCTTCTCTGAATCTGATTTGATTTTAAAACTCACCCTCGCAAAGTTGTGGCAGTGATACTGAATGTAATAGTTAGTATGAGACCAGAGATGCGAAGGGACAACTCTGTCAAGCCTACAGTGTGAGGCCTCGATTGCTAATTAGCTGCAGCTGCCTTTGAACTTTCTTCTCTGGCAAACTTCTGGCTGCTCCCTCCAGGATCTTAGCAGCTGGGATTTGAACATGTGCCTGCTTCTCTTCAGCCTGGGTTTGGAACCTTTAACAGTCAGTAGGAAAAGACAGCTGACTTGCGGAGCTGAATCTTTATATTCCACTTCCTGTGCTGAGGTCATGATCAGGGCCAGATTCATCAGTCATAGATCGCCTGTGGATTGTAGGGAAAACTTAGCTCAATTAATTAGTTCTTGGGGAATATTGGAAAGAATTAATATTTATAACTCACTCATTCTATTTGTCCAACAGTAATATTGATTAGTCAGCATTAGCTCATTCATGGTGGCCGGCCAGGGAAGGTTTCCAAGGGAGGATTTATTTGAATGGCAGTAACGATCTGACACTTTATTCCATTTTCCATTTCATTTATAAGGCACCGCTCATAGCCAGTGTAACTCAAAGTGCTCTACTGATGTACACTGTATTGCGTAACCGAGGGGCAAACACACTAAAAGCAGCATTTTCCCATTTCCTTTGCTGTGACCTTGGGAACATCGACGCAGGGCCTCAGAGGACCGACAGGGGATATAAAACTGTAAACAGGTCCGTGATAAAAACATGAAAAATGAATAAGTTGTAGCCTCCATATTGCATGGAAATGGCTTTGGTGGAGGAAAATACTGTATATCTATGAAACGCATTGTATTTAATAGATATTTCCGTCGTAGTCCGGCTTCCAGTCGTATTCATATCGATCACCCTGGTCCAGATCGATTCGCTCCACGCCGGCGGGCAGGGAAGCAGATGGAATCACAGAGGTGCGTTCACTCTAGCTCACACCTCTGTTTGTTTGTGTGTATGTGTTTGTGTGTGTGGTTGTGTGTGTGTGTGTGTGTGTGCGACGCTCGGAGCCAAACACATCGCACAGACACAATGAGGCCGCCAGATGAAAGAGTCCATCACTGTCACTTATCTGTGGGTCTATACGGCATTACAGATGACAAGTCTGTGTAATACAACATCACTCTAATTCAGCCGCCTGAAAGGAACTCCAGTTAGAATGGAGGCACTTCAGCTGCAGCGAGGTGGAGGGAAGCTAATTTCCCCTATGAGTTTATTATCCTGGTGAATACGGCTTTTAATTGAAAAGTATTAAATTAGAATCAATGTCGTGTTTGGACTCTCATAATAGAGCAACAATCTCACAACAGCGTTCTTTTCAAAGTCTTCTCGACACCAAAAGATGTAATTTTATTATAAACTATTATGGTGGTGTAATGCAGTATAATCCTATAAGAATAGAATGATCCTGACATGATTCAACATTAGTAAATACCACGGAAACTTCTCATCCTTTGCTTAATTGAAAATCTTAACTTACACATGAATCTAAAGGAGCCAATTTGTCGCTTTTGATTTAATTATTCAACGCATTTTTTTTAATTGAAAGCGCTAATGATTTGTTTGAGATCTGTGGCCGGCGATCCCCCGGCTCATCTTCTAGGTGAACATCGCCCGAGGTGTCGCCCTCAAAACGTAATAAGAAAAAATGTAATAAAGCACTCAAGGTCATATTGGAAACTAAGCGAGGAAGCCGTCCGTCTTATCGTCTTACAGTTTCATCTCAGCTGAAGTGATGAAAAGGAAACTTGCAGCATCTCGTCTCCTATCCCTCAAATCGCTCCATCTTTAAATCTTTAGCTTTCTCGTCGTTTCCACGTTTGTATTCACATGCGTGTACAGTCGGCAGGCTGCACGTGTGGATATGCTTCCTTTTCCATGTGTCTGCCCTCCTTCAATCCCTCCGGATGAGAATAAACAGGGGGAGCAGTGAAGCGCTCAGTCATCTCTGCAGACAGCGGCCACTGGGTTTGGGAACACTTGTGTAACAGCCTGGAGGGCCCTTTCATCTCTAATTTGCTGCAATCAAAGACCCTGGACCTGTGGGTTACACAGAGTCAGATACTCGAAATTGATCCCAGACGCTACAAAATGATGCTCTACTGTCAGAGATGACACGGCGAGCTGGCTCTTATGAATGAGACACTACGCCCTGTCGGCCATCAGTCCTAGCATCGGTTTCAGGTAATTTGGTGTAATTTCCTCTGAGGGAAGTCTATATTTTCACCAGACACTGCTGCTTTTATTCCCATTCTTATTTCACTGAACACAGTTACATAAACAATGTTCCATTTCAAAATAATATGTGAACACAAAGGGCAATTTACTGCATCTGCACCGCATAAACAGATGCTTCTCTTCTCTCTGGTTGTAGTTATAGTTCCCCTGGCGTCAACAACCACTTGCTTTACCACAAACAAACATATAGTCATTGAAATGCATTCTTCTCTTACTTCCAATAACAATTTTAGTTCAGTCACAAACAATCTTGTCACTATTTATTGTGGAAAACGTATTTTCATAAGGTTATACGGCCGCTTTTTGAAAGTTTCCCAATTGAAAATCTATCTTGTAACATACGGCGGAGAAACACAAACCCCCAGGGAGCCGAGTGAGCAATATGTTACATGGATACCCACGCTTGGCTGAACCAGAGATGAGACCAAATTCCTGTTGACCACCAGTTTCAAGCTCGGGCTTGTTAGTGCACCTCTGTTGACGTCTCAAGTCTGCACCTCTAGTCTCGGCTCACACCTGTCTAACAGACATGAGCCTTGGCTGCCTTGATGTGGGATTCAACTTGGGGACCTGTTTGTCTTGATTTGGGACCTGCTAGTCCTGACCTGTGACTTGACAGGAGACTTAATTGTCTTTAGTGTGAGAGTTGACTTAAGACTGACCTGTTTTGACTTCAGACTGAGAGACTTGAGACTCACTTGTGGCTGTTCAAACATTGGCTTGTCCCACCTCTGGGTGAGACACACGTCAAACAGATTTCTAGCAGTAAATAGTTGCAGCTCATGAAATAACGGCATGAAATAATTGTGATATGTGATGAAAAGTTCATTTTTTCACTTAATGTTGCAGTGCAGGAGAGTGATCATGTCCAGGTGAAGGTCAGAGTGGACGTGAGCCCATGAGCTGGATCATAGATGAAGATGGATACTCCCTGTGTTTTGATAGGATTTTGAGAGTTTGCTGCCTGGTGACCGCTGACACGATGAAACATTTACAAAGGCCATCCTTCAAATTCTGCTCCCTTCACCTGTCACAGCAGCTCCTTCTGCGGTTCACTAACATTTTAGGTCTACTTGCTGCTGCTGCTGTGCATCTTGACACATTGTCAAGATCACAGACTGACTGGAAGCACTTATTCAGGCTGAGCACCAGGTGTGCCTGTATTTCCACATCATTTCACCAAGGGAAGCTCAGACTCAGAATGTTCCCTTTGTTATTTTACGCAGAGCCATTTCAGGAAAACAGGAGGACTTTTAAGACGTTACAGACCTTAAACACGGAGCAGGTGATATCAGTGACAGCTGTCATGACGCACGGCTAACAGCTCAGAACTAGCAGTCGTAGTAGTCGGTAAAGAAATCATTTACCACTGTGGAACCAGCATTGAAGAAAATCATTACAATGAGGTAACGACACATAATTACCATAGCAACCATAGGCTAAAGACAGAGACCTCAGGAGCTTGTAGTGTAGCTAAGTACCTCATTAAGAGAGTAACTTGGCTGCAGCTTAACTACTCTAAATCATGAGCTGCTACCGTTTCAAAGTAGCTTCGCTAGCACTGTTCATATTCCATGTGAGAAAGGACAGAGAGGATGTAGAAGCTCTTTTAATTAAGTTTAGTACAAGATGACGGGCTTAATGTAAACATGCTGTAGGTGAACATCTGCAGAATGGAGCCAGCACAGCAGTTTTAGAGGTAATTGGTGTCAGCGGCTCAGTAGCAAAGGGTCACAGCCACGACGCAGAGAGACTCTGGGAGGTCGACAGCAGCTGACAGACAGCGGTCAAGATCGTCCTCTGACAGAAACGCGGCGCCAGGAGAGGGATGAAAACAAAGCGAGCGGAAATCACAGATGTGACGGACAGTTTGTTTATTCCAGAGTCTGAAAACCTCACATCAGCCGTTCAGCTCCTCCGGCTGCGGTTTCAACAGGTTCCGCCGGAATCACATGTCTGCCCGTACCAGCGTGAAGACAGTTTAGCCATCTGCACTCTCTTATTTACAGACAGCCAGAGAAGCTATAATTATTACCTCTCCTAATTAGGAGTATAAATTAAACTCTAAATCTTTTGATTAACATTAACAAGTTCCTTGTTGGTTTGCCCGCGTCCTAGAAGACTAAACCCGTCAATGCTCATCAGACAGTTATCGGGAAAAGTACCTTCTAATTAAAGAAAAAGTCTATTTAAAGTCATAATTATTCCTACAGATTTCACTCTTTGGTGCCTGCTGTCCTCAAATCTGGACGGAGTGAGATGGTGTTAAATATGGAGGAAAAGAGGAGTTGGGGACAACCCGCTAATTAGTGCGACTGTGCCAGGGGATTCATTAATTCTCAACATTTACATATATTTTTAATTGTTTTACCGAGTTAATTGGTGTCGCTGCACCACGTTACAAGTTTGTTTGCTGCCAGTGAAGTCGATCTGTTTCTGGGTTTGCAGGTTGTTAGAAAGGGAAACCGTCACGTGAAACACTTGAATACTCTGCAGAAACACATTAGAATACACGCTCAGCGGTCACAGATGTATTTATAATAATGAAAGAAGTGTGTTGAGAGTAATGTGAATAGTAACACAGCAGTGAAATATTCAAAGATGTTTGTTTTACATAATATGCAGGGAGATCAAATCGGGGGTTGAGTCACAGCCACAGTTCAAAATACAGAATTTGCTTCATTAGTTTGGAGAGGAAAATTTGAAGCAACATCTCCTGAGTGTATCTCAAGTTCATCAGGTCTTAACAAGGATAAACAAGAGGATGAGGACGGTGAATGCGAGTGTGAGACTTTCATCATCTAGTTCACGTCCCCGTAATGAATCCCCGGCTCATCGTCCTTATTTTTTTAAACTCCTCCTGAAGCTCTCTCCTTTAATGACTCGAATCTGAGAACTCCATGTAAAATCATGCAAATGCTTTTCCCATGGAAGTGACAAGGAAAGGTGAATGAATAAGAGGAGGATTATCGACACCAAGAGGGACTTAAGCTTTGTTTTCAGCAAGATCAATCACAAACTTGATGATTTTCAGTAAACATGCAGTAAGGGAGGGGGGAAGCAAACTAAAATAAAGTAAATTAAACCCATACATGTCGATCAATAGGTGCAATTTGGTTCATATTCAGGTTTTGTGAACTAAAATAAGTGTTCAGACAGGATGCACATGAATGTAAACAAGGCGATTAGCTCCTTGTTGGAGGTATGAACTGTCTCTGTTATGATAACCAGCTGTAATTCCTTTTTATTTTTGATTGAACTGTTAATAAAGACGCGTGGCATTATGCACAACAGCTGAAATTAGAACAGGTTTAAAGGTCAGGTTAGCGTTATTAATCATCCCCCTTTCTGAACCTGGGCTGTGAGTATTGATTATCGCCACCACCTCCACATTTGTTTCTTCAAAAAAGCCGAAGCCTCATTAAAATGTTCCACTATTACAGATAATTGATGCTCGTCTGTCTAGCCGAGCACGCCTTAATATTTCCTGACAATCAGACGAGCTAATTCAGCTTGAACCCTGCAGAGTGTGTATGTGTGTGTGTGTGTGTGTGTGTGTGTGTGTGCGTGGGTGTGTGTGTGTGTGTAGACGCCTTGGCATAAGACTCCTTACCAAACCAATCTTTTCTTTGCATAATTATATAAAATTAATTGAGAATGCACATTTGCATAATAGGTTATTGCTCTTATGGAAAAAGGTCTTTGGAGAGTTTTGAAACAATTAACAGACTGCCAGACAGAAAAACGCCTCAATTCCTTTCTACATTTAAGCGATTTTCCCCAACGTTTCATCTCCCGGGAGGATTTGTCCTCAGAGCCGGGGGGGAGATGTGATAACTCGCATCCATAAGGCAATTTAAGGTCCATTTGGGCTCTGATAAAGCAAACCAATGCCTTTAAATTAGACACTTACCGAAGAAATCTGTTTTGCTGGCAAACTGCAAGAAAAGCTCTCTTAGGGACAAGCTGAATGTTTGGTAATGGAGTGAAATATGTTATATTTAATGTAATTTTCCCACAAACGAGAGCGCCGAATAAAAGAATGCCACAGTGGTTTAACAGTTGTTGTCACGGAAAATCCACCCACAGAGAGTCAGTTTACACAAACAGGAAGAAGCGACATGAGGCCTCCGTGTTCTGTGTAACTGAAAATAAGAGAAAGCATAACAGATTTCATGATTAATTAGTCTTTCTGTCTCATTGATGTGCGTCTGGAGACCAGTTTGCCGTGGCCGTGTCTCTTGTCTGTCTGTGGTCTCGCTCTCATTGGCGGCCTGCTTTTCATTTCCACCCCACCTCGCGTGCGTGTCCTCATCAAAGCTCGTGAGGCTCATCCACGCGTTTGATATTCCGATTCTTTAGGCCACATCGAGAAAGAGGGGCACTCGTAAAATGGAGCACGAGTGATTATCAGAGAGGGAGAAAGAGAGAGAGAAAGAGAGAGAGTATAGTCGTGGACTAGATTAATTAAATCTCACGGTTTTCTTTATTTCTGTGTGGTTTGGTTTCATAATTAATTGATGCTGTTGGAGAAGTGGGGCAGATTGATTGTTGATTGACCTGACTTTACTTGACCCTCCCATTCTTCCCTTTTGCTCCTTTTGAATCAATTGCAAACTCACAATCTGGTTTAATTTCCCCCCTTTAACAGTTGAGCCACTGTGCCATCTCCTGGTCTAAACGCAGCACTGCCGGTTATATCATTCTCTCAGTGTGGAGTAAATATGTGCTGCCCCCCTTTGGTGATTCCTGTGAGGTGCACAGGGTGTGTGTAAATGATCACAGCACTCACACGCCCAAGGGAAAGGAAAGAACAATCAGCCTGTTGTGTTGATTTGTTTGTGAAGTCTCATCTTGGTGACGTCATCTCTACACTTTGATGCTCTTTTCCTCAGGTCTGGACACGGTCTGGCAGTGCTGGACGTTCTCCCTGACAGACTGGCTCGAGCTGTCCACGTAACAACACGAGGAGATCAGGTGGATCAAGCTCAGGATGGTCACCAGGATCATAGCAAACCCTGCAGGTGAGAGAAATCAGGTTCAACCATCAGAGATTGAAACCCGGGCTCTTAGTCGTTACAAGTCGGGGTGAAGTGAAGTGAAGTCGTTACCGCAGTAGGCTGTGTTTGAAGAGAAGTTTTGGACACAATAGCTGTTGGTGAACATGGCGCCCAGGCCTATTATGAGCGCGGGGTAAACTGTGAACGTGTACTGTGTGTACCTGGGGAAGATGTAGGTGTGCAGGAGAAACCTGAGGGGGGCAGAAGGCATTTACATCAAATCCTTTCAGCCTTTTTGGTGAATAAACCCACAAATTCCAGTTATTCACATTGTTATCTCATTGATTTCCTTACCAGAATACTGCACAGGAGATGATTGTGAGAAGGACCACAGTGCTGGCAAGAGGGTCCTTTAAGGTACCTGAGTTATCGAGCATGAGTCCCAAATCCCCCACGAATTCGATAAGAACCCACCAGGCAAACAAGGCCAGGCCGTTCTGGGTCTGTCAGGGATTTCAGACAATTGAATTTATAATGATCAGTGTGTGTGAACAGTGTGTACTGGTCTGTTCTCTGACTCACCACAATACGTGTAAACCACATGTTACTGCGGCTGTTGATGTTCATCCAGGCTGTGTGCTTGTCGAGGTTGTAATAGGACATGAAGAGCATGGTAAAGCCGGGAACCGGAAGTGTCCAGCTGACGATGGTGGGTCCCGAGGTGTAAGCACAAGTTCTAATGACGTTCACATAGCTCAACATCAGGTAGAAACAAGGACTGTGGATCTCTGGATTGCAAGAGACAGGGCCCCGATTGTTCCTGCAGGTGGAACAGCAACAGTTGGAGAATCACAGTGCGGTGTTGCGTCATAAAGACAGAGGGTTTGGTACCTTATAAAAAGGTTGAACACTGCATTCGTGACCGAAGACAACAGCAGAAAATCGATCAGCATCCAGGTGTTATCTGCCCACTTGTCCATGGAGAGCTCAATGGAAAGCTGGGAATTGTTCCAAGTAGGGGAAGCATGTGGACCTGCAAGCCAGGAGAACATGGCCCATATACAGTGAGGAGAGTCCACACATGTGATGATCCAGACAGGTAACCAGCATGTAGATTACATACACACAGCCTAAACCAGTTCCCCTGGGCGCTATGAGCTGTACCATACAGGGCAATGAAGCAGGAGATAAGCTCTATTGGCCTCCACCCATGGTGAGATGTTACAAATATTGATATCACGTACGATCAAAGGCCAGGGAACGATGAGAAGGTCAATCCTTTGTATAGGAAAGGATCTGTAATGTTGATTTTTACTTAAGTATCAAATGTATTTTCTTTCATTTTAGCTGTACTCAAGGTGTTTCTCAATTTCTCAGCGAAGGTGTGTGTAGATGTCCGATTACTCACTTTGCTGCATTAAACCGCTGTCTGCATACAGACGAAAAACGAGCGCGCATATCTGAGCGGTGACGGCGCAGACGATGGTTCCGCTGTGCAGCACGAAATGCATCATGTTTCCCTCTGGGTGATCAACCTGCTGGGTCCTCGGAGAAGCTTAGAAGACTTAGAACGGACACTCTCCACCTGCCTTTAATATGTTGGACTTTGGATGATCTCGAGCACAGCTTTATGGCATCTTAATGATTACACAACTTTAATGCCCTGTGATGATATGATACTGTATGATAAGTCGGGTGGCGTGACCGCAATGTGATACTGACAGTCCAAACATCACTAGGAGGTGTTAATATTTGGACAGATTGTTCAGATTGTGTTGGTCTGGAGGGTTCTAGGTCCTGAATCTTCATGATATTCTGTGTAATCAGGTGTGTTAGGAGAAGATTCTGCTGCTCCATGTGTATATTGGACAAGTGTATATTGGACAAGTTTCTCACCTTCTCTGACTCTTCCTCCCCTGGTGCTGCTCAGTCTGGCTGATTTGGCTCAGGCTCAGCTTCTTTTGTTTGGCCCGATCCGCCCCTCATGTTTGCCTCTTCTCATATTCTCCTCTTGTTTGTTTGCTTGGTTTCTAATTGGTTGATTTTGCTCTGGTTTGTCCTTTCTGACCCTTGCTTAGCCCCTTACAATCTCCATTTCCCATTTGAACTCTTGCCCCAACAGCTGATCCGGTATTTTCAGGTTGTATCTTCAACAACAGACCACATCACATGGAAATCATGGACCAAAGTAGGTCAGTGGGAAAATCTCACTTTATTGCAGCATTAAACAAAAAGTCGAGGGACAGTAAAATCCTCTGCAGGCAGTGAATATCCATTTCAAGTTAATTGCATTGCCATTCTCTTTGTCATTGTAGACACAGCAAATAACCACTTATAAAATATGGAGTGTTACAGGACCATTTACAGCAATGACGATGAATGATGACAACAATTAAGAATACAAAGCTGACTCAAGAGCAAGTGGAACAACTAAACAGTTGAAGCAGTGTGAAGAACTCAGGAGTCTACAGAATACAGAATACAGAATACAGAACCAGACTGACAAAGAATAGAAACAGGTTAAGGACAATGACACAGGTGAGAACAATCAGATAACACAAGACAGGTAAGGCAGGAAGTAAAGCAAGATACACAACCAGAACAGGAAATACTATAACAGGGAATAAAACAGGATATCATAGCAATAAAGTTCATAAAAACATTTTCCTCTGTGTCAAGGCGATTTCCACCGGTGACAAATTTGGTTCACTGTCTTTGTAAAATGGGTGTTTGCGATGCCTCCATGTGACCAGGGCGAGGCGCGCCACGAACATGACGCAGGCCAGAGCTAGGATTAGAACTGCAACCAGAAAGATACAAATCAGAAATTAAATAATTCAGTAACAAGAGATTCACTCAATGAACGTCAAATAGTCAAACACCAACCAGAAAAGACGTAAATGTTTGTTTCTGATGTGCCAGAGTTGCTCAGAATGCCTGCAAACCACAGAATGACCACAGGGTAGATGGTGACAATGTAGCGCACGTGCTCGTCCAAGTAAAAGTTCTCCAGTAAAAACCTACGAGGGAAGACGGAAGAAGACAAATGGTTGGGCTTTGCTGGGGGACAGGTCTTTAGAGAGGACAGCAGGGAGGCCCACTCACCAGACGGACAGCTCCATCGCCAGCAGCAGCAGCGTCAGCATGGCGCAGTCGCATTTAGCCACCTTGGTCTGATGCTGCAGGTGGATGGTCAGGTTCAGTAGACTGCACATGGTTCCCCATGTGGCGTAGACCGCTATTCCATTCTGCACCTGAAGCAACACATTTAACTTAATATTACCTTTTAAAACTAGAATCCATAAACAGCAGTGAGCAGTTCCACCATTCACCACAAGGGAAATCACTTGGGAATGGAAGGAAGTAAGGGGTGGGTGTTAATTAGATTTGCCACAACCTCCTAAACTCACTGCACAAACTCAGATCGATCACCTGAGACGCTGGGTGGCAGCTAGGGTGCAGACTTTAGATACGGGCCAAGGAGCAGCCAGCACCTTTGGGACACAGTGGGTCAGAAGGTGCAATGGGACTTGAGAAATGAAGTGTTATTGACTATAGAGAGACAAAGGGGGCAAGAATATGGGAAATGGATATTCAATAGGTTCCATTGTTCCCCATTCTATGAAAACCAGACTTTTGAGTTATAGATTGCTGGTAATCTACAGGATCTAAAGTTTGATGTCGGTCTTATATATTGAGTTGAATGAACACGCAACAGCAATTTTTTGCCGTGTTGGTCTGGCAGACTAGCAATGTTATAAATTCACATGAGCTCTAAGGACCTGCAGCTCTTAAGTCCAGATATGGATCATTAGTTTTGCTTTAAATGTGGATCAGGGTTGTGTGTTTGCATTTTGGATACAACATCATACTCAAACAGAACCTTAAACCTTTGCGGATATGTGTGTCTACATTTGAGTGTGTGTGTGTGTGTGTGTATGCATCTACTCCATCTCTTTGCATATATCTCCTGTTAGGGATGAATCATCTTACCCACCACACACACACACACACACTCACAGGTGAAGTAGCTTTCTTGATTGAGTATATTGGCAGTGAGCTTGCTTGACTCACGCTTTGTGGGCCCTGAAGAGGAAGAGGAGGCCTGAGGCTCTATAAGCACATGGGCACAAAGCAGACTCAGTAAGAGAACCAGGTCGCTCTCTCTGAACTGTTCTACGCTCTGTGCTCTTCTATAATTCCGATGACCGAGCTTCAGTTCAGCCTTCTCTCTTTATCTCTGTTTATTAGTATTTATCCCACTGGCAGAGGGTTGTGACCACACATTCAGATTATATTAACCAGTGAGTTCATAAAAGCATAAACAGAAGAACAATCCAAAGAGGCAAAGTGTTGAGCAAACTTTCCGATTTTTCCGAGATACAAGATGTATTTATTTATTCTGCTTTTGTATCCTAGGCATTGAATGGCCGTGACAAGCTGGTTTACCAACACCCTGAAGAGCCAGAGGTCTATGGTGTGATGTTTGTTCAGCCAGGCTCCGTAGATCTTCAGCCCGTGACAGGAAAAGAAGAGACTCAGGTAATCCAGAGCAGTCATTAGAACAGAAGTTATCAGGGCCAGCAGCGACAACCTGTGACTCACACACACACACAAAATACAAAATAATAGATTCAGTGATTATATATAATAGATAAATCAGATTGAAATGGCAGTGTAGGGAGTCAGTCAACGTAAAAGCAAAACTAATGTTTAGGGGAGAGAAATGTGTTAAACTGCAGACTCACTCTCTGTCAAACAGAAAGAGCCAGGCCGTGTCCATAGATATATTGATTAACATAGCGATGTGAAACCCGTACGGCAGCACTGCAGGTGTGGTGTACATCCAGACATAAGCATTCCTGCGTAAGAGGTGGAGGGAAATTAAGAAAATACTTCATGCACAGGGAAGCAGAAAAGAGAATGATTAGACACTCAACAGTAAATGACAATAATAGAGGAAACACATAATAATCCTACCTTCTGCAGAGTGCCACTAAGAAATAGATAAACATGGCCAAAACCCAAATGTAGCTGAAATCCCAGACGAAAAAGGTCCATTGAGCCGGTGTTATGGGTGTGGTATACTTCAGTATCACCTCCTCTGTCGTCTGCCTGAAAATAACTGAATCAAGACGGACACAGTTTGTTTAGTTCCCCATTCCACATCTGCAGCCGAGTCGCTTCAATTTAGTCAATTGGACAAACATTCACCTGATATGCTGCCAACTCCTGACAGCGAGTTGAAGATTATTGCAGCTAAGAGTGTGAGAAATCCCAAAAGCATTAGCACGACGCGGGCTGGACTGTGATTCCCCATCATGGATGATCTGAGGGTTAAAGTCCGGCAAGATGATACAGCCAGACAGAAAGCAAGACAGATAACAACAAAAGACTAAATTTGAAGGGTCGTCCCACCTCCTCACATGTCTGCGTACATACGGTGCTTTCAGGGTCTTTCTGCTTTCCCGCAAACAAATCTAGTCCACAGAGCTTTCACCTGCTAGCCAGACAGAGAGAAGACACTTCCTGTCATGTCCTCTACCTGCAGTGTACGCTCTATACTGTGTCATTCACGTTTATGGTCCTGAACATGAATCTGTTATCTCTGCACGCCATAAACAACGAGCTGCTCAGTGGTTGAGATCAGGGTAAAGATTAAAGAGCAGGTCACCGAGGATGAGACATCAAAAGGGATTTTTTAGGACGGGACAGAAAGTTTGGGCCTCGTTAAGATGTTGACACACTGGGCTGTAAATACCGAGCGTCGGGTTCTCAAACTGTGCAGGAACGGAGAAGGAGTTACAAAGGTTGGCCTACAATGTCAAATTCATTGTTCTAATCCATAAGAGGAAACAGAAACAGGCTGTGACATTTGCATTCCGGCTCTGACATGGGATTGATTGAATACATTTTTAAACCCTCTGACATTTGAATTAATCCCTAGATTATGAGGCCATGTTTGGTCATGTTGGGGTTGAACTTTAGAGTGGATGTAAACAGTATGAAACATGCCTGTGTGTTCAGCTTCCTTCCACACGGTGGCACTGTTGTATTGTCATGTCAGGTATCTGTCTGCCTTAAAAGGAAAAGTGAAACAGTGTCTATGATGAAAGATGTTTCTCTGACGAAGATACTGAAGATTACACACATCTGCTTAGACAAGTAGAGACACTATATATTTAGATTTATGTCATATATCTTTTCCTGTCTCCTCTCTTTACAAAGCTAAATGATATGGATGAGCACAAGAATAGTGTTCGAACAAGATTTTGAAGGATTTGAATATGGAAAGTTATCGGCTTATTGGCAGCTAGAAACCCAAAGATTGGTATTCAAAAAATGGATGAGTAAATGTGTCCATGTGGTCCAATTATTCTGGGAGCTACAGAGGTTGAACGTTCTCTGAGAGACCCAGGATGCCCCCCCCCCCCCCATATGTTACCTTGTGTCTGCACTTCAAACACTCTGCAATAATTAATGCGCAGCTCCCCCAAGAGAGCCTGGATTAAGAGCTTTATGGACTCTTACTCTCTTGCATTTATACACTAATATTCTGACACAAACACACACACACACACACACACACACATACACATACACACAAACACACACACACACACACACACACACACACACACACACACACACACAACCACCCGTTTTGCTGTGACCCTCTCTGCAGTTGAAGGACGAGGCCCGGTTGGCTCTCCTCATCTAATTGTTCTCCTCAACTAATGAAAGGATTCATACTGGATTACATGCATGCCATCTTCCATCACTTGCCATACGATGATGGATTTGTGCGTGATGGAGTTGTAAACGATGAGTTGTCACCGCCGTTTTAAATTCACATTATGACTCATGTACTTCTTGGCAACAACAAATCCTCATTAGCTTGCTGCAGCACAGTGATTACATCCAAACACTGCAGAATATTAAGATACTGTTTGTTATGAGCGGCAGGAAGGAACATAATTACCTTGAAGTGGTAAATAACAAGTAAAGATCTGGATCAATACCAAAAATACTAACAAATGCCAACTTGCTGCCCTTGTTTACACTCAGGGGAAGATTGAACAATCGGGGCATCGCTACGTGAACCACTTAGTAATTAGAGTCCATGACTAACAAGCTCGGTGGGTTTGGGCCGCTTATCTCCCAGCAGCCCGCCGCTGTGACTTTCACGCTGTATTTGCCGAAGACATTTTTTGCGTCCCACTGGAACCGGGCCGCTCGCCTAATGGCACAATTACACCGCCGTGACCAATAGAGGCGGCGGCGCCAACTAGATTACAAATGAGGAAAGGCAACGGACAGTAAAGGTGAGCGAGGAGGACGTTATCCCTAAATGAAATTAACACACACACACCGGCTCCCAGGCGTGTGCTTCGTCAAGTCGCAAAGGTGCGTCCAAGCTGCACACTCTGCATATTCTGCCGTATTCTCAGCTTTAAATCAAACTTTTGTGCTCGTGTTCTTGCAGAAACACGCTGGATTCCACCACCAGTGTTATTCAGCAAATATAAACACTCTCAGCTTTGTTTCACAGCAGTCGCATCCAGCCTGACTCCCACACGTTCCCCCTTCTATTTCCCTGAGATTTCCCACCAGAAGTGATGAATCTGCAGACATGAAACCTCTTTTGGTCTGTGACAGGCTGTCAGAATAACATTCTCGTTCCTTGGAGGGGCCTGGATAAGCGCTGCTGTCTACAGCTGAGCTGGAGGTTAACATCCACTTTGGACACATTGCCAGTGTACAGTACAGACTTGTGCGCTGGTTGGTGCCGTGTCTTTGTGTCACTCCGATCCCCAGGTGCTTTTGTGGAGTGTGAGGGGGAGTTGAGGACCCTTCAGGCGGGTGAGGTGATGTTCTACCAAATCAGACTTAATGCGGAGGCCTGGAGTCACCAGTTGTCGACCAAGAATACAACGCAGCAGCTTAGACGTCGCTGTGACAAAAAGGTACGACAGAGTGAACATTTTACTCTATTAATGATTTCAGAGTGAAAACAGTGAATTGTTCACCAATGGAACATGAAACACATCATTTGAGCCTTTCAGGAGAGCTGCAGCAACAAATCTGGAGCAGCAACAGAGGAGAGTGTTCAGTACGTCTTGATTGAGCTGTAGAGACAATCTTGTTCACACCTATGGGCGATGTCGTGCTTCCATCTCGCTTCATCTGCTTTAGGAAGGAGGACACACATACACAGGTCTGGCAGGGACCGGAGGGATTCAAACCCTGAACCTTCAAAGCCACCGTGCCACTAGAGTGAAGCCCGAGTGCTGCGGGTGGTCGGTGGGTTAATGACGACTCGGAGCTTCAGAGCGTCTCTCTCCTTCCTCACCAGCTTTCCTTCCCTCTCCTCCTCCATCCTCTCCTCTCGCATGCAGTGCCCCTCCCCCGCTCTTTCATCTCTGAATCCTGCTGCTGTCAGAAGCTATGAAGTCTCAGCAGCTGAACCCACGGTTGGTTAGTGGCTTTGTTAGACGGCCTCAGACGTGTGAATGGTTTGATTCCGTGTGAGGTTTGTGTGATTTCATTTCTCACAAAGGCTTTTTTATTTCCCGCAAAATGCTTTTAGAACTCAAAGGGAAACTCCAATTTCAGGTGTTGTTATTATTATTATGCCTCTATTTTGGAATGACATCACCTCGGCCTACCCATTTCCCAGAATCCATTTCCCCAGGTGTGTTTTTCCTGCACTTCTTACATTACGAGGCTAAAAAAACGAGATATAACGAATATCTCTGGGGTCTAGGCGAGAGCGGAGCCGCTTGGAAACACATCCACGAGCTGCATTGCATCATGGTCTACCGAGGACGCCGTCAGCCGATTAACTGGTGCTTCTTCCCCCCAAGTGCGAATGGTGAAAATTGTTGCAAAATGATGAGACTACATGGGGACTGACACCAAAAATGTGACCGGAAAGGAACAAATTATAGACCACATGATTGATTTGTAGAGGTTATGGTCTCATTTTATTCATCCCTTTAATCTGAATAAGGATGAAGTTGAAGCTGAATAACAACTTCATCGCCTTATCTCAGAATATAAGAGAAGGAGACAATTTATAATCACTTTGACCTCATTCTTTAAACCCTACAACAGGCGTTTAAATGGTTGCGACTCCATTGAAGCCGTTTCTTTTGGGCCCAGTTAGGAAAGTAAAGAGACACCGTGATGAAAGTGACAGCAGCCGACTCGTTGCCGGGGTCAGAGTCTTTACGGTCAATATGAGAGGAACCCTTCTGACACCTGTCACTTCGACTGAGACAAAGAGGAGTAAGCATCCGGAGAAAGAGAGAAAGAGAGGGAGAGAGTCGGGCAAAGAGAGAGAGAGGGCGGAGTGCAGCGGAGCGAGGATAATGTAGTCGATGTTCGGCTCTCTCAGCACCTTCTACCTGTCAGTTGGAGCCTGGACTGCTCCCTCTCGTCTCTAACGAAAGGACATTAAGAGGACAGGATGGCGATTCGGTGACGAGAGGATGAAAACGCTGATGATCTGATGTAGAGAATGTCAAATTTGAGACTCGGGAGTAATGAAGGAATGCAGATAACTAAGATACGCAGCATCTCAGGTGCGGCGATGAGGAAGAACGATCCCAAAGTGCCACATGTTTGGCGGGTTGAGACCTCATTAAGGGGGAACCTTTAACCACGCCCACTCCCTTCACTATGTTTACATTTATGCAAATGTCCTCGTTTCAGTCCTGTCTAAGTAATGCTAATTTTGCGGTGCTATTCCAGGTAAATCCGGTTGAAGACTCCAACTTGGGCTTTATTATTCAATATTCTCCTCCACCATACAGGAAGTTGACCCCTCACTCGTGCTCTTTAATAATTAATGCTCGGCCGTGCATTTCTTTAGTGCAGTTTAGGTGAAGTGTGAAAAGTTCCCTCAGTGGGAAATGGGAGGTGGGGGGGTCAGCGATGAAGAGCGATCCCATTAATGTGGGCGAATAGAAATGGGCGAGTGCTGCCCGACTTAACCGCCCCAATTGGGAGTACGGGCCCACACGCCCTTCGCTTTACGGACCGAAGCGGCACTGCACAACAATCGAGGAACGTGGCTTTACACTCGATGTCGTGCGGTGGCTTTTCCTGTCACTCATCAGTCATTCAGCTGTACTGTAAACGCGGCAAAGTGCGTCCCAATGAACACGATGGACGACGGAGGGACGCCGCTATAAGTTAATTCTTGTGTAAAGTGTCTTCCGCTGCTCTGCATCCACACTGGGGGCATTTCACGGAACATTCAGCATCTCCAAGTCCTGTGGTTTTTGAAGTTGTGCATTCCACCCCTGCATCTGAATTATTCAGCTCGGACGCCATCGGTATTTTTAGTTCTTCTTCTAGTGTTTGGAAGAGCTGCGGAGGACACAGAAGCACGATCAAGCTCGGACGATCTAAATACTGTACGTGCATATTTGGAGAGTGAGTAAGTCATACAGCATGTTACTCATTCTGCCCACGAGCTCGTCTGTTGGTTGAGTAGAGGCAGATCAGTGCATCAACACTCCTAATGAATTGTAATTTTCTCAAGATAAAAGATGTGGAACATTAACCGAACAATTACTAAACACCATAATGTTTGAGTTCCTCCTCAGCCTCTAACACCAGCATGCATAACTCATAAAACATAAACCCCTGCACTCAAATGCTGCAGGAGTAATGGAAACACCCACGCACAATCAAAAGGAGATGATGAGAAATGAAACGCTGATGTACACGCGTCACTTTTTACGACTGGAATTAATTTGCTTTCAAGACAAAGAGGCCTGAATTAGATTAAGCGGGAAAGCAATAGAGTCTGCTGGGGAACAAGAAAGGCTTGTAGCCGCCCCTCTGGGCCGCTTCACGAGCATCGATCGGGCAGAGCATGGTGGGAATGAACCAGCGCCCTGATCTCATCCTGCCACGCCCCCACAGCTGAGACGTGTCAATTTAATTTAATTTAATTTAATTTTATTTAATTTTACAGTTTTACATAGTTAGACACATCCAAACATTTAATTTGTCATTGTTTTAATCCAGTTTTTCCATTAATATCTGTACAAACACAGGCAGCTTGTTTTCATCTTTGACAGCTTCTGCCCTTCATCTTCCTGATCATTAATCCATCATTTTACACACTTAATTCAATTTCTAGATGTATTTATTAAGCTTCACACTGTCACCAGGCTTTCACTTGCTGTGGCAGCTTCAATAGAATTATTAATGATGCAGAATGTTTAATAATTTACACGAATGTGGGTCGGGGTTCTGTCTGCATTTCAATTTGAGTCATCAAATAGATTGCAATGTAATTATAAACCACAATATTACTCAGCTGATATGATCAATAATATGTATAGAAAGTAAAAGAAGTATTAAGTAGAACAAAAAGACACACGTTAAAACACATATCAGGAATTTTAAAGTAATATAATATGATGCTACTGCCTTTTGTTTTAATTCTTCCCAATTTATCTTTATGGATTTCCGGACAAAATATCAGCCTAACAGTTACTTTGCTTTCATATGTTTCCTGCCTCCTCCTTCATTATGAATTATTGATAAAAAGCAGGCTGTTGCACGCTGAACCAGAGTGAGAGGTAAAACACGGAGCGGATCCTGCTACACACTGGCTCCACTCCAGTACCTCACTGTACAGCAAGACTAATGTCCTCTGGAATGGAACAAGCGCACATTAATTACCAATTTGCCATTACACCCTTTTTTAGAATTGTCTCACTTATTACATTTGTTACAACGTCATCATTTTCTATTCATTGATTTAAAGGATTTAAAGGACTATCAGTGTTTCTCAGGTCAGTCAGTCATAGTCGTTCCCGTCGGTGTGTTTGCTGGCACCCTGGATGTTCTGTACTTGTGATTTCCTGATGCAAACGACATCACACATTGCCCGAATGAATTCACGTCCCCTTCGCCACACTCACACATAAACCTGCCAATCCTTATACATTTTTACAGTATAAACAAACCAAACGGCAGCGTCCGAACTCCTGCCTATTAACCGCAGGGAGCTGTTGTCCTGTTGCTCTGCGAGGACAGCTGGGTGAAGATTTACTGCAGTCACCCTGAGCTTCACGGTGACAATTTAGTTTCCCCACTAGAAGAATCAGTCAAGCATACTGGGATCAGGCAGGATCGGGTCATTACTCAACCAGCCAGAGAGAGAGAGAGAGAGAGACAGAGAGAGAGAGAGAGGGTGAAAGTGAAAGGGTGAGAAAAAAATCTAATTAAGTTTGATTCACACGAGCGCCGGCTGACAGGAGGGGATTGTTTACATTCATTTCACCTTCGTTCATTCATACTGGGGACATTCTTCCTCTTCCTTTTTTGCATATTGTGCAAGCGTAGCCCCTCACGTTTCTCTCTCTCTCTCCTTCTCTCTCTGTTTCCCCCTCTCACTCTTCCTGCGGTGTGTTTTGTCACGGGGGAATATTGATTGCACCGACACTTTCAGCCTCTATTGATGGACTGCCACCAATAAATAGTTGATTGCCGGTTGATGAAAAGGCCTGGGGACACAGTAAATCCAGTAATAACCTCACAATACAGACATTTTCCAACCCGAATCCGACCTTTTACTGTACATACTGTACACTCGTCCTCTCTAAACCAACCTGCAATACGCTCTAATCACATCGCAGCAGCCCCACGGCGTGTTCACCCCTCGTCGCTGCTGTTGCCAGGGTTATGCCACTGAAGTATGTAACCTTGTTATTAAATCCAGGCAGCCTGTTTCTACTGAGCGGAGGCAGAACGGCTTTGCTGCTTGGTCTCTCACAGAGCAAAGTGGCCTCCGGTTCTTCATTAGTCTTGCTGCTAGAGATAAGGAGGGATGGCAGAAGTCTGTGCTGAACGCCGGCGTGTAAGACGTCGATACAGAAACGACACGTTGGGGTGATAGTTCCTCCTTGCTGTTGTAGCCAAACATGCGTGAAGGATCTCAGTCTCCATTACACCCATCATTCCTCATTATGTCTAAATGATCAATCATTAGACTGTTAAAGGAGCGACATGAAGATTAAACTGCTTTAACCTGAAGACAAATGTGGATTACAGATTACGTCACTCCTTCAGTGAATGAGACAAAAAGGCTTTGGCTTTAGGGGGAAACGTTCTCCTATGAGAAGCGAACGACTTGTAGATTGCCCTGAATGTTCACAAACCAAACAATCCCAACAGTCAGACGGGGATTTGTAGCACGTTGTAATAACTTCATTCTAATTAACGATCACATTGAATTGGACGATCAAAGTGCCGACACTGCATGAAGTAACGGCGAGAGTAAATCTGGATTTGGTGCCATAATTGGTTTTCGGCCACTAGGGGAGGAAAAAGAAATCACCAAAATAAGATGACAGACGTGAGGCCCTGAGCTCTCCCTGTGTTTACACGCATGATGTAACCATGTGTACATGTAGGGAAGCAACAGAACTCCATGATTTGCAACGAATATTGGATTAGGAGGAAAGAAAAGCAGGCAGAGTTGACGTTTATCTGCCTAAATGCATCAATTTTGGACCTCACGCACACACACACATGCACACACACGCACACACACACACACACACACACACACACACACACAGCTCACAAATTGCCCGCCCCCCCTAAAAAAAATGGAAGACTGGATCGGTGCGAATCCCAAACCCCTCAGACTCCATGCCGGACTTTGCGAGCGGCCGCTCTCATGTGAAGGCTCCGTGTTTCATGCGTCCAGTCCGGTGATTCCTCCGCAGCCCGCAGACGGAGAGATACAGGAAAAGACTCAACACACAGCAAACCCGGGACCTCTCGTCTGAACCCGTGTGTGTGTGTGTGTGTGTGAGAGAGAGAGAAGGAGTGTGTGTCTCTGTGTGTGATCCTATCTGACTCCTGCACGTCTTGAGAAGCCAAACACCAAACATCCATTTGTGTCGCACTGTGAGGATTTACGCTCTGGGGCTGAATTGTTCGGAGGATCCTTGGAGCTTCAGCGGTGTCAAAGGTAAATGCGCCAATTGTTTCCTTCCTTTCATTCATTCTGCTTCATCACATCAACTTGGCGTCAATTAACAATCGCTGCTTGTCTGTTGACAAAACGCGGCCACTTTGTTGTTTTAATGTCTCTTTTGCCGTCACGCTGCTTTTTTTTTTTTTGCGTGATTATAGCGTAAGAAAAGCTCCTCTGCGCACTCGTTTTACCGCAAAATTCGCAAGTTTCTGAGGAAATCTGGACAGAAATGACATTTTGTGTTTTAGTTTTTGGTAAAAGTTGTTACGACATTTTTAACGCTGGACGGTCACTTTCACCGATGCGCGAGCGGTAATGAGGCAATGATAACACGAGCAATATCAACCTCTGAACGTGTGTGTGTGTGTGGGTGGTTGGTTAACCCGGCCACATCCTCCATTATTGCCTTGTAGCTTGCAGACACTCCACTGATTGGTCGTGGTGGCCACACACAAACACACGTACACACACACTAACATACACACACACACACACACCTCCAGCACATCCATCATCTCTGGCCGTGTCAGGGGTTCGTCCAGATTGCTTTGCTGTTGTGTGGGCAGATGTGATTCCAGCTGTGTGAACCCTTCTTTAGCCCAAGCATGGATCCAGCAGCATCGTGTGTGTGTGTGTGTGTGTGTGTGTGTGTGTGTGTATATATATATGAGTGTCACTCTCACTCCAGATGCAGCATGAATGATCCACTTCACTCATGTAAACGCCCAAACTGATCTGTTACCGGAGTAACACAGCGCTAACGGCCCTCACGGTGTAGATGGAAATGATAGGTTATTTGAAAACACTCACTGTGATTATTGCTCTGTGTGTGTGTGTGTGTGTGTGTGTGTGTGTGTGTGTGTGTGTGTGTGTGTGTGGAGGGCTGTTGAACTGATTGGCAATGAGGATATTGTTCCTCGGCTCCTTGTTGGGAGTCGGAGCAACGTCGAGGAATGACAGGCAGGATCTAGGCCAAGAGGTCAGGCTACACAAGCAGCATGCAAAACAGTACACACACACACACACACACACACAAATGGGCTTTACCGAAGCTGCAGAAGCGGCGCGTGCGATGTGTTTTCCATTTTTGCTGACTGCAAGTGAAGTCTTATCAGCCGGCCTTCCTGCGGTGCTGCTGTCACTTCCTAAAGCCGCAAACGTGCTCGCTTCCCTTCTTAGAGACTTGGACCCCACAACCCCCGTGCACGTGCTCCCACCCACGCCCCCTCTCTACCCCCTCTCCCCGAATCAAACACGCTCTGCATATCGCTGGCATCGGCACAGTGGAAGCGTCGTGGGAGCTCAGGGTGCAGACGGAGCGACGGTGCGATCGTTAGCTGCCTCTTCCTCTCTGCCTGTTGCCAGATAACGACTGGGCCCTCACACTGAACCTTCAACTGTGCTGCACCCCTGGGTGGCCTGGGTGCTGCCTGAGAGTATGAAGGTCGCTCTCAGAGGGAGATGAGGCCTGTTGAATTTTTAAATCTCTATTATTTTTGGCGGCTGAGGCTCATTCTGCTGTGTAACCATGCAGGACTCTGATTGTTAGAGGGATGTGATTGCAGTTCTCTGGACAGAAACACAGACGTCTTATCTTCCAATGTTTATGGACGATTATGAAATCGACTCCTGTCTCCGTCCCCGGGTTCAGATGGAGACCAGAATGTCCTCAAAATCAAGGATGGAACCTCTCAGCCAACAGACAGAGGCGAACACACACACACTCTGATGTGCTGTTGATCCGGGCTACGCTCTGGTTTCTCTCTCTCTCTCTCTCTCTCTCTCTCTCTCTCTCTCTCTCTCTCTCTCTCTCTCTCTCTCTCTCTCTCTCTCTCTCTCTCTCTCTCTCTCTCTCTCTCTCTCTCTCTCTCTCTCTCTCTCTCTCTCTCTCTCTCTCTCTCTCTCTCTCTCTCTCTCTCTCTCTCTCTCTCTCTCTCTCTCTCTCTCTCTCTCTCTCTCTCTCTCTCTCTCCCTCGTCTCTTCCAGCACTCCTGTAGTCGTCCGTCGCCCTGCACGCTTAGCTGCTCGTATAGGGACTCTGTACTGTCAGCCGCCCACTCTAACTTCTTCAGTTTCCCCTTCTGTGCCTCCATCTTCTTGGCTCTTCCCCCCTTACATGCTGGCGGAACAATCCAGCAGAGAGCGGAGAGCGTTATCTGTGTGTGTGTTCCAGCCCGAGCTGCTTGGAGAGAGCTTGAACTTTCATCCAACTGCAATAAAAAAGCCTGTATTCCCCGAAGACCGCATGTGCTCATGATGAGCAACAATCTCACACACACACACACGCTCTCACACACACTCCGCTCACCACTATATTGGCTAATCCCTCTCCTCTGAGATTATCTGTCTTTTGAGGAGTTTCCTGATGAAAGAAAATCATGTTTCTGCTCTTTGGGGTTTATCTTTTGTCCGCCTCGCCGTGTTTGCTGTGAAATAATCTCATCTCAGTTTGTCCAAAAATCTTCATTTCATAACTCTAAGCCGGCGGGCTGATGGGCGGTCGGCAGCGGCAGGCGAAGCGCGTCAGAGCGAGCGAACAAGCAGAGTCGCCGCTGAGGGATTTGTGTGCGTGCAGCAGCAGCTTTTAAGTCCAACGTCTGGCGGGCAGCGTTTGTTTGGCGCTACAGAAGGCGTTGCTGACAGTGAGAAGGAAGTCTGCTCCAGCCTGCGGGTCCTCGCTGTTCACGCACAAAGACGTCCCAATGTGTGCGTGTGTGTCCGTCTCATCCCTCTCATACTTCTATCTCAGGCGCGTGTGTCTTCTTTCTTTGGCGCTTGGTGGTCCGGCGTGGTCCGTTTGTCCACGTGCGAGGCCATTAACGCCGCGGCACGCTCCAGCGCCGTAACCCGCTCTTTATCTGCCTTTCACTCGAATCTAGGCCGGCCATTTGTACATGCGAAGACGGCAGCGTGGACCCGCGTCTGCCAGGAGACAATGTGTGAAACCTAGTGGGAGAGAGAGATAGAGAGAGATGGAGAGAGAGAGAGAGAAAGGAAGGTATGTTTGTGTGCCTCCTGGCTGTTTGAACACCGGCTGTGAAAGGCCTCTGCTACTGTTGGGTAACGTAATCCACCAGGGAGGCCGTCAGCCTTCAGCCTCCAGCCTCCAGCCTCACACCGCATTATCTCACCCCCCTCGCCCGTCTCTCAGCCCGGGGACGTACAGCGGCTCGCCCTGCACGCATCAGACCAGAACTCTGCCGGCGTGTTTAAACAGTCGCACGCTTCTGATGTGGGAGAGGAGCTGAATGGAGAGATACGGCCACGCAAACGCCGGGGGGAACTCTCACTGGATCGTTTAAATGAAGTATTGAGATCTGTGTGTCTGTGTGTGTGTGTGTGTGTGTGTGTGTGTGGTCACCTGAAGGCACAAAGCCGAGTCCATTGCGTCTGGAAGTAGATGATCTGCGGTGTAACGGTGTCTCACATTGGATTATGGGCAGACAAACGCTCCACTATCACATTGCTGGAAATCTAATAACTATAAACGTTATCCCAGCATGCACCGGGCAAGAGGCGGGGCTACAACCTGCATAGCTGGTGCCGATAGCTAACAGATCTCCAACCTTTTTCACGGGCAATCGTCCCAAATTCCAAATACTCTTGACTATCAGCTGTCGTCAGGATTCTCACTGCTGCCAAACGCTTTTTATGCGTTTTTATTTCTCCCTGTGAAAGGTTCAAACTTCGTCTGACTCACACTTTAATATTTAATGTGTGTGAACAGCCACTCGGCTGAATGAGCGACCCTGACTGCCTCCGCTGTGCCCATCCCGCATGTGTGTGTGGGCAGCAGACGTTCTGCTCTGATTGCTAAGCCACTTTATACTTTAACATCACAGTGTGTATCTGTGTCACACTCAATCATCATGATGTTTGTGTTTATAGAGTTTAATCACACACATCACTCCTGGTCTAATCTATGAGCTGGGACGCAGCGTGTACACACACAGCAAAGAAAAACATGCAGAATGGAGGAGATGGAAGGATCAGTTAAGCATACAGAAGCTGCGGTGGAGCGATGATGATGATGATGGCTTCGTTTGAAGAAGAATATTTACCGTCGCGATCCTCGGCACGCTGAGCCGTGATGGAACAGAATTCTTGGAACAGACTCTTCCCGTCTAGGTTCTGTTCTGTTATCACCCCAGCATGTGTGTGTCCTCTTCCATGATGTCAGGATGAATTATGTGCGACGGATGATGATGTATCGCCGCCGTCGTCAAACCTTCGCCACCACCAGAATGGATGATGAGCTCGACAGGGAAAAGGCCACAACTCGTGTCGTCCTACTTAACCTGGACGAGGGAAAGGTGTCGCGTCCCGTAACGACAAATTATCCTGACATTCTCACTTTTCCGTAGAGCAATAAGGTCAGAGCCAGACGACCCCCGACAGGAAGACGCCTCGTTATATCAGATTTCAATTAGGAGCCGTTTTGGATTAATGAATGTGTTGAAGTATTCATTTGGATTAATGGGCAGATTTGGAAACGATGAGGAATGAGAGAAGCGATGAAGACGTCGACGGCTACTTATTATCTGTTGTCAGCCAATCAGAGTTCAATGCAATCCAGGTAGAAGAAGGAGCAGTGAGTAAACATGCATCCATCTGAAACGACAAAATTGGTAATAATCGGAAATCGAGGGAAACAAATACAACAAATTCCTTAAAACAAACTCCTACATTGAAATCCTATATTCTTCGTACTTCAGTGACCCCTGCTGGTCGTCCTTGCGCCTACACGGTGCGTTTAAAGCCCGTTTAGACGAGATAAGCGGCGAAGGTTGAGCTCTAAACGGAATAGAGGAGTCTGTTCGTAAAGCGTCCACCAGTGCGCCGGCTTTAAGTGGCAGCCCGCGAGATGAATGGAGGCGATAAGCGAGAGAGGATCAGTCTGACAAAGGACGTTCTAAAGGAGAGATAATTTGTAATGACGGCCTTTGAGTGATGCCTTCACGTTCTGAATAGAGTCTAATATGGGTTTTTGACTGAGCTCCTCCAAAGGCTGTCGCCGCTCTGTCAGATCAGAGCGAGATACTGGCAGGAAACGTGACCCCCGCCCGAGACTTCCTGCGTTCTGATCCCGGTACCTTGGCGGGCTGAGGCCTGAGTGTCATCGGCGCACTTGAGAGCTTCTTCTTCTGCGTTGTCGTGGTTTGAGCGAGCCGGCTGCCAATCCTCCCCCAGTAAACCCTGCAGCCATCTTCCCCGCGGCGAAACACTGAAGTACCCGCACAGTCCTTGTCGTCTCCCTTCGGCTGCGAGAGCGTAATTGACTCCCGAGTGTGTGGGGAGTTGCAGTGTTAGTGGTTTCCCTGTGTGTGGGTGTGTGTGTGTGTGTGTACGGTTAGGATCTGCCAGATTAAATTGGATCAGCTGAATTTTAATTGAATTACAGCATCGGGCACGTGCGGGGACGAGGCCGGATCACTTGTAAATAAAGGAGGCGGCGGTCCTGATGTAACGGTGGCGCAGGCAGGAGTGAAACACGAGGCCCCCGTGCTGTGGATCGTCCCTGTGAGTGGAGGCAAGGGGCCCGAAAACGCTGCCACATTTCATTTCATGCTCGGCGGAGCGTGGGCCTCAGAGACGGTGACATTTACATGGCCCTCTATACCGCCGCCCGGCCGCCGCAGGCCCAAGGCGCCGGCTAAATCGGGCACAAGGGCCAAAGGACGAGGAGGCAATGCGAGAGGGAGAACGCGTAGGAGGAGGAGGAGGAGAGATGATGAAGCTCGTTAGGAACACAAACTACTGTTCCTATATGTCACCGACCGTATACGCTGCCAGGTTGAGAGGAGCCGGAGCAGACAGAAGTTGCAGGCCGTATGATTTGGTTGCAGCCAATCACGTACCGTTTCCAACAAGTCAGTGTCGCTGCCCTGGAAGCACATGCAGAGAAAAGCGTAGAGAACGAAACAAATCATTCCGTACTGTAACATCCATAACAATCAAGTATCTGAACCCTTGGCCCGTTGCCATGGCGCTTAACGTGTGTGTCTGTGTGTGTGTGTGTAACCAGCTTTTCCAGGGATTATCTGCTCTTGAGGACTAACTGGTCACCTGTTAACTAAAGGTCACCGGCGGTGGTTTGAATGCTAGTTAACTCCACGCCGTGACCCGGACACAGCCGCTCTAATCTGCTCTGTAATCTGATTGGCTCTACACCTCCGAGAGCCTCAGCCTGCAGACGAAAGATCAGGCCAGAGTGAACCCTTTTAAATGTTTCCCTGCCGCTTTAAACATATTCAAATAAGCTCCAGAAAGGTTGTAAAGGCAACGGCGGTTTGCTGTCTGTCACAGTTCCATGTTGGCCGGTGATTCCAGCTGTCGGAGTATAAATTGGCCCCACAGTCAGTTTGGCTCCAGGCGTGCTTCCATTTTGCTTTTATTTTTTTTTTCCTTTTGCTTTTGTTTTGGTTCCAATAGCTCTCGTGTTTTCCCTCCCAGGTGCGCCAAAACCAAAGAGCTCACATCCGTCACTGCGCGGCGACACCAGAGCACGTTTCACTGAGAAAGCTCGCCGAGTTCTGAGCGGCAGCCACAGGAACGCCAACAATTAGATGTGATTACGTTTGTCAAGGAAATTAAGGATAATTAAGATTTTGGGTTTTGATTTCTCAGTATTTGTTGCCGGCGGAGACCTCGCTGATTTCAAATCGTCTATATGAAACGTGTTCAGCAGTCAGATTCAGGAGTTCAGAGAGGAAGCCTGTCAACGTGAGAAAGCCCGAATGGCAAATTAGGACTCACACTGATGAAGAGGCTGTCATACATACATACACCCACACACACATAAGTCATCCATCATCTTTGTTTACTCCAAAGTCACGTTTGATCTGAGCTTGATTTTCCGAGATTTCCATTTGTGAGACTCTGTAGGTCTGTAGGTGGTGAATGAAATCTGTTGTCTCCCACACACACACACACACACACACTCATTCAAACGCTGTAATCAATCGTTTCTGAGTCCTGAGGTGTGTGTGTTTGCTTCGTGTGATGATCTGACGAGACTTGCGAAGGAGTGAATATGAGCCAGACTGCAGGGTTACTGCTGTATGGGCAGATGTCGAGGGGGCAGAGGCAGATGGACGGCATGACGACGGCGGCGGCCTTGAGAGGCGGTGGAGGTCAAGTTTGAGGTCGCCCGTAGCGCGGAGAATCGACCCGGGCGGCCGCGCTGACGAGCCTTCACTTATCGAGGCAACGCAAAGTGGATAATCTGGTTACGCCGCTTCCTAACTCAGCATAATGAGGTGGTAACAAAGTTATGGAATCGTTGGCGAGCATGTGTCTCAGCAGGACGGCGAGGGAAAACTAGCTGAGGGAGTGACAGATGGCGACTGTGTGCACGTGTGCGGGCGCGTGTGTGTGTGTGTGTGAATGAGTGAATGCTTGCTGCTGCTGCTGCTTATGTTGTTTATGAACAGAAAATGCTGCATTGAAGTCCCTGAACGCAAACAGATCTATGTCAAATGTCCTGACATCATTTTCCATCTATGCCATTTGAAATCATTTACCTTTGATTCAGCTTCCCTAGATTTAAAGTGGATTTAAGGTGGATTAATACACGTGATACAATAACTCAAATGGAACTAAACCGGATGTCGTGTTTGTATTAATTCAGGGATTATCTGTGGGCTTATAGGAACGATCATTTGTCAAATGAATTCAGTACGGATCACAGAGACTACAGGCAGATAAATTAACTGTTATGAGGCGTTGCTCTAACGTGCCTCCGTCCTCACACGGCGGGCCGAGAGCAAGAGTCTGTAAAACGACGGAGAGGCGGCAAATAAACGCTTCTCCTTGTGCGGCGCTTTTAAGTTCGGTTGTAAATCACGCCGTGGCATGTTGGCTGCAGGATGGGAGGAAGAGGAGGAGGAGGAGGAGAGGGGGGAGGGGCGGACACTGTTACAAAGCCAAAACACGGGCGATGCCAAGGTGGCAGGCGAGGAAGAGGAGGAGGAGGATGAGTGTGTTATCTAATCTAAAAATTTGTATACATATTAGCCAAAATGAATTCATGTAACAATAACAACATGAGTCCGACTTAAGCGGTTGCAGCAGGGGGCGCTATGCTGATCAAACTCTACCTTAGTGACGAGCTTGGAGAGGATTTCTCTGCTGCCAACTGAGTGACGACGAATATTGTCCAGTTTCCAATTTTCCACCTGCGGGTTGGGGGTGTGGATGAATGAATCAGCAGATTGTCCCGTCTGCGCCTCGTCTTGATTTTCGGCCTCCTCTCTCTTCCCGACCTCGACGCTGCTCGCTCCTTCCTTTCGTGGCGGCGTCAGATTTATCGGGGATTTCATTTGCGGCGAAGGGGGGGGGAAAAGGTCAGGAGCGGCCGGGCGAGGTCTTTGCACACATGTGTGAGAGAGAGAGAGAGACGGAGGGAGGGAGAGGCGGAGAGAGGGGAGGGAAAGTGAGAGACAGATTTCTTTACTAATTTAGGACAAAATGGACAAACAGCTGGAGGACAGGCATCATTGTGACCCCGCCGGCTGAGGGGTTGGCTTCTCTTCTTCTTGATGGTCACTATCACCCACTCAGCCAGTCACCCACTCAGCCAATCACCCACTTAGCCAGTCAACCACTCGGGCCTTCTCAGGAAGGTGCCATTTTTAGTTTAGATAATCTAGATGAAAGTGATAAATGTGCTTTTGGAGTGAATTCAGAATAGCGGATTACAGCGAGAGAGAGAGAGAGAGAAAGAGAGACGGGGACTTCAGCACCATGGACAGCTCTATGTCTTCAACGTTTCACTCTACTTCATCTGTTCTCTCTCCCTCTCTTACACAGATATACACACACACTCACACACAAGGTCAGCACCATACAGTATGTAAATTCACAGGTTGTGAATGTGGCGGCGGGGATGACAAATCCCTGACGGGCGAGCAAACACACGTCGTCTGTCGGCTGCTGAAGGAGCCGAGTCTGATTTTAGATCTTTCATTCTATTTCGCAGAGCAAACACAGGAAGTGGAGCAATCGAATAATCTAAACACACGCCTGAGCCACGATTCAAATATAGACGCGTGTGTGTGTGTGTGTGTGTGTGTGTGTGTGTGTCCGTTATCAGTTAATGGCATCGCCCCATTTGGAGTCAGATCTATCAGAAGCTCTCATACCTTTGTTGTTTAATTAGCGAGTGTTGGAGGAGAGGTTGCTTTTGTGTTTAGGTTCATCCCAAATGCTTCCTGTGCTGCTGGGTGCTCAGCCAGTTAAAGCCTTGGCATCAAAAGCATGAAATTCAGGCATCTGTGAGGACGCCCAAATATCTGTGGCAGCACTGGCATCGGGAGAAATGAGAGGCATGAGCATAGGCAGCAGGAAACGGCTCAGTCAGGGTCAGAGCAGAGCCAGAGCAGCTCCGCAGAGCCAGAGCAGAGCCAGAGCAGCTCCACAGAGCCAGAGCAGAACCAGAGCAGCTCCACAGGGTTTTAATTATCTGAGCTTTCATGTGGAATTTGACCTAAAACTTGTGTGACTCTCACCCTCTGAAGTTTTAATTAATACCAACAGTGGTTCTCTCATCACATCTGTGAACAACGGTAACTTTACAAAATGAGGCAAAGATGAGGAAACCTGAGTAAATGTAGAATTCCAGTACAATTCATTTTAATATTATAGACTCCACACATTTCAATTCAATTTATTATATTTAAATATGACAGAAATTCATATGGATGTTGTCCTTCACCTTGTTATCATATAGGAAAGAGTCACAGCAGGAGGCAGCACCTGGGTCACACTGAGTCACGATTCCACGTTGTTCGCGTGTGAAATGCGGTGCAGGGTCTTCTTCTCGGCGAGTCTTTCCGCTGGAGACGCATCGGAGCACGTGTGACTGTTTGAGCTCGCTGGCTCTGCAGAAGAAGAACAGATGTTCCACACGTGTTGACAGGCACGCGACGAGCCAAGCTCTCTCCCAGGCACAGTGTTCAGCCGTGACCTCGCTCCATGATTCTCTGTGAAGCGAGGAAGCTTTGTGTTATAGCAGAACTTTTTTTTTTGGGCCTTGAAATGCATACACACACACACAGAGCAACTCTTTACCCTCTTACTTTCTCCTGCCACACAATGAATCACGATGACAGTGACTGCTCATCCCGCCGGCTGCCTCCTCATCTACTCTGGCCCAGATTTCAGATTACACAAATGACATCACCGCTTTGTGTTTATGTGTGTAATGAGGAGAGTGTGTGTGTGTGTGTGTGCGGCGGGGGTCACCAAACAGACGCATTTCCCTCGCTCGTCTGACGCTTTTCCGCTTTTAGGTGCAGACCTTAATGGACAAAATGTGCCGGTATGTGACTCATTATACAATGAGACGTTTTAATTACATTCAGTCTCTGTAATTGAAACACACACGCCGCTGCTCTACACACACACACACAATTAATCCATTAGTCATTTACATTGAGCTTAACAGGAAAAGTGAGGCTTTGTGGTTTGCTATATGAATCATCACAAAGCCAGTTTGATCAGGTAAAGGTTTGGATTTAGTTTAGCACAAATTCTTGAAATGGATTCCGTTTACGTTTGAGCTTTTAATTAAGCTTCTTGCTCGCCGCCGCAGATTAATTACAGCTGCTTTGTTTTCCCATGACATTTGTTTGTTGTTTCGGCAAATGAGCACCTTTACACGTGGAGGAAGTATTAATAATAATTAGCTCCAAAAAATGAACCATATATAAGTTTTTCTTTCTTTCCTCTGACCTGTGGAAAGTTGGCCTAAAGCAATATGGCCGCTGTAATAGGAGAGCTCAGAATCAATGTGTCTATTGATTTATACGCAGGCCCAATACAAACTAGACCACACGGTAGTGATGTGTCAACATCCTCTGATTGCCCCAAAGCAAACGTCAATACGAATGATTAACAGACTGCAGTGTAGGTGTGTGTGTGTGTGTGTGTGTGTGTGAGAGAGGGATGGTAGGTGTGTTACAGTTTGTGCTACAAAAGCTCTGCTGCTGCTGCTTGATGTTGTTGTTGTTGTTGTTGTTGTGTCTCTACATCCCATCTACATCATTGCTGCTCCCTCACTTCCTACCAAGTACGTTTGATACATTCTGTGCCAATCGGTGTAATATTATTGTTCGGAAATGTGTTTGTTTGATCCGCAAGCGTCCGGACGTCCACATGTGTGGTAGACGTGGTGGTACACGTGTTTCCCCTCCTCTTCATTCTGCTCCAGTCAGGTGTTTGTGCTCCTCTGTGCTCTGGTGTGAATCAGGCCCTGTTTTTGTTGTTGAGTCGTTTACATGCTGGCCGTGTTTGTGTTCAGGCGGTCATTATGCTCGCCCGAGTGTGTTCCTGTACATATTTACAGTGCCGGATGTTTGTGCGTGGGCGTGCAGGCATCGTTTGCGCCTGATTTAGCTCGGCACGGCTCTCGCTGTCTAAGGCAGCAGCAGCGTGGCGGTGGGGGAGGGGGAGTGTGGGGAGTGTAGGGGGAAGGGAGGGAGGGAGAGAGTGAGTCTTGGAGACTTGGCACGGCCGCCGGCGTGGCCTCACAATCAACCAGAAGCTCCTCAGGTGGTGACGCAGAGTTTCCCGGCCTGTGACGGAGAGTAAACGCCTCCTCGTGGTCGTGACGTCGTAATGGAATAATATTGGAAAGCTGTCATAACATCTAAATTAAACTCAAATGTTTCACTTTTAGTTGCCAGATTCCAATGCAAATGAACTTGTTGAGTGTTTTCTTCATCAATATTAACGATGACATTGATAGAAGTGAGACATCAAATCTATCCTGCACTTCTAAATATTAATTATCACATCACATCATATAATCAATCAGTGTGTACCGCGTTAGGATGCATCAATCTAGAGAAAGAGAGAGGGCTCTGTGTGTGTGTGTGTGTGTGTGTGTGTGTGTGTGTGTGTGTGTGTGTGTGTGTGTGTGTGTGTGTGTGTGTGTGTGTGTGTGTGTGTGTGTGTGTGTGTGTGTGTGTGTGTGTGTGTGTGTGTGTGTGTGTGTGTGTGTGTGTGTGTGTGTGTGTGTGTGTGTGTGTGTGTGTGTGTGTGTGTGTGTGTGTGTGTGGCGTTGCGTCTAAGCCTTATTTTCTCCAGCATGTGTAATCCCCTTATTGCTCCTATGATAGGCCAACTACCTCCACCTCAGATTAGCCGAGGCTGAGATCAAGGAGTCTTCTTTCCAATATGTAGGCCAACAGAGGATCAGTTACTCAAATGTTACAAATTGTGTGTTTATGACCTTCATCTTCGAGTCACATCATGGACACAGCATGGGCAGTGAAGCCTCAGGTCATCCAGGTCATAGTTCAAGGTGGAGGTTGTCACAGATGCACTGGGTTCCCGACCCACATGATAAGAGAAGCTGCTGGTTACGTGTTGATGTCCTCTTTAGTGTGTTGGTGTCCACTCCTCGGCTCAGATGGAACATCTCACACTCACGTAAGCACCTGTAGCGTGTTCATGCTCGCCTTCGCTGCCATAAGCCTCCACGTTATGAAAAAGGAAGGAATCCATATCATCACGCCGACCGTTCCATCGATCTGTCTGATGAGTTTCTCTCCGCTTCTTACATAAGAGTGATGGGATCCCCCCCCCGCTGCATTAATAATATAACTCACAGTCTGTTGTGGACAATTACACACTACATAACGAGTTAATGGTAGATGTGTGCGCGTGCTGATTTAACGACTTCATACGCGCCGCATGTGCCCGGCGCCTAGAGAGGAAGCTACTGTCAGACAGATGGAAGGACGACTAAATGAAAGCTTCATATATCTTTGCTCGTATCTCTGCGACCGTCTGTGTGTGTGCGTGCGTGCGTGTGTGTTTGTTATGTATCAGATTAGCAGGTATGTGGAAACACTGGTGTGTGCTGTGAATGAGAACAGGGAGGGATCGGAGCTTATTGGAGCATTAACGATAATGTACCGTTGCAATGTAAGTGTTGCAAACTCATTTCCCACGTCTCCTTGCATATCTTAAAATCCATCATTACGCCCGATGCAATATCGCCGAAACACATTACAAGTGAGTGTTTTAGCAGCAATAGACACTTTTAGCAGGTGGATTATACACCTGTGCTTCACTCACAATTTAAATCTCAATCCTTAACCATAAAATCAGCTTTTATAGTGGGCGGTGTGAAATTGCGGAGAAGGGATCCGGATCAGGCGCGGCTACGCTCAGCACGTTTCCTCCAAGTCAAAGTGGGAGATGAAAGGTACGGCGCGTGCGTGATACGCGCCGGAACATGCCGCCCGAGGGCGTACACGCATTTGTGCAGAGTAGCGAGAAAATTATGCAAATGGTTATGTAAGGTGATCTTGCATAAGGATGGCGGCTCGTCACTACGGGAGGATGGATTTATTGATGCACATGCTTCATCTTTACGCCCCTTTTATCCTCCAAAAGTTGCTTTGTATTAAGTCATTTACCATCATTATACTTTTATCTGCAGTTCTGTAACAAAACCTTTTCTCCGGGTTGCCTTGACCTTCTTCACCTCCTTACTTTTCAAAACTAATAATGATCTTGTGCTTTATGTTTTATTCCCCTATTATTATACAGCAGCACTTTTAGTCCATTCCACCGGGGCGGATGAAGACGAAAAATGGTGTGTGTAGGTGTGTGTGCGTGTGTGTGTGTGTGTGTGTATAGGGTTTTTTACACTCACAGAATGTTTGAGGCTATTAATTAAAAGTCGTGTTAGGTTCAAGTCTTGATGAATGTAATATGTAGCCTGAGGCGGCGTCGTGTTTCGTGCCTGGCAGTTGTTCAGCGATGAAGAGAAATGGGACGCACTCTATATTGGTATTTGGTATACAATGGGACGCAGCCAAACTGAGCTTTTTAGTCGCAGCAGTCCGTGGAGAGAACGCAAATCTGCAGCCTCTCATCGATTCTTCTGTCATTGTGATATTTGGTTTGTTGTCAGGGGTCCATTGTTCCAAATGACAGCAGGTCCGAACCCAAACAATGCACTAAATATATACAGAAACACATCAATAATGGCCGACGCGATTGTGCCAAATGCATTGTAAACGTATCCCCATGTTTTATGCAGCCAGTCGCTGATGCTGGTGTCGGCTTTTATGGCGCTATGTGACTGCACCGGCGGCGGAGTCAAGCGTGTTTCAGCTTTAAAGGTTAATTCTGTGTGATGAGGGAGAGATCGACTCTGTAACCAGCAGGCCGTTGGAGAAACAATGAGGGTTCAGCGTCGGAACGTTTCCCTCGTCTGACATTTCTACTTTATTAAACCGTCTGCAGCCAGCAGAAGCGGCGGCGGCGCAGGAAGTCGCCTCTGAGAAATGCGATCACATGCAACGCAGCGCTCCAATCTGGGCCTCGCACAAAATAACTGCATGTGTGTATGAGTTTGAGATTAGTGTGTTTTTTCGCATTTCTGCCCTGGTGACACCTAGAGAAGAAATGTCTGTGAGCACCCGAGGGTCCGGTCCATCCCTCGCTATATTTCCCTCCACGCTTAATCAAACTATTCGTACTATTCAGACCATTTTAAATCGGTTTATTCAGGGTGTGAGCGTGCATTTCCTCCACTTCAATGATGTCAACATGTTGTGTATTTGCAGAGCAGCAGAATCCCATCAGCTCTGTCCATGTAGCTTACTCACATTTTTGACTTGTATAGCTGTTTGTTCTCGATTAATCGAGTATAATTGACTAATCGATTTTCAAAAAAGCAGCGAATGCAGGGACGGCATGTGATCGCATGCTACTGGACTTTCATCTCGCTGTAAAGATTCCTATGGACACACACACACACACTCTCAGAGTATGTACTTATGCATGTATAGATTACTTGATTAATAATCAGCAGATCAATCAGCTGCGTTATCCGCCTGATTCATCTTGCGTTCATTCAAATTAAGATGGTAGACAGTCAGGATTATTAATAAATCTGGATTTAATACAACGGCGTGACCTCATGATGCATTCGTCTCGCGTCTCCAACTTGTCCAAGTCGCCACCTGTCTCTCTCTCCCTCTCGCTCTCTCTCTCTCCATCTCCATCCTCTCCCCACGAGGCTCTGACAGTGTGTGTCATGATAGATTCCGCTCAGTAATGGGATATCTTCGTCCTTCACTTTGGCTGATTTGTGCCAGCCTTCTTAATCTTTGTCTTTCTCTCTCCCCCCCCCCCCCCCCGGCCTTTCAACGTCTTCTTCTTCTTCTTCTTCTTCTCCTACTACGAGCTGTAGTAAATAAATATTGACTGATGATCTAACTCGGCACATGTTGGAATATTCTAATCTAAATGGTGAAGTAATGTAAATGTTAGGCCAAAGTCAGATCTCATTTTATTGGTGATGATTGGGTTTAATCTCCTCATTCCAACAGTAAAGTGAAAGGAAGTCTGCAGCATTATACAACCAGCTCACACACCCTACATGATAACATCTACCACACTATGAGCTCTATTTGGGGGGGGGGGGGGGGGGTGGGACATGTGTGTGTGTGTGTGCATATGTGGTCTCTATCTCATCCTTTTCATCATTGTCAGGCTTCGAGCTTCATCTTCCCCTTCTGTTGTGGAGCTCTGGGGGGATGAGACGTCACATAGAAGCTCCTTACGCCTGACCCGCTATCTCTATCTATCTACCAATCTTCTCTGTTAAAAGGAAAAAACACAAATTCCACCACTTCCCTTCAATCAATCCCTTCACAGTGAGATCGCAGCAAGAAATTGAATTAGGTCTCGGGCGTTGAACCGCCGTTTCCTAATTGGCACAGGATTAGCTGCCATTGATTGGGACTTGATTGGAGTCCCGAGCTTGTGTTTCCTCTTAATCAGTGTGCACGCCCTTTTCTTGAACCAGCATTTGCATACGCTCTTCCCTTCCCTTCACCCCCCCTGCCAGTCATTCACCGCCCCATGGCAACCTTATGGATTTGCATGAAAACCAGCAGCCTGCACTGAGCTGCAGGGTGCTGCTGCTTTCACTATCACCGCTTCTGCTCCAGCTTCTGTTTCTTCTGCCGCCGCAGCACACAAACTGTAGTCGCCCGCCACGTTAATCAGATTTCCGTTTTGCCGATATTACTACGGTATCTCGGTACTCTGTAGCAAAGGCTGATGCATCGGCGGGTCTTGAAAATTGCCCCCGCGGTTACAGCAAATCGCCTGATAGATCACAGCCGTTATTCTGACTGAGCAGTAGAGAGCGATGGAGTGAGAGGAGGGAGATGGAGAGAGATTGTCTCGAGGGGGGGCGAAGGAGAGCGGAAGACAGAAAGTAGACAGATTATGCATGAGAGAGAACAAAAGAGGAGGGGAGCGGGGAAAAGATCACAAATAAGGTAGCGGGCGCGATATAGCATGAAAGAGAAGAGATAAGAGGAGGAGAGACGTTTATGAATGGAGAGGTGGAGAGGGACGCGAGTGATGGAACAAGCTGAGCTACATGGGACTCATATTTTACTGTAGTTAAGCTACAGCTAAGCTACTCTCTCAAAAAAGGAATCAGCTTAACTACTCTTACAGCACATTGTCTGGATGTGTTTGTAAAGATAACATCTCCCATAGGACCAAGCCAGGTGTCCAGGATGAGTGATGCATGCTGGGATATGCTTCAGGGACTTGCTGCGCCTGTGGGGGTGTGTTTGAGTGTGTGTGTGTATGTGTTTTGCATCAAGTTTAGTTGTTAACAGTGCCAGTACACTTTCCACAGACGCCCTCTGGCCTGACAAGTAGCAGTGTAGCTTATGGGGGAAAGAAAAAAGCTACATTGGTTTAGAAGTAGCTGGAAAAAGAGTAGCTTAGTTAGTAGCTTCACCATTTGCTGTTAGCTATTAATCTCCAGCCCTATTTACTAAACTAACAAAAGTTTTCTAAGCTTCTATCTCCAGTAGTTTTGCAGTTTCAGCCTCTTTCCAGGACCGTGTGGGCGTGTCAACACAATGACCTGACAGCTTGTACTCAGGATTCTATGTATATCCCGCAATGTTCCGTCTGGTTCAGTTAAATATAACGCCAATCAAAAAGCCTGATTACTGGAGAGCGCCTGTGCGGGCATACAGGCGTGCGGCCGTGCGGGGCCCCTTATTTCCCCGCCGCCATTGACCACTTGTTGTTTCTCCTGGAGACCAGAGCGAGCGTGAGGAGCAGAGTGGAGGAGGAGTGGAGCGGTGGAAAGGTCCATCTGTGGACTCAGGCGTCCTGTGCGGGCGATCGTGTAGAGACGGCTCTTATATAGATATCACATTTGTATTCACATCACTCTGCGGCCCGGTCAGACAGAATGCACCATATGTCTGCTTTACTCTGCTACATCCACAGCACGGGCGTCCTCGCTCGCTGGCAGGCCCGACGCTCATATGCGATTGTTTTGGCTGACTGCTAATGCATTCTGGGACGGATGCCGTGACTTATGCTAATGCCGGGCAGACAGCGGCGTGGGGAGGGACAAGTGTGCGACATCAGATCTGTTTTTTTTGCTCCCTCTATCCTTTACAAACACTATCATTTGGCCGGGATGAGAGTGAAACCAATACGGGCTCTTTTGATCCGGCTGAATAACGCCGCAACCGGCCAAATAACCAGCATGCTGCTGCTGCTTTTCTCTTTCTATTGTTCGCCGGCAGGATGGCAAGGGGGGCAGGGAGGTCGCACATCCTTTCAACGCCCCCCCCCGCCCCCCTTCTCCCCCGCCAGCCGAACGCGGTGGACAACAGCAACAAAAACGCTAGAAAGTGACTTCTTTGTCTCTTTGCCAACATCTGAAAATTGGCGGTATCGGAATTGATTTTTCCCAGCTTGTGCCTTTGAACCTGAATGCACCGCTCTGACTTTTCAGATTGATCCGTAGCTCGTAGTGTTGCTCCGGATCAGAACTGATAACAGGATGATTACGGGTTTCTATTCTTTTATCATAAAGAATAACAGATTTAATTTTTTGAATCGATCCTTAAACATCAACAGAACTCTCTAAAGGAACGAGACCAAATAATCCTCTGGTTCCACCTCATTCAACCTACTTTCCTCTGCTCACACACACACACATAGCTGTCATGAGTGTGTGTGTCACGTGGGTGTGTTTGTGTGTGTGTGAATTCATTAAGCGTGCCCTTTGGAAGTCTAACCTGCCAGGTGGGGCGCCGTCAACCCCCCTCGCCTCTCCAATCACGCCCTGCATTTCAATTGCAAATACTGTACACACACAAAACACACACACAGGTGGAAGTACACACACGCATGATGAAACACACTCACACATACACACTGCTCAACTTTGTTTCTCAGCCGTGCAGCGAGTAGAGCAGAGCGTTGTCTGTCTCTCTGTCTCTCTCTCTCGCCCTCAGGCTTACAGATGGGTTCAACCTGTCTGTCTGCTCGTTGAGACACACCAGATGTTTTCTGGGTAACCTCCGGACTCATCGTCTTCGTCGTCTTCATCTTTTACGCCGTAGTAGCTAATTTGAGAATGCGGCCTCTGCCTGCTCTCCCTGTTAGTTTAATCAGCGCCTCGCTCCAAATCTGGACTCATCTTCATCACACGTTTCCCAATCAGGCTCTTTTAGATGAGATTCTGCAAGTTCAGGTTTTTGGCATCGACGTCTGCGCTCGCCGTTATCCATTATGTATCACGGCGCTCAGGCTCCCGTGATTACTGGGGGAGTTGGTTGCCTGATAGGAACGCTCAGGTCAGGGTGGACCGAGGCTCAGACTCATCGCTTCTCCAGCAATTATCATCCAAAGCGACCTGAGACAGACCTACTGACTCATCGCCAGTTTCTGTGGGTGTGTGTGTGTGTGTTGTGGGGGGGGGATGATGGAGGCTCTTGTGGACTGGCAGAGTTCAATCTAAATCCTCCTCTTTCCCGTCAATAATTCTCTGCTTTTTCACAGCCGCTCTAATCCTCTTTCTGATGTGACTCACCTATTTATCACCGGCACCAAACGATCACGACAAAGTGTGTGCGTGCGCATGTTCGTCCGCCTGCACCGATCTCCATCTTCAGATAGATTTAAGTCCTGGCCTGTGTGTGTGTGTGTTTCTCTGTGTGTGTTTCTTCTGGATAAGGAGAGAAGAAGCATCATCACATCTCCCTATTGATGACGCGACTTTTCCCGCTCCACATATTCCGTCTTTATCCCCCAAAATAAGCCCTCTCGCATCGCGGTCGAGGGTCGCCCCGGCCTGAAAGCTCCCCCGCCTTCGTCGCCGCACCGTCGCCGCTGACGTTTGGAATAAGAGCTTTTGGTGTAATGGATAACAGAGAGGACATTATGCATCGTGCTGGCCGGGCGGTGCGGTCTGCTAGTCCCGCTGCTGCTGATGCTGCTGACTCAGTGCGAGCGGCGCCGCGGGCCACGGGGGGGGGTTTGATGCAGCAGGGGGCCGCGGGTTGATCCACGGGCACGTCTTCATCTGCCAAGGCTTCAAAGCGGAACCCTGACAAAGTCTAAATTGCCCCCACCGCAGGTCAAACCTCATCCGCTATGCATCTCCTCCCTCGCTGTTTGAGCCCTTAGAGGTCCACGCACACGGACCGGCTCTTTTCCTGTACGGCGGTTTCTTCTTCTTCGTCTTCTTTCTATTCGTTGACAGCAGCGATGCCTTACCCTCGTTTGGGCAAAACTCATTTCTCTCCCCCGTCCCCCCTCCCCTCCTCCCCCCTCCCTTCCATTGTTTACACCATCCCTCTCCCTGTTATCGCTCTTCCTCCTCCTCCTCCTCCTCTGCCTCGTTTGCATACAAGGTCACAGTCGTTTCCCCTTTTGCCAGACCTCTTTTCTCTCCTTTTTTTTTTTCTCCCCGGTCTTTCTATTTTCTGTGCCGCTGATGAATTATTCAGTTCCGCTCTCTGTGAATATGAGAGCCACAGTTGACTTTACAGGAAGAAGCCGGGCGGCGATGGGGGCAGTGCGGGGGGGCACAGGGTTGGGGGGGCAGTGCGGGGCTCCATGACACCGTAAATCGCTCCGTTTCATTCAAACAACAAGAATAGGAGGCAGTGGCTCAGTGGGTAGTGCTTCCGCTTGGGAACCGGAGGGTCGCTGGTTCGAGCCCCTGCCGAGGTGCCCCTGAGCAAGGCACCGAACCCTCAATTGCTCCCCCCTCTGCGAAGGGTGGTAATGTAATGTAAGTCGCTTTGGATAAAAGCGTCAGCCAAATGATCGTAATGTAATGTAATGTAATGTAATGAATATTTACTCACACTGAGAGACGACGGCAAAACACTCAACTGTCTGTCGACGCGTTTGTGAAAATACGCCGCCGGGGCAAACGACACTTGTAGCGGCGCGCCAACGTTTTGTGTCTTGATTCATTCGTTTATGTTTACGCCTCCGCCAAGCCCCCCCCCCCCCCCCCCGCCCCCCCCCCTCGCTTCCACCGCCCCATCTGTTCCCTGTACCCGTGTTGAAGTGATGTGTGTGTTTTGTGCCCCAGCAGAGTGTGAAATTGAAATCGTCTCCCACAGAGGTGCGATGATTGACGGAGAGCGGCGGCCAGCACACGTGAGATGAGACGCTTCATCCTGCCTGTCGTCGCTCTACACTGAAGCCATTTAGCACTTTTCACAGTAATAAAAGCTATAAATCATAATTGAATCCTGATATAATTACTCCAGGAACGAAATCTGAAATCCTAAACCGCAATTTGATTATTTTTAATGCTTGTTACTTCAATGAATATAGGAATATGACCATGGGAGCCTCGTTAGCAGAGACTTAAGATGATCAAAACTTCAGATCTCTTCCATTATAAAGCGTTTCCACATCCAGCTAAAGGAAAATCTGGCTGCTAATGGACTAATTAGGGACGATGGAGCTCCAAAACCAAACTCAACCGAAGTTTTTAAGCTAAGAAACTAAATATTAGCACGCGGCAGCGATCCGTCTCCTAGGTAACATCAAGAATTCTATAAATCTTGAAAGCTTTTGTGGCTTTTACCGTTTTGTTCTTCCCTGCTTGTCGTATTTTAAGGAGCCTTTGGAGTATCGGTGTCCTCTCTGTCCTGTGTGAGTGTGTGTGTGTGTGTGTGTCCCCCACCTGCCGAGCATTGGACAGACCTTCATCTGCTTCTTGCCCCCACGCTGAACTACCCCCCTCCTCTCCCTCCCTGCCTCTTCCTCCTCCTCCTCATCCTCCTCGTGGGATCCAGGCTGCTGGACTCTTCCTCCCGCAGCAGAGAGATGAAGGTGCAGGTGTTAGGTGGTTACAGGGCGCCATCCTGTCTCTAGGAATAAGGATTTGTCTTTGCGTCTCAGTGAAAATCCTCAGCGTGTTGCCGTGCCTCAGCCGTGACGGGCGGCGGTGGCGGCGGCGTGCTGGTGATCGTCTTAGCAAAGTCGTTCCCGTAGAAACAAAGGCCCGGTTTCATGCGGCCTCTCAGCTCCTGGAGGATTTCAGACTTGAGGAGCACAAACAGGCTCAACATGAAGTATTTCCTCATCTGGTCTCTTCTTCTTGCCAGGAACAAATTCGGCACACATCCCCTCCCTCAAACTCTGCTTCCCAAAAGGCCGCTGGATCAAAGCGGGATGTTGGCTGGCCGCCGCTGTGATTTCTATTTTTTTTCCCCACAATAAAACAGCAGTTCCTCACTGAATATGCACACACACACTCACACACACACACACATGAGCACTTCGAATGCCTTTTAAAGATCAATTTGATTTCTGCCATTCCACCTTAAATGCAAGGCAGAGGTGAGCGTGGGGGAGCGTCGGCGGGGCGTTGATGTGTGTCGACAAACACTCATACACGGATTGTGTCTTTGCTCTCTTCAGGGGAGGAAGATGAGCAAGTGGCGAGGACGAGGAGGCCGGACTTAAGCCAGCGAGAGAGGAGAGGATGCCGAAGAGGAGACAGTAAAGAAGGTGAGTTACACTTTCCATTACGCTGTTTGTCCCCGGCCGGATCGTTGCGGAGCTGCGGCCGATAGATTCTTCAGGCTCCTGCTACTTTTATTGATCAGTGAACGCCGATCACACCAAGGTTATATGCTGCATAAATACAGATCTGACACAGGCGGGAAGAGATGCCAGCGATTTGACAAAATGTAGTAACATAATTGTATTGGAGTCTGAACCTATGACCTCATGGAGAGCAGCCGGGTCCTGACCTCCTAAACTCCAAAAACATAAACAAATGGTTAAATCTTATAAAATCGTCTCTGTATCGCTGTTAGTTTCCTCTGGAATGGGATCATTATTCCCACCAGCAAGGTCCTGCTTCCAGAAATTCAACTTTGACCTTTTGAACGGAGCCTCCTTTGTGTCGGCCCCGCCCCTTTTTACCTCCCTGACTCCCTTCACGGACGTTTGACGGCGAATCATCAAAGGGTATGAAAATAGGATGGAGGTTTCAGACAGGCTGTCAGGTTTCCCTGCTCGTGTGTGTGTGAGTCAGTGTGTGTGTGTGTGTGTGTGTCAGGGTGAGTGGTGATGGAGCAGATGGCAGCAGTGAGATAAACACTTTTAAAGCTGAGCCGAAATTCTCGACGTTCTCCCGTGAAACAAACACTGCGGGCTCGTCCTTTTCGTCGTCTAGCAGTTTTGGGCGGTGTGTGTTTATGGAGATTAGGCAGTGAGAAAGTGAGCAAGTGTGTGTGTGTGTGTGTGTGTGTGTGTTAAGAGGGGCCCGGATCAGGATGAGGTAACGCTCGGGCCAGTGGGAGGGGAACCAAGGCGCCGGTGTTGGCAGAACAGAGATGACACCTGCGGAAACGGGAGGGAAAGAAGAAGAAGAATTGTGATGAGGGATACAGAGAGAGGAGAAAGGAAAGAGGGGGAAGTGTGAACAGACGAGAGGGAAGGAGGTCTGACGAGTGACTGGACGGCCAGCTGGACATCACATCTGCTACTGACCAAGTGGAAAAGTGCGAGTTACTCACGCTTGAGTCAGATTAACGCCGAGCTCATTTACGGACGAGCGGCGGTCACGGCGGCCGATCCCGTCCAGCAGGTTGGCGTGAGACATCACAAAGCGCCTGCTGGTACCAAACCAGTGTTATGTGTATGTATTCTAATTAAAGTGTTGTTTAAGTTGTCGTCACCAAACCGCCCTCGGCAGGTCGACCCAAACTCTTTAACTCCTCATTAACTTTGATTAAATCCCTTTCCTTTGTCCTACCTGGTTTGACCTTAACTTTAACGTTAACCATCATCCGTGTTATTTACCGTCACGTATGCGGCGCTCCAGATTGTTCTCCTCTGCCTCCCCCGGAGCAAATTATGAAATGGCGAGCTAATTGAACTCGCTCGCCGTGCCGCACATTTCACGCTTGGTTTGTTTTTTTTCCCCGACGAATCGACCGTTTCGCCCTTGAAAGCTTTTTGTTTCTAATTCCTAAAGCTTAGAAATGTGCAGCGGAGGAAAGAAGGATTCACGTTCACGCCCCGCAAACAACACACGCCTCCGTTAAGTCACGTTACAATTATGTCAGTGTAATTAGCGGCGGTGAAACGACACGCGAGAGGCAACAACACAGCGGCCACATTAACAGCAATGAAGTCATTACCAGAAGATTAGAAACAATATTGCTGCTCGTGTGTCTATAAAGATGCAAAATGCTCTTCTTCAAACCCAGCAGAGACACTTACTGACTTTAAAAACGCAAAAGACTTCCAATTACATTCTTATTCACTGGGGAAAGGATGTTGGGGTGTTTTCTGTGCTTGAAAAGTTTGTGAATAAACAGAATATAAAGGGGAAGAAGGAGCGGGGGAGAGGCGGTCTTCCAATAAGACACGCCCCCCGTAGCCGACCTTCGATGGAGCCTTCTGGATGACTTTTCTCTAATCTTGTTGAGACGTTATGGGATCATTGCGGAACATGGCGTGTTCGGGTTTTCATATGCAGACGTATTGATTAGTTTGGCCTCGGGCGCAGGAACGACGCGTCAAAGTGTAAAGTCTTTCTGATTGGTCGGTGAGAATCACTCACACACGCACACAGGCGAGTTAATGAGGCCTTGATCCGATCCCTCGCTGTACTTCCTGCGATTACCGCGGCGACCGGGCATGCCAGCGGTAAAAAATGGCTGCCGGATTTCTGCTGAGGGAAACGCTCTCGTGGTAATCCTTCAATTTAGATACGGCGCCTCAGCCTCCGCTTCAGCCAAACCCTGATTTGGTGACCCGTGAGGAAACGCGCGCGTTCAGACGATTCCATTTTTAGTCGAGGATTTCCGAGCTTTCTCTACATCCCACAGTTTTGATCTGAGGTCAGCCGGGAGGTCGACGCCAACCGCCTGGCACCTGGTTGAGGCACTTTTGTTGAGGCTCGGGTCTGCGTTTGCTGGAAATATGCCTCCGAGCATGTGTGTGTGTGTGTGTGTTAGAGAGAGAGGGGGGATGTATGTGTGCCTTATAGTACGAGTGTGTCACGTTGGATACGCGTCCAGCAGTGCTCATGCGGGAAGACAACCAAACCCCCCCTCCCCCTCCCCCTCCCCCCCTGGGTCGTCATCAGCTGACATGTCCGCAAAGCGACAGGACGCCCACAGAGACGGCGTGCGCTTCCACCCGTACACCCTGTGAACTTTGACCCCCAGGATGAAGCAGGTTGAGCAGAGTGGTGATGTAATGAACTTTTTTTTCCCGGTGTACAAATTAGCACTTTTCCGTTAGCTGCCAGTTTAATAGTTTTCTGAGCTTTGGGGAGTTGTGTTATTATTCTAAGACAGAATCACCGCTCATCGTTTGTCCTTTAGCTTCACTCTCACTTTATTAAAACAATGTTTCATCTTTTCTCAGCCTCAGTTCGGTTTGACACATTGTTACAGCACATTAGCACATTAGCTGAGCGCTGTTAAGGTCACATCCTAAATTATTAACTCTCTCTTGCTCTTTCACTTTCTTTCCCTCTCTCTTTCTTTCTCTCTCTTTCCAGCTCTCTCTCTCTCTCTCTCTCTCTCTCTCTCTCTCTCTCTCTCCCCCTCTCCTTGTCTTTCACGTCTTCTCTCTCAGCTTCTCTCTCCCCCCCTCCCTCTCCCTCCCTCTCTCTCGTCTTCATCACATTAATGCTAATGCTTCCTGACAGTGGCAAGTGACTGTACTGTGTGTACTGTACAAAGCGGGTACACACACACACACACAAACACACACACACTGTGTTTGTACTCGTGTATCTGTGCTGTTGCATAAAACAAACAAAGATTCCGTCGGTGTGATGAATCCCATCGTAGCGTCTGGAGCTTTGATAAACCGCCGCACAGCCATGCAGCTGAATTCGCATGTTTGTTTATAAATCGAGCTCGCTTGTGCAACTGCATGATGGGAAATCCTCTCCCTCTTGCTTCCGTTATCGGCTGCGAATAGAAACGGCACTAGAAAGGAAAAAGTCGTGAGCGTAACATCGGAATTAAGGGGATTAGCAACTTTCCCCACATGTGGGTCGCGGCTGTTTGATGAAACCTCAGCCTGTTATGTAGGACGTATAGAAAAGAGGCACACAAAGGCTCTGACTCACCGCCGGCTGATTTACTTTGCACGCTGCTGCGTCGAGTCGGGATTAGGTGACACAGATTTCACCCAGAAGATCATGAGGTTCATACGGAAACACAAACCAGAGCTTTTGGGCTTTCTGCTAGTTTTGCGCAATCACAGACTCAACTGAAGAGCGGCTACAGTTGACTGCAAATTTCAGCTTTGAATTTGGCTCCCAGGTGTTGGGAATCAATGAACATATTGGCGTAGATTAGTCTGATTATTTGAATGGGAGACTTTGAGCTGATCTCACTGACAGTCTAGAGCCTGGGTCACTAACAGGCGGACCGCGGTCCGGATCCGGACCCAGACGCCATCCCATACGGACCCGGACCTATAGTCAACAAATTATTAAATTATTTTTAATTCTGACGGGGCGCTTCTATTTTCTAGAGGGTCGAAGCCTCTTCCTCAAGTGTCAAACCCCTGCTCCCTTGCTCTCTCCCTCTCTACACTTCACTGCAAAGATCGATTTGTTTGATAAACGGGAGCGTCTGACAATCCGACGCAGAGACAGTGAACAGGATAAGTGTGCACAGATGGATGGAACAGCAACCGGGACGTGAGGGGATCTCATAAACGCGTCCCTGTGATGAAGACGTGAAGCTGGAGGAGCTCCGACTTGTGTTCTGATCCTCCAGCGTTTTGGAGCACATGCACACACACACACCCACAGTCACACACACACACAGTCACACACTCGCACACTATGACGACGACAACTCCTCACAACTGCACATTAGCCGGGGTGAAAACACATCATTTCCCCCCCAGAAAATCCATTTGTTTCCATGGAGATGCCACCCTCCCTCCTCCAATTCTCTTTGCTGCTATTTATGGATGGCTTTATTGAACTTTATTAAAATAGAGGGAGAGAGGGAAGGAAGAGAAGGAGGGCTGTTGCCGTTTCTCATCTGCTGTTTTGGGGGGAAGTTGATGATTTTGAAAGGCTCCGTGTAAAAACCCATACAAGGTTATTATCCTGTTAAAACGCTCCGGTTTGCCTCCTGGGCAATCAAGCAGCATCCATAATGAGTTACCCCTGGTGTGTGTGTGTGTGTGTGTGTGTGTGTGTGTGTGTGTGTGTGTGTGTGTGTGTGTGTGTGTGTGTGTGTGTGTGTGTGTGTGTGTGTGTGTGTGTGTGTGTGTGTGTGTGTGTGTGTGTGTGTGTGTGTGTGTGTGTGTGTGTGTGTGTGTGTGTGTGTGTGTGTGTGTGTGTGCGTGCGTGTGCGCGCCCTTTTGTTGTTTTTTACCTAGTTTGCTTTATCTATAATTGAAAACGGGCAAATTTACTTTGACAAAAATGAGCTTGAACTCAGGAAAGAAAAATGCTGAGTCTCTTTATTTGCGATGGAACACAAACAAAACAATCAAAAATCACCAAATATCAAACAAAAATGACAAAGGGCTTGGGTTTGATTAAGATACCAGCCTCTCCCCTCTGAAATGACTTTTTCAGATCAAATGAACGAGTTGATCCAAAGTGATTTAAAGAGGAGCTGAGGTCTTTATCTTCACTTCCTGTTTGCTGCCCCTGATAGGTTTCGACCTCGAGCCGCGCGGCAGGGATCTCGGCGACATCGTGGCCTTTTGCTGCACGTCGTCCGAGTGAAATGTCACAGCCAATCAGTGGAATCTCTTTCATTTGAAGATGAAGGGATTCCCGAGACGGATTCCGGCTAAAGATGATGATTGGCGGTCGGAACCTTTTGAAATACATTAAAGAAAATCCCTAATGTGAGTCTGTTTGGTAAATGCAGTGAAGTTCTAGGGGAATAAAACGTTTACAAAGCGGCTCATTGGCCTCCACTGCTGTATGTTCATCCCGCCAGCTCGCTGAAGTTCCTCAGACAGGAAGCGGGAGCGTGTGTGACAGCTGTGACAGCCGCGCTTCCTCCAGACTTAATGCTTCCGCTAATTTGTTTACCTTGATCAAATAGTCCCCCGTCACCGGAGGAATTTGTCTCCGGGAAGCGCTTCGGCGGGCACGGCGAGCTATAAGTCAACACGGCGGCTCCATTTGTCAGGCAGGAGTCCTGACAGTCGGCCTAATTAGTTAGGAGGTGACAAAGGAGCTGCCGGAGAGGAAGCGGGGACATCAATCTATCCACCAACAACTGCCTTTTCATAATAAAAAACGATAAAGCGAGGCAGGAATGAGACCGTTAGACACCTAAAACTACACGCGTGTCGAGCGTTAAGTGCTGTTAGTGCGTGGAAGCCTTTTTGTAAATATCTGTTGTCCCTGTCAGGTTGTGCAGCTGTTTGCTAACGCCTTTATTTTCCATCCATTCTTTAAATGTAGTCTGTCTCTAAGCTGTCATTTTATGAAGTTCGTCTTCATTTCTGTCAATTTTTCCGTGTTTGGGATGAAATATACGCCCCATTATGAGAGACGGAATGCCGAAAGCTTTTTATTTCCCTCAATTTCCTATTTTTATATAACTGTATCACGTTGGATGGATGTTTGTGCGTCATATAAACGAGCGTTTCGTACAAAGCAGCAGGCAGGATGTGACGTTTCTCCTAAACAGACGCCAATCCGTCTTTCTAGAGTCGTTTTAACAGCGAGACATTAAAGTCGCTCAGTGTTCAGCCTCTCCTCACGTCGGGGAAAAAGCAACAAAAAAGGCAGAAACGTACAAATTATTCCTGGCAGGCTTTCACGCCGCTGATTGTGTTTAAATCAGTGCGACAATCCGACTCTGAGTGTTCTCACCGCTCTGGTCGTCTGCAGAGGAAAGACAAATCTGGAAAAAATACCTAAGAGTTCTTCTGCATGAGCAAAAAAACCCCTAAAATAAGCATAATTAATATTATCTGACGGTTTGCCTGCCCAATATGAAGCTAAAATAAAGTTAACTTTTGCCGACTCATCACAGTGAAGCATCCAATGTACTTCAGTGTTCTGTGATGGTTCCAGGTGGAATAATGCAATTTCCTGCACTTATTTGCATGTAAATGTGCAGGTGCAGAGCCTGTGTGTGTGTGTGTGTGTGTATATATGCGTGTGTGTGTGTTCACCATTACCTACTTTAGTCACAGGCAGTATACTAGCTACTAGCACTCCACACACTCCCGGGATTAAAGCTACGACTTCACATGACCTGAAAACCTGCAGATAAAATGCTCTGCTCAGCCTCCCTACACACACACACACACACACACACACACACACACACACACACACACACACACACACACACACACACACACACACACACACACACACACACACACACACACACACACACACACACACACATTCCACAGGCCTGATACAATCCCCCGTGGAGAGGAGATTGGGAAGGTTCTCAACCTTTGGATTCGCTGGCCGGAGTGAGAAGCAGAGGAACCTAAAGTCGCTCTGTGAGCCCTGAGCTTCTTTCCAGCCAGCAGCGTTTGATGTCCTTTGCAGGGAACAGAAGCTGCTCTGGTCTCCTCTCCTCACACTCCCGCCGTATCGATTCCATTACCTCGCACAGAGATGCTTTTCACAGTAAGCCGGGAGTTGCTTTGCATTTTCACACCGACGCCGCCACCGCTGCTTATTTGCTGCGGCGAGATTCCAAGCGAGGCGTGCAGCAAATAGAAAATTAAGATTAGATCGTGCCGCCACTGTGAGGCTGCGTCCAGAGAGGGAAAACCTATTCTCCATTTATCTCCACGCGGTGTCGAAGCGGGATTTAGCCGGCCATGCTGATGTGGCACAGATGTGAATGGACATTAACATGCAGAGCTGCGCCGGCGTTATCTGCTGCGCTGTGTTTGCACACCTTGCTGCTCAGGATGTGGTGGGTTTGGATGTAATGAAGCCTGCGTGATTACGGAGGCGGAATGTCAAAGCAGGGAGACGTCCACACTGTGTTGGACGTCTGGAGTGTGTGGAGTGTGTGTCAGAGGAAGCAAGGCAGGCACACGGTGGAGAACATGGGTGGGACATGATCCAGGGAAGAAACCATCACTTTTCTCTGCTCTAATTTGCTGTCATAGAAGAGTGGGCGTGGCTCCTTCGTCACAAAGTGGCTGTACCTCATAAATGAATGAATCGGCTGCAACCAATCATTGTTTAAGTCATAATAGGAGTACTGATGGGCCTTGGTGGAGGTATGAATGAGGTCTGATCGGACAGGAAGTCGCAGAACTGGTTGAAGTCAGTCTGAACACACAGCCGCCTCAGAGCGTCGCCTCATGTCGCCGTCACTTAAACGTGAGGAGATGAACTGAAGCAGCAGATCCTCTTATAGCTTCTGATAACATGTAAATATTGACTTTACACTTTACAAGGGAGCCCAGGTGGAATTCTGCTTGGATGTGCAGCCTGTCAGATCCACTGTGTGACTCTGTGTGTGTGTGTGTGTGTGTGTGTGTGTGTGTGTGTGTGTGTGTGTGTGTGTGTGTGTGTGTGTGTGTGTGTGTGTGTGTGTGTGTGTGTGTGTGTGTGTTCTAACTTCAGCTCTGCAGCGTCGCAGACAGCTGTCCCGCCACAGATCACCACCAGGGCCTTTTTGTTTGTTAATGTAGGTCGCGTTCTGTTTCCTCGCCCGGCTGACAGAAGGGATCTCTGCCCTGCCGCCATGAATACCTTCAGCCCTGGATGCGCTCCACGTTTTAAATGCCCGGATGCAGTGTGTGTCGATGTGTGTGTGTGTGTGTCAGTGTGTGTACAAATGCGTCTGGGCCAGTTTGCGTGTAGGACAGTGTATTGCAGATGGCAGTTTGGGGTTCTGGCTCTATAAATAGAGGAGTAACACGTCGTAAACAAGCTTAATCCTGCGGCTTTGTGCAGACGTGGAAATTGCATTAACAATTTCTCCAATTCCCAACGACCCTGACTCTCTGTATCTGCACATACATCTGCTCCTCATGCACAGATTGGACATATTTCATACCTCTGTCTCCCTTCTCTCCCTCTGTGCCGTCCTCCTCCTCCTCTGTCTCTCCTCTTTGTTTACCCCGGTGCCCTTCTGTGGTGCATTATAAATCGCAGTAATGAATTCCCCGCGCTTGACTCTGCCACATGGCTGTCACGGCGCTGCGGCGGCGGCGTGCGTTTATCTCTTATTATGGTCTCGTTAGCCTCACCTCCAGTCACTTGGAAGCAGGCGGCGGCTCTATACGGGGCTCTGATGGCCGCCGCTGGGAAAGGTCACTTATTGCATGAAGGGTTGACCAGACAAGACCATTAGTCTGTGTTTGTGTGAGGAGGATCTACATCTGCAGTCAATGTGCTGAGCGAGCGCCACGCTGCCTTCGTTCTGTAAAACCATCATGTAAACAAACCACAGTGGACAGTTTGGTGAAATCAGCTGAGGGGATTTTATGCGATGATGTCGTTTGATTTGTGCTTTATCTCCATTTCAAATACCCTTCTAACAAACATAACACACTTTTGAGTTAGAAATAGATCTGAACTCTTCTTGATACTCTCCTTCCTTTGTGCCTCTGTGTATCAGAGAACCTCTGTCTTATTTCCAGGGCTTCAAACCGACGGAGACGTAGGGGGAAAGGGAAGCTTTAGTGAAGATCTGGCAGTCGGCCGCTGCATGCCAAGCAGATGCTATATTTAGAGAACCTTGTTTGGTGTTTTTGAAGGGCAAAATTGAAAATGTTTGATGGAGATGAACGGGCCCGACTCCTGTCAGCATCAGGAAGTTCTCCCATCTGTGCCTTTGTGCCAAAAGAGTTGTTCTAATTAAAGCAGATGAAACGTTTCACTGCACTCTGACAGAATGCAGATATGAGGTATTTATAACTCTTTTCCCTCTCTCTCTCTCTCTCTCTCTCTCCCTCTCTTTTGTTTCGTTTGTTTGTCTCTTCCTCTTCCTCGCGGCTCTACCTTTCTGCTCACTTCAGGGCCTGTGCAGACTTCCTTTGGATGTGCTCGTCAACCCGGCTGCCATGACGATGAAAGGCCTCTCGAGCAGCCGCAGTCACCACCAGGCGGTGACCTGCGACCCCTCCTACGACTGCATGACGCTGGGCCACACCGATCGCCGGTCCTACTACCTGAACCACGGGGAGCCTCACCCGGCCGAGCACCCCTGCTACACCCAGCGCAACTCCTTCCAGTCCGAGTGCGGCGGCGGCGGCGGCGGCGGCGGCTACCCCGACCTGGCCAGCTGCACCTTCCCTCGCAGACACTACAGCTCTCACCACGAGCTGAAGGATGAGTGCGGCGCCCTGGTGCCGTACACCGGCGGCCAGATGCTGAGCGGCAAAGGAAACGGAGCAGGTGGCTGCAGCGGAGGAAATAATAACCGCGTCCCATCCAACCTGCTGGAGCAGTTTGACCGCCAGGCGCCAGTGCGGCGTGAAGGCTACCACACGCTGCAGTACAAGCGCACGGCGGTGGAGCACCAGCGCAGCGATAGCCCGGGCCGCATCCGCCACCTCGTTCACTCGGTGCAGAAGCTTTTCGCCAAGTCGCACTCCCTCGAGGGGCCGTCAGGTTCTGGCGGAGGGGCGAACGGGAAGATGAACGGCGGCAAAGCCAGCCCAGACGACCCGCCCTCCTCCTCCGGCACCCTGAAGCACAGCAAGCGCAGCAAGAGCAAAGACCGATCAAAGTCCGAGCCCAAGATGCAATCCGCCATCTCGGGGTACTGGAGTTCCGATGACATGCTGGACCGGGAAATGTGCCTCTACCACCATCACCACGGCAGCACCGGCAGAGCCCCGCCCTCCGGGGTCATGACCATGGGGCGCCACCCGGAAAAATCCCAGTCTCAGTACTTCATGGAGTCGTACAACACCATCAGCGCCCACACGCTCAAGACCTCGCGCAGCAACAACGACGTGAAGTGCTCCACGTGCACGGGGAGCGGCGGCGGTCCCATGCTGCCTCTCGCAGCGCTGGACGGCCAGGTGCAGCTGAAGAAGAGCTCGTGGTCTTCAACTCTGACGGTGAGCAGGGCGAGAGAGGTCTACCAGAAGGCCTCGGTCAACCTAGATAAAGCTCTAGTGAAAGCCGAGCAGGGACGCACCTGCCACTTCCTACAGGTAGGACTGTTACAGCAGCGCCGCCTCTGGCATGTCCTGACTCATGCATCCTCTGGTCCCTGTCACGCCGCCATGCTTGTTTGCATGCATGTACGTACTCTATGTGTGTGTGTGTGCGTGTGTGTGGAGTGGGATGTACAGTAGGCTGCCTGCTCGTAGATTGGAGTTGATTGCAGTGGCATGAGACTTCATCCTGTCCCGTCTTTGTACTCGTGTCCGTCCATGCCAGCCTCCACACATGACCGCCGTGTTTGTTGATGCTGTCACTGCATGTAGGGGAACGTGTGACCAGTTGAAAGAGTTCATTTACAGTCTGTGTGTTTCCCCATTAATCAATCAAAAGATAATGACACATGTCAGAGCCCTAGGTGGTGAATTGATTAGTTTGTCAGTCAAAACACCAAAACAATTCAATGTTCAATGATGAGAGGCTGTCCATGCTGTAAGAGTCATCAATACCTGAAATAGTATTGAGATGTGATGGATTTGTGGTTTATGCTTCATTACATCCTGAGAAAAATATCCTACCGATACACAAACAATACCGCCGTTCACCACAAGGGGAGCCGCCACCTCATGTGTCAATCACTTCTCGGGGTCTCCGGTGGATCGAGTACAAACCGAGCCGCCTTTGATCTCCGGAAAACTCACCCAGTCGGTTTCTGAAGAGAGAAACGGAGAAATGAGGCACAAGAGAGCGACGGCATGGAGGCGAGAAGAGCCAAGCTAGAGAATGAAAGCAGAGAATGAAAGCCTGCGCACACAAAAGCCGGGGAGAGGAAGTCCTGCGTGGCGCTGCATTTTAAAGCGGATCTCCTACCTCACATCAAATGAGGGATGTTGTCGCCCGCCGTTGCTTTAACGGCGACTTTTCTCACACGGAAGGAAAGAGGACAACAGACCTGACAAGTTAGTCTGCGGTCGCCTGCTGAATCCTTAAAGCCCCAGAAAGTTCACTCGCTGTTTGTTTCCCTTACTGCGACGGGAGTCGATATTCCCCTCACACACACACAAACACATTTTTAAATATTCAAACTCACACACACATTAAATGAGGTAATAGGATACATCTATCAACTTAACCATAGCACCTTCTCGCTTTCCTTCCCTAATGACTCTAAACTCAACATCCTCCTCATCGCCCGCACTTCCTTTCCTTTCTCGCAAACGGCGTCTCCGCTCGGTCGCCCCTGACATCGGGGTTAGTCGTCTCCCAGCGACCGGTCTGTAGAATGATTCTCACACACTTTTTTCTCCTCTCTCTCTCTCTCTCTCTCTCTCTCTCTCTCTCTCTCTCTTGCTCTCTGTATCTCGTTTCTTTCAATTCAGAGCCTGACAGCCTCTCTCATTGGGACCACAACCAACAAAAGTTCCTTTGTTTTCCTCTCCGTCTCTCTCTCTCTGCCCAATACCTCTGCTCTCTTTTATTCCTGCGTTCATTAGTGTGTGTGAGTGTGTGAAAAGTCAGAGGAGCAGACGGGGCAGCAACGTTTTGTCAAAACAGTTAATGACCTGTGTTTGATATGCTGCATGCATCACAGCACAGACAAATGAAGGCTCGTTACGCCTGCAGGTCCACGGTACGATCGCTGCCTCGCTCTGTTACGATTGGTTGATGATGTGTTTCTATACTGCGACACACTGGGATGTCAGAGGTCTGTGTTCCGCCCCCCCTTACCTGGTCTGCCCTCTGACCCCCCCTCAGGTGCCTCAGGACGACTGGAGCGGCTTCTCTCCTCTGGGGAAGGACGACGAGATCCCGTGCCGGCGGATGCGCAGCGGCAGCTACATCAAGGCCATGGCGGACGACGACAGCGGCGGCGACTCGGACGGCAGCCCCAAGCCGTCGCCCAAAGTGCAGGCGCGGCGGGCGAGCTACCTGAAGGCCACGCAGCCGTCCCTCACGGAGATGACCACGCTCAAGTGAGTGTGTGTGTGTGTGTATGACATGCAGCTTATTGCCAATGGAGCACTGTAGGTTGTGTGAAACTGATGGAGGTCAGAGTTAGAAATGAAATGAAAGGTAGAGTTCCTTTGGTCCCCGTTAATCGCCGACCACGCCACGCTCACTTCCTGTCCCAGGTGATGACAGCAGATGCCACTACAGATGAAGAACAACATATCCACCAATATGAGAAGCTAACAAGCTCAGTCAAAAGCACATTCTTCCCTCTATTTCGCAAATATTCTTCTTCTTCTTTAAAGATCTGAGGTTAAGAAACTCTTGACACGTAAGTGAATGTGGAGTGTGTGTGTGAAAGCGTGTTGCAAAAAGGCACTTTTGGCAGAAGTGTGTTTGTTCACAGCGTGAGCTCATCAAGTATTTAGCAGCATTAGAGCAGCGTTTTGAATCACATCAGCTTCACCACATCTCTTCCCTCGGCTAGCAAAGCTAAGCAGACGTTAGAGCTCAACAGGAAGACGGTGGGGCCGAGCGTTCCCGTTGGGCGCCATCATCGCTCTGATACAGGATTCTAAACTCTGCCGGTTCTGACGAAGAGGTCAAACGCTCGCTGTTTTCAGGTCCGGCCGGGTTCAGAACTTCCGATTCAGACTCTTAAACATGACTGATCACTTTGCGTTCTCATTACATCTCACTTGTTGTGTTGAGTAGAGGATCTGACAGATTCACTTTTATCCAATATATTCTCTTTCCATTTTAGTGACTGAACGTAACGGCTCATCTAACTGATGCTGTGTGTCTGAACGGGGACTCAAGCCATTTGACAGCATGCAGACAGATCACATGGATAAATAATCCCCTCGCACACACATACACACACACACACACACAGCTATTCTCACTTGTTTATTCTGCAACTACAGCATCAAACTTGAGGCGCCTTCAGACAAGCTGTCCATACTCAACTGGTTTAAATCCAACATGTGTCCCCAAATGTGCTCAGGGCAGACACACACACACATACACACACACACACACACACACACACACACTTACACACACAGATAGATGGACATTAAAACTGCACCACAGGGCTTGTGAGTGATTAGCTCTGTAATATAGAGAGATGAGCAGAACGCTGGCATCTGTAATCCCTGGATGCTCGGTCGTTGTTGCTGTTTACACACACACACACACACACACACACACACACACACACACACACACCCTTATGTAAGAACAAATGACGCAGCTTGGGGCCCCAGTAATGACTTGGATTTGGCCTGGGGAGCACCATCATCATCTGATGGAGCCCGACGCAACAAAGCAGAGCCGCAGTGCTGCGCGGCTGAGATAGAGCAGCAGCAGCAGCAGCGAGCGGCTCCGGCAGCTGACGTGCAGCTCTCCCCGCTGCGCGTTTGGGAGCTGGCACAAGTCTGCGTTTACACTCTGCAGCGATTAAATAATCAGCTTTGTTGTTCCATATGTTTTCAGAGCTCATTTCGCCACCATTGTGTCCTCGCCTGGTGAAGAATCGCTCCTGACAAGATGTGGGGATTTGTTTACACGCCGCCAATGTGAACCTGACTCCTTCTTAAACGCACGTTGAGATTAAGAAGCGTCTTTAAACGGCGGAGCTATTCCTGCCAAACACAAACAGGCTCGGGGGAGGGGTGAAATGACTTCCTTTCTTGTTTCCTTCCCTTCGCCAACAGTCACATCACCATTTGCTTGCCAATACTTATTTCTGACCCAGATTAATTTGTTTATGTCTCACGAAAACAGACTTTCTTATCAAAGGTTTGCAGTAATCACTTCTCCATTCCCCCCCCCCTGCACACACACACACACACACACACACACACACGCACGAGTCACTCCCAGGGAAACTGCAGCCTGAGAAGTTGGCAAATAGGAAAGAGGAGACGGAGGAAGATGGTGGAGAACAAAAACATCTTGATTTCGGGTGACACAAACATCCGGTGAGGTAGAATCAGCAGGCAGCTTGGACGGGTTCATTAATGTCACTTGTTCGGCTGAGGCTGAGTGGCACCTTGGGAAATGCTGACCTCACCCCCCCCTCCCCTCTCCCCTGCACCTTTGGGTGGCGCTGATTACCGGCCAGCTCTGCCATTCGACTTGGCACAATAGACGCCATTCTTCTCCTAATCAGGCTCATGAGGGCAAAATCCAGATATCGGAGAGGAAGACGATGGAGAAGGTGCGGCAGGATCTTCGGCACGTCGCCCACAATCACAGACCCCCAGGCGGCTGATTCTTCTTCTTCTTCTTTTTCCGCTCGAATGATTGTATGTCGGGATTTCTGACGTGGAGCGACCCACCCGAGTGTGTATAATCAGTGTGTGTCTGGAGGATTTGTCCAAGGCAGGGTGAGGGATTTTGGAAAAATGACCAAAACTCATATTTGACTTCTGAGGCCAAACGGCGGCTTAAAAAGTTCTCAAATATGCAGTAAGCTCCCGACGAAAGGACGCGACAAGGACGGAGCGTGTCGACGGAAATCGCCCGTTAATGGAGAGGAGCGGAGGAGCTGAGTCAGCGTTGACATTTGGCAGCGTGGTGATGCTCTTTCTGTCGTGACTCGTCTCCGCGACCAACATTAACCCCCCAACCCCCCAACATCACAAATCTCCATCCGTCCTGACATTTTGCTCTGCGCTCCAGCGTCTCAAATGCAAACCTGCTGCTTTATTATCATTCAGAATCGAATTGCTTCGTCCTTTCTCCAGGTCAAACTCATCGCTTCGGACCGGTTGGCGTTTTGCAATGATGACAAATTGATTTGTGTAGAAGTTAAGATTGAACACGATGTCTTCACCTGCCATCTTCACGCTCGCTGTCGACGCCCCGCCGGCCTCCATCGCTTCCCATTCTTCCATCCAGGAATGAGTAATCCATGTTCCTGTGCTCTATTTTGAGGAGGGCATGCATAATTAAAGCAGGCTGGACCTAGAGGCAGAGTCAAACAAGTGTGTGTGTGTCTCTCTCTCTCTCTCTCTCTCTCTCTCTCTCTCTCTCTCTCTCTCTCTCTCTCTCTCTCTACATACTGTATATGTGTGTGTCGTGCATACACAGTGAGTGAAATAAAGGGATTATTGGGCGGATCGGCATGTAAACTTTCTGTTTTTCTGCCATTCCTTCCCGTTAAATCACGTTTGTAGGCCGCAGAGTTCATCGAAGAACAAACCGAGTCAGCTTTATGGTTTTCATTCCCCCTGATTAATGAATCGTGAAGCTGCACCTTACGCAAACATACACACACATACAGGCGGGCGGGTGTGAACAAGCCCAACGACAACGGCGGCGATGGCGTCCCACCTGCTCGCTTGGAGGCAGGTGAGGGTCTAATCAGGCTTCTTGTTCAGAGTGTGTGTGTGTGTGTGTGTGTGTGTGTGTTAGAGCGTGTCAGCATTTGTACGTGTCTCGTACGTGGCCGGTGTTTTACGCCGTTAAAGTGCTTACAAGGTGCTTCAAGGACAGACGGCTGAACTCCTGTGAGTGTTCCTCAATAGAACAGTGCTGGTTGATTAGATAAGGGCGTCGCCTGAAGCAACTGTGGATTGATCTGTATCTTTTGGGTTTATACACTCTGCCAAGTACTTTGCAATTACCCTCTCGCTCTCTCTCTCTCTCTCTCTCTCTCTCTCTCTCTCTCTCTCTCTCTCTATCACTTTATCACTCCCTCCGTTCCACTTCCTTTGTTTAAGCTTCACTTTGACCCTTTTGTTTTCTCCCCGCTTTATCTCCCGCTCCGTTTCTCGCCTTTTCTTCTTCTCTGATTCTCTTTTCTTTGTGTATTTCCCCGCCGGCAGGATTTCCACGGAGCACTCGCCCAAACTGCAGATCCGGAGTCACAGCTACCTGCGGGCGGTGAGTGAAGTTTCCATCAATAGGAGTCTGGACAGCTTGGACCCTGCAGGGCTGCTGGCCTCGCCCAAATTCCGCTCGCGAAACGAGAGCTACATGAGAGCCATGAGCACCATCAGTCAGGTCAGTGGCACCCAGGGGCCCGCGTCGGCCCCCGTCGGCCCCCCAGGTCACCCTGCCACCCCGCTGCTCCGTCCCCATGCGGCTGTGCAGGGGGGAGGAAACCCCTTAATAAAGACGCCAACACGGCAAAGTATGAACAGCGTGACATCTCCCAATTAGTGTGAATGTGTTTGGTGCTGTTCTGATAATTACACTCACATTCATACGGGCTAATTAACCCGGGAGCTCACACAGACGCCATCGCCCCCATTCTGCTGTAATCCACTTCTCTTACTTCTGTATATTTAGTGAGGAAAAGGCCCAAAAAACTCCACTCTTCAGTTTGACATCTGCTGCATTAGTGACAGAAACAAGCAGGCGGGTGTAAAAAATAATTAAAAAGCGGATTGATGCCAACTGATGACGGCTTCTCCTCTGATTTGGCCGCAATCATTGAAACTATTGGATAAATAAATGGCCAAGAAACTGGAAACAGTGACAGGAGCTGCAGCCGCAGGAAGTCTGTTTGTTATTGTGAACGCAGGCTTAAAATAACTCAGTAATCATCTTGGATCCGGAGCACAGCTTCATATTCCACCTTATTATTATTGTTATTGTTATTGTTATTATTATTAGTGACAGGAGAGCTCGGCTCACCTTTTTTGCCTGTAGCCCATGAGCAAAACACCTTGCCTCAGAGGCTGAAGGACCCTGGAGACGCACATGGAGCAGATGAGACAAACACTGGAACTGTAATGTGCCACAGTAAGAGGCTCTCTCTCTCTCTCTCTCTCTCTCTCTCTCTCTCTCTCTCTCTCTCTCTCTCTCTCTCTCTCTCTCTCTCTCTCTCTCTCTCTCTCTCTCTCTCTCTCTCTCTCTCTCTCTCTCTCTCTCTCTCTCTCTCTCTCTCTCTCTCTCTCTCTCTCTCTCTCTCTCTCTCTCTCTCTCTCTCTCTCTCTCTCTCTCTCTCTCTCTCTCTCTCTCTCGCGTGTATATATAGATATACAATAAGCCGAAGCGTCACATCATTGGATTGAATCGAGGCTCATGAACCTTTCTGACTCCAAGCTCTCCTCAGCCACCTTACCCCGACCCTCACGCTCTGACCTCCTCTCCCCGGGGCCGCATCCCATTCCAAACATTTGGCTCCCTGCATGTTGAATGTGGACCTTTTGCCAGTTAAATCAAGATTCATCAAGAGCACTTTTTTGGAATAGAATGAAGTCTCGTGTTATCTTCCCACACACACACACACACACACACCCACCACCAATCTCCTCACAATACAAGTCTGTCAAACTGCTTCTTCTTCTTCTTCTACACTTTGTGCCTGCTTTGAAGCCTGCTTGGTTCGTTTCCCCTGAAACCTCAAACTCCACTTTGTTGATGACGTAGAATCTAGATCTTAGTTTGATTCCGATCCGATTTCCTCATAGTCGCCTCCTCATTCTCACCGCACTGATAGATCTCCACTCTGGGACTTAAACCCTGCAGTGCTTCCTCCCCTCTGCACTCCTTTGCTGTTGTGTTTCCTTGACACATCGCTGTTCTGCCCCCTTCATTGTGTTCCTTTATTAAAGCTACACCAGAATTACTATACAGATGATTTGTGGGTCCAAATATAGTTGAGCTCCATAGTTTCCTTTGTTGTGCAGCTCCAGTTTGTGATTTAAGTCTGCATACTTCATATAAAACGTTGGCCTGGTGAAGCTTTAATCAGTAGAATAGCTTTGTAACATTAAATCTAGCAGCACTAAGTCATAGAGTGCCGGTGTTTGCTTCTCTGCTCCTCTAATATATTGTCCATTTTTCTTCGCCGGGCACTGCTCTGGTGTGTGCCTGCGCATTTCTATTTCTTCTCTCTGCACCGGTGTGTGTGTGTGTGCGTGTTTGTGTGTGTGTGGCGGCCCTCATAGGTGAGCGAGGTGGAGGTTAACGGGCAGATCGAGGCGGTGTGCGAGTCGGTCTTCAGCGAGATGGAGTCGCAGGCGGTGGACGCTCTGGACCTGCCCGTGGCCGGCTGCTTCCGCATGCGGAGCCACAGCTACGTGCGCGCCATCGAGAAGGGCTGCTCGCAGGAGGAGGAGGAAGCCGGCGGCGTCGGCGGTTGCGGCATCATGCTTGGCGGCAGGCGGGCCATCTCGCCGCCGCGCACCACCACCACCGTCAGAACCATCCAGAGCAGCACAGGTCAGTGCAAACACACTCACACAGACTCACACAGACACACACAGAAGCGCTTGTGAACATGTGTGTACATACATAATCCATGGCTCATTATAAATTCATACACATGCATAGAAATCATGTATAATAGATGTGCGGCATGTTTAAGTTATACATTATATAAGATGTGTCCAGTGTCGACACAGTGTTACACACACATTCATATTAGTTACTGTAAAGGGGCGGTTAGAGAGAGAGAGAGAGATCTTGCGTAGTCAGGGAGTGTGTTTCCCTGTCGCTGTCTCTCTTCATCTTCATCTTCATCTCCCTCCTTCCTCTTGTCTCTTTCTCTCTCTTTCGCCGTCACGTTCGGTTCTGTAACAGTTTTAAGTGAGTCGGTGTGTGTTGGTGTGTGTTCCTCTGAGCGTTGGATGAAAGTAATTAAAGCGTTGCATTGAGTTCGGGAGGTTCTGTGGTTTCGCCGTCCTCACACACTCGACACAGCACGTCGATTATTAGATGTTTACTCTGCGTCTGGTCCTTCTTCAGGAGGAGGAGGAGGAGGAGCTGATAAAGACGTGCAGCTCACTTGGCATTCGAGTCCAATCCTCCCCTCTTCTTCACTTCTGTTGTGATTCTGTGTGTTTGTAGAGGAGGAAGTCGCCTCAGTTTGCTGACTCAGGAGCTGTTTCACTTTGCAAAGACGGGGGCATAAAGCAGCTGCCTTGTAATCGGCCTGACCCACTTTCCCTCCTCAGACCCCCCCTGTATGAGAAACTCACAGCACTTTCCTCCCTAAAGCGGGTCGCTGAACCTTCTCCCCAGCTCGTCCCGTTCACCTTCTGGTCTCCCGTTCTCTGCCTCACCATCTTCTTCTGCGTCCTTGTGTTTAATTATAACAATTAAATAACGCAGCTTTTTCCCCAAACCCAGCCAGCGAGGTTACAGCCGGCTAATTAAAGCCATTTAAAGTGAATCGTAGGAATAGCAAAAGGAGTTCCATCAGTGTAAAGAAGCCTGCTTTCACTCCGGGCCAACATTTATTTCACGCCATTTAGTATTTAGCTTCCTCTGAAGTTCTCCAAGGCCACCATTTCCTCCTCCACAGCTGATATAAAGACGGGTCAAACGTGAATTATTAACTCCTGAAGGATAGCCGAGGCTTAAAAAAACAACAATTTGCCGTTTTTGTTTGTTGTTTACAGGATTTTTATGGGACAAATAAAACACAACATTCAATGACAACTCAAATATTAAATATGAGGGAAAGACTCCAGAGGGTTTAAGGGAATCAGTCAAAGTGTGAAGTTCTCTCTCTCACACACACACACACACACACGCACACACGCACGCACGCACACACGCACGCACGCACGCACGCACGCACGCACGCACGCACGCACGCACGCACGCACGCACGCACGCACGCACGCACGAGCACGCTGCAGTGTAAAGACCGAGGGGCCGAGCTTTGATTGTTCCATTGTGTGGCCGTGGTTATTGATCTATAAAAGGAGATTGATAAGATCAGCAGGGGGACATTCGGAGCTCGTTCCCCCCCGAGAAAGGGCGAGATAATGAAGACCATCTATCAGGTGAAGAGTGTGAGGAGCCAGATCACCGACTCAGAGCAGACAGCTGCACTGCTGCTACCAGTAATAAAAGCTCTCTCTCTCCCTCTCTACCGCTCCTTCTCTCTCTCTCTCTATCGCTCCTTCTCTCTCTCTATCCCTCTCTCTCTCTCTTCCCCTCTCTGTCATTCTCTCGCTCTCTCCATCAGCTGTCTGTGCAGATAAAACTTTCTTGTTCAGCAGCAATAATGTAAAGATAACAAAGTGCCTGAGGGTGACAGAGCTGTGTGTGTGCTTGTGCGCGTTTCTGTGTGTGTGTCGGAGCCTCTGTGTGTGTGTGTGTGTGTGTGTGTGTGTGTGTGTGTGTGTGTGTGTGTGTGTGTGTGTGTGTGCAGCAGTATCGCCTCACAGCTGTTGGCAATTTAATGAACATCCATTTCTGGCACCTGAGTTGCTGGCATGATGAATGGCGGCGGTGGCGGTCAGAGATATTAGTCTGCTGTGTGGTCAGCGGCGATCCGACATCACGCCGTCGTATCCAGTCGAGGGCTCTACTCTCCGCGTGATTGGCTGTAGTTCCCTCTGACATCTGACCTCATTCCCTCTGCCGGCCTTATTATATCCGGGATTCAGCTGCGATAGAAGCTCGAGAGGGAGATGGAGATGGCGTGGGGGAGCGAGGAGTTGCGGTGGAGAGGTTTACATGGTTGTTACTAATCGCGGGGGAATGCTTTAGATTACTGTCATAGTCGCACCGCCGAGCAATTCATCACCTCCTCTAGATCTTCGCCGCTGAGTCGTCAATCACTGCAATTAATTAGCTCCTTCTCCTTCTTCTTCTCTACCTGGGGAGAGACGCACAGACGGAGGGAAGTCTGGAACGAGAGGGAAAGAAAAAAGTTATTACATTATTTTTCCCCCACACCTTGTCGCTCTCCATTTGTTTCCTGTTATTCGCCTCTCAGAGGAGTGGGACAGACACACACACACACAACTCTAATATACAAGTTTGCACAGAGATATTACTCCTAACTTTCAAGTTTGGAGCCAATCTGATACAATTTGTCTAAAGTCTGAGTGGTTGTCTATGGCATCAAGTTTAAAAGAGATGCTATAACAATGAAACTATTATCTAGATCTGCCTCAGAGTTGAATAAAATGTTCCTTGACCTTGATTTTAGAAAAAAAAACCTCACGACTCCAACAACTGTTCTGCTGTACTGCAACACACACACGCACACCAGACACACACAGGCAAAAACAGAACGTCCTTGGTGGAGATGATATCGTGACATCTCACCAGGTATTCATACAGTATGTATCTGTTAGACACTCGCATGCACACACACTTAACACCCACACCCACACACCCACACACTCACACACACATTTGTAGATTTCGCAGGAAAGCTGCAGGGAGGCCAAAGTGAGAAATGAAGACGGTGTTGTGGTGAATATTGCACCAACACCTCTGAAGAATGGTCTCAGCAGCGATTCCAGGAAAAAGATTCTGAGCTTATGCTTTCTGCTCCCATTTGTCTGCAGGCAAGCCGCCAAAATTTCTCACACACACACACACACACAGAAGAAAGCGATCAGCATCCACTCACGCCTCGCTTCCCGGTTCGCCCATTATTATTGATGATCTTTTTAATCCCGGGGAAGGAGAGTGAAGTAAGCGGCCGTTCCTTTGATCTCCTTCTCTTTGAACATCAAGTGGGCTGTGGCTGTTACTGCCCACCTCCCTGCCACACACACACACACACACACACACACACACACACACAGGCACCTCTGTCAGACACGTCGTCACAGACTTCCTCTCTCCCGCCCTTGGATTTCGCTTTTAACAAAATCTGGAGCGGGTCCTCTTTTGGAAAGCTCGGGGAAAATCCTCAGCAATCGCTTAATGTGAGGATTTTGCTCCTCTAAGCCGTTCGGCTCCTCCGCCCTCACGTCATCTCCAGTTAACATATTCGTCACCTCGTCACGCCGCTCTGTCTCTCTCATTTCTTGGCCTCGTCGCAACTGCAGTCCAGTGTGAGGAGGAAGCAACCTGTTGTCTCGCCGACCAGGAGATTTGACCTTAAATTAGAAAGAGCACGGCACATCTCAAATCTGGGCAACGCGCCACGCTTTCTCTCCCTTTTTTCTGCTCGCAGCCCTGCTGTCAATTACCCAGACTCATTTTCCCAGCATCTATATTTCAAAGGTGCCGAGGGGATCGGCTGCGCACAGTTTCCTTCACTCCCCCGGCTCCAGTAATAAGCTGCAGAACAATGTTTAATTTAATGGTTGTGAGTTTCCCGCGGCCCAGTGAAGAGGCGCGTTGCACTCAATAAAGCATGACTTAAGTAAGTGTTGGAGGCAAGCTGATGGCGGTGTAGCAACGCCACCTCGGGTTTTTTTTTTTATATGGCCAGCAGTCTCTGGGCGCTTTTCGTCTTCACTGTGCTGTTTGGAGAATTCACTCGAATCTGAAAAGTCTGAAAAGAACAAAAGAAGAAAGAGCTGGATGAGTTTTGAGCAAGAAAGATGTGAAAAGTGGTGCCTGGGTAATGAATGAAGAGTTCATTTGTAAAAAGGGATAAGTTGGTTGGTTTTAATTGTTTAACCTCACGAGTTCATCTCACATGTCAGTCTCATTTCATCACAGGCATAATGTGGAGCACTGAACCCTGTGTGAGCTGCTGTGTGTGTGTTTGTGTGTTCAAATGATTCAAGAGTGAATCAAAACCTGTGCAACACTGCCCCCAGTGGTGGTTTCCTAGCACCGCATCCAACTTTTGCCTCCTTTTCTGCAGCGGTTGTGTAAGTGTAAGTGTGTGGATGAAAAGTAGCAGACAGCTTGACCCACTTAATGACAATAACTATCATGAGTGGCATCTTTACAAGGTCGTTGCTCTGAGAGAATAAATAGCTTTGATTCTCTCAGTATTCTACATGTAAGAGGGAGGGAAATGTTGAATGGAGATCAGGCACTAACACACACTTCCACCAGCCCAGGCAGATTTGGGAAAAGAGGTCTGAGTTTTGTCTTCCAGGGCCACCGTGTGTGTGTGTGTGTGTGTGTGTGTGTGTGTGTGTGTGGTTATGGTTATGGATTAAGTGTTCCTCTCTGCTTGGAGTGGCTCCTTAGGTGAGAGGCCCCCCATGGCAGCAGTATATAATGACTTATTGGTCCTGCTGACACTGACCTGAGTGTGTTTCTCTCCGCTTGGACTGTGGGCTCGGCCATCTGTAGCCTGCTGTGTGTGTGGGTGTGTAGAGACTGATCAGTGCAGCGCAAGGTCAGGGCTGAAGGTAAACACAGGTCCATTTATACTAAAAGGCCTGCACACTGACTGAAGTTAGTGGTGTGTAGTCATTCCATGCATGAGTAACAAGTGAACTGTGCTGACTGATCACCAACCACCATTATAAACAAATACCTATGATCACATCAGATTAATACATGTTTCACTTATGTTAGGAGCAATTAATCATACAGCAGTTTGAAGGTTTATTCCATAATGATTTGTAGGTTAAGTGGAGTTTGTTGTGTTTCTGCTGCAGTAGATTCATACAGTTTGGGTGTGAGACTGCACTTCCCCCTGTTTACCACAAGGTGGCAGTCATGGGACGTCTTCTGTGCAGCTGAATATTTAATAGTTTCAAACTCGGTTAATGCATCACTCAGGCTCAACTTTTATGCGATTCATATTGCAACATCAATGAATTATGAGTATATATTATATGAGCACATTCACACACACATCCGCAGTACTTTATAAAAGAATAAATGCAAGTGAAAATACTAATGTAATGTATTGTGTGAATATTAAACGATATTGTATAGAATGGAACAGGTTATAATATCAATATAAACATCTGACATAGACAAAATAATGAAGGAACGTATTGGCTTTCATAATAACACTGTATAATGTAATATGATTATACAAAAACATGGATTTTGAAAGAGATACAGCATCAATAACAAAGCTAAACAACACCACAGTAGGAAAGTTACAGGGACGGGACAGCAAAGTTTTTAGGGTTTGTGTGGATGAGATTGTCCCACCCAGTGCAGAATGAGTCAGGATGTGTGTGTGTGTGTGTGTGAGTGTGTTGGAGAGTCGAAGAGAGAGAGAGTGAGAGTTGGGGGGGCTGAGGCGCGGCGTCTACATCCTGACATAAGATCCAGTATCATCGGACTGAGAGAGTGAAAGAGAGAGAGAGAGGACTCCTGCTGTCATCACGCTCCACAGACTCACACACGCCGTTAATGACGCTGTCGCAGGGTTTGTACAGCGTTCTGTTCAGCATGTGCGACTTCTGGATTCGCCTCCGTGAGTACAAGCCGCTGTTGTGTGTTCGTGTTGTTTGTGTCCGAGCAGAGTGAGCCGAGCCAAGATGCGCACCGCCAGTCAGGAAGTGTGGCGCTGTAGCCTTCAAAATAAAAGCGGATTTGTCAAAGAACGCGCTTAGCTGACAAATAATGTGTCACAGTGCGAAAAAGTGACGCTGCATTACATCATAATTAGCGAGGGAAGTATGTAATTGCAAAACGTCCTGGGTTATGACGCTTGTATCGCTGGGAGTAAAGATTTGATTGTGTATATGGTGTTTTGAGCTGCGCGGTGGGACTTCCTTTATCTGCTGTCAAGAAAACACACCCTTCAAATACTTTTTTTTATCACAATTTTCCGCTTTTTTACTGCATATTTCTGACGGTTCAAAATCAGTTGCGGCTCGTTTTATTTTTGAGACTTTAACTTTGATAGCACTGACCGGATATTGCGGTTTCACTGCGACGAACTTGTCGACAATGCATGCCCGAACCCATCCCAGTGTTTCTGCTTATTCACGCTTCAGATGAAAATGGACGAAACCTCTTGAGTTTCTCACAAATAAAATTACACAAAAATGACAATGAAGGCATCATGACAAGATTAAGTTTGTGGAATTATTCGACATGAAATATACAAAATAAGTAGCATAAGAGTGATTGTGATAGTTCAAAATGAAAAAGAAATTGATTATAAACTATTTAAAGTAAGAATTGTCTTAGCTGGTTGCTGTTAAATAACAGTTTTGCTGCTTTTCAGACCAACTTCAGCTTGTTTTCACTCCTAAACTGGACGTCATGTGAGCATACGTACTGCAGATTAACCTACATACCGCTTCCTCCCACTTAAAGTGAGTCGTCATGACCGCTCGCGTCTATTTTAGCGTCTTATCGTTTGATGGGCGGACGACAGGTGTGGCCTGCATCACGCGGCTGGCACAGCATCGCCGTGCCGATCTCAGTTATGTGTGTGGGATAGAGGACCAGCGTTCAGAGTGGAGTTCAGACAGGGCATGTGGGCATCAAGGAGAGAGAGAGAGAGAGATTTGCCAGGCCCTGGAGCATTATGGGAAGTCAGATCGTTGGTGCCAGGCATGAAAGCGTAGATTGAGGGTCCCTGACGCCCCAGTGTGTGACAGACAGGCAGACGAGCAGTGTGTTGGCCCCCCCGCGTCCCTGTCCCACCATCTGTGTTTGAGTGAATCATCAGCAACATTCAGTCCGTGCACGCCACTGATGCCAGTCCTGCTTCCCGTTTTCTATTTACAGACAAGGACACACACACTCGTACACACACACACACACGTCTCTGGTGGTCCAACCAGGCTGTAGTCATATGTCATTCTGTCTGTCTCATACTGTATGTATGACATGTCACCATATGTTTAACAGAAGCTCTTATCTCACTTCACAGCACTGAGTTGTAAACACACTTACCACACACTTCCCAGATACATATGTGTGTGATAGCCATCCATAGTTACAACCAATACTTTACCATGATATCATCTTCTGTGTATTTTCACATTTATTGTTTCTTTAAGTCTCTGCTGGATTCTCTCACTTCGATTTGTTGTGGCTGATTCACATTGGTGTGTGTGTGTGTGTGTGTGTGTGTGAGAGAGGGAGAGATTTGAGTGTATCGAATTTAGTTATGGAATATTTCCCTCTGCGTGAGGTTTGTTGTACCTCTGTGTTACTATGGGGAGCAACAGTGTTAGTCATAGCTCGCCCTAATAGCTCCTCTGTGTGTGTGTGCGTGCGTGTGTGTGCGTGTGTGTGCGTGTGTGTGTGTGTGTGTGTGTGTGTGTGTGTGTGTGTGTGTGTGTGTGTGTGTCAGTTTTATTTTGGTTAAGGTATTATCAGCACAGGTCAGTCCTGCCAAAACAGCATTCCGGAGGGTTTCTCTCTCCTCCTCTCTCTCTCTACCCCTCTCGCCACATCCAGGATTTGACTTTAAACGGGTGCTAAGACCATTAAAATGTCTTCTTATCAGCTCAGATGATGCAGTGCTTGCCTTGCCTTTAGATAACAGAGATGTGATGACAGGCAGCTCCATAACACAAACACACACACACACACACAAACACACACTGTCTTTGGTCAAGCGATGCAAGAAGGAAATAGTACCTTGCTCACTCCCCAGCTCATACTCTTACACACTTTAACTCATCATTCAGATTGGAGGCATAAAACATTTGCCTTTTTATGTATTTGCTTTGTTTTCTAAATTTTTCATAAATTATGTTACAATATAAGAGCGTAATTCCCTCTCGATGGCTTGAATGAAGATACTTTCATAGGAAATCAAGCCATCAAAGTTAGAGTTCTCGCTTATCACCACAGGAGGGCGCTGGATCCTCTCTTTTAGAGTCACAGCCCTGGTGGCTTTGTTGTGTTTTGCTGTTGTAGAAGTTCTGAAGAACAGAAGTTGGATTTTGTGTTCTGTGTGTGTGTGTGTGTGTGACATACTGTACTCTTGAAGCTTGACTGACATCTATGCATTTCTTCATGTTTATATCCGAGACAGAGAGACATGGAGATCAAACGTCTCGTGCTCAAAACGTTGCCCCGGAATGTTCCTTTGAGCTCCATTAACCCCACATGTCATGTCTGTTTCCCTGTCACGCACACGCACGCACACACACACACACACACACACACACACACACACACACACACACACACACACACACACACACACACTTAGCTCTCCATTTCCTGCCGTGGTGTTAATTACAGGGGCAGATAAAGTCCTGCCTTAGCAGTGTGTGTGCCTCTGCATGTGAGATCCACCTGTGTGTCAGGGGATCAAAGGGGGGATCCACCGAGGCGGAATTATTATTCAAGGAGGGGATGTAAATTAAATAGCACTCTGCTGTCATCTCTCTCCCTGTCTCCCTCTCTCTCCCCCCTGCACACACACCTGCATAATGCTGTCATTCCCCATGCTTTGATGGTGCGAGGAGGTGTGTTTGACAGGAAACAAGGGCTTGGTCCAGGCATGTGGTGACACACTCGCACACGCAGCGCATACATACAGCATAAGAGAAGAAGAAGAAGAGGAAGAGTGTTCTCTGTTGTGGTAGCTTATGTGCGTGTTTGTGTGTGTGTGTGTGTGTGTGTGTGTGTGTGTGTGTGACTGTAAATGTGCACCAGTGTCAGCCTTCACTGCCTGACTGCCTTGCGCGTGTGTGTGTGTGTGTGTGTGTGTGTGTGTGTGTGGCTTCTCGGTTGCAGCTGTGGGATCAAGCCCGAACTGGGAGTGCGATGTGGGTAAACTGTGATTTTGGCTTTATCTCCCTTCCTGGAGGAGATAAATCCTCCGAGCCATGCCGGTGTGTCAGCCGCTCAGTAATTACGCCGTCCTGTCACGACCGTCTGAGAATGCAAGCCAGTGGGAACTTGCACTGTCGCTCTCTCTCTCTCTCTCTCTCCCTCTCCGGGGGAAAAGGAGAGAGTCAGCATCTTCCTCTCTCCTCCTTCCTGCTGAAGTTCTAACCTGGATTTATGTGCCTCACTGATGTCTTTCTGCATCTAAATTCAATCACCTGATGTAGATTCTGACCTGTCAAACTGTAAAATCATCAGTGGATTCTTGACCTGTGTTATAAAGCTCGCCACCAGGTGTCATCATAGCCCCAGGCTGCTTTGATCCGCACACACACACACAGAGACACACACACACACACACTTGCTGATTGAATGTGTGTAGACTGGCCAGACGTGTGTGGAACATGGCACAGATTATGAGCTACATGACATTGTGATGCAGTGTGATTGAAAGTGCGTCTGTGGGGGAATTTCACCTCATTCTGCTTGGGTGTGCAGAATATTAAACACACCGTTTCCTGATTTCTGTGACCTGATTTTGTTCCTGCACGCGCTCCAGAATAGGAGTGGTTGTGTTAAGCTGCGGGACTTAAAGCTTTGGTGTGTGTGGCCGCTCACCCTGTTTATGTTTACTTACGACTTAATTGGCCCCAGCTTGTTGGGACCTGGAATGCTTTGATTGTGGCCGTTTAGTGGGGAAGAGCGGCGTTTGGATATCTCTTGACACAGGAAGGGCAGAGAGGAGAATGTCATTCATTCCTCTCCTCCTTTTCTCTGCTGCAAAAGATGGGAGCGAGGGAGGGGGGGGGGGGGGAGGAGCTGACGGGTCTGTGGCAAATGCGGTGCTGACACAAAGAATGGCTGCGGCAGCGCTCCCCCGCCGTCTCTGCTCCCTCTGCTCCTCCGCTCAGACGAGGACATGCGCGCTGTTCAACCAAACCTGTTTCCTGTTGAAGCAGAGCAGCGCCGCCTTTGAAATTTCCTGCGAGGATTCATACAAATGTGGAGATCCCAGCAGCAGGCCGGGCCAGGTAGACTGTGGCGGCGTGTGGCGTGCGGCGGCTCTGTCAGGTAGCTGCCGGGCCTCGCTCGCCTCCCCTTTGCTCTTCCTGTCTGTGTTTTGGCATCAGACAGCGAGAGGAAAGGCAAAGCCCCTGAAGGATTTCCTCAGTGTTGACTGTGGCTGATCCTCGCTGGCTGAGGCCGGGCTGGGCCGAGCAGAGCCGGCGAGCTCATCAAAGCCCTGAGGGAACGAAAAACACAACAGAGGGCTCTAGGATGCAGGGGGAAGCCTCTTCCTCCTCCTCCTCCTCAGCACAAAAATGTATAGACAAACACACTCTTTTCACCCGTCCCTTCTTATACTCCAGCTTCAGTTAAGCTCAGGCTGACAGCTAAATTGCAAGTTTGAGTTTGTCCATGTTGCTGTGAGTTTCCCGGGAGAGGACGGAGGGAGGGAGGGAGGGAGGGAGGGAGGACGTTAGAGGAGAAGTCAGATGTGTCTTCCTCCCGCTCGGGCGCAGGAAGGGCGCACGGCGGTGGCTGTAAGTGGGTGGTTTGGGCTGTGCAGTGTGGGAGGCCAGGCCCCGCTGCAAATTAAAGACTTCTCTGTGAAAGTCCCAGACTGGGCTACAGCGGTGTGTGTGTGTGTGTGTGTGTGTGTGTGTGTGTGACTGAGCCTCTGTGTGTGCGAGCGGCTGGCGGGGGAGAGAGAGAGAGAGACTCAGCCCTCCCTTTTTTCTTCTTCTTCTTCTTTTTTTTTTAAACCAGTCATTAAAAATAAGCCGCAACTCACCCCCAGTACACACTGAGCGAGCGAGCGAGAGAGAGCGAGAGGGAGGGAGAGAAAGAATGCATCTCATCTTTCTCCTCCTTTTCTTTCGGCTTTGCTGCTTCACTAACCAAGTAAAACAGGGAGGAAAGGGTGGAGAGGAGCGGAGGGGGCTCAGACACACTCAGGCCCCTCCCCCGCCTGTAAAGAGAAGCAGGCGTTTTGTGTGTGTGTGTGTGTGTGTGTGTGTGTTTTCTGACCAGGAGGGGAGATGGAGAAAGAGAGATGAATGGGGAAAGGAATGCGGGAGACAAACGAGTGCTCTCGGCAGGAGAGTGGGAATGCTGGAGGGGGCCATTGTTCCTCCACTGCCCCCCCCCCTCTCCCCCTCCCCTCCACACACCCCCGCAAGATTATGCAGGGGAGTGGATGTAAACACACGGAGGGGGGAAAAAAGAGGGGAAGTGGTGTGTGAAGAATCACACCTGAGAGACAAGATGGAGCTTTGCAGCATCTACACACACACACACACACACACACACACACACACACACACACACACACACACACACACACACACATTTACCCCAACTGATGTGCAGTCTGTGTTGCATGCATTGCTTTGGATGCACACACACACACACACACACACACACATGTAGGCCCGACTCTGAGCTGCCATCTCGTCTTTCCAGCAGCCCCCCCTGCACCCTCCAACCCTTCCACAGGATGTAAAAGGTCAGGAGGTCGAGCCTGGAGACCACAAAGACGCCGTACGTCAGCGCCGCCTGGTTCTTGTTCCAAATCCCTTCCAGCCCCGTTTGCACCTCTTACCTCTCCGTCTCTCCTCCGCTTCTCCCTCCTTCAATTTCTCCGTCCCTCTGCTTCAACTTTCCATCTACCCCTCTCTCTCTCTCTCTCTCTCTCTCTCGTCCCCCCCTCCTCTCTTTCTCTCTCTCGCCTCTCCTATAAGCCTGACGTTTGGTTTTGGGCCCAGATGGCTTTAGCATGCCTCTGGCGGAGGATTAAGCCGCCAGTGTCTCCTTTTACCCTCCTCCTCCTCCTCCTCCATGTGCAAGTGGTCAGGACAAAGAACGTCAAGCAGGGGTGGTGGGTGGGGGGTGGGGGGGGGGGGGGGGGGGGGGGTTGTGGATGTGGGGTGAGGTTGGAGGGGGGGAGAGGGGAAGGAATGCGAGGAAAAACCCGGCTCTGTGAAACGACACCCGACACGGACGTTCCGCGGCATTCCTGAAAGAGTAAACTTCCACGGCTTGTAAAGACGCTGCGAGCCAGCCTCAGCTTTCCTGCTTCTCTGCGTTCCCGGCGACTTTTATGAATCGAGTTATGACTTTTCGTCTGGGCGGAGGGGAAAACCAATGGGTGAAGGGGCGAGGGGGGGGGGGCGGTGAACTTTTGACCACAAACCGACGCATTTATATGTAAATGGCGGCCGCAGCGAGCAGTGATTTCTCATGTAATGACACGACACGGGCATTGTGTTTCATATGTGTGTGTCATTCTGTCAGTGTGTGTGTGCTTGTTGTTGTGTTCCGTCCTCCCTAACCCTTGCGGTTTGTTTGCCTCGACTCAGCTGGAACTCCAGAGACGTTCAGTTCTTGCAAGTATCTGTCACGTTCGCGTTTATCTGCGACCTCGGGGTTCAACCGCGTTGGGAGATAGTGGTGTTGACGCTGTCGCTGCTGCTGTCGCCGTGTGTATTTTTGGGCGACCGCACGCCTGCCTGAGTGGTCTGCATCTGCCACTTCAGACAAAACACCGCAGTGACTCTTCCTCTCGTCATCGCTTTTGCATGACGAGTAGTTTCTCTCCCCTCGCTTCATGACCTGCGCCTTTTGTCCACGCCATCAAAGGAATGAATCAAGAACGTTTCCCCACCTGTAACCCCGCCAACGAGGACCTGATTGGTCCTTTTTGTATCGACGTAACCTTAAAAACATCTAAACTCTGAGCCTTGGTGCTTGGTAGAAGTGGTTTCCTTCACCACATGCCGGCGGCCCGTTGGCTCTGAAGTTTCCATACTCACATATTCTGGGATGGCCGAGTCACCGCGGCACCAGGCAGTTAACACTCTAAACCCCCCCTCGGCTCTTTGGAGTGACTAGTCTCCCCCCCTGCTGTGATTGTGTCTGGAGGTATGTGGGACAGTTTACGGTCACAGTCGACCCGTGCCGTCATCGCCGACACATGCGGTGCGTCACTCCTTAAAGTCCTCGACCCCCGTGTGTGTGTGTGTGTGTGTGTGAGAGCAACACTGTGGGAAATGAGTGCAGTGAAAGCATGCGTGAGATGCGTGGGCGTGTTAGCTTCGGTGTCGGGGCCTAAAGCTCAGGTTTATGCCCCGCGAAGCAGCTGGAATGTTAATACAGGAGCGGCAGGAAATGGCATCGCAAACTTATCCTCCGTCTTATCCCCTGTCTTTCCTCCTTTCTATCCTCCATTATTCTCTCTCTCCCTCTCTCCCCGTCTCTCTCTCTACCTTCTTACCTCGCCGAGTCACTTTCTCCCCTCCCCCCCCCTCTAACCCGCCTGCAGGCAGGTCTTTTTGGACAAAAGCAAAGGGGGCTGACGTGTCTTTGCTTCTTCTTCTTCATGTGGTTTGCAGACTAGTCAGTTTAAAGCCCCGTGGCAAAGAAAGCAGCAGAGAACAATGGAAACAGCCTAGAGCCATCACAGGGCCGGTCTAAAGTCTGATGAGAAAGCCTCAACCCCCCCTCACCTCAACCTCTTCAACCGAGCTCCTTCAAAGTCCTCCTGAGATGAGCCCACATGTTTCAGAGGCGTGCGAGGCGTTGCGTAGTTCTGCCACGTTTCTGAGGATTAGACCCTGAGAGTAGCGCTTCTGTCATCATCCACGTGGTGTTTACAGCGTCGGAGGGGGGCAATTACACGCCGGCGTCGGTAAACGGTGGTAATTTAAAGTTTTGCGCAGATGCAAAACAATCAGGACAGGAGGTGGTGGAGTTTTAAAACACTGAAGGTGAAGAGTTTGTGTTCAAAATTACCAAAAAATCTTAAATATAAATGATTGCTGATTAAGGGGATTTCCGGGTGCCGTGTCTTTAACCACTGGTGGTGCTGTTGTACTGGGCAACTCCCTTCAGCAGGGGGCGATGACGTTCATGCCTGTATGGAGCTTTGTTAAACGTTATGTGTCATAGCGATCGACTCTTAGGCACTAATAGAGCGTCATATTAACAGAGCAGAGTTGGAGAGGGCGCTCTACTCTCTAAATCAACATGCATTCAATGATCTTCAACATTCCAGATTGATTAGTTGCGAATGTTCCCAAAGAAAGGATGTATTATATGCGATGCTGAGAGTAAAAGCAACATTTATCCTTCCTGGATTAAGTGTCACTGCTGGATTACGTCACCGTCATTTCCCTGAAATACACTCTGGGTCCTCTCTCCTCCCTCCCGTCGGAGTCGGGGCTCTCGCCGCGTCTCTCTCTCTCTCTCGCTGCGTCTCTCTCTCTCTCTCGCTGCGTCTCTCTCTCTCTCTCGCCGCCTGTCACTGATTGACAGGTGGAGCGTTGCGTCGGGGCAATAAGAGGAGGAATGCAGGTAACCGGGTTGTCCTATTTGAACTTGGAACAGAGGAAAGTGGGTTAAGTGGATTGAGTCTTGTTGCCTAACAGGGAGCAGCTGCCTGCCAGATTTAGCGCTGGCTGACAGTTGTAAACACGCTCTTATCAAGCCGTGCAGGGGACACAAAGCCCGGGAGAGAGCTGCTACACACTGTTGACACACTGCTGCTCTGTCAGCCTCAACCCCGCGGCTCTGTGCTGAGTCTGAGCCGACCCCGGAGCATGTTTCACACACACATATGCATGTTTGACTCTGATTCATCTTTGTTGTGTTGTTGTGCGAGAAAAAGCCACTTTGATTGGAATGCGAGTGCAACATTCAGGACAGGATGTTTGTAATACTGGAGCCATTTGGACTGGAAGCGTTCACACATGCTAAATATACTCTCACACACACACACACACACACACACACACACACACACACACACACACACACACACACATCTATAAGTGCAAACAGGGAACTATTGTGTCTGAGGGAGATCTGGCATCTGGAGAGCAGAAACCCTCTGAGGTGACCTCTGACCCCTGTTGGCTGAGAGCTGCAGACTGACAGGAGGGCCTCTGAGAGACGTTCAGGTGACTCACAGAGCTGTCAGACGGCTTTTAAGCACTATTGTGTGCAACAGAAGCCGCCGCCATGTTGTGATGTTTATGTGTGTGTGTGTGTGTGTGTGTGTGTGTGTGTAGCAGCGTGGCTTTGTGTGGCCGTTGTGGTTGAACTCGTCGTGCTGGTGCAGTGTGATACACAAAAACACTCTGCTGTTGTGTTATTGTTCACAACAGCCGTGTCACCTCACACACGCGTTATTGTGACGAGGCGACATCGATCCAAACACAAACTGGTTAGAGGAGTTTCTGCTGCGCACACACAGAACAACATAAGGAGAGCGACTGTGTGTGTGTGTGTGTGTGTGTGTGTGTGTGTGTGTGTGTGTGTGTGTGTGTGTGTTGTAGTTGGCTGTTGTTCAGGTGAGAGTCAGTGCAGCTGTGATAAAAGAAACAAAACAACGGCCATCAGACTCTGTTAGCTGCTGGTTGAAAGCCAAGCCTCTGAGCAAACTTTATGTTGCCATGGGTCGCCATGGTGACGGTATCACAAAGGGAGCTCCAGCTGGTTCTGTGTGTGTGTGTGAGAGAGAGGACGAGATGGACAAACAGACAGAGAGAGAGAGAGATGGGGGGCAGAGAGGACATAGAGTCTCTCTCTCTCTCTCTCTCTTCTCCTCCTCCTCCTCCTCGGCGCTCTTCCTCCGCCCTTCTCGTCTGTCTGCCATTCTCTGCCCTCGTCCCAAACACGCTGCAGCTGCGCTCAGCTGTCCATGTTCCCCTCCGTCCTCCCCGCCCCCTTTCCTGGCCTTTGTATTTGTTTGGACAGTGGTTGACGTTGCCCTCGGCCCCCGCTCGGGGGAGCAGAGGAGCTCGGTCCTGTCGGCCCAGCGCCTCCTTAAGCTCCGGCCGTCTGCTCTTTGAAGTGGCCTCCTCTGTATCGCTCACATCCACAGATTGGAGATTACAGGGCCGCTGCCTGCCTCCAATCTGTCCAGCCGGTAACATGAACTTGCTGATTAAATAAAGGAAGCAGGAGCGTTCACCTCCGAGACACTCAGGGGACGAGGAGATGAGCTCTGAAAGATCCGGCATTGAATGGAGAGTTTGCTTTGTTTCAGGAGAGCAGAGAGGTTTCTTTGATATGATCAAGGCCAGCGGTTTGGTGTGTGTGTGTGTGTGTGTGTGTGTGTGTGGGGGGGGGGGGGGTGCTGCTATTCACACCAACGTGTCGGCGTGGGACTTTTGAAGCGTTCTCTAAAGAAGGCTTTGGCTGAGTGCCATCAGAGTTTTGTCATAACTGGTCTCTTCTTCAGAGGGACAAAGCAGCAGGCTGGAGGTCTGCAGGTCCATGTAGGGGAGGGAGATGGGATCTGTTATCTTTGAAGCTCTGGGATCAAAGCCCCGTTAACTCCGCGTTACCGAGACGCAGAGAAACTTTGAGCCGGCGTGTATCTGCGGCGGGGAAGAGTGTGTTTTCCACATTCACATTCCTGCTTCTGTCAAACACTGCGTCCTTGACTCTCTCTGTGTGTGTGTGTGTGTGCTTGTCTCTGTGTGTGTGTGGGAGGTCCAGGGTGGTGCAGTATAATGGTTTCATGGCTGCGAGAAGATCAAACTATTTCCTCTCATGTGGAAACTTGGATTCTCTCCTATCACCACTCTTCTCCCTCAACGCTGTTATGAGTTAATGCAGCCAAGTTTCACCGCCATATTGGACTTCTTTCCTCTCCTTTTTCTTCTTAGTCTTCTTCTTTCATTTCATGTTTGATGTCGTATCGTTCAAGCAGTCGGGCCGGGTCGTGGTTTCTGATAACCGGCGAGCGTATCAGGGGACAGGCAGGAAGTCAGTGGTCTCGACTCATCATGCAGGCCGCGACAAGCGCATGTGCGTGTGTGCGCGTGTGTGTGAGTGTGTGTGTGTGTGCGGCCTGCGGGGGCATGCTGCGACTCCCAGGCGTGTTTATTTAACCCGTCTCAGGCATTCAGAACCCCCTGTCATTCTCCGGAGCGTCTGTGCTCTCTCGCCGGTGACAGCTAGGTGGGACACGGAGAGCGGCGTCTCCTGTTTCAGGCAGGCAGCGCTTTATTGAACGCATGAAAACCCTCTGTTCGCTCTCTCACACACACACACACACACACACACACACACACACACACACACTTTCAGATGACTTCAGGGGATAGAAGCTCTGAAAGGGCTGACATTCTATCCTTTGAACCTCCATGTCTGATAGGGGCAGGACCTCACCCTCTCCCTCTGTGTGTGTGTGTGTGTGTTCTCTCTGTGTGTGTGTGTGTGTTCTGTGTGTGTTTTGTTCTCTGGTGGGTCTATACTCTGTGACCTTTGTCAAGATTAGCCCTGGGTGTCGATCATGTTCCTGCCACCTTTTTTCTTTTCCCGCCCTTTGAAGGCTTCAACGCCGCTCGCTTAAGAATTCCACCCGCGTCTCTTTTTTAAAGAAGCAGAAGAAGAAGAAGTCGATCCCTTTTGTCTTCCTCGCTCATTTGTCAAAGTCTCACATTAGCGATTGTGATCTAATCTCAACACAATCTCCCTCGATCTGAGAGCCCGGCGACGTGTCACAACCTGACAGAGATCGCCGCCTCAGATCGTCCAATCACATCGCGCGGGGACGGAGGTGTCAGGAGGAGGAGGAGGAGGAGGAGGAAGAGGACTCTGACAGGTCCAAGAGGATGATGAAGTCAGCCCCTCCGCTCAACCCCAAACACGTTAAGGCCTAATAGTTTTTAGATGCGCCTGCTCGTGCTGGGTGTGGTCCACAACACACACACACACATGCACACACACACGGGAGGCAGCAGTGATCTCCGGTGGAGGATGTTTGTCTTTTGTAGGGATTAAAGGGATCCAGGAAAGCTGCCGTCCTACTTTTAGAGAGAGAGAGAGAAAATAGAGGGGGAGAGAGAGGGGGAGAGAGAGAGAGAGAGAGAGAGAGAGAGAGAGAGAGAGAGAGAGAGAGAGAGACCGACCTAGTTTTCCTGATAGCAAACGGGATCCCAAGGCGTCATGTGGTGAAGGAGGTTCTCTTCTTTCTGTAGCTCCGGCTGTGCTTTTCTGTCTGCTGGTATGTTCCTATACACAGGGCCTTCTGATTCACTCTGTGTGTGTGTGTGTGTGTCTGTGTGAGAGAGAGAGAGCGAGAGAGAGAGAGGCTCCATTGTCTGGGCAGAGCTGGCTAACCTGTAGTTGTAACTTGAGAAGGAGAGTAGAGAGAGAGAGAGAGAGTAAGTAGAGAGAGAGGGAAAGAGACTGAGCCGCTCTGTTGTGTCTGTGTCGCTCTGTGATGCTTCTACCGTTTCCTCTAACCGTCTCGATTACCCTCAATTAATGCCGACGCTCAGACACGCCGCGTCACGTTTCAGCTCCGTCCAGCCGTTTGACAGGAAACACGGCGAGCCTGCGAGCGGTCAGGCCGGGGCCGCCGTGTTAATCTGGTTACTGAGGCTCAAATTAAAGCTCTAGTCTGATCTAATCTACTGTCCAGCACAAACATCAGACACCACAAAGCTCTCACACATCATCATCATCCTCTTCCTCAGTCAGAAGGGGGATTAGACGGCGAGGTCGCTCTTACATAACAACGAGTCTGTCTCCCTCGTCATCATCATCATCACGTCACTGTGCAGCTTCTACATGTACAGATCTATAGATCCTCTCTTTCCTCTTCCTCCCCAGTGTCATCATGCATCACCACCTACAAGAAGACGCCGCCACCCGTCCCGCCGCGCACCACGCCGTCCAAACCCTTCATCTCCATCACGGCGCAGAGCAGCACCGAGTCGGCCCAGGACGCCTACATGGACGGCGGTGGCGGCGGGGGCGGGGGCTCGGGCCCCCGGGCGGGTATGGGCTCGCAGCCGGGCCTGTCTAACTCCACGGAGAGCATCGACAGCATGAAGGCGCTGACGGCGGCCATCGAGGCGGCCAACGCTCAGGTGCACGGGCCGGCCAGTCAGCACGTCACCAACAGCACCAGCACCATCACCAT